>NC_069499.1:893187625-894387625 GCF_027579735.1 Bombina bombina
AGATATCTCACTATTTTTGACTTTTCTGAGCCTGTCAAGTCCTTTTGACCCATTTTGCCAAAGGAAAGGAAGTTGCCTAATAATTATGCACACCTGATTTAGGCCTAGATTTAGAGTTCGGCGGTAGCCGTCAAAACCAGCGTTAGAGGCTCCTAACGCTGGTTTTGGCCGCCCGCTGGTATTTGGAGTCAGTGATTAAAGGGTCTAACGCTCACTTTACAGCCGCGACTTTTCCATACCGCAGATCCCCCTACGCCATTTGCGTAGCCTATCTTTTCAATGGGATCTTCCTAACGCCGGTATTTAGAGTCGTTTCTGCAGTGAGCGTTAGAGCTCTAACGACAAGATTCCAGCCGCCTGAAAATAGCAGGAGTTAAGAGCTTTCTGGCTAACGCCGGTTTATAAAGCTCTTAACTACTGTACCCTAAAGTACACTAACACCCATAAACTACCTATGTACCCCTAAACCGAGGTCCCCCCACATCGCCGCCACTCGATTAAAATTTTTAACCCCTAATCTGCCGACCGCCACCTACGTTATACTTATGTACCCCTAATCTGCTGCCCCTAACACCGCCGACCCCTGTATTATATCTATTAACCCCTAACTTGCCCCCCACAACGTCGCCGCAAGCTACTTAAAATAATTAACCCCTAATCTTCCGACCGCAAATCGCCGCCACCTACGTTATCCCTATGTACCCCTAATCTGCTACCCCTAACATCGCCGACCCCTATGTTATATTTATTAACCCCTAATCTGCCCCCCTCAACGTCGCCGACACCTACCTACACTTATTAACCCCTAATCTGCCGAGCGGACCTGAGCGCTACTATAATAAAGTTATTAACCCCTAATCCGCCTCACTAACCCTATCATAAATAGTATTAACCCCTAATCTGCCCTCCCTAACATCGCCGACACCTACCTTCAATTATTAACCCCTAATCTGCCGACCGGAGCTCACCGCTATTCTAATAAATGTATTAACCCCTAAAGCTAAGTCTAACCCTAACACTAACACCCCCCTAAGTTAAATATAATTTTTATCTAACGAAATAAATTAACTCTTATTAAATAAATAATTCCTATTTAAAGCTAAATACTTACCTGTAAAATACATCCTAATATAGCTACAATATAAATTATAATTATATTATAGCTATTTTAGGATTAATATTTATTTTACAGGCAACTTTGTAATTATTTTAACCAGGTACAATAGCTATTAAATAGTTAAGAACTATTTAATAGTTACCTAGTTAAAATAATAACAAATTTACCTGTAAAATAAATCCTAACCTAAGATATAATTAAACCTAACACTACCCTATCAATAAAATAATTAAATAAACTACCTACAATTACCTACAATTAACCTAACACTACACTATCAATAAATTAATTAAACACAATTGCTACGAATAAATACAATTAAATAAACTATCTAAAGTACAAAAAATAAAAAAGAACTAAGTTACAGAAAATAATAAAATATTTACAAACATAAGAAAAATATTACAACAATTTTAAACTAATTACACCTACTCTAAGCCCCCTAATAAAATAACAAAGCCCCCCAAAATAAAAAATTCCCTACCCTATTCTAAAATACAAATATTACAAGCTCTTTTACCTTACCAGCCCTGAACAGGGCCCTTTGCGGGGCATGCCCCAAGAATTTCAGCTCTTTTGCCTGTAAAAAAAAACATACAATACCCCCCCCCAACATTACAACCCACCACCCACATACCCCTAATCTAACCCAAACCCCCCTTAAATAAACCTAACACTACCCCCCTGATGATCTTCCTACCTTGTCTTCACCATGCCAGGTTCACCGATCCGTCCTGGCTCCAAGATCTTCATCCAACCCAAGCGGGGGCTAGACATCCACTGAAGAAGTCCAGAAGAGGGTCCAAAGTCTTCCTCCTATCCGGCAAGAAGAGGACATCCGGACCGGCAAACATCTTCTCCAAGCGGCATCTTCTATCTTCTTCCATCCGATGACGACCGGCTCCATCTTGAAGACCTCCAGCGCGGATCCATCCTCTTCTTCCGACGACTAGACGACGAATGACGGTTCCTTTAAGGGACGTCATCCAAGATGGCGTCCCTCGAATTCCGATTGGCTGATAGGATTCTATCAGCCAATCGGAATTAAGGTAGGAATTTTCTGATTGGCTGATGGAATCAGCCAATCAGAATATAGTTCAATCCGATTGGCTGATCCAATCAGCCAATCAGATTGAGCTCGCATTCTATTGGCTGTTCCGATCAGCCAATAGAATGCGAGCTCAATCTGATTGGCTGATTGGATCAGCCAATCGGATTGAACTATATTCTGATTGGCTAATTCCATCAGCCAATCAGAAAATTCCTACCTTAATTCCGATTGGCTGATAGAATCCTATCAGCCAATCGGAATTCGAGGGACGCCATCTTGGATGACGTCCCTTAAAGGAACCGTCATTCGTCGTCTAGTCGTCGGAAGAAGAGGATGGATCCGCGCTGGAGGTCTTCAAGATGGAGCCGGTCGTCATCGGATGGAAGAAGATAGAAGATGCCGCTTGGAGAAGATGTTTGCCGGTCCGGATGTCCTCTTCTTGCCGGATAGGAGGAAGACTTTGGACCCTCTTCTGGACTTCTTCAGTGGATGTCTAGCCCCCGCTTGGGTTGGATGAAGATCTTGGAGCCAGGACGGATCGGTGAACCTGGCATGGTGAAGACAAGGTAGGAAGATCATCAGGGGGGTAGTGTTAGGTTTATTTAAGGGGGGTTTGGGTTAGATTAGGGGTATGTGGGTGGTGGGTTGTAATGTTGGGGGGGGGGGTATTGTATGTTTTTTTTTTACAGGCAAAAGAGCTGAAATTCTTGGGGCATGCCCCGCAAAGGGCCCTGTTCAGGGCTGGTAAGGTAAAAGAGCTTGTAATATTTGTATTTTAGAATAGGGTAGGGAATTTTTTATTTTGGGGGGCTTTGTTATTTTATTAGGGGGCTTAGAGTAGGTGTAATTAGTTTAAAATTGTTGTAATATTTTTCTTATGTTTGTAAATATTTTATTATTTTCTGTAACTTAGTTCTTTTTTATTTTTTGTACTTTAGATAGTTTATTTAATTGTATTTATTTGTAGCAATTGTGTTTAATTAATTTATTGATAGTGTAGTGTTAGGTTAATTGTATGTAATTGTAGGTAGTTTATTTAATTATTTTATTGATAGGGTAGTGTTAGGTTTAATTATATCTTAGGTTAGGATTTATTTTACAGGTAAATTTGTTATTATTTTAACTAGGTAACTATTAAATAGTTCTTAACTATTTAATAGCTATTGTACCTGGTTAAAATAATTACAAAGTTGCCTGTAAAATAAATATTAATCCTAAAATAGCTATAATATAATTATAATTTATATTGTAGCTATATTAGGATGTATTTTACAGGTAAGTATTTAGCTTTAAATAGGAATTATTTATTTAATAAGAGTTAATTTATTTCGTTAGATAAAAATTATATTTAACTTAGGGGGGTGTTAGTGTTAGGGTTAGACTTAGCTTTAGGGGTTAATACATTTATTAGAATAGCGGTGAGCTCCGGTCGGCAGATTAGGGGTTAATAATTGAAGGTAGGTGTCGGCGATGTTAGGGAGGGCAGATTAGGGGTTAATACTATTTATGATAGGGTTAGTGAGGCGGATTAGGGGTTAATAACTTTATTATAGTAGCGCTCAGGTCCGCTCGGCAGATTAGGGGTTAATAAGTGTAGGCAGGTGTCGGCGACGTTGTGGGGGGCAGATTAGGGGTTAATAAATATAACATAGGGGTCGGCGATGTTAGGGCAGCAGATTAGGGGTACATAGGGATAACGTAGGTGGCGGCGGTTTACGGAGCGGCAGATTAGGGGTTAAAAGTGTAATGCAGGGGTCAGCGATAGCGGGGGCGGCAGATTAGGGGTTAATAAGTGTAAGGTTAGGGGTGTTTAGACTCGGGGTACATGTTAGAGTGTTAGGTGCAGACGTAGGAAGTGTTTCCCCATAGGAAACAATGGGGCTGCGTTAAGAGCTGAACGCTGCTTTTTTGCAGGTGTTAGGTTTTTTTTCAGCTCAAACTGCCCCATTGTTTTCTATGGGAGAATCGTGCACGAGCACGTTTTTGATGCCGGCCGCGTCCGTAAGCAACTCTGGTATCGAGAGTTGCATTTGCGGTAAATATGCTCTACGCTCCTTTTTTGGAGCCTAACGCAGCATTTGTTTGAACTCTCGATACCAGAGTTAAATTTATGGTGCGGCCAGAAAAAAACCCGCGGAGCGTTAACAGCCCTTTTACCGCCGAACTCCAAATCTAGGCCATAGGGTGTTGATGTCATTAGACCACACCCATTCTCATTACAGAGATGCACATCACCTAATATGCTTAATTGGTAGTAGGCTTTTGAGCCTATACAGCTTGGAGTAAGACAACATGCATAAAGAGGATGATGTGGTCAAAATACTCATTTGCCTAATAATTCTGCACTCCCTGTATATGTGAATTATGTGTGAATTTTTGTTAGTGCATATCGATGTCACAAATGTATCTTATCGATATGCACTAACAAAAATTCACACATAATTCACATATAAGTTAATGGACCATTTAGGTGATCTTGTTCATTCACACTGTAACTAGGTATAAAATAAAATAAATGTCTTTAATGCAATATTAAGGTTTGAAAACACATGTTAGAAATTGAAAGTTGTGTTTGTGATATTGAGTCACTATTTCTTTGCAAAAAAAGCATACTATAACAATTGTAATTGTTCACACCTGTTATTTGTCACATGCACTGCCTATAAAAGGTGGAGTTGAGTTATGTACTAATCACTTGGCTTAAGAAAGGGCAGAAGCCCGAAACGTCGCCTGTATTTCACTGCTTGTAATAAAAATGCTTTAAACGTCATTTGGTGTGCTGCAGCCATTTCTATTTGGATATCAATATCTGTCAAAGGTGAGACAGAGGCTGCCTGCACCCTCATATTGTGGTGAATTGGTGCTGGACTTTACCTTGTTTATATATGTATATAAGCATATACATATATATTTATAGGAAACACAGAGTTCCCATAGACCGCAATGTAAAGGTACACCCCATACCCGCCATTTATAACCCCTAAAAAAATTCTAAAGAGCACATCAAGGTAAGTATTGTAGCTACAAGGTGAACTTTTAACCAAAATGAATGTAAATATTTACAGAAAATTCAATTTTTATTTTTATTTTTAATTCTAACCAAAATTCTATTTCAGATCACATTTTTTCCACCAAATGAAATTAAAGTGAAGGTCTATTTTGATGAATTAGTGCCCGGTTTTTAATAAACCTATTAAAAACAAGGGCACTCTAAAGGGACACTGTACCCCAATTTTTTCTTTTGTAATTCAGATAGAGCATGGCATTTTAAGCAACTTTCTAATTTACTCCTATTATCAAATTTTCTTCATTTTCTTGGTATCTTTATTTGAAATGCAAGAAAGTAAGTTTAGATGACGGCCCATTTTTGGTGATCAACCTGGGTTGTTCTTGCTGATTGGTGGATAAACTCATCCACCAATAAAAAAGTGCTGTCCAGAGTTCTGAATAAAAAAAAAAGCTTTGATGTCTTCTTTTTAAAATAAAGATAGCAAGAGAACGAAGAAAAATTGATAATATGAATAAATTAGAAAGTGGCTTAAAATTGCATGCTCTATCTGAATCATGAAAGAAAAAATTTGGGTTCAGTGTCCCTTTAATTATTTAAAATTGACATTTCACTGTTTTCTTCAAAAACTTACCTTTCAATCCTGGCAGCCGCTCCAGCACTTCCTCCGCCCGTCTACGCGGGTCCAAAATGACGAACCCGGCTTCCTCCAATTACAGCGTTGCATCAGGCCAAGATTCCCCCAGGGGGAAGCTGTGATTGGAGCAAGCGGCATTTAGGAATCGCTGTAGCGGCATTTAGGATTAAAAGGTACGTTTTTTAAGAAAACAGTGAAATGTCAATTTTGATGAATTAAAGTGCGCTTGTTTTTAATAGGTTTATTAAAAACCGGTCACTAATTCAGCAAAATGGACCTTCACTTTAAACATAAAAACTGGTATTACTTTGCCCAAACAAAATGAAATTCTACCCTCTGCTGGTAATATTTGCAAATGACTGCTGTGATAGTGTTCTAGTCTACATTTAACCCAGTTGTTCTGTGCCAGACCCTGAGACTCCCTTTAGAATAATAGTGCACATTTATACAAATGCAAAGTCAGTGTAATTGAGCGCTATTAAAGAGATATAAAACCCAAAAAGTTTGATTTGTAATTTAGAAAGAGCATTCAATTTAAAAAAAGTTTCCAATTTACTTCTATTATCAAATTTGCTTAGTTCCCTTGACATTCTGTGTTGAAGAAATACCTAGGTAGCATCTGGAGCACTACATGGCAGGAAATAGTGCTGCCCTCTAGTGCTCTTGCAAAACCGCTGCTATATAGTGCTCCAGAAATGGGCCGGCTACTAAGCATACGTCTCTGCTTTTTATCAAAAGATACCAAGAGAACAAAGAAAAATTAGAACGTTGTTTAAAATTGCATGCTCTATCTGAATCATACAAGAAAATGTTTGGGTTTCATATCCCTTTCAAGAGCAATAAAGACATTTCTACTGCCACCAAATTTTAATGATTTTAATGATAAGATATACACTATCTACGCTATAATCGCGTTTGTAATGCACCCGTGTGCACGCATCCTCCTGTGCGAGGCAGCCAAACGAATGTTGGCTGCGAAGCTGCATCCCGGTGGATTCCGAAAATGGCAGGGTGGTGAAAGAATCCATTCTTTCACCACCCTGCCATTTTTGGAATCCACCTGGATGCAGTGTAGGCAAACCCGAAGCCTTAAAAAAAACAAAACACGCATCCACCAGCACAAAAAAACATGTAACCACCCGCAAGAAATAAATAAAAAACACGTAACCACCCGCAAGAAGTATAACAAAAAAAACTAACCTCCCGCAGGAAATATTAACAAACAGAAAACCGCCAACCCCCACATCGCAAAATAATAAAGTAATTAACCCCTAATCCGCAAATAACATAATTAAAATATCGCAATAAACCTAATTAACCTATTAACCCCTAAACTGACAAACCCCCACATCACAATAAACCTAATTAACCTACTAACCCCTAAACCGCCAACTCCCCACATTGCAATAAACCTAATTAACCTATTAACCCCTAAACCGCCAAACCCCCACATTGCAATAAACCTAATTAACCTATTAACTCCTAAACCTCCAACCCCCCACAACACAAATAACTACTTTCATTACTAAGCCCCCTAACCTAACATCCCCTAAATTAACCCCAAATACTAAGTTACACTTAAATAAAACCTAACATTAAATTACAAAAAAATAATCTAAAATTACAAAAATAAAAATACAATCAGCTCTGTTCCAGCACATTAAATCCCTAATCTTAAAAAAATAAATAAAATAAAATCCTAACACTAAGCCCCAAATAGGTACTCACCATTCCTGAAGTCCGGCGGAGAAGGTCTTTTTCCAGATGGCTCCATCATCTTCTATCTTCATCCAGAGCGAACGCGGCACGGAGCGGAGGTGCGGAACTGGCTTCCCCGATGCGTGTATCCTCGGCGGTGGTCCTCAGTGGCATGGAGGCTCCTCTTCATGCGATCGTCCGTCGCACACTTAAGGGTTTAGTGGGTGGGGGGTTTTAATGTTAGGGGGTAATTGGTAATTTGTTTAGGTAAAACAGCTGTTTAACTTAGGGCAATGCCCTACAAAAGCCCTTTTAAGGGCTATTGGTAATTTAGTATTAGATTAGGGGTGTTTTTCTTTTTTGGGGGGATTTTTTATAGGGGCATTAGTTTAGGTTTACATTTTTTATTTTGGGTAGCTTTGTTTATTTTTTTCTGTAATTTTACATTTTTTATTTTGGGTAATTTTAGGTTTGGGGTTTGTATTTTTTTTTTTTAAAATAGACTGCCCTCTGGGCAGGCTTATCGCCTAGTAATTTTATAAAAGGACAATTGAAGTTATTAGTTCACTAGATAATATATGGGCTTTATATAAAGTCTATAGACTCTAGTCTATGTTCCAATGTCTCTACTCAAAATATCATTAACCCCTTCACCCAAATGAACGTATATATGTCATGCAGTACTTTGTCTATTGTACCGCACAACGTAAATATACATCGGAGTTTTAGGAGCTGGAGTTCCTGAGCTACAGGCATCTGCCCGCATATAGAACCAGAGCGCGATTGATGTTCCGGATCCATATGAGGGCAGATGCCAGATCATTACAGATGGTGACACTGTGTGTGTCACCGTCTATAACGATCATCTGCTGGTGACGATGGGAGGTGTGGGAGGGAATCCGGGAGGTGGGTTAGTGTCCCAGCAGTGTAGGGGGGAGAAAAAAAGAAAGAAATGGAGACAGAGGTAAGGGGCTACAGAAAAAAGGTTGGTGGGGATGTGGGGGGCCACTAACTAATGACCACGGCGGGAGGTGGGGGACCACTACACTACAGAAAATAAAAAAACTAATTTATAAAAAGCGTTTTATAGGTACTGGCAGATCACTGTCAGTACCTAATTTGGCAGACAATAGTTAGAGGGAGGAGGATTAGAAAGCTGTTTGGGAGGGATCAGGGAGGTTGGAGGGTAAGGGGGGATCCCACACTGCAGCAAATATAAAAATATAGAAAAATATTTAATTAAAAAAAAGTAAATCTTCATGTTGACAGACTGTCTGACAATATCTTAGATGGGGTGACCGTTGGTGGATGAGGGAGGGAAGAGAGCTGTTTGGGAGGGATAAGGTAGAGATCAAGGGGTGGGATGTGTAAGGTGGGAGGGTAATCTCTACATTAAAGCTAAAATTAACCTTACAGGCTACCTGATTAACCCCTTCACTGATAGAAATAATAGAAGAGTGGTGCGCAGCTGCAATTGGCGGCTTTCTCATTACCAAAAAGCAATTGCAAAACCATATACGTCTGCTATTTATAAACAAAGGGGATCCCAGAAGCTTTTACAACCATTTGTGCCTTGATTGCACAAGTGGTATGTAAATAATTTCAGTGAGAAACCCAAAGTTTGTGAAAAAGTTACGAATGTTTTTTATTTGATCGCATTTGGTGGTGAAATGGTGGCATGAAATATACCAAAATGGGCCGAGATCAATACCTTGGGTTGTCTACTTAAATATATATATTGTTTTGGCAGGTAAATAACAACAAAAAAAAAAACAATGTTCTATTACTCTTTAAATGGAGTGATAGCAAAAATGCTAAAAATTCTCTGGTATTTTGGGTGTTTTTCTCTGACAGTCCCGGGAGTGAAGGGGTTAATGTCCCTCTTTATGTCTATAAGCTGTTTTAGACTTTTACCAGGGTGAGCAATTTTGTAAGTCCTGTTTTGTATGTAAGCAAACTAAATTTGCTTTGGTTATAAAGGCAGATGATTGCCCTTTCGGTTCTTGCTTTGTTTCTAGGTTATCCATTATAGATGATACAATTATTGTACTGTCCTCTAGCTCAGTGTTTTCTGGCTTCATTAGAGTTTAGAAGTAAGGAAGAAGGATTAAAAGAAAATCTGTCAAATTAAACATATATTCTAATGCAAAAAATGGAATATTCTAATTCACCAAAGTATGTAAGTATGTAATTATTTCTACTCCATTCCAATCTGTTTGAATGTGTGCACAAAAACATCAGATATCAGCTCTGCTGTATTTTTATTTATTTACTCTTTCATCTTTTTAAAGTGATTCAATTGGGAGCTGCTTAATGACTTAGAAAAAAAAAAGTATGAATTAGACAAAATATATAGCAGCAAAATAAAGTTAAACAAGTAAAAAAAAACTATATGAGATACGTGCCCAAAATGAGAGCAGAACATGACAGTTACTTATCTCAGTAATGATGATGACTGCCTAAAACATTTGAATGCAGATTTATTCACTTAAAGGGACATAATACTCATATGCTAAATCCCTAGAAACTGATGCAGCATAACTGTAAAAAGCTGACAGGAAAATATCACCTGAGCATCTCTATGTAAAAAAGGAAGATATTTTACCTCACAATTTCCTCAGCTCACCAGTTTAAGTTCTGTAAAAAGTTATACTTCAGCTGCTGTCCAGCTGCAGGTAAAAAAATAAAAAAAAATGAAGAAATGAACAGCAGCCAATCAGCATCAGCAGTGCTGAGGCCATGAACTCTTTTACTGTGATCTCATGAGATTTCACTTAACTCTTGTGAGATTTCATAGTAAACTTCCTTAAACTGAATAGGGAAATAATATGAGTGTGCACGAGGATCACTCCCTTTCCTGTCCAGGGACAGACATACTGATTTGCTGCTTAAAGTCCTTTGCAATGGGGTTTGAATACTTAGGACATTTTGAGGTAAAATATCTTTCTTTTTTACATAGAGATGTTCAGGTGATATTTTCTTGTCAGCTTTTTACAGCTATGCTGTATCACTTTCAAGTGTTTCAACATTTGGGTATCATGGCCCTTTAACCAATAATACTAATTAATTATGTGCACAGTTAATAGTTTTGATTAATTTTTTTATTAACATATTTAAACCTTCAAACACTTCAGTGCAATCATAAATGCACATTTAGAATACATAAAGATAAAATTAATGGGACATGAAAGCCCACATTTTTCTTTCGTTATTCAGTTAGAACATACAATTTGAAATAACTTTTCAATTTACTTCTATTTTCAAATTTTCTTTGTTTTTTTGTTATCCTTTGTTGAAAAGCAGTACGGTAAGTTCCGCAGCATGCACAGGTCTGCATTACTTTATGTCAGCAGTTTTGTTATACATTTGCAAGAGCACTAGATGGCAGCACTATTTCCTGTCATGTAGTGCTTCAGACATTGTGCACACTACCTATCTAGATATGTCTTCAACAAAGAATAACATAAGAATGAAGCAAATGTGCCAATAGAAGTATAATGGTTTTCTGTATCTGAATCAGGAAATAAATATTTTGGTTTTTGTGTCCCTTTAAATAGATTTCCTGTGTTGGTTTGTGTTATTTGACCTTTCATTTACTTGTGCCACTTTCTTTTTGTATAGAATGGGTCAAGGTATCATTAGGCTTTAACCACTTTATCTGAGGAAGAGATGTTGCATTATCTGCTCTTGATAAGATAGTAACGAGCTTGATATTTTGATATAAAATATTTAGTTATGTGTAGTAAAAGGACTTTGCAATATAATTTTATTATGTATTTTGACCACTTTTCTTGTAATTTAAGTCTGAGAATTAAGGGACATGAACCCCAAATTTGTATTTTCATGATTCAGATACAGAATACAATTTAAAGGGACAGTCTACGCCAGAGTTTTTATTATTAAACGTAGATAATCCCTTTATTACCCATTCTCCAGCTTTGCATAACCAACACAGTTATAACAATACACTTTTTACCTCTGTGATCACCTCATTTCTTGTAGCCTCTGCAGACTGCCCGCTTATCTCAGTGCTTTTGACAGACATGCAGTTTAGACAATCAGCGCAGACTCCTAAATAACTCCACAGAAGTGAGCACAATGGCATCTATATGACACACATGAACTCCATCTAGTGTCCTTGCTAATGTATAACATTGCAAAACTGCTGCCATATAGTGCTGGAGACATGTGCACACTCCTGAGCTCACTGTCCTGCTTTTCAAAAAAGGATAACAAGAAAATTTGATCGTAGAAGTAAACGTGGAAGTTGTTTACAACTGTATGTTCTTTATGAATTATGAAAGAAAATGTATTGGGTTTTATGGGCCTTTAAGAGTTTTACAATGGTGAGAACAGAAAGTGCACACAAAAGCCTTCACAAGCCTAACCCTGCACCATATCTGTCCTAGATTGGCATCGGCAGAGATAATAAACTTAATAAACTATAACTGCAAACCAATGGTGATTTTGCTAACACAATGACTGTGGCTCGCTTTGTCTATCCCAGTAACAAGTCAGAATGGGCTCCTCCAGATAAGACAAGGTGGCCCATTTATCAAGCTCCGAACGGAGCTTGTGGTCCCGTGTTTCTAGCGAGTCTGAAGACTCGCCAGAAACAGCAGTTATGAAGCAGGCGGACAGGAATCACCACAATTCAACCCGATCGAGAACGATATGGCACACGTGAACTATATGGCATATAGTTCACGTGTGCCATATAGATAACATTGTTCTAACACCCATGGAGTTAATTATGAGAGGACACTGATTGGCTAAAATGCAAGTCTGTCAGAAGAACTGAAATAAGGGGGCAGTCTGTAGGGGCTTAGATACAAGGTAATAAAAAGTATATTAATATAACCATGTTAGTTATGCAAAACTGGGGTATGGATAATAAAGGGATTATCTATTTTTTTTAAACAATTACAATTCTGGAATCGACTGTCCCTTTTAGGTTCCGGACTTGGGAACCCGTCCCCTTGGCTTTGCCTCAAACAGGCAGCAGATATACAGTGAGTGTGTAATGCTGCCCGCTATGTGCGACCAGTTGCGCAAGAGAAGGGCCTGTCAATCACCTCAAACAAACATGCTCTGGGGATTTCTATTCGCTGCTTCTTACATTATAGAAAGCAGGGTCACATGTGCAAGCTTGCCCCACATGGGCTCACTGATTGGTCGTTGCACATATATGCGTCATTTTACTGGCTTATCAACGTGTTCAGCTAGCTCACAGTAGTGCATTGCTGCTCCTCCAATAAAGGATACCAAGAGAATGAAGCAAAATTGAAAACAGAACTAAATTGGACATTTGTTTTAAAATGTATAATCTATCTGAATCATAAATATATGTATTTTTGTTGGGGGGGTTCAGCAGTTTTGGAATTACAGCAAAAACAAATCTGCTTCAAACCATTCTTCCTTCATACATTTCTTTCTTGTGGAAGGACAGATTGATCAAGGGAGATTGTTTCCTACAGCTAGATGATCTCTAAGGAGCGATCTACTGTACTGTACTTTAGGAAACACAAACATTATTTTCCATCAAACGTAATGAGTCTCCAATTCAGTCTTTATAGTCATATCTAAACTGACCA
The DNA here is from genome assembly GCF_027579735.1 of Bombina bombina. Classification (NCBI taxonomy): domain Eukaryota; kingdom Metazoa; phylum Chordata; class Amphibia; order Anura; family Bombinatoridae; genus Bombina; species Bombina bombina. The sequence goes on from NC_069499.1 coordinate 893,200,730, forward strand.
ACCATAACATTACATTTTTAAACTATAAAATTCAGGGCTGGGTTAAGGGGGTGGGATCTGGAGGGTATAGATTGTCTGAGAGTGGAGACTGAGTGAGGTTGGTATCATTATGAGCAATGTTTTGGCAGGTAGGGGTTTGAGTGATCTCAGGTTTACTATAGAAAACCTGGGACATAAAGGGCTGGGGGTGAGACTGAACCTGAACCTTCTGTTTGCCCCTCATTACAGGATGACTGAGATCTATGCACCATTACAGCTTTGCTATATATTGGTCATTAAGGGATCACTCACTGGAGAACTGTATTGAAGGAAGAGGCAAAATATAACTTGTGCTTGGGTTCTTCTAACAATATTCCAGAGTGACTAACCGTGTGGGACTTGGGAGTGAGACTAACCTTAAAGGGACACTGAACCCAATTTTTTTCTTTTGTAATTGAGATAGAGCGTGCAATTTTAAGCAACTTTCTAATTTACTCCTATTATCAATTTTTCTTCGTTCTCTTGCTATCTTTATTTGAAAAAGAAAGTCCAGAACCTTGGACAGCACTTGTTTATTGGTGGATGAATGTATCCACCAATCAGCAAGAACAACCCAGGTTTTTCTTTTTTTTTATGTAATCAGGGTCCTTGGTTTTCTTGTGGTCACTACATGAAAACTTATTTTTTTATTTTTCTGAGTGGGTGAACGTGTCCTCTCTCTTCAAGCAGCATATATCAAACTTTAAAGACAGAATGAGAAAGAGAAGCAATATTTTGGGATCCCTCCCTTACTTATGCTAACTAGTGTTGTCACCATTGGGGTTTTTTCTGTGGATTGTGGGGACATTGGCAGTGTCCCTGGTGTATGGGCACCTTCCATATTTGTGCTGGACTGTGAGTTATTTCTACTTGAACCTGTCCTCTTCACTAGGCCGACCATCTCAGTCAATGCCTTAGTCAGCAAGGATCATTACTTGGGTTACAGTCTGAATGGGATGTTTTTTTAAAAGGGATATGAATTGTTTTCCTTTCATGATTTTAAACTACTTTGTAATTTACTTCTATTATACATTTTTCTCTTTTTTTACATCATTCTCTTGGTTTCTTTTGTTGAAAAGCAAGGACGTATGCTTACCCAGACCATTTCTGGAGCACTATATGGCAGCAGTTTTGCAAGAATGTGATCCATTTGTAAGAGCACTAGATGGCAGCACTATTTCCTGCCATTCAGTGCTCCAGGTGCCTACCTAGGTATCTCTTCCACACAGAATTTCATGGGAACAAAGCAAATTTGATAATATAAGTAAATTGGAAACTTTTTTTTCAAAATTGTATGTTCTTTCTGAATCACAAAAGAAAATCGTTGGGTTTCATATCCCTTTAAAGGGACATAATACTCATATGCTAAATCACTTGAAACTAATGCAGTATAACTGTAAAAAGCTGACAGGAAAATATCACCTGAGCATTTCTATGTAAAAAAGGAAGATATTTTACCTCACAATTTCCTCAGCTCAGCAGAGTAAGTTCTGTGTAAAAAGTTATACTCAGATGCTCCCAGCTGCAGGTAAAAAAAAAAAAAATGAAGAAATGAACAGCAGCCAATCAGCATCAGCAGTGCTGAGGTCATGAACTCTTTTACTGTGATCTCATGAGATTTGACTTAACTCTCATGAGATTTCATAGTAAGCTTCCTTTACCTGATTGGTGAAATAATATGAGAGTTCACGAGGTTCATCCTTTCAGTTGTCCCGGGACAGACACACTAAAATGCTGCTTAGAAATCCTTTACAATGGGAGGTGGCTACTGAGGAACTTTTGAGGTAAAATATCTTTCTTTTTTACATAGAGATGTTCAGGTGATATTTTCTAGTCAGCTTTTTACAGCTATGCTGCATCACTTTCAAGTGTTTAAACATTTGGGTATTATATGGCCCTTTAAGTAGCAATAGAAACAAAGCAGAAAGTGATTACAATTTTATTTTTAGATTATTCCATCTTTATTATACATAAATTGTGTTTTATAGTTTACATAAGCAGGCCTATGCTATCTTAACCCCCAAAGTGCAAAACATATTGATATAATGTGCATTTAAAATGGCTATCCAGGGCCAAGCATGTTAAATGTTAAATTAATGTGGAGCAAATTTAGGTTGATCACTTCTCCCAGTTTTCATTCCTTGTCTAAAATGAGTCATCAGGCTGGATGGGAGTGCTATGTGACATAATTGATCACATATGGCACCTTTAGCCAATCACTAATCACATAGACTTGCTTGCTATTGCGCTTATAACTCTGCAGCACACAATTTCCTGATCTATACACCACCACATCCCTAGGTTTGCTCCAATGATTTGGTCAGTGTCCTGACGGGGTAATCAATTATGCAAATTGAGGGCTGGTAGAAAACATTTACAGTGTTCTCCCTAAGAACTATTTAATAGGGCCACCACTGTGTTTACTGACCACCCAGATGAAATTTAAGCCAATTTTAAGCTAAAAAATTTTTTTTTTTATGTTTATCATTAAATCAATTTATGTTGAATTGTTCAATTAATGTGTGCTTTGTAACATTTATAAAGAACAGAAAATAATTTATAAAATTGCATTTCTCCCCACCTGGCTTCTTCATAATGCCACATAACAATATTTTCTCTGGAGTCCATTGGTTGAATGCATTTGAACCCTTTAAGGACACAGCTTTCAGTTTGCTCAATTGTTTTATGACGGAAAAATTCCGTCATATGTCCTTAAGAGGTTAAATAGCAGATTAAAACAATAGAAAACTTTATTACTTCCACTCTTGTGCAAATCCTATGACTCTCTACTTTTACATAGAAACATGCAGGTATTTTCTTAAATAAGTCTCCTAATATTCTTTTCCTCCCTTATGCACATTTTAAGTAATTGTATGTTTCCAAGTACATATTTAGGAAATATGTATGTGATTAAACAATATCTTTGTGATAGTGTAGCTGTGAAAACTAAAGGGTTGCATTTTTAGTTGAAAAAATGGCAGGCCTATAACATATTGCACATTTTTCATATGGTGTCCAACCAGAATTTTTGAGATTTCAATGTTTTTATTGGTATTTAGCAATACCATATTCAAATAAACCTTATAGACATTAGAGCCAAAAGCTTAAACATATATGAGAACAATGTGCAAAAATACATTTTTGTTTTAAATTATCTTTTATTGTGATTTATATCTGATGAGGTTACAGATAGAATTTGTAATGCAGGTTGAGTGCAATTTCTTTAATTACTTATAAAATGAGCCCATAGAAGAAGCTTTACATAACCTTATTCAACCAGATGGAAAGATTATAGCCAAAAAGTGTACAATTCTGCCATCTGGTGGCAGCATTAGCAAATTACAGTCATAAAAGTACTTACTGAGGAACCCAGTAACTGAACAAGCCATAAAGTTATATAGTACTGTTGCAACATGTGTATGTATTTATTTAGACTAAAACATAAACACAAATGTAAATCTTTGTAAAATGTGTAATTACGCTTTGTAAAAATAATCAAATGTCTATTCATTAAATTTTGTGGTTGATTGTAAAGCAACATGGTAAAAGCGACAGTAAGCATCTTAGGGCCACATTACAAGTGGAGCACTAATTAATTCTCCTGCTTGAGCGTTAATTGCGTTAGAAGTTATTTTTTTGCACTCGTCGGATCGCGCTCATATTATGAATTGAAAATAAACTGTTTTCATTTGCACGCTTACCTCACTAGTGCAAAAAGCTGAAGTTAGAATATTGCCCCACTCTTGCGCAAACCCGATCGCATATACTCATGTGCACTAATCCGACATGAAAATATAAATATTTCACATGCCAATGTTCTTCACCTAACATAATATCTTCTATTTATTCTTAAATAAGTATTTCTACATATATCTGATATTTTTTTGTACAATATATATTTATACCTATATATATATATACATAATTTTATATAGGTATAGATATATACATATATATATATATATATATATATATATATATATATGCTATATATATATATGTGTGTATATATATATATATATATATATATATATATAAAAGAATATCTATTTAGAAATACATAGAACATATTCTGCTAAGTGCAGAACATTGGAATGTGAAATATTTACAGTAAATACACAGTATAACACTTTATTTAATTTGAATATTGCATAAATATGCTTTTTTTAATTTTTTTAATCTACTTAAATGTAAAGGACTCCAATGCACCTGTGTATATATATATATATATATATATATTATGCATACATATGTATTTATATTGTTTATATGTGTATAAATGTCTGTAAATACATATATATACAGTATATATATATATATAAAAATACATAAATACATAAATACATATGTACACACACACATATGTACATACTGTATCTATCGTTAGACATGTATATGTATGTATCTCTATGTTAAATCCCTTTGCCTGCTTTTTTTTTCTAACACCTAAGATCTCATGTGTGCAATATTTTTTGAGTGAGAGACCTCTCAGTGAGATTACCTGTGTGAATGCTTAGATTAGTACAGGAGATTATTTTTATGTGACTTCCGATTGGCCTCTTTAAGGAAACAAGTTAAAACATCTTTCTGGGGTTTCAAAAGCTATTTACTCGAGAAGTGCTGACATTAGTCATGACAAGACCAGAGCAGAGTAACTGGAAACTTCTTTTTAATTGGCCCATCCTTAATGAAGACCTCCCAACCATCTCATGTCCTGAGAGATTGTCACCAATTGGAGGGTGTGCAGGTGGATAGTGACCAGGAGGTTCAAGAAGTGTCCTTTGTGTGGTCTGTTGTTGAACGGCCGGGTTCAGAAGATGATTGGAGGGTTACTCTTACTGTAATGGGAGCCAAAGTTACCTTTAAGATTGACACAGGAGCAGACATCACTGTAATGTCTCTTGCAGCATTCATGAAACTGCCTCGACAGCCCCAGCTGGCGAAAGTTACAACAAAAGTCCATAGTCCTGGTGGCCGCATTGATTGTGTGGGGAAATTTCTTGCCAGCTGCGTGTACAAGCAAAGGAAATTCACCATGTGGGTGCATGTGATTAGAGGTCAGTGTGTTAACAACTTATTAAGCAGAAAAGCAGCCTGTGGTTTGGGCCTAGTAGCCAGACTGAATGAAATTTCAGAAGATATGTTTGGTGAATTGGGCCTACTGAATTGCAACCCAGTCCGTATATCACTTAAAGGTGACGCAGTCCCATACAGCATTACCACTCCCCGTAGAATTCCGTTCCCGCTCATGCCTCAAGTGGAGAAGGAGCTTCTGCGTATGAAGAATATGGGGGTTATTGAAGAGGTTGTTGAAGCAACTGACTGGTGTGCCCCCATTGTGCCTGTTGCAAAGAAAAACGGGAAGGTACGCATATGCGTAGACTTGAAAAGGCTGAATGAGGCGGTGAAGAGAGAGAGATATGTGCTGCCGACACTTGAAGACATAGCTACGAAATTGTCTGGGGCGAAGTTCTTCTCTACATTGGATGCTTCTAGCGGCTTCTGGCAGATACCTCTAGATCCAAAGTGCCGCAAACTGACTACCTTCATTACACCGGTAGGTCGTTTTTGCTTTTGCAGACTCCCCTTCGGGATATCCTCTGCTCCTGAAATCTTCCAAAGAGAAATGAGTTCTCTCCTAAAGAGACCACGTGGGCACGGCAGTCGTCATGGACGACATCTTAGTGTATGGGTCTACATTGGAGGAACATGATCAGCGATTGAGCTGTGTGCTGCAGACAATCAGAGAGTCCGGGCTGAAGCTAAACAAAGAGAAATGCCATTTTAGGAAAGCTGAATTATGTTACTTTGGGCATATCATCAATGGGGATGGCATCAAGTCAGACCCCGAGAAATTTCATGCTATTGAACAGATGAAAATTACTTCTGATGTACATGAACTGAGACAAATATTGGGCCTTGTAAATTATGTGGGCAGGTTCATTCCAGATTTATCCACAATACGCTCAAATTGAGAAAGAGTGCCTGGCCGCAGTTTGGGCCTGTGAGCGTTTTCAGCGTTACCTAGTGGGTTTAGAGAAATTTAGTCTGGAGACTGATCATAAACCGCTAGTCCCTCTAATCAACTCCTATGATATTGAGAAAATACCCCTAAGATGCCAGAGACTTCTAATGAGGCTGCTCAGGTTCAACGTTCAGGCAATGCATGTGCCAGGGAAATAATTGGTTGTGGCTGATACACTGTCCAGGCTCCTGCTGGCTGCTGCTGAACAGTCTTCAACGGAATTGGATGTAAAAGTTCATGTAGATTCAGCTCTGGCCTCTAAATCCATTTCTTCAGGGAAACTAGAACAAATAAAGAAAGAGACATATTTAGACATACAGACCTTCAAGAAGTTATAAAGTATATAAAAGAAGGTTGGCCCGAGAGTCAGGCAGCCTGGATGTCTTTAAGTTCTTACCAGTCAGAGAGGTCACAGCTCACGGAGCTGGATGGGTTGGTGCTGTTCCAGGACCGCATTGTTATTCCTGTCAGCATGAGGCAGGAGATGTTAAACAGGATTCACGATGGCCACTTAGGCATTACAAAGTGCAGAGAAAGGGCAGCTACGGCTGTATGGTGGCCTGGGATCAGTTCCAACATTGCAAGTCATGCGAATGCAGGGAAAAGTGTCAGAATTAAACTGGATCATGAGAAGAAATGGAAGATGCCTGTTACGGTAATTGAACGCTCTCCAGAACCAAGGTCTTATGTAGTCCTTACTGATGGAGGGACAGTTACACGCCGTAATCGAAAACATCTTCAGCCTGTATCTGAGAGTTTGGAACTGGATGCCTCAGTACCACCGCCGGTGGGATCCCCTGTTTTAAAAGGGGTGCCTTCCCCTCAGCAAGATCACAGCGGGGATATGTCTTTGCCTAAAGCAGACTCTCAGTCACCTTCTTCTGTATCAGAGGACAGTTCATGTAGAGTTACATCAAGCTGAAGAGTGGTGAAACTTCCGGCCCGATATTGGGATTAACTTTAGTTAGAACAGTGACCGGAAGTATGGGCAGAATAATCCCATGGTCACTGTGGACTAGGGTAGTCAGGATGTACTAGGGTAGTCAGGATGTAATTCATGTTGTTTATATTTTCTGTATCTTGTTATTTGTTATATACTATACAAAACTGTTGTTGTATGCCTTGTTATTTGTTATATTCAAATGAAAAAAAATGTTTTCTTCGTCCTTTGAAAAGGGGGAATATGTGATGAGAGTGGGAAGTGACGTCACCAGATTGGGGGCGGGGGTTAGGTCCGTTTGTCTGTGTCGCAGTTACTTAGTGAAATCAATGCTACCAGATGTGTGTTTCCATGCTCTACAATAAAATAGAGTTGTGCCATCTTTGCTGTGTCCTGCATGTGTCCTGCATCTCATGACAGGGGGCCTGACTGTTTTTTCACCCATAATCATCTCTGGTCAGGAGAAAAGTCCCGGGTTTAGGACCTGTGCCTCCTCTGCCTAGAACATGCCTGACTCTACCTGGAACTTGACTGCATTCAGCAATAGTCCATAAAACCCTTCACCTCCTTGTTTCAGACCGCTTCTAGGAAATGTAGAGAGATGTGTTAATGGAATAGAACAATAATATATAACATTTGGAAATGTACTCAGATTTACTAAGGAGATTCATGATGACCATTTTCATATGAGACGCATGCTAGATGAGAATATTTTGATACTCATGAGACTCAGAGCTCACCAATCACCGATATATATAATTAATTTATATTTGTGCACTTATGATTAATCCAAACTTCTTCCTACGTACCATGCACTATAAAAGCAAAGTAGTGGGCATGTGTAGCATGCAAGGGTTTAAAGCAATGTATCTAGCAGACTAGCGGAAACAATGCCAAATCCAGATCACAAAAATGTAAACTTCCAGCTATGCTACTGCATTGAGTGTGAGGATCTTAAAAACTTCCCATGGTACAGCGGGGTGCAAAGCCAATATGGTGCAACTAAGCTGTAAGATCCATACATTATACATTACAAAAAAAAGAGCTGTATTAAGAACACCTTTAATTAAACCAAAATATTTATTGCATTCACTTTAAAAATATATGGAAGTGACCCATACAGTCTAATTAGTGGGATCAACTCAGTGTATCTTTAATGTGGCTTTAATAAAGCTTTTGTTTTAATTCACTGTGCTACATATGCCGTCCTTTTCCCTACTTTAAGGCAAAGTAGCATACTTAAAGGGACAGTAAACCTTAAAAATAATGTTATATAATTCTGCACATAGTGCAGAATTATATAACATTATTTAAGTGCTATAGCACTTAGTGCTATGGCGCGGTCGGGCCGGGCTTTGACTATACAGCTGGCCCGATGCGCTGACTAAATATAACAGACCCGCTCAGCAGAGAGCGGGTCTGTAAAAGCGCCATATTTTTTACATATTAAAAGGTAAAAAAGGCTTTTAGAACTATAGCACTTAAATAATGTTATATAATTCTGCACTATGTGCAGAATTATATAACATTATTTTTAAGGTTTACTGTCCCTTTAACTCCAGCATTTTACACATAGAGAAATATTTAAAGGGACATAAAACCCCAATTTTTTTTTCTTTCCTGATTAAGAAAGAGCTTATACTTTAAAAAAAAACTTTTTAATTTACTTCTTGTATCTACTTTTCTCTCTTGTATTGGTATCCTTTGCTGAAAAGCACACCTAGGTAGGCTCAGGAGCAGCAGAGCACTACTTGAAGCTAGCTGCTACATGGTGGCTGCACATATATGCCTCTTGTCATTGGCTCACCCAATGTATTCAGCTACCACCCAGTAATACATTGCTGCCCCTTCAACAAAGGATATCAAAAGAAGGCACCACATTTGTTAACAGAAGTAAATTAGAAAGTTGTCTAAAATTGTATGCTGTAACTGAATCATGAAAACAACATTGGGTTTAATTTTAAAGAGACATTCTGATGCAAAAATAATATGCTTTAATTTATTAGAGAATGTAAAAGGTTAACCTCATAGGTAATCCCCACTCAGGAACTGCAAGCCTTATAATAAACCTTCATTGTTCAGAAACAGTAAATAACCTGCAATGCGCAAAGAGCTTTTCTGCAAGAGCAGTGTCACTTATGCATAAGTGCATTGGAGCCCTTTGCTGTCAAGTAGATAAAAACACGTAAAAGCATATTTATACAATATTCATATTTAATAACGTGCTTTTACTGTAAATATTTCACATTCCAATGTTCTGCACATAGCAGAATATGTTCTATATATTTTAAATAGATATTCCTATGTGGATCTGTATACATCTACATCTATAATCATGTATATATATATATATATATATATGTATATATATATATATATAAAAATAAAAAGAGAGAGCTGAGACAGAACAAAAGCTAGAAAAACTTCCGTGCCTGTTCATTTTAGGGTGCCACTCAGGGTGCATACTCTTTTAGCACACTATGCCCCTTCACAGAGAAAAAATATCCTGTAGCATATCAGTCTGACCGTGCCCAATGACAGTCCAGCACTGAAATACCAGGCAATTCTTCTCTGAACAAGAGAAACAACAACCCCAGACGATCGTTTCGGCCTTCTGTGGGCCTCGTCAGTGAGGTGCAGTCGCATATCTCTAAGGGCATGTGTGCAAGAAGTCCACGTCTGGTTTTCCCTTTTACTCTTAGGGAGACCCAAGAGCAATTTGCATAAATATAAAAAGAGAGAGAGATGCACTCAGCTGAGATATATATACAGGTATATATATAGGTATAGATATATATTGTACCAAAATACCATTATATATATATATATATATATATATATATATACAGTATATATATATATATATACAGTATATATATATATATATAGCAATAAGAAACAAATTGCAGAGACTTTTTGCAGGTCCAAAACTTGATTTATTTCAGTTTAAAACAATCCATGAATACATGATCAAAATCGGCATGTCTCACAACTCCAGCAAAACTTGTAGAAAGACTGCTGCTGACATGTTTCGCCGCTCACGGCGTAATCATAGCTACAGGTAAAATCCCTGCTCACCTGTTTAAGGTGGCTGGGAAAATCCAATTGGTTAAAATTTAATTGGCAAGTTGAGCTGGAATAAATACTTAACCCCATGTGAACTGTGAACACTTTAAAAGGAAATATTTCTTTGTTTACATTTTAGTTTATTATATATGTTTGTTTTTACAAACTGAAATATATATATACAGTATATAGCGCACTTGCGGTTGATTTAGTGCGAGAGTGGGTTTTTTTCCACTTTTTTTGCGCGCATCGGATTAGCGTGTGGCTGATAACTTTTTACTTTCAACTCAGAATATGAGCGCAACCCGATGCACACAAGAAGTTTACTTCTAGCACAGTTTACCCTTGGGCGGGTGTGTTAAAAAGCGCTCGACTTGTAATCTTGCCCTAAAATGGTAGAACAAATGTCTCTCGATATTTCTGACATTTGAATGTTTCTATAGAACGATGGTTAACTTTTTAATAGGGATTAACAACATTCTAATGTAACCTTTAAATATTCTTACACAACATTTCAATATTTAATTTGAATGTTCATTCCCATAGACTTTCTTTGAAATCTATGAAGATTATGATTACATTTGTAATATTTGAATACATTTGCATGTATTCTCTAAAGGGAAATTTTACCATCTGTCTGCATATTTATTAAGAATGAACAAATGCAAAATAAATTTGTCAGCAACAACTGTAACTAATATGAAAAATATCATCCTAAGTGAGTTCCTCCTTAGTTGATACAACACTCTTTATATATATTCCTGGTTTCAGTGAAAGTTTTTTTCTTGTAAAGCATAGGTGCATCCATGTAGGCCTGAGTTTTCTTTTTTTTAAACTTTGCATGGCCCTCGTAGATGCTCTTCCCTATGGACACTGTGAAAGATAAATTGACAAAGTTATCTATCATAGCATCCATATTGTGAAGCCAATATCAGATATTACAAAAACAAACCAAGGGTAATTTGCGCAACTAAACATACTGTGCTCCCTTTTAAAATAATAATCTAGAGAAAGAGATAAAAAAAAACACCGGGGGAACTTCCAGGCGGCGGCCATGATAGGTCTCAGTTTTGAGTGCTGCTCCTGCCTAGAGGATTAAGCTTGATAAAATACCTTATCAAGGTGCCATCTGGCATAAAACCCTATCTCTTTCAAGCAAGCTAATCACCCTTCAGCTGATGAGCCTAAAATGTTTAGGCTGGCTACCAGAACCAGGACTCCGGAGCTCATATTGAGGCTGAGGCCTTCCACTCTGCTGCCTCTGTTGAAGCACAACACCAAGGGTGCATTGTAACTCTTATCAGAAATAGAGGAAGTCTATTTAACTTTACAGAATCTTTTGAAGGAACAGGAGCTCAAGATCGCTGCTAGATTTGACTGTCTCCAATTTATTGTGGAAAATGTTACAATGGAGAGAGTCGTTCCTGCAGCCTCACTCGAAGATGAAGCAGACACTGCGGAGCTGCGGCAGCCTTATCTAGCGCCAGTTGAGCAGTCTTACACAGCAGAGGATCCAGCTTGCCTATCACTTAAACCTGACGTCCCTGCCTGGAGGGAAGAGGCCGGCCTTCCGGATGGGAATGACGATATAGGAATGTATGAGCACACTACACTCTTGGAAAACCAGAGTCTATCTGATGGGCTACATGGCCAGCTCGATGTGCTGGTGCAGAATGGGGCCTCAGTGACATTACATGGTCCGAGACTACAGACAGATTTGCCAGCGGATGGTCTCATGGATCCTGCCTCATCTTCACTGCCCAATAATGTCAGACTGGGGGCCTCCACAACCAGAGGCTGTTTGGAAGCGGTGATATGGCCTACCACTCCCTGGGGAGTGAATACCTATAGACACAATATGACTGGTGTGGGATAGACTGTGGTGAGATACTTACTGCCTCTTGTATTCTACATTAACTCTGGCTTATGGGGATCTATAGATCTGAGATTCACCTAGAGTTTAAAGTACATTCCTGTATAGGGGCAGCAGTTGAGAAAATGTTGTGGACTTTTCCATACCATGTCACTTTATATCACAGTATAAAGAGGATTACTATAGAGGTCAATCAGCAATAGAAGCTCACCCATCCTTACTGTATGGTATTCTACAGGACAGCTTCTAAATATTAGGAGAGTCTGCTGGGCATTCTACAAGGCTTATTTGTGTGAACTTCTTAGTGAAACTGTCATGGCATAAGTGGCCCTTACCCATATTATTAAAGATGACATATTCGTATGATTCATGTGTCCCATTGTGAAGGCGTATTTCAGTTCCACTTTTGCTGTAAGGGATACGAGTACTGGGTTACTTGTTTCTCTTTGCTGACTGTACGTTACTTGTAATGCCTATATAGTTAAAGTATTCCATAAGATTGTGTAATATGCTATATGTGTACTATTAAGCTTGGCTCCTATACCCTTTTCTCACTGTTGTTGGTTGTCCCTGATATAAGTCTATATATGTATAACCATAATATTTTATCGCACTGCAGTATACATTTTTTACAGGAAGGCTGCTTTTAGATTAAATATTTGACTGATTGAGGTGATCCTTGAATCAAGGAACAGTCATTCACTGCCTTGAATATTAAGAAGCTGTTTGGCATACATAAATAGTTACCCAGTATTATCATACTGAGATTCTACCTGTACTTCCCTTCTGGGCTTCCCATCTATACATCCAGTACTAATTATGAGCCGAGTAAGCTTCGACTAGAATGCTCCAGACAATATTATATCTTAGCTAGAGTTATATAAACAGACGGACCTAATATATTTTGTATATACTGTATATTTTCCAAAAGACCCAGTATTCCATGTAGTTTATAGGCCATGGTGTTGGTTTCTCTAGTCTCCAACTCAAACTATAAATGCTAACCTTGCAACTTCTTCCTGCAAAGTATATATCCTAGTTCCAGGATCCAAGAGTGGTCCTATCATTATTTTTTTTTTCATGAAACTCCCCTCTACCAGTGAGTTACTGTCTTACACAGCACAAGAGAGGCTGCTATTTTCAATTTGCAGTTATTCACTGCTTTACCCTCACATATATATATATATATATATATATATATATATATATATATATATATATTTATATATTTAGTTTACAGTTGATGTTCAAAGCATATTGTTTCAATAATTAAATACCTATAGATATGTTTAAAAACTGTTATCAGTAGTATCCTATCATAGCATCCAAGAGTGGCCACTAATTTTCAGCCGGGTGTACTTTATTTAAATTTTTTTTCTATTACTTTCTTTGATATAATATTAAAAAAAAAGAGGGGGGCGTGTCCAAGCACTGAGTGGTCGCATTCTTCCACTGCTCCAGAGAAATAGCAATAATCCGCCGATTATTGTTATAATATCACAGCATCTATAAGAATTGTGACTGGCTTTGCAATCATTAATAACAGCTACTACCTTATACTACTTAATTTGCTGTGTTTATGACCTAGGAGATGGAACAGGACAACTAAGGCATGTAGCGGCGGCAAAGCAACAGGAAGCGCAACTCCCCGGAATACAGGGGTATTTGGCCAGAGCTGATCACGTCCAGAATTTATACCACTATCAAAAGATTCCTCAAACCTTTACAACCATTAAATAACTGCACAATTGGTAGAACAAAAAGCGACAACACAGCAATAATCTGCAGCTATGTGGTTCGACAGATCTTCCGACAACACAGACTTTCACTTTGCAAAGCTGGAGGCCATGCTGCAGGCCTTGATGGACAGACTACCTTCTGAACAGGAGCTTCAAAACTTGGCTAATAGAATCACCCCAGTGAAGTACAGTAAAATGCCACTGCAGCATCGGTTAGTAGGCGAGCCACTTGTGATACCACGGCCCAAAGGGAACACACAATCCAATATGTCACCAAGCGGAGTGAACACACAACCAAGCATCATCATGATAACACCACTGATAACTCAAGAGCTTGAGCAAATCTTAAAGGACACTTTTTATGGGCATTACTATCAAGTCATTCACCCTTACTACACATCTTTCACAGTGGTGAGGAGAGGCACCGCTCACCTACCTAGAATGCCGCCCATAGAGGAGACAATCAGACCCCTGTTCACAACACCAAAAACAGCCACAGCAACCTTCATAATAGGTGAGCGGGGTGCATTGCCTTTTACACCACTAATCCCAGAAAACAGCAACCTGACATATCGGCTCCCAGAGACGGAGCTGCAACCTGGGTTGGCGTCGCTGCTTTGGGAGCTTGGGGAGGACTCCCGGAGGGCCGCTGATCTCGAGATGCCAGATCTCCCGACACATATCATTATACCAATCAATAATTTAGACCCCATCCAGCAGGGCAGTTCAATCAGCACTTCGACGGATCGGATTTAAGTGTTCACAAAATATGCCACCAAATGACATTATAAAAAGACACTTACCGTTATGTCTCGCTCACTCTCACTCAGGGACCTTTCCACTTGCAGCTACCGGGGTTCTGCCTTACCTACTGGAAGGCATAATGGAGGAAGGTTGGGGATTCAATGCTCCTTAAGTCTGAGCTAGTTAAAAACATCTAACTTCAAGGCTATGCACCCATTGCAGATAAACTCTGGGGGTCAAGACTTACTGAATAATGCATAATTGTTAGACAGCTTTAAAGTTTTATTTGAGAAGCTGGAATGTTTTATTTTTTACATGTTTTGAGGTTCTTTTATATGTGCACACTATGTTGGAAAATATGACTGCTTTAGAAAGGTACTGTAACAATGTCTTACATATCTTCAAACCAAACTGTTCACACATGCGTAACGCCAAATAACAAACTAAAACACAGTTTGTCGCTATAATCACAGGGCGGGAACTTCAAGCTACCTTATACAACAGCATTTAACAGTAGCTTAAAGGATCTCCATAGCTTTCCACACCTTAACCAAACAAGGGGCAAATTGGTTACTTTCAAAAGTTTCATCAATAGTCAAAACAGTACAAACACTGTGTATATTTGTTTGGCTTCTCCTTGCACCGCCGGCGGCCGAGGTGGCGGGGGGTTGGCTTATTCACATTTAGTAAAGATTCTGCTTCTGTATAAATATAAGGATTTGCCATATATAACTTTTGAGATTTAGTCCTGGATAATTGAAGTTTAAAACAAACATCTGATACCCCTATTAACAAAGCCTAATCCGCATATGAAAACAATGGTGCGGTTGTACGTTAAGTGAATTCATTCAATTCGGGTAATTTGCATCTATTTTCACATTACGGTTTAACTTGTTATACCATCACAATATTCTTCTTAAAGATGCAAAATTCTATGTTATTTTTGTTATTCTCATGTATATTATGTTTACGGAAACCGCCCAGCTTTCATCCATATTGTTAAAATAGGACCAAAAGCATCCAACCTCATTCAGGGGATAAAAATGCGGACAGCATATCTTTGAATACAAATTTATTTATCAAATATGATGAAAATATTTGCATAACTGTATTCTATACTACCTTTTGGCTAGATTACGAGTTGTGCATTAAGGTAAAAAAGCAGCGTTAACAGGTCCTAATGCTGCTTTTTTACGCCCGCTGGTATTACGAGTCTTGCAGGTATAGGTGTACCGCACACTTTTTTGGCCTTACCGCAAATCAACTTACGTAAATTTCATAAAGGTTTTTTCTATGTGACTTCCATAGCGCCGGTATTATAAGTTTTCCCGGGAGGAACAGCCAATAGAATGCAAGCTCAATCCTATTGGCTGATTGCATCAGTCAATAGGATTTTTTCAACCTTAATTCCGATTGGCTGATAGAATTCTATCAGCCAATCGGAATTCAAGGGACGCCATCTTGGATGACGTCATTTAAAGGAACCTTCATTCGTCGTTAGCCATCGAAAGAAGAGGATGCTCCGTGCCGGATGTCTTGAAGGATGAAGATAGAAGATGCCGTCTGGATGAGACTTCTGCCTGTCTGGAGGACCACTTCTGCCGGCTTCGTTGAGAACATCTTCCCACTTGGATGAAGACTTCTCCCGGTAAGTGAATCTTCAAAGGGTGTATTGGGTGGGTTAGGGCTTTGGGCTGCAATAGAGCTAAATGCCCTTTTAAGGGCGATGCCCATCCAAATGCCCTTTTCAGGGCAATGGGGAGCTTAGGTTTTTTTAGTTAGGCTTTTATTTGGGGGATTGGTTGTGTGGGTGGTGGGTTTTACTGTTGGGGGGGGTTGTTTGTATTTTTTTTTACAGGTAAAAGAGCTGATTTCTTTGGGGCAATGGCCCGCAAAAGACCCTTTTAAGGGCTGTTGGTAGTTTAGTATAGGCTAGTTTTTTTTTATTTTGGATGTTTTTTTTATTTTGATAGGGCTATTAGATTAAGTGTAATGAGTTTAAAGATCTTGTAATTTGTTTTTTATTTTCTGTAATTTAGTGTTGTTTTTTTTGGTAATTTAGCTAATTTTATTTAATTTATTTAATTGTATTTAATGTAGGGAATTTATTTAATTGTAATGTAGTGTTATTGTAACTTAGGTTAGGTTTTATTTTACAGGTAAATTTGTATTTATTTTAGCTAGGTAGTTATTAAATAGTTAATAACTAATTAGTAACTATTCTACCTAGTTAAAATAAATACAAACTTGCCTGTAAAATAAAAATAAACCCTAAGATAGCTACAATGTAACTATTAGTTATATTGTAGCTATCTTAGGGTTTATTTTATAGGTAAGTATTTAGTTTTAAATAGGAATTATTTAGTTAATTATAGGAATTTTTCTTTAGATTTATTTAAATTATATTTAAGTTAGGGGGTGTTAGGGTTAGACTTAGATTTAGGGGTTAATAAATATAATATAGTGGCGGCGACGTTGGGGGCTGCAGATTAGGGGTTAATAAATGTAGGTAGGTGGCGGCGATGTTAGGGGCGGCAGATTAGGGGTTAATAATATTTAAATAGTGTTTGCGATGCGGGAGTACGGCGGTTTAGGGGTTAATATGTTTATTATAGTGGCAGCAACGTTGGGGTGGCAGATTAGGGGTTAATCAATATAATGTAGGTGGCGGCGATGTCCAGAGTGGCAGATTAGGGGTTAATCAGTGTAATGTAGGTGTCGACGATGTCCGGAGCGGCAGATTAGGGTTTAATAGGTTTAAGAATAGGGGTTGACTCTGGGTTCATGTTAGGGTGTTAGGTGTAAACATAAATGTAGTTTCCCCATAGGAATCAATGTGGCTGCGTTACTGAGCTTTATGCTGCTTTATTGCAGGTGTTAGACTTTTTCTCAGCCGGCTCTCCCCATTGATGTCTATGGGGAAATCGTGCACGAGCACGTATAACCAGCTCACCGCTCACTTAAGCAGCACTGGTATTGGAGTGCAGTGTGGAGTGCAATTTTGCTCTACACTCACTTCTTGCCTGTTAACGCCGGGTTGATAAAAACCTGTAATACCAGCGCTGCAGGAAAGTGAGCAGTGAGAATAAACTGCAAGTTAGCAACACACCCCTGTTAACGCACAACTCGTAATCTAGGCGAATGTTATTTCATTTTCTATGTAATGTCCTTAATAAAAATAAAATATTAGAAAAAGAGGTTTATTTTGTAGTTTGCACCTTTAATTCTTTTTTGTTTTTTTGTTATTGAGTCATAAAATGCATTGCATTTTGCAGTATTAATGTGTTAGTCCTGGTATGCCTTCAGTATATGGTTATAGGCATAGATTAATGTGTTGCAATACAGTCTATAGATTAGAACTCTTGCTGAATAGATATAATGTTTGGATTTTTATTTTGACATGCTAACATGTATGTAAATGCCTATGACCTTTTTGTTTTATTGGATATGTTTTTCATATTGTGCAAACTAGATGTAATTTATGTTTATAAACCTCAATAAAAAAAACAAAAAACAAAAAACAAAACACCTATACATTCAAAAACAAAAACAGGAGCGCTGGTTTACCAATTAGGAGGTGTTTTAATCTTCCTATGGGTAACCTGCTGATCAGTATGTGTCCCTATAAGCTACTAAATGTAGTATCAATAATAATAATCCTATAATAATCATAACTTTATCTGGATTCATTGGGGCGTAACATCGTTTTTTCTAGCTCTATCAAGAGTTGTTATTTATTTTTGTGCCATTCATATAATTATTACCTGTATATTGTGTTTTATGAAATTTGTTTGTGTTTAATCTTTTTTATTTAATTAATTCTGGATTTTTTTTTCTTCCTATTTTAAGTATTAAATTGAGCCTATTTGATTTGACTCATTTTAGTAAAATTGTGCCTTTTAGCATATGTATATGAGCTTTATTATTCAATTATTGATACTACACTTAGTAGCTTATAGGGACACATACTGATCAGCAGGTTACCCATAGGTGGATTAAAACACCTCCTTTTTTGTTTTTTGAATGTATAGAAGCCAATATCAGCCCTGCCAAAGTGCCAATTGTGGCACAAAATGCGTAGGCTGTTGTTCCTGGTGACTGCTTTATTATTCAACAAAAATACTGTTTTATTGAATACCTGTTAAAAGTGAAGTTTTAACCTCTCTTTGACATCTTGGACTTTCTTTATTTTCATTTCCAATATCAGTCTAGACAGTTTCTTCAGATGTAACACCCCCTTAACACAGTGTGGGTAGTTACTCATCAGGAAGTAATCTGTACCTTTTTTACCTTTTGTGTCTTTATTACCTGCTGTCCTGAGCCTCCCCAATGATTTTAAGAACTGATCTGGATTACTTCTTCTCAGAAAAGTGCTAACAGTAGGAAAAATCAACATATGTAGGAGATATTCCATTCCGGAGGCAGTAATATGCACAGCTATTTGCAAAAACATGTTTACACAAACTTTACACTATCCAGGATAGTCCACAAACCCCACTTCTCTTGAACCATTTTCATTTGATGGACTTCAAAAGTGAAAATAAACAAAGTTCCACAATTGACTGGAATATTATATTATTTTAAGACCAATTAATTATAAGGTATTTAATCTCTTTGATTTGAGGTAGTGTTCCCTTTACCTACTAATGAGGGAAGAATTACCATCTATATATTGATTAAATACGATGCTGTAAAAGGTTTACAGATTATAAGCAAAGAGGCCCTATATGCGCTGAAACAAGTTATTTACATATTATTTGCTTTTCTTTCATCTCTGACCCATGTGGTGGTTTTTGTGCTTTTTCTATATTTTTTATTGGTATTTGGTCAATTTCTCTGACCACCCCTCTAAATAAGTCCTTTTTTTGCCACTTGAGGGTTTTTGTACAGTTGGTATTGAAAAGAATCACCCCCTTAAAAATAATCACATTTTGTTGCTTTGCAGCCTGAAATAAAGACAGACACTGTTTTTGTTTATCCAGTTGTAATTACTCAGTGCAATTTCTAACATCCAAGTGAAAGATATAACACCAACATGTCAGGCAAAAATAAAGACAATTCAAAAACAGAATCACTGAGTTGGAAAAAGGATCACCCCCCTGTCTCAGTATTTTGTTGAACCACCTTCGCTTTAATTACAGCCTTTAGTCTGTTGGAATATGTCTCTACTAACTATTTGGCACTTTTCATTGCAGAACTGTTTCAGAAAGTCATCCATTTGCAGAACTGTTCCAGAAAGTCTTGAGAAAGGCCTTGAAGGGGCCAAAATGCGTTGACGATTAGCTGGTAAGCTCATTTTCAATTCTTTACTCAAAGTTTGGACATTCTACACTATTTTTTATACTTTTACAGGACATCAGATCAGGATTTAAAGTGGACAACAGAGAGACCACTAGGATCCAACAAGATTCTCATCACCAGATTTCTCACCACCAAGAAACAAGTTTGACTTTTATTTTACAATTTCCTTCAAGTTAATTTATCACTTGTATTGGGATTAACTGACTTTTGTTCATTGACTTTGAAATTATTTACGCATCCATCTTTTCACCGGTTTTTAACCACAATTAACTTTTCACAATTTTTGCAATCTATAGATTTACACTCAAGAAGTGTCCACTGCTTTTTTTTATACTTGTTTATTTTTCCTTTACTTTTTATTGATTTTCTACACTTTTTTACTTTTTATGGTTTTTCTGCACGTGCATTTTTTACACAATTCTAACACAATTGTCACAATTTAACACAATTGTCAAAAAAAAAATAGGATAACATTCTAAGAAACAGGCAAATGGAAGATTGAGTAGTTATAGTCCCAAAGATGGGGAAGCTAATATGGTACAATTAGACTATTGGAAACACAACCTCTATTTATTATAAAGTATCAAGGAATCTGTGAGATACTGTGCCTGCTAAATTCAATGGTAAGATAAGCGATATTCATAAAACCATCAATATATAGACATCTCTGTGTGTTATGGGAATAATGTCTGTATCCCAGTTTATATCAGGTATTCAACTATTAGCTGGGGATAAATTGTCAGTGGGACCTAGCGGGGAGAATAAAGAAAAAGATAGAAAGAGAGGGAGATAGAGAAAGAAAAAAACAAACCAAAAAAACCCATTCATACATCTCATTCATGTACAGGTACAACCTATATTATCTCTAAGGGCCTCAGGATATATTTCTCTTGCAAGGTGTATCCAGTCCACGGATTCATCCTTTACTTGTGGGATATTCTCATTCCCTACAGGAAGTGGCAAAGAGAGCACACAGCAGAGCTGTCCATATAGCTCCCCCTCTAGCTCCACCCCCCAGTCATTCTCTTTGCCGGCTCTAAGCACTAGGGTCTCTCTCGGGAGTGTAAAGTGAATGTGGTGTTAGAATTGTAGTTTTATTATCTTCAATCAAAAGTTTGTTATTTTAAATGGTACCGGTTTGTACTATTTACTCTCTAGCAGAAAAGTGATGAAGATTTCTGCTGAGAGGAAAATGATTTTAGCATGTTGTAGCTAAAATCCACTGCTGTTCCCACACAGGACTGAGGAGTACCAGAAAACTTCAGTTGGGGGGAACAGTTTGCAGGGTGATCTGCAATAAGGTATGTTCAGTCATTTATTTCTAGACAAGACTGAGATAATGCTAGAAGAGACTGACAATATCCCCATGAGGGGAGGGTAAGCTATGTTCACAGACTTAGTAAGGAATTGAATGCTTAAATAATAGGGCTAATATACTGGTTGACACTTATTCAGGGCAATCGATTGTTTGGCTAAGGAAAAATCGTTTTGCAAGACACTTTGAAAGCCCTTTTGGGTTATTTCTGGGGTTATTACCCATATGGCTGTTTTTTAGTCACTTAGGAGTGATTTACTAGGCCTCACAGCTCCGGAGTAGAGTGGGAGGGGCCTAATTTCGCGCCTCAGATGCACACTTAGAATTGCAGAGAAGTTCATGCTACTTCACTTGGAGGGTCCTGCTGATGTTTGAGGGCCTAAAAGAAGCTATATTCCCCCAAATCTGATCCCTAAGGGCAGGTAGGGCCACAGCAAGGCTGTGGCTAGGTGCTGTAGTAATTTAACCAGGTGTTGGCTTTAGGCTGCTCCCGTTTGGGCATTAAGGGGTTAATCGTTTTGAAACTTGTGGTGCAATCATATTAAGGCTTTAGCTACATACTGTGAAAATTTCAGAAAGATTGCTGCATTTTTCACTGTTTTGTAAAATTGTGTGCTCTTTTTATCTCTTAAAGGCACAGTAACGTTTTTTTCAAATTGTGTTTTTTATTTGATTAAAGTGATTTCCAAGCCTGTTTGTGTACTCTACTAGTCTGTTAAACATGTCTGACACTAAGGAAAATCCTTGTTCAATGTGTTTAGAAGCCATGGTGGAACCCCCTCTCAGAATGTGTCCCACTTGTACTGATATCTCTATACACTTTAAAGATCATATTGTTGCACTTAAGAATGTGGCCCAAGATGATTCTCAGACTGAAGGTAACGAGGTTAGCTCGTCTGCCTCTCCCCAAGTGTCTCAACCAGTTATGCCCGCGCAAGCGACGCCTAGTACCTCTAGTGCATCTAACCCTTTTACATTACAAGACTTAGCGGCAGTCATGGATAATTCTCTTACAGCCTTCTTATCTAAACTGCCCGTGTTACCTGCAAGCGTGATAGCTCCATTTTAAGAACAGATTATGAGCATTCTGACGCTTTGGTAGCCGTATCCGATATACCCTCACAACGCTCTGAAGTGGGAGCGAGGAATTTGATGTCTGAGGGAGAAGTCTCTGATTCAGGAAGGGTTCCTCCTCAGACAGATTCAGATACATTGGCTTTTAAATTTAAACTAGAACACCTCCGTGTTTTGCTTAGGGAGGTATTAGCTACTCTTGATGACTGCGACCCTTTGGTGATCCCAGAGAAATTGTGTAAAATGGACAAGTACCTAGAGGTCCCTGTTTACACGGATGAGTTTCCGGTCCCTAAGAGGATTGCGGATATCGTTACTAGGGAGGGGGATAGGCCATGTGTCCCTTTTGTCCCCCCTCCTGTTTTTAAGGAAATGTTCCCCATATCTGACCCCATGCGGGACTCGTGGCAGACGGTCCCTAAGGTGGAGGGGGCTGTTTCTACACTAGCTAAATGCACAACCATACCAATTGAAGACAGTTGTGCTTTTAAAGACCCTATGGATAAAAAATTAGAGGGTTTACTTAAGAAAATTTTTGTTCAACAAGGTTTTCTTCTCCAACCTATTACCTGCATTGTTCCTGTAACTACTGCAGCTGCTTTCTGGTTTGAGGCGCTGGAAGACTCTCTCCAGACGGAGACCTCATATGAGGAAATTATGGATAGAATTAAGGCTCTAAAGCTAGCTAATTCTTGTATCACTGACGCTGCTTTTCAAATTGCTAAGTTAGTGGCGAAAAATTCAGGTTTCGCCATTTTGACGCGCAGGGCGCTATGGCTAAAGTCCTGGTCGGCCGATGTGTCATCGAAATCCAAGCTTTTGAACATTCCTTTCAAAGGGAAGACCCTCTTCGGGCCTGAATTGAAAGAGATTATTTCAGATATCACCGGGGAAAAAGGCCATGCTTTCCCTCAGGACAAAGCCTTTAAGACAAAGAACAAAGCTAATTTTCGTTCCTTTCGCAATTTCAGGAACGGCCCCGCTTCATCCTCTCCGGCTGCAAAGCAAGAGCGTAACGCTTCACAGCCCAAGGCAACCTGGAAACCTTACCAGGGCTGGAATAAGGGTAAACAGGCCAAAAAGCCTGCAGCTGCCACCAAGACAGCATGAAGGGGTAGCCCCCGATCCAGGACCAGATCTAGTAGGGGGCAGACTATCTCTCTTTGCTCAGGCCTGGGCAAGAGATGTACACGATCCTTGGGCATTAGAGATTGTAGCCCAGGGATACCTTCTAGAATTCAAGGACTCTCCTCCAAGGGGAAGGTTCCACATTTCTCATCTGTCTACAGATCAGACAAAGAAAGAGGCGTTTTTACACTGTGTAGAAGATCTACATACAATGGGAGTGATCCACCCAGTTCCAATTGCAGAACAAGGACTGGGGTTTTACTCAAACCTGTTTGTGGTTCCCAAAAAAGAAGGAACTTTCAGACCAATCCTGGATCTCAAAATTCTAAACAAATTCCTCAGAGTCTCATCATTCAATATGGAGACCATTTGGACAATCTTACCAATGATCCAGGAGGGTCAATATATGACTACCGTGGATCTAAAGGATGCATATCTGCACATTTCTATCCACAAAGATCATCACCAGTTTCTCAGGTTTGCCTTTTTGGATAAGCATTTTTATTTTGTGGCTCTTCCTTTCGGGTTGGCCACTGCTCCCAGAATTTTCACAAAGGTGCTAGGGTCCCTCCTGGTGGTTCTAAGACAGCGGGGCATAGCAGTGGCGCCTTACCTAGACGACATCTTAATTCAGGCGTCGACTTTCCAAAGAACCAAATCTCTCACAGAGATTGTATTGGCCTTTCTGAGGTCTCACAGGTGGAAGGTGAACATCAAAAAGAGTTCTCTCTCCCCCCTCACAAGAGTTCCATTCCTGGGAACCCTGATAGACTCGGTAGAAATGAAAATATTTCTGACGGAGGTCAGAAAGCTAAAACTCTTAACTACTTGCCGAGCTCTTTATTCCATTCCTCGGCCATCTGTGGCTCAGTGCATGGAGACAATCGGACTAAGGGTAGCGGCAATGGACATAGTCCCTTTTGCTCGGATACACCTCAGATCACTGCAACTATGCATGCTCAAACAGTGGAATGGGGATTATGCAGATTTGTCTCCTCAAATTCAGTTGGACCAGGAGACCAGAGATTCTCTTCTCTGGTGGTTGTCTCAGGATCACCTGTCTCAGGGAATATGATTCCGCAGGCCAGAGTGGATCATTGTAACGACCGACGACAGTCTGTTAGGCTGGGGTGCGGTCTGGGACTCCCTGAAAGCTCAGGGCTTATGGTCTCGGGAAGAAACTCTTCTCCCGATAAACATTCTGGAACTGAGGGCGATATTCAACGCTCTTCAGGCATGGCCTCAACTAGCTGCGGCCAAAGTCATCAGATTTCAGTCGGACAACATCACGACTGTAGCTTACGTCAATCATCGGGGGGAACAAAGAGTTCCCTAGCGATGACGGAAGTAACCAAAATAATCAGGTGGGCAGAGGATCACTCCTGCCATCTCTCAGCAATTCACATCCCAGGAGTAGACAACTGGGAGGCGGATTTTCTAAGTCGTCAGACTTTTCACCCGGGGGAGTGGGAACTCCATCCGGAGGTATTTGCCCAGCTGACTCAGCTATGGGGCACTCCAGAGTTGGATCTGATGGCGTCCCGTCAGAACACCAAACTTCCTCTCTACGGGTCCAGGTCCCGGGATCCCAAGGCGGTATTGATAGATGCTCTAGAAGCGCCTTGGTCCTTCAATCTGGCTTATGTTTTTCCACCGTTTCCTCTCCTCCCGCGTCTGGTTGCCAGAATCAAGCAGGAGAAGGCTTCAGTGATTCTGATAGCACCTGCATGGCCATGCAGGACTTGGTATGCAGACCTAGTGGACATGTCATCTGTCCCACCATGGACATTGCCAATGAGGCAGGATCTTCTGATACAGGGTCCGTTCAAGCATCCAAATTTAGTTTCTCTACGTCTGACTGCTTGGATATTGAACGCTTAATTCTATCAAAGCGTGGGTTCTCTGAGTCAGTTATAGATACTCTGATTCAGGCTAGAAAGCCTGTCACCAGGAAAATCTACCATAAGATATGGTGGAAATATCTTTGTTGGTGTGAATCCAAGGGTTACTCATGGAGTAAGGTTAGGATTCCCAGGATATTGTCTTTTCTCCAAGAAGGATTGGAGAAAGGATTGTCAGCTAGTTCCTTAAAGGGACAAATATCTGCTTTGTCTATCCTGTTACACAAGCGTCTGGCAGAGGTACCAGACGTTCAAGTGTTTGCTCAGGCTTTAGTCAGAATCAAATTTACATATGCAAAACAGAATGAGAAGCGGGATCAGACTGATATACTACAGGAAAGTTTTCCTCTGTGAAAAGCACAATTGGGCAGAAAGAAGCTACTACCAGGTGGTAACCGGGCCATAGAACAAGCTATTGATGCTGCTGTTCGTTCCTGGTAGACTGCTTCTCATTCTGTTTTGCATATGTAAATATGACCCTGGGGATAGTCTCCCTAAGGGTGATGGGGGAAACCAGACGTGGACTCCTTGCTCAATGTGCTTAGAGGGATATGGCTGCACCTCACTGACGAGGCCCAAAGGAGGCCGAAACGATCGTCTGGGGTTGTCATGTTCCTTGTTCAGAGGAGAATTGCCTGGTATTTCGGGGCTGGACTGACCATGTCGGCGGGATCAGACTGATATACTACAGGAAAGTTTTCCTCTGTGAAAAGCACAATTGGGCAGAAAGAAGCTACTATCAGGTGGTAACCGGGCATAGAACAAGCTATTGATGCTGCTGTTCATTCCTGGTAGACTGCTTCTCATTCTGTTTTGCATATGTAAAATATGACCCTGGGGATAGTCTCCCTAAGGGTGATGGGGGAAACCAGACGTGGACTCCTTGCTCAATGTGCTTAGAGGGATATGGCTGCACCTCACTAGACGAGGCCCAAAGGAGGCCGAAACGATCGTCTGGGGTTGTCATGTTCCTTGTTCAGAGGAGAATTGGCCTGGTATTTCGGGGGCTGGACTGACCATGTCGGCGGGATCAGACTGATATACTACAGGAAAGTTTTCCTCTGTGAAAAGCACAATTGGGCAGAAAGAAGCTACTACCAGGTGGTAACTGGGCCATAGAACAAGCTATTGATGCTGCTGTTCGTTCCTGGTAGACTGCTTCTCATTCTGTTTTGCATATGTAAATATGACCCTGGGGATAGTCTCCCTAAGGGTGATGGGGGGAAACCAGACGTGGGACTCCTTGCTCAATGTGTTTAGAGGGATATGGTTGCACCTCACTGACGAGGCCCAAAGGAGGCCGAAACGATCGTCTGGGGTTGTCATGTTCCTTGTTCAGAGGAGAATTGCCTGGTATTTCGGGGCTGGACTGACCATGTCGGCGGGATCAGACTGATATACTACAGGAAAGTTTTCCTCTGTGAAAAGCACAATTGGGCAGAAAGAAGCTACTATCAGGTGGTAACCGGGCCATAGAACAAGCTATTGATGCTGCTGTTCATTCCTGGTAGACTGCTTCTCATTCTGTTTTGCATATGTAAATATGACCCTGGGGATAGTCTCCCTAAGGGTGATGGGGGAAACCAGACGTGGACTCCTTGCTCAATGTGCTTAGAGGGATATGACTGCACCTCACTGACGAGGCCCAAAGGAGGCCAAAACGATCGTCTAGGGTTGTCATGTTCCTTGTTCAGAGGAGAATTGCCTGGTATTTCGGGGCTGGACTGACCATGTCAGCGGGATCAGACTGATATACTACAGGAAAGTTTTCCTCTGTGAAAAGCACAATTGGGCAGAAAGAAGCTACTACCAGGTGGTAACCGGGCCATAGAACAAGCTATTGATGCTGCTGTTCGTTCCTGGTAGACTGCTTCTCATTCTGTTTTGCATATGTAAATATGACCCCTGGGGATAGTCTCCCTAAGGGTGATGGGGGGAAACCAGACGTGTACTCCTTGCTCAATGTGCTTAGAGGGATATGGCTGCACCTCACTGACGAGGCCCAAAGGAGGCCGAAACGATCGTCTGGGGTTGTCATGTTCCTTGTTCAGAGGAGAATTGCCTGGTATTTCGGGGCTGGACTGACCATGTTGGTGGGATCAGACTGATATACTACAGGAAAGTTTTCCTCTGTGAAAAGCACAATTGGGCAGAAAGAAGCTACTACCAGGTGGTAACCGGGCCATAGAACAAGCTATTGATGCTGCTGTTCGTTCCTGGTAGACTGCTTCTCATTATGTTTTGCATATGTAAATATGACCCTGGGGATAGTCTCCCTAAGGGTGATGGGGGAAACCAGACGTGGACTCCTTGCTCAATGTGCTTAGAGGGATATGGCTGCACCTCACTGGCGAGGCCCAAAGGAGGCCGAAACGATCGTCTGGGGTTGTCATGTTCCTTGTTCAGAGGAGAATTGCCTGGTATTTCGGGGCTGGACTGACCATGTCGGCGGGATCAGACCGATATACTACAGGAAAGTTTTCCTCTGTGAAAAGCACAATTGGGCAGAAAGAAGCTACTACCAGGTGGTAACCGGGCCATAGAACAAGCTATTGATGCTGCTGTTCGTTCCTGGTAGACTGCTTCTCATTCTGTTTTGCATATTTAAATATGACCCTGGGGATAGTCTCCCTAAGGGTGATGGGGGAAACCAGACGTGGACTCCTTGCTCAATGTGCTTAGAGGGATATGGCTGCACCTCACTGACGAGGCCCAAAGGAGGCCGAAACGATCGTCTGGGGTTGTTATGTTCCTTGTTCAGAGGAGAATTGCCTGGTATTTCGGGGCTGGACTGACCATGTCGGCGGGATCAGACTGATATACTACAGGAAAGTTTTCCTCTGTGAAAAGCACAATTGGGCAGAAAGAAGCTACTACCAGGTGGTAACCGGGCCATAGAACAAGCTATTGATGCTGCTGTTCGTTCCTGGTAGACTGCTTCTCATTCTGTTTTGCTTTAGTCAGAATCAAGCCTGTCTATAAACCTGTGGCTCCACCATGGAGTTTGAATCTAGTTCTTTCAGTTCTTCAAGGGGTTCCGTTTGAACCTTTACATTCCATAGACATTAAGTTGTTATCTTGGAAAGTTTTGTTTTTGATAGCTATCTTTTCTGCTCGAAGAGTTTCAGAATTATCTGCCTTACAGTGTGATTCACCTTACCTGGTGTTCCACGCAGATAAGGTAGTTTTGCGTACCAAGCCTGGTTTTCTTCCTAAAGTTGTTTCTAACAAGAATATTAACCAGGAAATAGTTGTTCCTTCTCTGTGTCCTAATCCATCTTCGAAGAAGGAACGTCTATTACACAATCTTGATGTAGTTCGTGCTTTAAAGTTCTATTTACAAGCAACTAAGGATTTCAGACAAACATCTTCCTTGTTTGTTATCTATTCTAGTAAGAGGAGAGGTCAGAAAGCGACTGCTCCCTCTCTTTCCTTTTGGCTGAAAAGCATCATCCGTTTGGCCTATGAGACTGCTGGCCAGTAGCCTCCTGAAAGAATTACTGCTCATTCTACTAGAGCAGTGGCTTCCACATGGGCTTTTAAAAATGAGGCTTCTGTTGAACAGATTTGTAAGGCAGCGACTTGGTCTTCACTTCATACTTTTGCCAAATTTTACAAATTCGATAATTTTGCTTCTTCGGAGGCTATTTTTGGGAGAAAGGTTTTGCAAGCAGTGGTGCCTTCCGTTTAAGGTACCTGTCTTGTTCCCTCCCTTCATCCGTGTCCTAAAGCTTTGGTATTGGTATCCCACAAGTAAGGATGATCCGTGGACTGGATACACCTTGCAAGAGAAAACAGAATTTATGCTTACCTGATAAATTACTTTCTCTTGCGGTGTATCCAGTCCACGGCCCGCCCTGGCATTTAAGTCAGTTAAAATTTTTTTGTTTAAACTACAGTCACCACTGCACCCTATGGTTTCTCCTTTTTCTTCCTAACCTTTGGTCGAATGACTGGGGGGTGGAGCTAGAGGGGGAGCTATATGGACAGCTCTGCTGTGTGCTCTCTTTGCCACTTCCTGTAGGGAATGAGAATATCCCACAAGTAAAGGATGAATCCGTGGACTGGATACACCGCAAGAGAAAGTAATTTATCAGGTAAGCAAAAATTCTGTTTTTCTAATCTCCATATATTTCAATCCAGGGAGCCCATATTGCAATATAAATATCATAGCTGTCAATTGTTCGGAAGATGCACTGCTCCATGGTTTTGAAGTATTAAGGTACTTGGCTTCCAAAAGACAGTTGCACCAACCTGCTGCATAGACTACAGCAACACTTTCTAGTAGCCAGGAGATTAATAACACTGAAGCGTCACATGCTATAATGCTGCTTTTGAGAATCATAGCATCCCTCCCTACTACAAAAGGATTTTCTTTACCATATACCTGCTTGCAGTTGACAACCTTACCAGTAACTTTCTTAGCATTTAGCCCTTTTAACTACTGAAAGTATTTTACAGGATCTTCCCAAGGGGTCTACCACTATATGGAGTAAATTTACTTATTTTGGGCACTCCATGTATGAAATAGAAAGTCAAAGAGAGTTAAGCAACTTTCCAATTTACTTCTATGATCAATTTTGCTTTGTTCTTTTGGTATAGAAGAAAATTGGAATGCTGTTTAACCCCTTAATGACCACAGCACTTTTCCATTTTCTGTCCGTTTGGGACCAAGGCTATTTTTACATTTTTGCGGTGTTTGTGTTTAGCTGTAATTTTCATCTTACTCATTTACTGTACCCACACATATTATATACCGTTTATCTCGCCATTAAATGGACATTCTAAAGATACCATTATTTTCATCATATCTTATAATTTACTATAAAAAAATTTATAACATATGAGGAAAAAAATTGAAAAAAAACACACTTTTTCTAACTATGACCCCCCAAAATCTGTTACACATCTACAACCACCAAAAAACACCCATGCTAAATAGTTTCTAAATTTTGTCCTGAGTTTAGAAATACCCAATGTTTACAATGTTCTTTGCTTTTTTTGCAAGTTATAGGGCCATAAATACAAGTAGCACTTTGCTATTTCCAAACCATTATTTTTCAAAATTAGCGCTAGTTACATTGGGACACTAATATCTTTCAGGAATCTCTGAATATCCATTGACATGTATATATTTTTTTTAGTAGACATCCCAAAGTATTCATCTAGGCCCATTTTGGTATATTTCATGCCACCATTTCACCGCCAAATGCGATTAAATACAAAAAATCGTTCACTTTTTCACTAATTTTTTCACAAACTTTTGGTTTCTCACTGAAATTATTTACAAACAGCTTGTGAAATTATGGCTTAAATGGTTGTAAATTCTTCTCTGGGATCCCCTTTGTTCAGAAATAGCAGACATATATGGCTTTGGCGTTGCTTTTTAGTAATTAAAAGGCTGCTAAATGCCACTGCGCACTACACGTGTATTATGCCCAGCAGTGAAGGGGTTAATTATGGAGCATGTAGGGAGCTTTTAGGGATAATTTTAGCTTTAGTGTAGTGTAGTAGACAACCCCAAGTATTGATCTAGGCCAATTTTGGTATATTTCATGCCACCATTTCACCGCCAAATGCGATCAAATTAAAGAAAACGTTAAAATTTTTCACAATTTTAGGTTTCTCACTGAAATCATTTACAAACAGCTTGTGCAATTATGGCACAAATGGTTGTAAATGCTTCTCTGGGATCCCCTTTGTTCAGAAATAGCAGACATATATGGCTTTGGCGTTGCTTTTTGGTAATTAGAAGGCCGCCAAATGCCGCTGCATTTCACACGTGTATTATGGCTAGCAGTGAAGGGGTTAATTATGTAGCTTGTAGGGAGCTTGCAGGGTTAATTTTAGCTTTAGTGTAGAGCTCAGCCTCCCACCTGAAACACGAGACCCCCTGATCCCTCCCAAACAGCTCTCTTCCCCCCCCCACCCCACAATTGTCCCCGCCATCTTAAGTACTGGCAGAAACTCTGCCAGTACTAAAATAAAAGCTATATTTGTGCTTTTTTTGTGTGTTTTTTAAGCATATTTACATATGCTACTGTGTAGGATCCCCCCTTAGCCCCCAGCCTCACTGATCCCCCACCAAAGAGCTCTCTAACCCTCCCCCTCTGCCTTAATGGGCGCCATCTTGGGTACTGGCAGCTGTCTGCCAGTACCCAGTTTAGTGAAAAAATGTGCCTTTTTTTTTAAAAAAAAAACCTTTTCTGTAGTCTAGCTTCCCCCCCCCCAAGATCAACCCCCCACCCCTTCCAGATCTCTTAGCTGTTTATTTACAGCTTTCAAAAATTATTTTTTTACTTTTGCAAGTTTATTTTTCTGTAGTGTAGCGGTTCCCTCCCACTCCCGCCCCATGCACGCGCCCGCCCGCCGCCCCCCGTGCCCGTGCACGCTCCCGTGCGTGCTCCTTTCCCCTCCCGCCCCCGATCCCGCCCCCCTCCAGTCCACTCGGCACATCGATGGCCGCCCCACCCGCCCTCCCAGACTTGCTCCCACCCACCAACGATACCGGCCACCGATGTCCGGTTGCAGAGAGGGCCACAGAGTGGCTCTCTCTGCATCAGATGGCCAAGGGGGGTTATTGCAGGATGCCTCGATATCGAGGCATCACTGCAATAACCGGAAAGCAGCTGGAAGCGAGCAGGATCGCTTCCAGCTGCTTTCCAGACCAAGGACGTACGCCACACGTCCTCGGTCATTAACTGTCTTTTTTTTGAGGACGTGTGGCGTACGTTCCTTGGTCGTTAAGGGGTTAAAGATGCATGCTCTTGATTAAAGGCCTAGGAAAGGCTGAAACGCGTAGAAGCAGATCCATTACTACACTTTGACAGAGCACTCTGTACATGTGCGATTTAGATGCTTGTGGACTCAAAACAAGAACAAAGATTATTTGTAAGTTTGAATACCACGCCACGCCAAAGTACAAGCTCCTGATTGGAAACCTGAACCGTATGTGGAAGAATTCATAGAAGGCTGAATCCAGCAAAAAAACGAGTGCAAAAAAGTGCAAAAAAATGAGTGCTGCCACATTCTTTAAACAAGGTAGAGTGGTGAAGTATACCAGGCAGCCCCTTATCACAAGATTTCAAGGTACGGACATATGTGTTAAATCACAGGTTCAGTGGAGCTTTTACACAGTTCACTTACATGACCTTTAAGTAATCCGGAGCCAAAAAAATCCTCCCAGGATTTAAAAGACAGACTTTGTCTACAAAGGAACACTCTCTTTATATATTTTCAAAGACTGATTACTTAAATTGTGAGATTTAAAATTGAACTAATCATCTGCACTGTGATACATTTATCTTTGCATTTGCATTTATAATGCGTATTAATGGAGTACATTAATTATGTGTATTAGTGGGAAGTATTGATACTTTTTATTGCCTTATTAACTTGATACTTTATATTGCCTTATCAACTTTGTATCTACTTCCACCAGTGGAATATTTTATATACAATTTTATGTCTAATCTGATGTGATTTTTTTTTTAATTTTTATTATTTTTATCAGTAAAATCTTTTTATTAATTATTTAGATTCCTTTGTTATTTGGCTTAAAATGCTTTAAGCACACCACTCTAATAATTATCCCCTTATTTCCATACACAAGCGGTCTAGCTTTTCTTTAGCACATCTTCTCTTTTCTTACATAAAGATGCATGCTCTATCTAAATCATAATGGCGTACATTTCAAGTGGCGCTAACTTGCGCTCATATTACAAGCTGAAAGTAAACTCGACCACATGAGCACAAACTAAATTTGTGTTCATCGAGTTAGTGTGACTGAAGTCCTTGGGTAAAGAGTAAGGGCTAAACTAAAAGTTGCACCAAACACAACATAAATACTTCAAAATAAAGTGTTACACTCGTATATACATTATCTAAAAAAATGATTCACAAAAATTACAAATAAAATGTTATAAGAGTTCAAAGGTATATGGTATATGACAAGGTATTTGAATAGAAAGGGCTATAATATGTGTATACATGTGTATTTATATGTGTATATATGGGTATATAAATACATATATACACATATAAACACATATATACACATGTTTACACATATATACATATGTATATATACTTTGGAGCCCTTTCTACTCAAATACATTAGAACAACCAACACTCATACACCAGACTCTAAACAGCAACAGCAATGGGTCCCATGGAATATTTAATGACAATGGTTTTGTAATGTTCCAAGACAATAATAATCAGCAAGCACTATGTTATTAGATAAACTCCAGTGGTGCAACACAATGGTATGTTTGTATAATCAATTTAATAACGTATTATTATTGAAAAAAAACGGCATCCACTAGCATATATTCATCACAGATGTGGTATCCTTTTAGTAGCGTGTGTGTATTCAGATATATATCCTCCTAATTTCATTAGAGATCAGTACTTGTACCACAATACACAGTCCCCACACCGGTATCAGAACGACTAACTTAACAATCACAGTGAATAATATTATTCATTCCGGTCCTACTCACCGCAGGAAGGGCAAATTTCAATGTATGTGGTGAATGATCTTGTCCGTGTCGATTTCTCCTAGTTGTCCACACAACCTGAGCACACCTGCAGGGTAGCTCAGTGATTGCCTGCTATGCAGGCTTTAGTTGCTTGGAAAGAAACACAGGTCATAGGCTGCATTCACCTCTCCTCAGCGTTTCCCTTGCGCTGATATAATGCATAAAAATTCCAAAAGAGTTGTAGGAGGTGAATGCAGGCAGCACAACTTTGGTAAAAAGTAAAAATAAGTTTTATTCAATCATTTAAAATTGATACAAGCACAGATACAAGTGTTACCCAAACACACAGGGGTAAAAGACTGCCTTCCGACGCGTTTCCTGCTCAAACTGAGCACTTCATCATTCACCGTAAATAAAAGTGATTTATTCCATATAGTAAACGTTTTTGGGAGTGACCCTGTCATCAGACAAGTGAAAAAGACATTATTGGTCTTATGAGTGATGGGTTAGCACGCGAGTGATGTGTTAGTGTTTTTTTTTTGTTTGCTCACTCTATTGAAGTCTATGGGGAGAAAAAGTTAATGCAGTCGCAATATCCGAAGTCCTGAAGTTAGTTTAATTTGTAATACACACGCTAGTTGCCCTGCACGCGTTAAAAGTTTACTTCTGGTGGTGTTTACACGCCCGTGAATGCTCTAAATAGTGTGCCCCTTGTAATCTGGCTCAATATGTTTAAGTTTGACTTCGCCTTCCCTTTAAACCTCATAGCATTCCATTAGAACGTATGCTAAAACAAGAAAGGGCAACAGTCCAAGCTTTAAAAGGACTCTAGTATGTCATACAAACATCATGTATTGTGTAACCATTAACACTGTAATAAATACCATTTGGAACAATCTAAGACATTTTCTAAATATTTGTTTTAGAAAAGTGTTGTTGTCCTCATTAAAATAAAAAAAAATGGAATGAACTCTTATTAAACTGAGAAAACATTCATGGCATTTTACTGGCATAAATAATAATATTATGGTTCAGCCCAACATTTACTAACATAAATAACACCCTGCTATTGCCAAAATGTCTCCTAAGCTAGAGGCAATAGTAACATATTTAGGTTCAGCACATATTTAATACCAGTGAATAAAACTGTCTTTTTACCAGTGAAACCAATATAACATCTCAACATTCACAAATATACATTTCTGACATTCAAAAACAAAACAAAAACAAATCAGTGACCAATATAGCCACCTTTCTTTGCAAGGACAATCAAAGCCTGCCATCCATGGATTCTGTCAGTGTTTTGATCTGTTCACCATCAACATTGCGTGCAGCAGCAACCACAGCCTCCCAGACACTGTTCAGAGAGGTGTACTGTTTTCCCCTCCTTGTAAATCTCACATTTGATGATGGACCACAGGTTCTCAATGGGGTTCAGATCAGGTGAACAAGGAGGCCATCTCATTAGATTTTCTTCTTTTATACCCTTTCTTGCCAGCCACGCTGTGGAGTACTTGGACGCGTGTGATGGAGCATTGTCCTGCATGAAAATCATGTTTTTCTTGAAGGATGCAGACTTCTTCCTGTACCACTGCTTGAAGAAGGTGTCTTCCAGAAAACTGGCAGTAGGACTGGGAGTTGAGCTCTTGACTCCATCCTCAACCCGAAAAGGCCCCACAAGCTCATCTTTGATGATACCAGCCCAAACCAGTACTCCACCTCCACCTTGCTGGCGTCTGAGTCGGACTGGAGCTCTCTGCCCTTTACCAATCCAGCCACGGGCCCATCCATCTGGCCCATCAAGACTCACTCTCATTTCATCAGTCCATAAAACCTTAGAAAAATCAGTCTTGAGATATTTCTTGGCCCAGTCTTGACTTTTCAGCTTGTGTGTCTTGTTCAGTGGTGGTCGTCTTTCAGCCTTTCTTACCTTGGCCATGTCTCTGAGTATTGCACACCTTGTGCTTTTGGGCACTCCAGTGATGTTGCAGCTCTGAAATATGACCAAACTGGTGGCAAGTGGCATCTTGGCAGCTGCACGCTTGACTTTTCTCAGTTCATGGGCAGTTATTTTGCGCCTTGGTTTTCCACACGCTTCTTGCGACCCTGTTGACTATTTTGAATGAAACGCTTGATTGTTCGATGATCACGCTTCAGAAGCTTTGCAATTTTAAGAGTGCTGCATCCCTCTGCAAGATATCTCACTATTTTTGACTTTTCTGAGCCTGTCAAGTCCTTCTTTTGACCCATTTTGCCAAAGGAAAGGAAGTTGCCTAATAATTATGCACACCTGATATAGGGTGTTGATGTCATTAGACCACACCCCTTCTCATTACAGAGATGCACATCACCTAATATGCTTAATTGGTAGTAGGCTTTCGAGCTTATACAGCTTGGAGTAAGACAACATGCATAAAGAGGATGATGTGGTCAAAATACTCATTTGCCTAATAATTGTGCACTCCCTGTATATATATGTATATATACTGTATATGTGTGTATATATATGTGTGTGTGTGTGTATATATATATATATATATGTATATATACTGTATATGTGTGTATATATATGTGTGTGTGTATATATATATATATATATATATATATATATATATATATATATATATAAAATAGTGTTAATTGTTCAACTGCAGTGTCCGTTACAGTGTCAGAGTTGCAGCTTCTAACACCATCACCATGTTAATTTAATTTTTTCTGTGTTAATAAACTGAGTACAGGCAGTCCTCGGGTTACTTACAAGGGACTTTAGGTTTGTTCTTAAGTTGAATTTGTATGTAAGTTGGAACAGGCACTTTTTTTAGGTGAAACTCTAGCCAAACATTTTTTTTTTTGGTTTTGGATAGCATAGGATAAAGTTTGTTTTGATATCTGTGTCCCTGTTCAGAAAATTTCACATCACTTTCTGTCCTTGTGACAATTGGATTTTCAGTATTTTGGATTATCCTGGAAAGAAGGATTGTCGATAAAGCTCTATTTTCTCTGTATGTAAGTACGAGTTGTACTTAAGTCGGATGTCTGTAACCCGAGGACTGCCTGTACTGTTAATTTCAAATTGAAAAATTACTTCAGTTAAAATACTTAAGATACTTACTTTATAATCACTGTTCCAGTGCTGTGGGTCTATTTTTGTGTAAATAGTTTCTTCTCTATTGGTAGAATTTTAAGTAATCCTGACTGGTTAATCATGCTAACAAATTAGGATTGTAAATGGGTGGGATAGTGTCAATATTGAACCTGTCCCCACATTTTATTGATTAATAGCATGGTTGGGTAATAACATATTAATTTTTATTAACAACATGATTGGCAGATCACAGATGCACAATATGGTGTCCATATTTTAATGCCTGCCTCCATATTTTATCTGCTAATTGAAAGTACTAAGACTAAGAGCCCGACATGGAAAGAAATCATCAGCTTATTTTACTAAGCTTTATATGGTAATGTAAGTGTCTCCTAGTCAGGGCCGGTGCTAGACTATTTTGCACCCTAGGCAAGACCAGCTACTTGCGCTCCCCCACCAAAAAAACTTCCCCCCTCCACTGCATATGAAAAGACCCATTATACGAACAGAAGCAGTCTGAAGTCTGTGTACATCAGTATACATCTAAAACGTTGGGGCTTGGTTAGGAGTCTGAAAATCAGCACCATGCTATTTAAAAATAGGCAAAACTATACATTTTTACAAAAACACACAACCTCAACCCTGTTGTTTCTCAGTGGTTTTGGGCTCCTCAGAGCAACCACAATCTCTGGAAGCTTTTGTTTGCATGGTTTTGTGTTCCAAACTTGTTTAGAGAAGAGCTGGTTTATGACCTGGAAAACCTTCCTTGGCTGGCTGGGCTCCTGGAACTCCTGGTCGGCCGCCTCACAATGGACACCCGCCTAACCCCTCTCAGGCTGTCCGGGCTCCTGGAACTCCCGGTCGGCCATAGGACAGCAGGACACCCGCTAAATTTACCCCTGGTCGCTCCAGCAACCATGTGCCCCAGAGCTCCGCTCTTTTGGGGATTAGTAGCCCCTAGGGAGGAAAAGAGGTGGGGGAATTACTGGAGGGGAGCTGCTTTGGGAACCGGGGGTTTTGGACACCCCTACCCCCATAACTTCAACGGGCTGTATCTCCGGTCCCCAATAATGAATCATGCTGCTTTTTAGACTGTGGCATCTGGGGACAGAGAGCTGGAAGTGCCGCCGCTCCCCCGGGATCACCCCCAAACCGTCACCACTGTGTCCTGGGATTCTGTGGGACTATGGTTGCTATGGAGACGCCGGTCAGTCTGGAGGGGCAGGAATGGCGTGAAAACTGTGGCATTGTCTCCCTGTTTTATCAAGATGTGTGTGTGTATAAAAGATGTGTGTTTGTCCCAATAAAGTCAGTTCTATTTTCACCTGAATGCTAGTCTGTCTAGTTATTTGGGTGGGCTCCTGCCAGAATCACTTTCCTGAGCTACATAGCAGCCTGTTCCAGGCAGAGGAAGTACAGTCTGTCAGAGATACCTAGTCTGGGTAGCTGGAGTCTGCCACAGGGTGGGACCTTGAGTACTGGTGCTGTTGGGCATCAAGAGAACTGCTGGATCTCTTGGAGGAATCCTGGCTACTAGACGATCTGAATTTTAAAACTGATCAGGAAGAGGCACTGGTCAAGGAATACAAGAGGCTGCTAGATCTTGTTAAGCAGCGTGCCAAGGGCATACAGATCTGGGGTGCAGCCCTCTGGGATTCATGGAGCTCGACCGTGGAGGAGTGGCAACAAACAAACAAATAAAAAGGGAACCAGGGATGCTGGATCCTGATCAGCAGTCTGGCTCTGAGCTTATAGACTTGGACAAGGGAGCTACCCCAGCAGAAGCACTGACAACAGGGCAGAGAGCCACCGGCCTCTGCCCAGCACCTGTAACAGCTCCAGGAAACCAGGGAGCAGAACCAGTCATCCTCCCTCCCCGTAAACAGAACCCCTTCCCGGGAGAGGAGACAGTCGGTCTCTCTCCCCAGCGGCAGAGCCAGGAGCAGGGAGAGGAGACAGGCGGTCTCTCTCCCCAGCAGCAGAGCCATCCCCTGGGAGCGGAGGTAGCGTAGTTATCCTTCCTCCCCATAAGCAGAACCTCTTCCTTTGAGAGGAGACAATCGGGCTCTCTCCCCAGCAGCAGAGCCAAGAGCTGGGAGAGGAGACAGGCGGTCTCTCTCCCCAGCGGCAGACCCATCCCCTGGGAGTGGAGGTAGTCTTCCTCCCTCCCTGTAAGCAGAACCCCTTCCTGGGAGAAGAGACAGTCGGTCTCTCTCCCCAGCGGCAGAGCCCGGAGCAGGGAGAGGAGACAGTTGGTCTCTCTCCCCAGCAGCAGAACCATCCCCTGGGAGTGGAGGTAGTTGTCCTCCCTCCCCTTACAGAGAACCCCTTGCAGGGAGAGATGGATGTCGATAACTCCCCCCAGCAGCAGAACCCCTTTGTGGGAGAGGAGACAGTTGGTCTCTCTCCCCAGCGGCAGAGCCAGGAGCTGGGAGAGGAGACAATCGGTCTCTCTCCCCAGCGGCAGAGCCATTCCCTGGGAGTGGAGGTAGTCATCCTCTCTCCCCTTACAGAGAGCCCCTTGCAGGGAGAGATGGATGTTGATAACTCTCCTCAGCAGCAAAATCCCTTCCTGGGAGAGGAGACAGTCAGTCTCTCTCCCCAGTGGCAGATCCATCCTTTGGCAGCAGAGGTAGTTGTCCTCCCTCCCCTTACAGAGAAACCCTTGCAGGGAGAGACAGGTATAGATATCTCTCTCTAGTGCCTGAATCCCTTTCTGGGAGAGGAGACAGTTGGTCTCTCTCCCCAGCGGCAGCACAGTTTCCCATGGAGCGGAGGTAGCAGGCCTCCCTCCCCAGCGGTAGATCTCCTTCTCAGGAGAAGAGACAGACAGTCTCTCCCCTCAGTAGCTTGGCAGGGTCTCTACCCTTTTCTTGTCCCGGAGTATTTCTCACCGGGGGCAGGCGTTGCATTAGGCAAGGAGGAGAAAAGCTTATACAGTTGGTGCCACATATTTGGGCACCCGAGCTTTGCCGGCCCCACCAAGGAGCAACCTCCCGCTCTGGTCTGGGGTGGGTCCGCCGGTACTAAACCAAGTGTCACGGAGAGAGGCAGTGTGGCCCTGGAACTTGAGGACCCTGGAACTTGTGGGACAGCAATTGTTTGGGAGCCGGCCTTGG
Organism: Bombina bombina; assembly: GCF_027579735.1. Lineage (NCBI taxonomy): Eukaryota > Metazoa > Chordata > Amphibia > Anura > Bombinatoridae > Bombina > Bombina bombina. The sequence continues at coordinate 893,240,541 of NC_069499.1, forward strand.
CATACTTGTTTGGGACTTTGCTTTATGTGACTATCCCTGCGCCCAGGGCGCAGGGTATAAACGTCAGCCGGAACCCCCACAGGATGCCCCAAGCTCTGGAGAGATGGGATCACCTCTCCCAGCAACCGAGAAGTGGAGGGCCACCGTCGGACAGCCCCAGGCCGACCCTAAGTATAGGCAAGGTCGAAATGGTAGAATAGAGGTCTAAATGTGGTATAGAAAGCTAAGTGCAATAATATTTAATATCACAGAGAATACTAAAACATCAAATATTGACACAAATATCATAAAACATCAATTAATCTATAAATGAGTGCATGGATCCATGACTAAAAACATATATAAAAACAATGGTTACAATTAAAAGTTGATAAAAGTAGAGACAGAGCTGCCCAATAAACAATAAGCAATATGTACTCTAAGAGGTTATTATATCCTAATATGTCAATTGGAAAAAAGTAAAGGTACATCCGGCCAAATATTTAACAATGAAAACAATAATGTGGTGTATAAACAAATTACGTAAAGTTCATCAAATAGTCCAAAAAAATATATAGTCCAATGAAAACAATAATGAATATTTCCAATTGACATATTAGGATATAATAACCTCTTAGAGTACATATTGTTTATTGGGCGGCTCTGTCCCTACTTTTATCAACTTTTAATTGTAACCATTGTTTTTATATATGTTTTTAGTCATGGATCCATGCACTAATTTATAGATTAATTGATGTTTTATGATATTTGTGTCAATATTTGATGTTTTATTATTCTCTGTGATATTAAATATTATTGCACTTAGCTTTCTATACCATATTTAGACCTCTATTCTACCATTTCGACCTTGCCTATACTTAGGCGCTCCTTCAGGCATTTTTTGTATTATTTTAACTTACTGTGGGCGGCTAGGGGCCCATTCTGTTTAGGAGCTATAGGTCACGATCAGCGCTGTTAGATATTTGTTCCGACCTGTTAAGGGTCTAGCCGGGTCTGCCAAACTAGAGGGGGGGAGATGTCATGTATACCAGACAGCTAAGGCTACCCCCACCCCCCTACAACCTCACCCCTGTTGTTTCTCAGTGGTTTTGGGCTCCTCAGAGCAACCACAATCTCTAGAAGCTTTTGTTTGCATGGTTTTGTGTTCCAAACTTGTTTAGAGACAAGCTGGTGTATGACCTGGAAAACCCTCCTAGGCTGGCTGGGCTCCTGGAACTCCCGGTTGGCCGCCTCACAACGGACACCCGTCTAACCCCTCTCAGGCTGTCCGGGCTCCTTGAACTCCCGGTCGGCCACAGGACAGCAGGACACCCGCTAACTTTACCCCTGGTCGCTCCAGCAACCATGTGCCCCAGAGCTCCGCTCTTTTGGGGATTAGTAGCTCCTAGGGAGGACAAGAGGTGGGGGAATTACTGGAGGGCAGCTGCTTTGGGAACCGGGGGTTTTGGACACCCCTACCCCCATAACGTCAACGGGCTGTATCTCCGGTCCCCAATAGGGAATCATGTCGCTTTTTAGACTGCGGCATCTGGGTACCGAGAGCTTTCAAATGACACCCTGGAAGTGCCGCCACTCCCCCGGTATCACCCCCAAACCGTCACCACTGTGTCCTGGGATTCTGTGGGACTATGGTTGCTATGGAGGTGCCGGTCAGTCTGGAGGGGCGGGAATGGCTGGAAAACTGTGGCATTGTCTCCCTGTTTTATCAAGATGTGTGTGTGTATAAAAGATGTGTGTTTGTCCCAATAAAGTCAGTTCTATTTTCACCTGAATGCTAGTCTGTCTAGTCATTTAGGTGGGCTCCTGCTAGAATCACTTTCCTCAGCTACATAGCAGCCTGTTCCAGGCAAAGGAGGGACCCTCTGGCAGAGCTACCCAGTCGGGGTAGCTGGAGTCTGCCACAGGGTGAGACACAGAGTACTGGTGCTGTTGGGCATCAGGGGTGGCTACAGGCTGTGGTCACTTGCCAGCTACATAGCTGCAGTCGGCAGGGAGGAAGCAGGACCCATTTGGCGGAACTACCCAGTCGGGGTAGCCCGGGGTATCCGTCACAATACTTCTTTACAAAAACACAACTAGATGGGCTATATAAATGGATCATCTACAAAATATTTATGCAAAGGAAAATCTAGTGTACAATGTCCCTTTAACATAATGATTAATCATGTGGAGTAAATAAATATTTGTATACATGGTTTTGTTCAGGGTTTTCAAAGCCTTGCTGTATAAATGTATGAGAGAGAAACAAAGAGAGAGAGAAAGAGAGCAAGAAAAATAGAGAGAGAAAGAGAAAGAGAGGAAGGAAGAGAGAGACAAAGAAGGAGAGACAGAGAGGGAGAGACAGAGAGGGGAAGAAGAGAGAGAGATGGGGGAGAAGAGACAGAGAGAGAGACAGAGAGGGTGAGAAGAAACAGAGAGAGAGACAGAGAGGGGAGAAGAGAGAGGGGGAGAAGAGAGAGAGAAAGAGGGAGAGAATAGAGAGAGAGAGAGAGAGAGAGAGAGAGGGGGGGGGGGAGAAGAGAGAGACAGAGAGGGGGAGAAGAGAGACAGAGAGAGACACACATAGGGGAGAGAGACACAGAGGGCAGAGAGAGACAGAGCGGGGGTAGAGAGAGACAGAGAGGGGGTAGAGAGAGACAGAGAGGGGGAGAGAGAGACAGAGAGAGAGAGAGGGGGAGAGAAACAGAGAGAGAGAGAGAGAGAGGGGAGGGAGAGAGACAGACAGAGGGGGAGAGAGACAGACAGTGGGGAGGGAGAGAGACAGACAGAGTTGGGAGAGAGACAGACAGAGGGGGAAAGAGACAGACAGAGGGGGGAGAGAAGGGGACAGAGAGAAACAGATGGGGAGAGAGAAAGACAGAGGTAGTATATACACATGGAATATACTGCAATAGTCTGCTTCCCCAAATCACATATTCATGTAACATAAAGCTGCTGAAAATCAGATCTATTTTATTTGTTTGTGAAGTCTTCAAACGCCCTATAGAAAATGTTTGTTATATCCAAAATGCTTGTTTAAGTTAGGTGCTGCATCAGCCCATTTTACACTAAAAGGGTTAATACTTAAACAGGGGTTCTGGGTAAAAGTGCACCCTATTGCTTCATCAAGCCCAGCAATTTTGATGTTACAGAGTCCCTCCATAGTACTTCACACTTCTACAGCTCTGTCTGTTGTCTTACCTTGTTTGTGTGTCTTGAAAGTAACAAAAATGTGATCATCCTCTCTGCTGCCTCATATACCTGCAGCCTGCAGCCATACAAGTCACCGGGACACCCATGTGTAGTGACCGACTGCATATCCCCCCCAGCACTCAGCTGCACACCCCACTCTTGCCGCTCTTTTACTGAGCCTGGCGCCAGGGAGTGATGTCATCAGCCTGTGATGCTTAAGGTGGTAACGCAGGGATAGCGGCTGCCTTAAGGTGGATTGGATACACAATCCATAGATATTGGCGGCACCCAGCATTTGACAGCACCCAGTTTGACAATTTCACTTACTTTTTTTTCAGCCCACTCCAGACCTGCCGCCTGCTGACTCTGACTCTGAAAAAATGGCATTTAAACAATCCGTGAGTGATGTTGCAAAACTGATAAGGTATATTATAGAATCTCCCCAAACCATAAAGCTTTAGAGAATTGGGCCCTGTCTGGTTCTCACCTGCAGTCACCACCGCCCCTGCTCCCAGTTTCAGCAATGCAGAGACTCAACTCCAACAGCTGCTGCTGCAACTCTCTAGGTGTGCGCAGCCTCGTGCTGCCTAGATTTAAAGGGGCCAAGTCCTAATTACCGGAACTCCTAAATAGAGCCAGTAGGGTGGGAGTTCCTATAAAAGGTTACTCAGTACATCACTATGTGCTGAGTTATTGAAAGCTTACCTTGCTACTAAAGCCTGTTTACCTACCTTGTACCTGCATATGCTCTTCCGGTTCCTGAAAGCTAAGCATACTTAAGAGATACCTATGCATGCTCACCCTGTTCCAGAGACCAAGCATACTTGCCTGATACTTGTGTATGTTCACCTTGTTCCTGAGGCTATACCACTGACAGCTTTCCTTTAACCAGCTGTGTCTGCTGTACCTATCTGGTATCCTGTGACAGTCTCACTAACAGTACCTGCTGGGTAACCTGTGCCTGCTGTGTATCCTGTGTCTGCAATACCAGTGACACCTTTCCTTAAATTAGCTGTGCCTGCTGTACCTACCCTGCATCCAGTTACAGACTCACCAACAGTACCCACTAGGTGTCCTGTGCCTGCTGAGTATCCTGTGTCTCCTACACCAATGACAGCTTTCCTCAAATTAGCTGTGACTGCTGGACTTACCTGGTGTCTCCCCCTCTGAGGCCAATTTATTAAAGGTCTTGCAGACCTGATCTGACAGTGCGGATCAGGTCCGCAAGACCTCGCTGAATGCGGCGAGCAATACGCTCTCTGTATTCAGCATTGCACAAGCAGCTCTTGTTATAAGGGTATATATTTAGTGCATTAAAACTAGTGATAGATAAGTCATTAGATAAATGTTTCTAAAGGATTGTGATCAACCCCTTATTTTGGGCTGGACCGACCTTGTTATACAGGATCAGACTAATATACTTCAGGAAAGTTTTCCTCTGTGAAAAGTACAATTGGGGTAAAAGAAGCTACTCCCAGGTGGTCGTTCATTCCTGGCAGATTCTATTTCTGTATGTATTTGACCCCATTATTAGTATAATTAGTATAATTCCAGTCTCTAAGTAAACATCTTTTTCCCCCTAAAACACTACAGATTCTACATAAAACTATAGTTTAAGAAAATATTGGTTATCAGCCTTTAAAATCTTTTTTTGTATTGAGTAACTAAGGGCCTGATTATCTCAAAGTCTCTGGGCTGGTGATATTATTTAATAACGCTCGTCAGTACTTCTATTTCCCTGGTGGAATTATAAAAAAGCCACTTTTTACCCTAAAAACAGGGTGTCTCTCTAAGGGGTGTATACTTCATTTTCGTATGGGAAAGAGATGTATACCTTACAAAAGTGAACAATTCAATACACAAATTGTCACAATGTATTAATTATGCTAAACCAATCGTTGAACCATTCACAAAAAAATTGTACTGTTTAGGTGCATCAAAAATCATAACAAAATGCTTCGCCAAAAATCTGTGGCCTAGATTTGGAGTTTTGTCAGTAACGACCCGAAAAACTAACGCCGGCTTTTTTCTGGCCGCACCATAAAAATAACTCTGGTATTGAGAGTCCACATAAAGGCTGCGTTAGGCTCCAAAAAAGGAGCGTAGAGCATTTTTAACGCAGCTTCAACTCTCGATACCAGAGTTGCTTACGGACGCGGCCAGCCTCAAAAACGTGCTCGTGCACGATTCCCCCATAGGAAACAATGGGGCTGTTTGAGCTGAAAAAAAAACAAACACCTGCAAAAAAGCCGCGTTCAGCTCCTAACGCAGCCCCATTGTTTGCTATGCGGTAACCCTTCCTACGTCTGCACTTAACACTCTAACATGTACCCCGAGTCTAAACACCCCTAACCTTACACTTATTAACCCCTAATCTGCCGCCCCCGCTATCGCTGACCCCTACATATTATTATTAACCCCTAATCTGCCGCTCCGTAAACCGCCGCTACTTACACTATCCCTATGTACCCCTAATCTGCTGCCCTAACATCGCCGACCCCTATATTATATTTATTAACCCCTAATCTGCCCCCCACAACGTCGCCTCCACCTACCTACACTTATTAACCCCTAATCTGCCGACCTGACCTGAGCGCTACTATAATAAAGTTATTAACCCCTAATCCGCCTCACTAACCCTATCATAAATAGTATTAACCCCTAATCTGCCCTCCCTAACATCGCCGACACCTAACTTCAAACATTAACCCCCTAATCTGCCGACTGGAGCTCACCGCTATTCTAATAAATGTATTAACCCCTAAAGCTAAGTCTAACCCTAACACTAACACCCCCCGAAGTTAAATATAATTTAAATCTAACGAAATTAATTAACTCTTATTAAATAAATTATTCCTATTTAAAGCTAAATACTTACCTGTAAAATAAACCCTAATATAGCTACAATATAAATTATAATTATATTATAGCTATTTTAGGATTAATATTTATTTTACAGGTAACTTTGTATTTATTTTAACCATGTACAATAGCTATTAAATAGTTAAGAACTATTAAATAGCTAAAATAGTTAAAATAATTACAAATTTACCTGTAAAAGAAATCCTAACCTAAGTTACAAATAAACCTAACACTAGACTATCAATAAATTAATTAAATAAACTACCTACAATTATCTACAATTAACCTAACACTACACTATCAATAAATTAATTAAATACAATTGCTACAAATAAATAAAATTAAATAAACTAGCTAAAGTACAAAAAATAAAAAAGAACTAAGTTACAAAAAATAAAAAAATATTTACAAACATAAGAAAAATATTACAATTTTAAACTAATTACACCTACTCTAAGCCCCCTAATAAAATAACAAAGCCCCCAAAATAAAAAAATGCCCTACCCTATTCTAAATTACTAAAGTTCAAAGCTCTTTTACCTTACCAGCCCTGAACAGGGCCCTTTGCGGGGCATGCCCCAAGAAATACAGCTCTTTTGCCTGTAAAAAAAACATACAATACCCAAGCCCCCCAACATTACAACCCACCACCCACATACCCCTAATCTAACCCAAACCCCCCTTAAATAAACCTAACAATAAGCCCCTGAAGATCATCCTACCTTGTCTTCACCTCACCGGGTATCACACCGATCCGTCCAGAAGAGCTCCTCCGATGTCCTGATCCAAGCCCAAGCGGGGGGCTGAAGAGGTCCATGATCCAGCTGAAGTCTTCATCCAAGCGGGGCAGAAGAGGTCTTCCATCCGATTGAAGTCTTCATCCAAGCGGCATCCATCCGGAGCGAAGCGGCAGCATCCTGAAGACCTCCACCGCGGAACATCCATCCTGGCCGACGACTGAACGACAAATGACGGTTCCGATCAGCCAATAGAATGCAAGCTCAATCTGATTGGCTGATCGGATCAGCCAATCGGATTGAACTTGATTCTGATTGGCTGATTCCATCAGCCAATCAGAATATTCCTACCTTAATTCCGATTGGCTGATAGAATCCTATCAGCCAATCGGAATTCGAGGGACGCCATCTTGGATGACGTCCCTTAAAGGAACCGTCATTTGTCGTTCAGTCGTCGGCCAGGATGGATGTTCCGCGGTGGAGGTCTTCAGGATGCTGCCGCTTCGCTCCGGATGGATGCCGCTTGGATGAAGACTTCAATCGGATGGAAGACCTCTTCTGCCCCGCTTGGATGAAGACTTCAGCCGGATCATGGACCTCTTCAGCCCCCCGCTTGGGCTTGGATCAGGACATCGGAGGAGCTCTTCTGGACGGATCGGTGTGATACCCGGTGAGGTGAAGACAAGGTAGGATGATCTTCAGGGGCTTAGTGTTAGGTTTATTTAAGGGGGGTTTGGGTTAGATTAGGGGTATGTGGGTGGTGGGTTGTAATGTTGGGGGGCTTGGGTATTGTATGTTTTTTTTTACAGGCAAAAGAGCTGTTTTTCTTGGGGCATGCCCCGCAAAGGGCCCTGTTCAGGGCTGGTAAGTTAAAAGAGCTTTGAACTTTAGTAATTTAGAATAGGGTAGGGCATTTTTTTATTTTGGGGGGCTTTGTTATTTTATTAGGGGGCTTAGAGTAGGTGTAATTAGTTTAAAATTGTTGTAATATTATTCTTATGTTTGTAAATATTTTTTTATATTTTGTAACTTAGTTCTTTTTTATTTTTTGTACTTTAGCTAGTTTATTTAATTGTATTTATTTGTAGCAATTGTATTTAATTAATTTATTGATAGTGTAGTGTTAGGTTAATTGTAGATAATTGTAGGTAGTTTATTTAATTAATTTATTGATAGTCTAGTGTTAGGTTTAATTGTAACTTAGGTTAGGATTTCTTTTACAGGTAAATTTGTAATTATTTTAACTATTTTAGCTATTAAATAGTTCTTAACTATTTAATAGCTATTGTACATGGTTAAAATAAATACAAAGTTGCCTGTAAAATAAATATTAATCCTAAAATAGCTATAATATAATTATAATTTATATTGTAGCTATATTAGGATTTATTTTACAGGTAAGTATTTAGCTTTAAATAGGAATAATTTATTTAATAAGAGTTAATTAATTTCGTTAGATTTAAATTATATTTAACTTAGGGGGGTGTTAGTATTAGGGTTAGACTTAGCTTTAGGGGTTAATCCATTTATTAGAATAGCGGTGAGCTCCAGTCGGCAGATTAGGGGTTAATGTTTGAAGTTAGGTGTCGGCGATGTTAGGGAGGGCAGATTAGGGGTTAATACGATTTATTATAGGGTTAGTGAGGCGGATTAGGGGTTAATAACTTTATTATAGTAGCGCTCAGGTCCGGTCGGCAGATTAGGGGTTAATAAGTGTAGGCAGGTGAATGCGACGTTGAGGGGGGCAGATTAGGGGTTAATAAATATAATATAGGGGTCGGCGGTGTTAGGGGCAGCAGATTAGGGGTACATAAGGATAACGTAGGTGGCGGTCGGCAGATTAGGGGTTAAAATTTTTTTTTCGAGTGTCGGCGATGTGGGGGGACCTCGGTTTAGGGGTACATAGGTAGTTTATGGGTGTTAGTGTACTTTAGAGCACAGTAGTTAAGAGCTTTATAAACCGGCGTTAGCCCAGAAAGCTCTTAACTACTGACTTTTTTCCTGCGGCTGGAGTTTTGTCGTTAGATGTCTAACGCTCACTTCAGAAACGACTCTAAATACCGGAGTTATAAAAATCCCATTGAAAAGATAGGATACGCAATTTACGTAAGGGGATCTGCGGTATGGAAAAGTCGCGGCTGGAAAGTGAGTGTTAGACCCTATTTTGAGTGACTCCAAATACCGGCGTTAGCCTAAAACCAGCGTTAGGAGCCTCTAACGCTGGTTTTCACGGCTACCGCCAAACTCCAAATCTAGGCCTAATTTTACCCAAAATGTAAAATTTGTATGTACATTAAACAGAAATACAGGGAGTGCAGAATTATTAGGCAAGTTGTATTTTTGAGGATTAATTTTATTATTGAACAACAACCATGTTCTCAATGAACCCAAAAAACTCATTAATATCAAAGCCGAATAGTTTTGGAAGTAGTTTTTAGTTTGTTTTTAGTTATAGCTATTTTAGGGGGATATCTGTGTGTGCAGGTGACTATTACTGTGCATAATTATTAGGCAACTTAACAAAAAACAAATATATACCTATTTCAATTATTTCTTTTTACCAGTGAAACCAATATAACATCTCAACATTCACAAATATACATTTCTGACATTCAAAAACAAAACAAAAACAAATCAGTGACCAATATAGCCACCTTTCTTTGCAAGGACACTCAAAAGCCTGCCATCCATGGATTCTGTCAGTGTTTTGATCTGTTCACCATCAACATTGCGTGCAGCAGCAACCACAGCCTCCCAGACACTGTTCAGAGAGGTGTACTGTTTTCCCTCCTTGTAAATCTCACATTTGATGATGGACCACAGGTTCTCAATGGGGTTCAGATCAGGTGAACAAGGAGGCCATGTCATTAGATTTTCTTCTTTTATACCCTTTCTTGCCAGCCACGCTGTGGAGTACTTGGACGCGTGTGATGGAGCATTGTCCTGCATGAAAATCATGTTTTTCTTGAAGGATGCAGACTTGTTCCTGTACCACTGCTTGAAGAAGGTGTCTTCCAGAAACTGGCAGTAGGACTGGGAGTTGAGCTTGACTCCATCCTCAACCCGAAAAGGCCCCACAAGCTCATCTTTGATGATACCAGCCCAAACCAGTACTCCACCTCCACCTTGCTGGCGTCTAAGTCAGACTGGAGCTCTCTGCCCTTTACCAATCCAGCCACGGGCCCATCCATCTGGCCCATCAAGACTCACTCTCATTTCATCAGTCCATAAAACCTTAGAAAAATCAGTCTTGAGATATTTCTTGGCCCAGTCTTGACGTTTCAGCTTGTGTGTCTTGTTCAGTGGTGGTCGTCTTTCAGCCTTTCTTACCTTGGTCATGTCTCTGAGTATTGCACACCTTGTGCTTTTGGGCACTCCAGTGATGTTGCAGCTCTGAAATATGGCCAAACTGGTGGCAAGTGGCATCTTGGCAGCTGCACGCTTGACTTTTCTCAGTTTATGGGCAGTTATTTTGCGCCTTGGTTTTTCCACACGCTTCTTGCAACCCTGTTGACTATTTTGAATGAAACGCTTGATTGTTCGATGATCACGCTTCAGAAGCTTTGCAATTTTAAGAGTGCTGCATCCCTCTGCAAGATATCTCACTATTTTTGACTTTTCTGAGCCTGTCAAGTCCTTCTTTTGACCCATTTTGCCAAAGGAAAGGAAGTTGCCTAATAATTATGCACACCTGATATAGGGTGTTGATGTCATTAGACCACACCCCTTCTCATTACAGAGATGCACATCACCAAATATGCTTAAATGGTAGTAGGCTTTCGAGCCTATACAGCTTGGAGTAAGACAACATGCATAAAGAGGATGATGTGGTCAAAATACTCATTTGCCTAATAATTCTGCACTCCCTGTAAATCATATTAAATATGCAGAAATCATAATTTAAGTACACTGGATGTACAAAAAAAAAGCATAAAAATGCATACTTATAAGTACAAAATACAAAGTGTAATTGTTTATTCAGAAAATGGGCTGAACATGGGCGTTCTCAAATCCCAGCCTAATTATCTAAACATTGACGTATGAACAAAAACAATTACCGCACACAAAGTTATAATATATCTGAGTGATAATATAGAGTGTTAAAGCCGCTTAAATCAATCCTTGGAGGCCCATTTATCAAGCTCCAAATTAAAGACTGCTGCTCCATAACCCTTTCCGCCAGCTCTGCGCAGGCGGACAGAGATCGCCACAATTCAACCCGATCAAGTACGATCGGGTTGATTGACACCCCCCTGCTGGCGGCCGATTGGCCGCGAATCTGCAGTGGGCAGCATTGCACCAGCAGCTCACAAGAGCTGATGGTGCTATGCTGAATACGGAGAGCGTATTGCTCTCCACATTCAGCGAGGTCTATCGGAACTGATCCGCACTGTCGGATTAGGTCCTACAGACCTTTAATAAATAGGCCTCTTGGGGCCCGATCCGATAAAAATCGTCGCCCGCAAAAGCTGGCGACGCCAATATTTGCACTGGTTTGGTATCCTATATATGGCGTAACTTAGAAGTTACGTGCGTAGATTTCTGGCGTCGCCCGTAGTTTTTTGGGCCATAGACTGACATACAAAACACGCGCAGTTTGGTATCCAATATACGGCGTAAGTACTTACGCGCGCAGATTTCAGAAAATCTACTCCAATCTCATCTCGCCACAAATTTCAGCCGCAGGAACCCTTGCACTGACTTAGAAACCAACGTAACTCTCGGAAGGCCTAACAAGTGCATGCTTAACAACATACATATCAGCAGCTTGATCACAATAGTTAACCTCTTAAAAGCATTTAATATTTCTGCCCCTGCAAGTTTGTCAAACCAATCACAAAGGGGTGCATCATGGGGCCCAGGGGTGCATCATGGGGCCCAGGGGGACATCATGGGGCCCAAGGGGTGCTGGAAGCCCCACAATCCCCTGTTGTTCTGTCTACACATGCTGAATCTATAGTTGTTGCTGAGGTCCATGGTGATGGTGCTGCTCCTGCTGCAGCTGGTCATCGAATTACATACTGCAGAGTTCCACTGCATGTAAGGGAAACTACTACATCCCACCCCCATTCCCTTAACCACCCTAATTACTGAAAATATATCATTAGTTCAATTCATGTTTTGGTCACTATGATTTATTGACTATCATTTTGAGGAATGAAAATGGATGTTTATACCTTATGTTCACACCTTCTGTAAAAACATTATTATTTAGATATATATACCCATGTGCAAGGATAGGCAAGGTGTCCTTCACTAAAACTCTTTACCTTAGAAAATGTCAGCAACAGCCTTGGCTCGTGCCTATCCCTGCACATGGGTCAATTTCTATTGGATGTGGGAAACCTTGATTTACATCTTAAAAGTGAATATCACTATATGTACCCTTCATACACAACTATGTGATGTGGTTTAGAGAACATGAATATGTCATAAACATGATGATATTACCTTTTCTGGGCCATTTCCACACAGGCCTTATTATATTTTTCAAAGATATTAGTGTACTAAAACACCCCTCACATTGATGTGGATGACAATTAAATGGTAAATAACAGAGGACAAGATTTAGGATTAAATAAAACAAGATTTATTTTCTTTTAGGCTTCTTAGATGAGGGGGCTGAGGGGCCTGGAGTGGGTCTCCTGCCTCTCCTGGGTTGTGTTGATTCCGAGGATCCTGCAGGAGTGCTGGCCACAGATGAGATGCTGGAGGCAATGTCCAATTGTCACTCTGAATCTGCATGTCAGACATTACTCTCAGCATCTGAGATTGATTCTGGACCATAGCAGTTAAAGATGCTGCCATGTCCCGTTGCAGCTCAATGGAACGCTGTTGTAAAGTCTGTTGACTCCTGTAAAACCTGCGTTGGTCCCTCTGCATTCTCTCGTAGGTTGATGTGAGACTCTCGCAGGTTACTGTTTGCCTCCTCTGTAGGGCAATGTATTCATCGCCCATGGCGGAAGTCAGCGGATCCATGGGCTCTTCCCTAGCAGGGACTCTAGGCACCGGTTCCATTTCTATATCCTCAGCTGGTGGTGCGGGCTGTGGAATCTCAGCTGGTGGTGCGGGCTGTGGAATCTCAGCTGGTGGTGCGGGCTGTGGAATCTCAGCTGGTGGTGCGGGCTGTGGAATCTCAGCTGGTGGAGCTCTTCCAAGTGCAGCAGATGGTGCAGATGTCCAGATGGACTGATAGTCCCATTGCCTGCTGGTCTGCACCCACTCAGCCTGCTGGTAGAATCCCGGAGTGGCCTGATATTGTTGGGGGCTGGCTTGGCTCCCCCTCCAAGCCAAAGGAATAGTCCTCCGGCCAGGGCTCCTGCCAGGTATCTTCCTGTAATGCTGGCGGCATAACATTCGGATTGTCAATTGAGGCAGTCCAACCTAGGTCATGCCTGGCATACAGGGTAAGAGGGTAATCGCAGCTGTTGCGTCCTCGGAGTGAACCGGAAGTGCAAACCTTAAGGAGAGGTCACTGTAAAGTCCCCAGGATACTCACGGAGTGCCGTAGCCAAAGAACGGAGGATTAGCCCGTGAAGCAATATCGAAGAAGAAGAGGCGGCATGCACTACTTATCAGACCCACAAGCAAAGTGGTAAAAAACAAAAAGTCTTTATTGAAGGCACTTAGCCATGTTAAAAGGCAGACTGACAGGCAGGGGAAACAGCACAAACAAGGTCTTACGCGTTTCGCGCCCCCTAGTGGCGCTTACTCATAGACTATTGTCTATGTTACAACCTAGACTATTTATAGGCTAATCAGAAAAAAGGTTATGCCTGGCATACTCCTGCTGGACTCTCCGGACCGGTGGTCGAGGTGGAGAAATACTTTGTTCCGGTGGTGGAGGGGGATGCATGGGTGTTGGCACCCTGGTGACTGGAGGTTCTGTGGAGGAGTCAAATGATGAGAGGGATTAGTACAGTCAGATATATATCCATGTGGGCATACAATGTACATGCTAGGGCCTATACACATTCTCATGTCAAACTCTATAACATGCATGTGCACATTGAGATTTGTGATATGAGGGTTTTTAATATGCAAAGTATACATGTATGTGTTTCATACAATAGTTCTGTGTACATGTCAGTGATGGAGAAAATGTGTTCTTTAAGTGACACTATGGTTGTGATGACTATAGTGTCCATTTACTGAAAACTCTACATGTGGCTTGTGGCCTGTGTTACTCTGAGATATGTTAGTATTTCACTATTCCACCTAATATCATGAATTTCAATGTGTTAAGTAGCATTAAATGGACATTAAACCCATTTTGATTCTTTCATGATTCAGCTAGAACATGCAATTGTAAACAACTTTGTAATTTACTTCCATTACCTAATTTGCTTCATTCTCTTGATATTCTTAGCTGAAAAGCATATCTAGATAGGCTCAGAAGCTGCTGATTGGTGGCTGCACATCAATGCCTCGTGTGATTGCCTCACCCATGTGCATTGATATTTAATAAACAAAGATTAAGAAAATAATGAAGCAAAATAGATAATAGAAGTAAATTGGGATGTTGTTGAAAACTGTATTCTCTATCTGAATAATGAAAAAAAAAGATTTGGTTTCATGTCCCTTTAATGTTAAATCTCATTGTAGATGTTTTTGTTAGTAGGCCAAATACCATGCTCCTCATTGTGTACATGAATGTGTGACAATATAGGATGTTATAACTCAAATACATATAATACTGGTGTGTGGGATGTTACTCACCAGCATGCTGTGCTGATGTTGCAATCCCTGAGACATGAGCCCCTGGAAGTCCACGGACTGCTGTGACGCTCAGGGACCTACGAATCAGCTCCTGCCACTCGTTGTATTCCGCCTCATAGTGAGGCCCACCTCCTGTTGCCCTCTGGGACATTGCTTCTTGGCCCATCTTCTCCTTAACTCTCCTCTTACAGTCGTTCCACCTCTTCTTTAGTCCATCCACATTCCTCCTCTGCTGGTACACACCATTAACGGCCTCCACCACCTTCTGCCAGGCATCTTTATGCCTACAGGCAACTCCTTTGCCCTTCTCTTGGCCAAAGAGGGCGGTATGGTTCTCCAGGACAGCCTGGACTAGAGCGAGGTTTTCAGCGAATGTGAAGTTGGGGCACCTCATACGCTCATCGTCCTGGTCCGCCTGGCTCCCTCCCTGGGATGTCCCTGGTGTGGGTTCCTCCCTATACTCTCCCTCCTCCCCGCTTCTATCCCCATGTGCACCCTCTATCCCTCTTCTGAGTGTGCCTGGCCTTGGGGCAAACCCACTCCCATCTTTCCTTCTAGCTCTCTCTCTCCCCTCTCCGCTCACTCCCTGACGGGGACCCTGCTGCTCCTCCTGTCCATAATCCTCTCCCTGCAACTCCCCTTCCCTCCTCCTCCCCGCCCTAGCTCTCCCTGACATCCTCACACTACACACACTCACACACTCACACTCACTCCCACTTCAATCACACACAATCACAACCAAACACTCAGCCTTTCACACTGTAAAAGATAAATTAAATGTGTAAGGTGTTATAAAAAAAAAAGTGTGGTGTATTTTGTATATGTGTGTATGCAAAATGTGTGCAATATGTAAAAAAGTGACAGTAATGTAAAAGCTTAACAAATCCATCAAATCCAACCTAACTAAATATTATGCAATGCGCCTCTCTGTAATAAACTGAGTTTAATTAACAACAGAATTAAGTAGAGTTTGCCTTCTAAGAATAAGTAAATGCAAAACAGTTCCAGTATTAGGCAAAAGTCTCAGGATAATATTCACTTGAAATATGGTTATTTGTGTCACTGAATTAACCACAACAGAAAGCTTAAAGGGTTAACTCTGTGACTTGCTATTTGCCCAAGCTACAGACTGTGTGTGGAAACATAAGCAGATAACACACAATAGTCTGGTAGGCAGAGAGTGAATATAATAGAAATATGCAGTAAGGTAAATTGTACTCACAGCTCCCATGCAGCACGGAAGGTACTAAACACACAGACCGCAGTAAGATAGCAGGCAGCTGGTAGTCCTGGTCTGGTCACAGGGGAGAGGAGTTTGTTTGTACCTGGAAAACCTCAGTGCGGTGCAAAGAAGGAGAAGCTGAGGTAAGGAGGTTTGTCTGTGTGAGAGCCACGCTCTCGTCTGTAGCTGATGACGTCAGCAGGAAGCACAGTAGTTGAGAAACTGACAGGAGCAGGCAGCGTTAGTGAGAGCTGAGAATAGGTCAGACGTAACAACAAGGAAATTCCTTAGGAGGTTGGTCTGCAATAATCCAGCAATGTGATGTCTGGGAGGCGGCCTTAAATAGGGGAGAATAGCCAGGCTTAAAGGAACAGCACAAGTAAGTAATCATAAGCCACAACACCTTACAGAGGCCCCCCCTAGGAAACCACAGCGAGGTTTCAGGGTCGAGGACGATCAGGGTACCTTCGGTGGAAAAGAGACAACAGGCGGGGGGCAGTGATGTTAGCGGCAGGCTCCCAAGTATCCTCCTCATGACTGTAACCCTTCGTTGCCAGAACGAATACGCGAATCAAGAATACTGTGAACTTCGTATTGAACATCAGGCACAGTCCCATAAGCGGCATCACAGGAGGCAGCAGAGGGTGTATTGGAGGTACAGGGTTTGACCAAAGATATATGAAAGGTGGGATGCACCTTTACATTGGGAGGGAGTTGCAAGGTAACGGTGAGTGGATTTTTGATGGAAACAACAGGGTAAGGACCAATGAAGAGTTTTCCCAATTTTCTGCTGGGGTAATGTAGTTTAAGGTTCTTTGTAGATAACCATACCAACTGTCCGACCTTATATTCCGGAGGTTTCCTATGGCGGAGGTTGTAGTACTTTTGTTGAGAGGCTTGAGCGTCGAGAATATGAAGTCTCACCGAGGTGAAGATGCTGGAGATGTCATTTACAAGGTCATTAACTTGCGGACTTTGGGTGTCAACTCTAGGGAGCAGGTTGAAACGTGGATGCAGTCCATAGTTTGTAAAAAAGGGAGTGTAACCAGTGGAAGTGTTGACATGATTATTGTAAGCGAATTCAGCTAGGGGTAGGTAGGAAACCCAAGAATCCTGATGTTGAGAACAGAAGCAACGTAAGTATTGTTCTATCCACTGGTTTACACGCTCTGATCCATATGTAAAGATTGGCAGAGGTGTCTCCAAAATTTGGATGTAAAGTGTGTTCCCCTGTCACTCAACACAGAGGTAGGTAGACCATGAAGGCGTACAATTTCCTTAATGAATAATTCAGAGGTGACCTTAGAGGTGGGTACACCTGAAACCGGGATGAAATGTGCCATCTTTGAAAATAAGTCAGTAACTACATATATTGTAGTATGAGAATGAGATGGTGGAAGGTCCACAATAAAGTCCATTGAGAGGGAATGCCAAGGATGCTGAGGAACCGGGAGAGGTTGTAGTAAACCCATTGAGTGTTGACGGGAATGTTTGGAGGTAGCTCAGATATCACATTGAGATATGTAAGTTTTCACTGAGTTGGATAAGGAGGGCCACCAATAGCTTCTGCTGATTAGATTCAGAGTTATATCATTTCCCATATGACCGGCGAGTGGAGAGTCATGTGATAATTTAAATACATAGTATCGTAGAGATGGAGGTATATAGAGTTTGTCGTTCATGTAAAGTAGACCATCGTCTTGTTGAACTAGTAAGTTGATGGGTTTTGAAAGATTTGAAGACTGTGCATTCCTAATTTGTGTTTTAAGATCATCAGTAGAGTCAGTCAGTAAACCCAAGAAGCTATGTTTAGGGATAACGGTGGAAGGGGTTCTGTTTATAGGAACCTTGGTATCCTTACGAGTGAGGGCATCAGCCTTTCCATTCCTTGCACCAGGTCTATAACAGATAGTAAATTGGAACCTGGAGAAGTATAAACTCCATCGGAGTTGTCTGGAAGAAAGGGTTCTGTTGGATTGAAGGTACTGGAGGTTTTTATGATCTGTGTAGATGATTGTAGGGAATGAAGCTCCCTCTAGCAGATGACGCCACTGATCAAAGGAGGATTTAATCGCCAAAAGTTCCTTCTCTCCGACTGGGTAATTCAACTCGGCCGGTTGCATAATTCTTGAGAAATATGCCACAGGATGTATGGGATCCTTGAAGGATTTTCTCTGTGAAAGTATAGCGCCTATGGCGTAATCGGATGCATCTACCTCCAAGATGAACTGTTTATTGAGATCAGGAAATTGAAGAATAGGAGCCGAGGAGAACTTAGACTTCAATAAATCAAAAACGGTTTGAGTAGTCTCTGTCCAATGGACAGTGGAAGTGAGTTTGGTCAAGTCCGATAGTGGTTTTGTAATAGCAGCAAAACCGGGGATGAACTTCCGATAAAAATTGGAAAATCCCAAAAATCGTTGAACATCTTTTTTTGAACGGGGAATAGGCCAGTCTTTTATTGCTTGAACTTTATTGTTTTCCATGTTAATACCATGAGCAGTGATATGGTAACCTAAAAATGTGATGTTGTCGCAACCGTTCTAGAACGGTAGCCACATGAATTTTATGATCAACAAGGTTTTGGGAGAAAATCAAAATGTCATCCAAATAGACAACAACATAAGTATCCAAAATGTCTCTGAAGATGTCATTAATGAGGCACTGAAATGTAGCAGGTGCATTGCACAACCCGGATGGCATTACTGTATACTCAAACAGGCCATATCTGGTCCTGAATGCAGTAAGCCATTCGTCACCTGCTCTTACTCTGACAAGATTGTATGCTCCCCTAAGATCCAACTTGGTGAAAATAGAGGAGCCACGTAGTCGTTCTATTAACTCGGGTATAAGGGGGGGTGGATACCTATTCTTGCGGGTACGTTTATTTAACTCCCTGTAATCCACGATCGGGCGAAGAGAACCATCTTTGTTTGTAACAAAAAAGATACCCGCACCGGCGGGAGAGGTGCTAGGTCTTATGAAACCCTTCCTCAAATTCTCATCAATGTAAGTTTTTAGGTGTTCAAGCTCGGGTTTGGAGAGGGGGTATATATGCCCAAAGGGTATAGAGACCCCTGGTAAGAGGTCAATGGGGCAATCGTAGGCCCTGTGGGGTGGTAGAGACTCTGCTTCTTTTTTGTTAAAAACATCAGAGTACTGATTATAGTGAAGAGGCAGGGAATTGTCACATACCTGAGAATTTGGAGCGTTGAACATACAACTGACCTGACTAGGTGGGGGAGTAAAATGTAAACTAAGGTTTTCCCAATTAATTACCGGTTTGTGAGTGTGTAACCAGTTTATGCCTAAAATGACATCAAACATGGGTGAATGTATTACGTCAAATGACAACTGGTCAACATAACCGGTAGGAGTGGTGATTTGAATATTAGAAGTGTGATGTGTGACAGCAAGTAAAGTACCATCAATGACTTTAACTGAGACTGGTTTCTGCTTAGTGACAAGTGGTATTTTATTTTTTCTCACAAAACCCCAGTGCATGAAATTCCCATAAGAGCCAGTGTCGATGATAGCTGTGGCTTTAATCTTGTGTTGTTCCCACTGTAAAAGAAGAGAAACAGTTATGTAAGGGTTTGTGGTATGTGGTACGATAGGATCAAGATGGAGGATAGAATCCTTACCCATTTTTTGTTTATTAAGGACTGGGCATTCCTTTACCACATGTGCAGGGGATGCACAATACATGCATAAGTTTTGGTTCTTCCTCCTAGTCTTCTCTTGAGGACTTAGGGGACCCTTGATGAACCCGATATCCATGGGTTGTGTGAGCTCCTTGCTAACGTAGGTAGGTGAGGAGAGATATTTCTTAGTTGTGCTAGTCTTTTCAGAGCGTCTTTCTCTCAGACGTCTGTCAATACTGATTGATAGACTGTACAATTCTTCGAGGGTATCAGGTATGCCTGTACGAGACAGCTCGTCCTTTACCTCCTCAGATAGTCCCAATCTGAATTGTTTTTTTAGTGAGACATGGTTCCATTGAGAATCTGTGGCTGCAATCTTAAATTGTGTGATGTATGTCTCCACTGGGTACTTTAGTTGCCTTAGAGACCTGAGAGTATTCTCAGCAGAAACCTGCTTGAAGGGATCGTCATAAAGTACAGACATTTCAGAGAAAAACCCATCTAAAGAACCCAGGATTTAAGACTGCTGTTCATAGAAGGAATCAGCCCAAGCCCTGGGCTCCCCTCTAAGATAGGAGATTACTGTGAGGACTTTAACTCTATCCGTGGGATAAGTTTTTGGATTTAGTTCAAACATTAGGTTACACGAATTCCTAAACTCCCTAAAAAGGGAGCGGTCTCCAGAGAATCTCTCAGGTGCAGAGATTAGTGGTTCAGGATGTGAATCAGGAGAAGGAGTCTTTGAAGAGAGCACCTCCCTGAGACAAGCTTTCAGACCTTGATTTTCCACCTGGAGCTCATGAAAGGAATTAGTTAAAATGTCAATCCTGTCAGAGAGGCTTTGTATTTGGCCAGCAACCTGAGTAGGATCCATCTTGTAAATGTACAAACTGAGGTGTAAAACAGTGGAATTAAGGCAAACAGGAAAATCAACACACTCCTGTGTGATTACTTTTGGCTGGATTATTATGTAATAAACTGAGTTTAATTAACAACAGAATTAAGTAGAGTTTGCCTTCTAAGAATAAGTAAATGCAAAACAGTTCCAGTATTAGGCAAAAGTCTCAGGATAATATTCACTTGAAATATGGTTATTTGTGTCACTGAATTAACCACAACAGAAAGCTTAAAGGGTTAACTCTGTGACTTGCTATTTGCCCAAGCTACAGACTGTGTGTGGAAACATAAGCAGATAACACACAATAGTCTGGTAGGCAGAGAGTGAATATAATAGAAATATGCAGTAAGGTAAATTGTACTCACAGCTCCCATGCAGCACGGA
Source organism: Bombina bombina (assembly GCF_027579735.1). Taxonomy (NCBI): domain Eukaryota; kingdom Metazoa; phylum Chordata; class Amphibia; order Anura; family Bombinatoridae; genus Bombina; species Bombina bombina. Next base: position 893,261,178 of record NC_069499.1, read on the forward strand.
AGGTACTAAACACACAGACCGCAGTAAGATAGCAGGCAGCTGGTAGTCCTGGTCTGGTCACAGGGGAGAGGAGTTTGTTTGTACCTGGAAAACCTCAGTGCGGTGCAAAGAAGGAGAAGCTGAGGTAAGGAGGTTTGTCTGTGTGAGAGCCACGCTCTCGTCTGTAGCTGATGACGTCAGCAGGAAGCACAGTAGTTGAGAAACTGACAGGAGCAGGCAGCGTTAGTGAGAGCTGAGAATAGGTCAGACGTAACAACAAGGAAATTCCTTAGGAGGTTGGTATGCAATAATCCAGCAATGTGATGTCTGGGAGGCGGCCTTAAATAGGGGAGAATAGCCAGGCTTAAAGGAACTGCACAAGTAAGTAATCATAAGCCACAACACCTTACACTCTCTCTCTACTCTAACGACTTTCTCCTACTAACTGTAGTGTGCTGTAGCTCCAAGAACCGACCAAACACACTAAAGAAAATGGCGGCTGCGCAGGGGTTTAAGTATGAATTTTGAATCTCGTCATTACGTGGTGCATCTCTTAGAACTGGCGCAATTTTTTACGAGTCGTAGGCTAATTTGCATAAAACTACACTTTATTGAGACTTTACGTGAACAAAATACTGGTGTAAGTACTTGCGACGACTAAAATGTGGCTTGTGGCCTGTGTTACTCTGAGATATGTTAGTATTTCACTATTCCACCTAATATCATGAATTTCAATGTATTAAGTAGCATTAAATGGACATTAAACCCATTTTGATTCTTTCACGATTCAGCTAGAGCATGCAATTGTAAACAACTTTGTAATTTACTTCCATTACCTAATTTGCTTCATTCTCTTGATATTCTTAGCTGAAAAGCATATCTAGATAGGCTCAGAAGCTGCTGATTGGTGGCTGCACATCAATGCCTCGTGTGATTGCCTCACCCATGTGCATTGATATTTAATAAACCAAGATTAAGAAAATAATGAAGCAAAATAGATAATAGAAGTAAATTGGGATGTTGTTGAAAACTGTATTCTCTATCTGAATAATGAAATAAAAAGATTTGGTTTCATGTCCCTTTAATGTTAAATCTCATTGTAGATGTTTTTGTTAGTAGGCCAAATACCATGCTCCTCACTGTGTACATGAATGTGTGACAATATAGGATGTTATAACTCAAATACATATAATACTGGTGTGTGGGATATTACTCACCAGCATGCTGTGCTGATGTTGCAATCCCTGAGTCACGAGCCCCTGGAAGTCCACGGACTGCTGTGATGCTCAGGGACCTACGAATCAGCTCCTGCCACTCGTTGTATTCCGCCTCATAGTGAGGCCCACCTCCTGTTGCCCTCTGGGACATTGCTTCTTGGCCCATCTTCTCCTTAACTCTCCTCTTACAGTCGTTCCACCTCTTCTTTAGGCCATCCACATTCCTCCGCTGCTGGTACACACCATTAACGGCCTCCACCACCTTCTGCCAGGCATCTTTACGCCTACAGGCAACTCCTTTGCCCTTCTCTTGGCCAAAGAGGGCGGTATGGTTCTCCAGGACAGCCTGGACTAGAGCGAGGTTTTCAGCGAATGTGAAGTTGGGGCACCTCATACGCTCATCATCCTGGGCCGCCTGGCTCCCTCCCTGGGATGTCCCTGGTAAGGGTTCCTCCCTATCCTCTCCCTCCTCCCCCCTTCTATCCCCATGTGCACCCTCTATCCCTCTTCTGAGTGTGCCTGGCCTTGGGGCAACCCCACTCCCATCCTCCCTTCTAGCTCTCCCTCTCCCCACTCCGCTCACTCCCTGACGGGGACCCTGCTGCTCCTCCTGTCCATAATCCTCTCCCTGCAACTCCCCTTCCCTCCTCCTCCCCGCCCTAGCTCTCCCTGACATCCTCACACTACACACACTCACACACTCACACTCACTCCCACTTCAATCACACACAATCACAACCAAACATTCAGCCTTTCACACTGTAAAAGATAAATTAAATGTGTAAGGTGTTATAAAAAAAAAAGGGTGGTGTATTTTGTATATGTGTGTATGCAAAATGTGTGCAATATGTAAAAAAGTGACAGTAATGTACAAGCTTAACAAATCCACCAAATCCGACCTAACTAAATATTATGCGTCTCTCTCTCTACTCTAACGACTTTCTCCTACTCAATGTAATGTGCTGTAGCTCCAAGAACCGACCAAACACACTAAAGAAAATGGCGGCTGCGCAGGGGTTTAAGTATGAATTTTGAATCTCGTCATTACGTGGCGCATCTCTTAGAACTGGTGTAATTTTTTACGAGTCGTGGGCTAATTTGCATAAAACTACACTTTATTGAGACTTTACGTGAACAAAATACTGGTGTAAGTACTTGCGACGACTAAAATGTGTATTTGCGCACATTTTAGCTGATCGCCGGGTTTTTCCTACTTACGCCAGTTTAGCATCTGACGGCGCTGGATATTGGATAGCTCGAGTTGCGAGCTGAAACTGCGGGCGACGTGGGTTCCCTCGCTTGTGCCGAAAACTATGCCGTATATCGGATTGCGCCCTTGATGTCTACACAAAAGTCCTAAATCTTGACAACTATGGTCGCCTGCTCCTTTCATAACCTTTCGGTTTGAATATTACTGGAAAATATAGAACACAAAAGAAAGGGCGCCTCCTAGTATAGTATATGCAATTGAATTCTACCACAAATTGACATCCTTTAAGGGAATTATACTCACAAAAGTGAATGCACAATGAAGTGCTATTGTCGCCTGCTGAAATCTCTCGTGTTTCAGCGCACTGATCCCTGGTATACCAGTTCCGCTCTTAACTGTAAGGGGTAGAAAAAAGAGAAGACGGCTCCTCCTAGTGCAGGTATCACTGTTATAGTCCACACCAAAATGTTATAGAGTAATACTCACAAAGAAACAAGCACTCATTAGTGCTGTTTAGGGCAGGCTGGAATACCTCAGTGATCCAGTTTACTGCGCTCCGGACTTCACCATTCTTCCCTTTATTCCAAAAAAGCTCCAAGCTGTCATTATGTATCACACTATTGATTTAATAAAACGTGTTAAAAACTATAAAAACAATGTAACAATACATGCAACGCGTTTCTCGGCTCAACAGGCTCTTCAGTCTCACTGTTTTCTCGCAAATGAAAAAGTAGCGAGTTGGTAATAAAGTACTCTAAATACTTTAAAACCTTATAGAAAAACACAAACATACAAAAATATAGGCGCTTGTAAGATGTTATACGAAGAAAGTAGCGTAATGTGATTTATATTGGCTGCAGGATTTATTTTTTATTGTACACCCCCTGCTTACTGCTAACTTCACCTTACACAGCAAAGTTTCCTTTCCAGCGAGCTTTATAAATTTAAATAGGAGACATCTCGCCACTCGCAGGGACTGCTTTTCTTTAAGATAATTCCACCAGGGCAGCCCCTGTGAGGGTCGGCGAGAAAAGCCACGTCTGATTTGATGAGGATTATATAATCAGCCCCTAAGTGGTGGTGATACCAATGAGACAGAAGCAGTCCATCCCTTTTGTCACTTAAAAAAAAAAAAAAAGGGTGGCCAGTAGGTTTCCAAAAGGTAAATTCTATAGTGTTTCAGAATAATTTTTAATTTACTATTTCTTTAACCATTTTAAATAATGACTGCCTGATATGTATGATTGTTTCTTTTATTTTGTTAAAGGGACAAAAAAAGAACAAAAATAAAATGTTCTGATGTTAGAGCATTTTATTATTACACTATTGCTTGCATATAACAATGTGTTTAACCCCTACAGATGGTTTAAACACATAGATCAAGTCTGCTCTAGTGCAGCAATCAGCAATGCAGTACTGAGAGCTAACGCAACACATTTGGTGAGCCAATGACAAGAGGCATATGTGTGTTGCCACCAATCACCATGTAGCACCCTGTAGTGAATTGTCTATTTAGGTAGGCTTTTCATCAAAGGAAATGTAAGTCGAATTGCCTGGAATGCACATAAGGGTTAAGGCCAAGACTGAGGAGTGGGAGTGTTCTGGTGTGTGAGAAACAATGTTGCAGTTAGAGAGGAGGGGTTTGGCTTACCTTTTTAAGACCTGTACAGGAAGTGCAAATCCTCTTTCTGCTTGTTTCCTTTAAGTTTTCCCCACCCTATCCCTCCCTGTTCATGTTCTAGGCGGCAATCATTAGAGGGATTCATCACTATGGTGGTCCCTATAGCGTTAGGGGAGTCCGAGGCATGATGAGGGCTAGCCAGCCTATTTCTACAAGTCCAAGGATGTTATCTTTCAGCTCCCCAGGTGTTCAATGTGGTTTGCACCTCGTTGACCCTGGTCCTAATGATCTGGAGTGGTGGGTTAGCACCCTGGGCTGGTGGGTGGACAGTGTCCGGGGGCAGGATGTGATCGAGGTAGAGTGATGGCTATTTCCGGCCATGGGTGAAGTCCTCAGATGCGCATCTGGGGTGTCCCCTGCCCGTGTGATTCGAAGCCGAGAACTCCCTAAGCCATTCCAGCATCGAGCTACGCTCTGCTTCCTCTCCTGCATCCCTTGTACTGCCCATCTTGTTAGCATGGGTTACTATGCATTAGCTAGTACCTGATTGTCGCCCCCCTGGTCCATGTTTATTTGTGCTGGTTGTTTGGTTCCTTGTGTTGCCACAATAAACGTGACCTGTGGGTTTTATAACCAAGAAGTTGTTGTGTTTTTATTTCTACATTAGAAATAAGGTTACAGTTTACATTAAATGTTATTATGTAAATAGTTAAATTATTATTTATTTTCCTACCGATGAGTATATGGCATTTAATCTCTTAAAGGGATACTCAGGTAAAATTACATTTTTTTATTTTTTTTTATTAAGTTTTAAATATTTTTATTAAGAAATAATAAGATGAATGTTCACAGATTGAGGAGACGCAGCTCCAAAACATCGAGGCCCATTTTAGAGGCCTAACATATATTCAACTGTAACAGAATTTGTGAAACAATTCAACAAAATGAAAATGCAGAGACTGAACTTGTCTTACTAAACTTTGAAATATGAGTGATAAGCTTGGGATCAAGGGGAGGGCATCATGCCCTCAAGGTATCGCATATTCTTATATAAGTAAGGGATAGAAGGGAAGAGAGTTGGGGGGGGGGAGGCTGGGGGGAAAAAGGGGGGGTATTTGAGGCTAGGACAAAGTCGTATTATATGTGTAGTAGGCGTGGCAGGGGCACTATCAGTTAGCTAAACGTCTTGTGCAACTGCATTGGGTTTCCAGTCTGTGCTGTGGAGCTCTTTCCAATCTGCCCAGACCAACTCAAACAGATCAGATTTATTCAATTTATAGAAGATGTCCTTTTACATGGTGTATATGTAAGCCATGTTGTTACAAACTACAGACCAACTGGGGGGTAGTACCTTTTTCCATGAACATGCTATGGAGTATTTTATAGTCATAAACAAGTAAATACAGATGTATGCGTGGTGTTTAGGTAGGGAATGTAAATTTAGGTGGAGGAGAGCTGAGGTGAACAGCCTGGGGAGTAGGATGCCAATACTCTGTAGGGCTGTAAAGCATTTTTGCCATAAGGGTTGAATCATAGGGCACTCCCACCAAATATGGTGGGCATTGCCCCTGTGGCCACAGTTTCGCCAACACTCAGGGGACGCACTCTGGAAGATTTTCGCTAGCCTAGTGGGCACATAATACCAGTGAGAGATAAGTTTGAAATAGGTCTCGTACAACGTTGTGCAATGAATAGCCTTCTGGGTCAAAGAGAAGGCTCGTTACCAATCCTCAGGAGTGATGTGCCTCCCTATCAGTGTTTCCCAACGGGACAGATCGGCAGGTGTTGCGGGACATTGTGTGCCACCTAGTAGCACATAATGAAGGGAGAGGGGCCTACATAACCTATTTCCTCTGACCCAGGTGGACTCCCAGAGGGTTAGCGGTCTAGCAAGATTGGGCTTAAAACCCCAGCTGCTTAGGAAACTCTTGATTCTGTGAAATTCAAAAGATAAGTACGTAGGCACCTGGATATCTCCACTAATTTGGGACTATTGTTTGAAGGAGTCCCGGGGAGTCGAAGACCAAAGGTCCGATACAAGATTAATTCACAATTGGGCCCATTTATTGGGGTGAGAGTCTTGTAGGCCCAAAAGAAGGCCTGCTATGGAGGAGACCGGGGAAGGATGAGGAGCTATATGTGGATGATGCCGGATTCTATCCCAGAAGTCGAGAGACTCACATACAACAGGGTTGATCAAGGCTAGTTCTCTCCGGCAATGTGGTGGGGTCGAGATTAGGTCCCTCAATTTAACTTGAAAGGGTAGTGAGGCCTGTTCAATGGCTTTCCATTTAGCATCGGAAGTATTTAGCCCCCATTGGGATATATGGGTAAGCATTGCGCCTTCATAGTACCGGATCACTGATGGAGAAGCTATGCCACCCAAAGATTTAGGGAGCTGAAGTACTCTATGTGCGACTCTAGGCGGTTTACCCATCCATATGAATTTGGTGAACCCACTCTGAAATTGGAGAAGTATATATTTCGGTATTTTAATGGGTAGGCAGCGGAGTAAGTAAGTCAGCCTGGGGAGGAACGACATTTTCAATGCCGTAATCCTACCGAGCCCGGATACATGCTGAAGATTCCAGTCTTTTCGCAGGGAGTGAAGTGAAAGTAAGAGAGGGAGGTAATTATCTTTAATGATTTGAGGGAAGCTGCTAGAGAGTCGGACACCCAGATGTAGGACAGATTGGTCTGTCCAGGTAAAGTTAAAACTTCTGGTGAGGGGATCTAATTGTGCACTTGTAAATCCTTGTGTATACACTTGAGTTTTTGATATATTCAGTTTATAATAAGAGTGGGTGCCAAAAGTGGCAAGTATATCTAGAAGTCTGGGAATACTATGCTCAGGATGCGACGAGAAGATGTTGACGTCATTGGCAAATAGTGCTATCTTGTGTGAGGTAACCGATAGGGTGACACCCTTGATTTGGGGATCAGTTCTTATTTGCTCTGCAAGAGGCTCGATCGAGAGGGCAAATAGAAGCTGTGAGAGGGGGCACCCCTGTCTGGTGCCGATTGAGATGGAGAAGAGAGGGGAGTGAAAGCCTAGGCCACTCACAGAGGCCATGGGAGTCAAATAAAGGGCCTGAATGGCTGTTATGAAGTCAGTCAGGAGGTGAAATCTCTCAAGGACCGCCCACAGATATTGCCATCTGACACGGTTGAAAGCCTTCTCGGCGTCAAGAGAGATGACCCCGAGTGGCTTACGGAATCGCGAGGCTAAGGTGAGGATATTAAGAAGTTGCCTCGTATTGTCTGGGCACTCTCGTTGAGGAATAAATCCCACCTGATCTGGGTCGATCAGGAAAGGCAGTAGGTTGGCGAGGCAGTTGGCTAATATCTTTGAGTAGAGCTTAATATCAGTATTAATCAAGGATATAGGCCTATAGTTCGCACAAGAAGATGGGTCCTTGTCGGGTTTTAGAATGGTGACAATATTAGCTTCTAAGAATTCCTTCTGAGTAAAATTACATTTTAATGATTCAGATACAGCATGTAATTTTAAACAACTTTCCCATTTAATTCCATTAAAAAAATGTGCACAGTCTTTTATATTTACACTTTTTGAGTCACCAGCTCCTACTGAGCATGTGCAAGAATTCACAGACTATACTTATATGCATTTGTGATTGGCTGATGGCTGTCACATGGTACAGGGTGAGTGGAAATATACATAACTTTTAAATTTTTTATAAAAAAATCTACTACTCATTTGAAATTCAGAGTAAATGCTATTGTATTGTCTTGTTATCTTGCATTTGTTGATTATGCAAATCTACTGTGTTTACTGGTCCTTTAAGGATACTAATAGAATGAAGTAAATTTTATAAAACAAGTAAATTGAAAAGTCTCTTAAAACGACATGTCTGTCTGAACCATTAAAGTTTAATTTTGACTTTCATTTCCCTTTTACAAATAATATCTATGCATGATGTGTATAGTTAATAAATTCACATATATATATATTTTATTTTAGAATGAACATGTTTATACAAACATTTTATTGCAGTCATAAATTAGAGTTCTGATCCTCTTGCCTGGTAACCCCATGGTACAAACAAAGAGCTATAAATGGAGATAGAAGGATAAAATATGTGCTATGTAAAAGTTTAAGAGGCACAACACAACACTATGGGCTAAATGATAAGTGGAGCACTATTTAGCGCTCCCGCTTGCACATTAACTTTGCTAGAGATACACAAACGTTGGTTTGCACTTGTATTATGAGTTGAAACTAAAAAAGTTTGCACGCGAGCATATCCTGATGCACACTAACAAATTACCGCAACAGCATTAACTTCTCTCCATAGAAGTCAATGGATAGCACAAACTAAAAAAAATAACACCTTGCTTGCACGCTAGCCCGAGTTATGAAAATGTCTCATTCCAATGTTCTTCAAATACAGAACAATGTAATTTTTATTGTAAATACATAGTTCTATGTGACGGATACCCCGGCTACCCTGACTGGGTAGCTCCGCCAAACGGGTCCTGCTTCCTCTCTGCCGACTGCAGCTATGTAGCTGGCAAGTGACCACAGCCTGTAGCCACCCCTTATGCCCGCCAGCACCAGTACTCAGAGTTCCACCCTGTGGCAGACTCCAGCTACCCAGACTAGGTAGCTCTGCCAGAGTGTCCTTCCTCTGCCTGGAACAGGCTGCTATGTTGCCCAGGAAAGTGATTCTAGCAGGAGCCCACCCAAATAACTAGACAGACTAGCATTCAGGTGAAACAAGAACTGATTTTATTGGGACAAACACACATCTTTTATACACACGCACATCTTGATAAAACAGGGAGACAATGCCACATTTTTCCCGCCATTCCAGCCCCTCCAGACTGACCGGCGCCTCCATAGCAACCATAGTCCCACAGAATCCCAGGACATAGTGGTGATGTTTTTGGGGTGATCCCAGGGGAGCGACAGCACTTCCAGGGTGTCATTTGAAAGCTCTCGTCCCCAGATGCTGCAGTCCAAAAAGTGGTGTTATTCGTTATTGGGGACCGGAGATACAGCCCGTTGAAGTTATGGGGGTAGGGGTGTCCAAAACCCCTGGTTCCCAAAGCAGCTCCCCTCCGGTAATTCCCCCACCTCTTGTCCTCCCTAGGGGCTACTAATCCCCAAAGAGCGGAGCTCTGGGGCACATGGTTGCTGGAGCGACCAGGGGTAAAGTTAGAGAGTGTCCTGCAGTCCTGTGGCCGACCGGGAGTTCCAGGAGCCCGGAAAGCCTGAGAGGGGCTAGGAGCTGTCCTTGGTGAGGCGGCCGACCTAGGTCATACACCAGCTTTTCACAAGACAAGCAAACCAAAGCTTCCAGGGACTGTGGTTTCTCTGAGGAGCCCAAAACCACTGAGAAACAACAGGGGTGAGGTTGTAGGGAGGTGGGGGGGTAGCCTTAGCTGTCTGGTATCCATGACATCTCCCCCCTCCAGTTCGGCAGACCCGGCTAGACCCTTAACGGGTCGGACTGGGGCTGTCCGACGGTGGCTCTCCACTCCTCGGTTGCTGGGAGAGGTTATCCCATCTCTCCTAAGCTTGGGGCATCCTGGGGGGTTCCTGCTGGCATTTATACCCTGCGCCCTGGGTGCAGGGATAGTTACATAAGGCAAAGTCCCAAACAAGCTTGCTAAGGCCAGCTCCCAAACAATTGCTGTCCCACAAGTTCCAGTGTCCTTAAGTTCCATGGCCACACTGCCTCTCTCTGTGACACTCTGTTTAGTACCGGCTGACCCACCCACAAACAAAGCTAGTGCCGGTTTCCCGGCTGTATCCCCACCCCAGACTGTAGGTTGAGGTTGCTCCTTAGTGGGGCAGGCAAGACTTAGGTGCCCAAACTGGTGGCACCAAATGCAAGGGCGGGTATCCAACAAAGTAATTGCCGGTTTCCCCACTGTTGGTGGAAGTTGCTCCTTGGTGGGGGAGGCAAAACTCGGGTGCCCAAAATTGTGGCACCAATGCATGAGCGGGTACCCCCCTGGCCTGCCCCCTGTGAGAAATACTCCGGGACAAGAAAAGGGTAGAGACCCTGCCAAGCTACTGAGGGGAGAGACCGTCTGTCTCTTCTCCCGAGAAGAAGATCTACCGCTGGGGAGGGAGGTCTGCAACCTCCGCTCCATGGGAAACTGTTATGCTGCTGGGGAGAGAGACCAACTGTCTCCTCTCCCAGGAAGGGGTTCTGCTTACGGGGAGGGAGGACGACTACCTCCACTCTCAGGGAATGGCTCTGCCGCTGGGGAGAGAGACCGACTGTCTCATCTCCCATGAAGGGGTTCTGTGTAAGGGGAGGGAGGACGACTACCTCCACTCTCAGGGAATGGCTCTGCCGCTGGGGAGAGAGACCGACTGTCTCCTCTCCCATGAAGGGGTTCTGCATAAGGGGAGGGAGGATGACTACCTCCACTCCCAGGGGATGGCTCTGCCACTGGGGAGAGAGACCGACTGTCTCCTCTCCCTGCTCCTGGCTCTGCCGCTGGGGAGAGAGACCGACTGTCTCTTCTCCCAGGAAGGGGTTCTGCGTAAGGGGAGGGAGGACGACTAACTCCACTCCCAGGGGATGGCTCTGCCACTGAGGAGAGAGACCGACTGTCTCCTCTCCCTGCTCCTGGCTCTGCCGCTGGGGAGAGAGACCAACTGTGTCCTCTCCCAGGAAAGGGTTCTGCTTACGGGGAGGGAGGACAACTACCTCCACTCCCAGGGGATGGCTTTGCCGCTGGGGAGAGACCGACTGTCTCCTCTCCCTGCTCCTGGGTCTGCCACTGGGGAGAGAGACCGACTGTCTCCTCTCCCTGTACCTGGCTCTGCCGCTTGGGAGAGAGACCGACTGTCTCCTCTCCCAGGAAGGGATTCTGCTGCTAGGGAGAGTTATCGACATCCATCTCTACCTCCAAGGGGTTCTCTGTAAGGGGAGGGAGGATGCCTACCTCCTCTCCCTGGTTTCCTGGAGCTGTTACAGGTGCTGGGCAGAGGCTGGCAGCTCTCTGCCCTGTTGCCAGCACTTCTGCTGGGGTGGCCCCTGGTCCAAGACCATAAGCTCAAAGCCAGACTTCTGATCAGGATCAAGCAGCCCTGGTTCCCTTTTTCTTGGTTGCCCCTCCTCCATGGTCAAGCTCCATGAATCCCAGAGGGCTGCACCCCAGATCTGTATACCCTTGGCATGCTGCTCAACGAGGTCTAGCAGCCTCTTGTATTCTTTGACCAATGCCTCTTCCTAGTCAATTATACAATCCAGATTGTCTAGCAGCCAGGTTTCCTCCAAGAGATCAGCAGTTCCTCTTGGAACCCAGAGATATCCTGCAGATCCCAAACTGTGGGTCCTCTGTCCTTTTTTGAAAACAGTAATCCAGGGCCGCCGAAGCAAAAGCCCTCTGTGGGGGAGCCATCCTCCAGCCATGGCTGCACTTGCATAACGAGGCATTGGAGGGCCCGGTAGCCATCCTCCACCCACATCTCTTGCTGGAGCAGTCTATATAGAACAGATAGCCATTCTTTCTTTGGCTGTTTTCCCAGGAAGGGCACTCACAAGTCCCACCAGACCCAGTACCCAGTTCATTATTCGTGGGGAGGACCTTTCCATCATTCCACTCCTGTTGAAGAGCCTCCCCCCAGAGCTCTCAGAGGGCAAGGTTCCTCCATCCCAGAATGTCCTGTTCCGGACAAGGATCTTTCGTTCCGGTCAGCTTCTTTTGTACTCTCCCTAGGAACTCTGCCTCCATATTTACCGGCTACTGTGACGCTTCTCCTCTGTCAGCAGAAACCTTGTAAACAAAGCAGATCCCACCACTGCCACCAATGTGATGGATATCCCGGCTACCCCGACTGGGTAGCTCCGCCAAACGGGTCCTGCTTCCTCCCTGCCAACTGCAGCTATGTAGCTGGCAAGTGACCACAGCCTGTAGTCACCACTGATGCCCGCCAGCACCAGTACTCAGGGTCCCACCCTGTGGCAGACTCCAGCTACCCAGACTAGGTAGCTCTGCCAGAGTGTCCTTCCTCTGCCTGGAACAGGCTGCTATGTTGCCCAGGAAAGTGATTCTAGCAGGAGCCCACCCAAATAACTAGACAGACTAGCATTCAGGTGAAACAAGAACTGATTTTATTGGGACAAACACACATCTTTTATACACACACACCTTGATAAAACAGGGAGACAATTCCACAGTTTTCCCACCATTCCCGCCCCTCCAGACTGACCGGCACCTCCATAGCAACCATAGTCCCACAGAATCCCAGGACACAGTGGTGACATTTTTGGGGTGATCCCATGGGAGCGGCGGCACTTCCATTTGAAAGCTCTTGGTCCCCAGATGCCGCAGTCCAAAAAGCGGCATGATTCCCTATTGGGGACCGGAGATACAGCCCGTTGAAGTTATTGGGGTAGGGGTGTCCAAAACCCCTGGTTCCCAAAGCAGCTCCCCTCTGATAATTCCCCCACCTCTTGTCCTCCCTAGGGGCTACTAATCCCTAAAAGAGCAGAGCTCTGGGGCACATGGTTGCTGGAGCGATAAAAAAGGGATAAAGGGATAAAGTTAGCGGGTGTCCTGCTGTCCTGTGGCCGACCAGGAGTTCGAGGAGCCCGGATAGCCTGAGAGGGGTTAGGCAGGTGTCCGTGGTGAGGCGGCCGACTGTGAGTTCCAGGGGCCCGGCCAGCCTAGGAGGGTTTTCCTTGTCATACACCAGCTTTTCACAAGACAAGCAAACCAAAGCTTCCAGGGATTGTGGTTGCTCTGAGGAGCCCAAAACCACTGAGAAATAACAGGGGTGAGGTTGTAGGGGGGTGGTGGGGTAGCCTTAGCTGTCTGGTATCTGTGACATTCTATATATAGCTATCTATACCTGTATATCTATACCTATATATATATATATATATATATATATATATATATATATATAAAAAGATGTATTGTAGTATATGCACTCTCACCAACACACTTCAACTTGCCAGGGTGCTGTAGCCAGGTATGTAGAAAACGAAAATGTAGAAAGCACTCATTGGACTGAAGACAGCAATTTAAATCAAATAGAATTTATTGTGACGTTTCGGGACCAACAGCGTCCCTTCCTCTGACAAACAACCAGTGAAAAAACCAAACATTTATAGACCCATACAACACTCCCCCAGGTGAACTGCCAATGAAAATGTGCCATGTGCAAAAGTTGAGCCGTGTGCAAAACAAGCATAAGTCCCTATAATAAGGGTAAAATAATGTATTAAATGTGTAAATGTATATAAACTAATACGTGATCCTATGTGTGCTAACTATAAATATACCTGATAGCCCCCATATCATGACCGATCTACTGAAACTAAAACAACTCTATAACGTACATCTAGTGAAAAATAAAGACAACAAAGTGCCTGATAGGTGGGATATGACATACCCCCGTGTCTTGATAGGCGAGGCAGATTCGTCATCGGTAGTCACACCCTGTTCCATACTACTGGTCAATCACAATAGAGACAACAAAAGTTCTAATAGGCTTACTAGACGCAGATAGATACGTCACCCACAGCGGCGCTATGAACGGTTGCCTTGGCAACCCCTGTAAACACCTCCGTGTGTCCCAACCTCACCGCGTCTGTCCAAATACACCATTCGCTAGCGTAACGCCGCGACGCATATCAGCCAGGACAACCGCCTGAGCTGATATGCGTCGCGGCGTTACGCTAGCGAATGGTATATTTGGACAGACACGGTGAGGTTGCTTGTTTTGCACACGGCTCAACTTTTGCACACGGCACATTTTCATTGGCAGTTCACCTGGGGGAGTGTTTTATGGGTCTATAAATGTTTGGTTTTTTCACTGGTTGTTTGTCAGAGGAAGGGACGCTGTTGGTCCCGAAACGTCACAATAAATTCTATTTGATTTAAATTGCTGTCTTCAGTCCAGTGAGTGCTTTCTATATATATATATATATATATATATATATATATATATATATATATATATATATATATATATGTTTTTTACATTAACAGTAACAGATATATATATATATATATATATATATAAAAAAATATGCATGTAATAATAAAAAGTTCATTATTTTCTTTGTAAAGAACATAGGAATGTAAAATATGTGTAACACGCATCGGGGTTTGCAACTTAGGACTAATGCGGTCGGGTTAGTGCAATGAAGAATTGTTATCTTCAATGCACGTTATTAAAATATTAAATAAAATATAAAAAAATAAAATAATACAAATTATTTAACCTCTTCCCTACCGGGACTTTAAAAAAAGAACTTGCCCAAAATACTGGAGAATTGTTAACATTTTTGCTATCACTCCATTGTAACAGAAAGAGAGCCTCATTGGTTTTTTTTTTAATTACCTGTCTAAAATATATATGTTTTTTGAAGTAGACAACCCAAGGTTTTGATCTAGGCCCATTTTGGTATATTTCCATGCCACCATTTCACCACCAAATGCGATGATATAAAAAAATTGTTAACTTTTTCACAAACTTTGAGTTTCTCATTGAAATTATTTACATTCCACTTGTGCAATCATGACACAAATGACTGTAAAAGCTTCTCTGGGATCCCCTTTGTTCAGAAAAACAGACATACATGGCTTTGCAGTTAATTCTTGGCAATTAGAATGCTGCTAATTGCCGCTGTGCACCACACTTCCATTATTCCTAGGGGGTTAATCGGTAAAGATTTCCCTCCCACCTGACACATCCCACCCCCTGATCCCTACGAATCCCTCCCAAACAACTCTCTTTCCTCCTTCACCCCCTCCCTCCCCCACACACACACATATACACTGGTCACCACCATCTTAGGTACTGGGAGACAGTATGCAGTTTTTATTTGTTTTTTTTTTTTTAATTATTATTATTATCATTATTTTTATATATTTTTTGTGCAGTGTAGTGATCCTTCTCAACCCTCCCACCTCCCTGATCCCCCAAATAGCTCTCTAGCCACCCCACACACATACATACTAATTGCTCTAATCTTTAGTACTGGCAGTTTTCGTTTTTTTTGGGGTTTTTTTTACATTTCTGTGGTGTAGTGGTCCCCCCTTCTGGTGAACGCTAGTTAGGGCCCCCCACCACACTTTTGCGTCTGTAGTGTAGCTCCCCATCCCTCCCTTTCCCTTTATTTTTTTTCCTGCACTGTAGGGCCCATCCCACTCCCTCAACATCCCTCCCCCTCTGCTACTGGACACGCCTCCCGCCTTCCTTCCCACACCTCCTGATGGCACCAGCAGATGATCATTACAGACGGTGACACTAACACAGTGTCACTGTCTGTAATGATCAAGCATCCAACTTCAACCGATCGTTCTCTGGTTCTATATGCAGGCTCATAGGTGTAGCTCAGGAACTCCAGCTCACGGATATAACTTTACAGTCGAGACTGCTAGAACTTCCTGCATCTCGGACATATATATATATATATACATAATGCTTTACGTGCGATAGGCAAAGTACCGCATGTCGTGTATATATACGTCCATTTGGGTTAAGGGGTTAAAATTATATTATACATACTATCTGATAGTGTTAAAGGGGCAGCCTACTTGAAAATTGTTATTGTTTAAAAAGACAGATAATCCCTTTATGCCTTATTCCCCAGTTTTGCATAAACAACATGGTTATATAGTTTTTACTTCTGTGATTACCTTGTATCTAAGCCTCTGCAGACTGTCCCTCTTATCTCAATTCTTTTGACAGACTAACTTTTTCGCTTATCAGTACTGACTCATAAATAACTCCATGGGAGTGGGCACAATGCTTAGAAATCAGTTTATGAGCCTACCTAGTTTTAGCTTTCAACAAAGAATACCAAGAGATTCAAAGCATATTTGATGATACAAGTAAATTAGAAAGTTGTTTATAGTTGCATGCCCTATATGAATCATGTTTAATTTTGACTTGTCTGCCCCTTTAATGTTAAATATCTATATATCTATCTATTTATCTAATAATGTGTATGACATAAGGACAAGACCTGGTGATGATCCCTGTAGTCCCTCGCAAAGAAAGCCAGCACACGAGATTTAGAACAACACACCTTCCTTTAATGCAGTGACGTGCAGTGACGTCAGAGGCTGATGAGGCAGTGGCTAGGATACGCCTTCATTCTTTAGATATCTTGTGTTGAAGAAATAGCAATGCACATTGGTGAGCCAATCACATGAGGTATCTATGTGCAGCCACCAATCAACAGCTACTGAGCATATTTAGATATGATTTTCAACAAAGGACATCAAAAGAATGAAGAAAATTAGATATTAGATGTAAATTGGAAAGTTATTTAAATTTGCATATGGGTTTCATGTCCCTTTAAATGGTGTCTTGGAAAACTGGTCAACTTAGTAAACATCTGATTTTAGTCTAAAAGGATTGTAACAGAAACTCTTGCCAGATAACACAATGCTTGCTCTGATTATGAGATCTAGAAATCCATGCCCATTAAAATATGTTTAAAACATACTTTTTACTTTAATGCTGCAAATTATGCTTATAGATTCCTTCATTACATAAGGGATGAGAGTCAGAGGGGGAGGAAGAGAGACAGAGAGAGAAAGAGACCATGGGGGAGAACAACACATAAGGAGAGAGATGGATAGATAGATAGATAGAGAGAGACACACACACACACAAGGGGGGGGGGGACCCACTGCATTTTAAAGTAATAAAACAGCAGAGCTACAGAGAGTTGAGAAAATGAGACTATAATTTAGTGTGAAGTACAGAGGCAAGCTGCTAAGTTAGTGGGTGTAAAGTTTGAGTAAACAAAATACAAAAACGACCCTGCTGTAAAAGAGTAAAAAAAAACACTAACCCACATTCATTAAATTATCATTTTCACTAACAGAATCCCTTTCAGTAAAATCTTACTTTAATAAGATGTGGGTGAAACAGTGCAGTGCTCTCTGTGCCTCTCTCCTGCTCTGTAAGGATTCAGGAAGTGACAGTGGCACATTCCACTGCACTTAGAGGGGAAGAACAGAACTCTCTTTTTCACTTTAGCAAAGCTAGCAGGTTCACAGGACAGCAACAAAATATATGAAAGTTGTTTTTTTCCGTTTTTGTTTTGTTTTATATGATTTAACATCCAGCCCCAACCCTATGTTCCACTTACTAATGGCCCTCGCTGGATTGGTTCAGCCCAAATAGGACTGCCTCAAATAAGCAGTTAATGGGCCATGCAATGATCTTAACCACTTGCATCCAGTAGATGGCGCAGCATGTTGTGTAATGGTGGGCAGATCTGCTTGTGCCTCTCCATTGCACAACATATAGCTGTGAGAAAAAAAAATGCTGGGGGAAAAAAATTACAATTTTTTTTTAAAGCCAATAAAAAAATATATATTTTTGCCCATATGAGAGGTGAAGCACTGCCTCACCTGCCTCTAGTGACTGCACATCACTGCTTTAATGCAAAAGTAGCATAACGTTTCAGCTCCCACTGGAGCTTTGATCACATGCAGCAGTTCATGAAAATAAATCAGGCATGAACTGCTGCATGTGATCAAGGCTCCAGTGGGAGCTGAAACGTTATGCTACTTTTGCATTAAAGGAAGGTGTGTTGTTCTAAATCTCGTGTGCTGGCTTTCTTTGCGAGGGACTACAGGGATCATCACCAGGTCTTGTCCTTATGTCATACACATTATTGTATTTACTTTTTGGCCGTGCACTGAGTGGTTAAAGTGTTGGTGAGTGCTGATCTGTTTTGTCAATATCTATTTATCTATATATATTTAAAATATAAAGTTAATTATCCTGTAAGTGAAGAACATTTGAATGTGAAATATGTAGAGTATATATATATATAGTAAAACAAAACACATAAATACTTAAATACATATGTACACATATTTAAACATACATACATACATATTTACATATTTACACATGTGCAACAGTTAACCAGAGCTCAGAAGTCACGCTAACCACCTGATGCTCTTTAAATTTTAATTGTGTTCAAACAAATGTGTTTTCTTTTAACTCATAATACGCTCGCTATTTCTGTTGCGCTCAAAGAGCTACAAAATACCCCATATAGCTTGTGTGCTACAGTTAGCGTGCCACTTGTAATCTAGCCCAATATTTTTCCATAAACTGGTTAATTATGCATAGTAAACCATATATTTCATTACTTATCCCCTCCCCTTTTTTTATGTGATGTAACTCTGAAAATTGTGAATTTCCAAATTCCAGTGCACCTAGCTCTGATACATTCTACGCAGGGATTATCTAATCACTGCTCATAAAGATATGTCCCGAATTGACCTCAGCAGAGAATATAAGATATGATGCTTTTAAAGGGGTATAATTCTGGAATGCAAAATAATGCAAATGTTTCTTTTGTGAAAGTTTGTCACATTTATTGATGCATCAATAAAAAATGTACAAAGGAGAAAAATAGGCTTTGTTGTATTTTATTGTGACAATGTTATGTTTATACTAACTGCTTTATCACATCCAAATTCTTTTCTATTTAACACATGATATTGTTCTTTCAGTAATGCTACTCAATATACGTTTGCTAAGTTAATATTGATTTGAACATACTGAATGCTGACTGTGGTCCGTAGAATACAATATATTTTCACTCAAGGACATTTCTATCATTAAAGAGTCATGCTTATGTCTGTTAATGCTTACTTGGTCAGATGGTGGTCCAAAGTTTGTGAAGAGTGAATTGGTTGATAAATGATTCTTTCTATTGATTATCCAGGCTTTAAGGATTTTCTAACTGTTTGATGGCTTCACACATGTTTTAGTGCTAACTTAAATGTATGTTTAACTTGGGGATTTCAGTTATAATCACTAACAGTGGGATAACATCTGCCGCACTTTTCATTTTAAACATTTAAAGTAAAATCCTAGGAAAATAGGCTTTTGTTTTCTTAGAAGTGACTCAGGAAATCATACCTCAGCAGCTCTTTACATATTGTAGGCAAGCGCTTTACATACTGTAGGCAAAATGATCATACAATCTAGGGGATATAACGTTGCTAGAATGTATGATAAACTTTATTAGCATCGGAAAATTGAGATCCCGATTCTAATTTATGAGTCACATGTAAGACCTCATAATGAGAATAATACATGATATGGGGGACATAAATCTTTAGGTACAAATATTTTTTCTACAAAGAATACTACAGAATATATCAAGCACTCCGTTAATATGTACAAGTCATAAACCT
The DNA here is from genome assembly GCF_027579735.1 of Bombina bombina. NCBI lineage: Eukaryota > Metazoa > Chordata > Amphibia > Anura > Bombinatoridae > Bombina > Bombina bombina. Next base: position 893,280,385 of record NC_069499.1, read on the forward strand.
ACAGAAAACCAAACAATTCTTCTCACTGATGTAATGCCACCTTACTACTGCATCCTTTCTTTCAATATTTAAATTACCATTATAGTTGAAAAATGACATGCTCTAATTTTTTAGAGCATGTGATTTTAAGGCTAGTTTCCATTTAAAGGGATATGAAAGTCTTAACTGTTGTAATAAAAAAATCATTTTATCATTTCATCATTTTAAAAGGTTTGGAGGCTGGGGTCTCTTACAGGAAGACTTATCTAAAGTGATGTCATAAACCTTCTATAGTAACATGAGCTGGTTTACTATTAAGTGACAAACAGATAAACAGGGAGTCAGATTTGTCCATGCAAAAGAGACAGAATGGAACCTAAGTTGCCAACATGTCAGATCTCTTATTTTTCTGAGGGCAGAGACAACACTGAAAAAGTGCTCATTCACAAGAAAAAAACTAGTTTCTTTTTATGTTCACTTTCATTTAAAATATATATATTTTTTACTAAAGTGACACTGTTTAATATATTTTTAATGCTAGTCTTAAAGCAAAGCACTGCTGGTCAGCAGCCACTGATCCAATCAGCACACACCAGATTTGTGCTACTAGCACTGCTGATTAGATCAGCAGCATTTTCTGCTCTGGACAAGCAGTGTTTTGTGGGTCTTGAGTTACTTCTGCAATGTAGGGGGTTAAACACAGAGACGCAGGGTCACTAGTCTTGAAGTTATGTGTTCTAAAGAATTAGTGTGTGTAATTATTTGACTATAAAGGTCTTTTAATAAATAACATCACATTTTTATTGTTGTGTTTTTGCTCAAATGTATAATCCTTTTCTGTTTTACCCATACAAGTCAGATATTGTTTTTATTTTATTAAGAATACTTTGACTTTGCTAAAGATACATAAACATTTAGGGCTAGATTACAAGTGTTGCACTAACTGTTGCGTGCAAGCGATGATGTCTTTTTTTGTCTTTTTTCCGCACAATGAAAATATCACTCATATTACAAGTTAAAAGTAAACACGAGAAGGCAATTACATTTTACGCTCATCAGGTTAGGGCAGATGACAAACTTGCATAGAGGGTAGTGCTTGAAAAAAAAAAAGCTCTAAGCACAGCAGAAATACATTCAAAAGTATTCAAAATTACAGTAACACTCATATAAGCACTACCTGATAAATATTATTTACATGAATATTAAAGAAAAAGTTAAAAAGTATATGATATATGACAAGGTGTTTGATTGCAATGGGCTATATAATATATATATGCATTTATATACATGTCTAAATATGTGTATGTTTTATATATATATATATATATATATATATATATATATACATATTTATGTATTTTACTCTATATTTACTGTACATATTTAACATTCCAATGTTCTTCACAAACAGCATCAGTCTATATTTATTGTAAAAATATATAACTATAATATGTATACCTCTATATCAATTCCTATAAATATATAGGTATAGATCTCTATTTTACATTAAAATTATCAGATAATTATAGAAATATATATTTAATAATGCAAATTACATTATTTTTTACATGAAAAATATTCAAATATACGTAATGCAATTTGTGTTTTGCGCTTTAGGTCTAATGCCGTGTCGGGTTAGCACAATGAAGAATTACAAATCTCAAATTGTGTTCTTGGAATATTATATATAAAATATAAAAAAATATTTATAATTATTTAAAAATTATAATACATTTTGTAAAAAATTTATAAATATATATATATATATATGGGATCAAAGAGTTGTGAGTTTATCGCTGTATAGAGCTAAAAATACTAACAGTTCTCTGTATGCTGCCCTGGTCTATCTATCAGAGCCGAAGTGCCCCAATATACTACAGCTATGATATAGAGTAAATGTAAAAGAAAGCGAGAGTGATAGAAACTCGGGGGCGCATAAAACTGTCTACAAGTAAAAGTTCTAAGGTCTCTATTTACGGATCCCTTTAGGGTTACACCCCAGTTAGTCTAGATATGTGAATAGATATATATGTAAATTAAAAAATATTCTAAAAATTATAATGGTATGTGTTCAAAATACAAAGACACAATATATTTCTTGCGCTAATAAAGCTATATATATTAAGCACTTTTGTTGATGGGTAGCCAGTGCAGGTCTCACAGGTGTTTGGTGATGTGGCATTGGCGAGTGAGATCGAGGATGAGTCTGGCCGAGGCGTTCTGGATGCACTGGATTCTGTTTTGGAGATTGGTGGTGGAGCCGGCGTAGAGTGCCTTGCCATAGTCCAGTCGGCTGCTGATGAGGGCGTGGGTGACTGTCTTCCTGGTCTCGGTTGGGATCCACTTGAAGATCCTTCGCAGCAGGTGGAGTATGTGGAAGCATGAAGAGGAGACGGCGTTGACTTCTCGATCCATGGAGAGCGATGAGTCCAGGATCACACCTAGGTTTTGTGCGTGTTCGGTGGGTGTAGGCAGGTGTACAAGAGCTGTGAGCCACCAGGAGTTATCCCAGGCGGATGTGGTGGGTCCAAGGAGGAGGACTTTGGTCTTGTCTGCGTTCAGCTTGAGGCAGCTGTCTCTCATCCAGGTCGCAACTGCTGTCATCCCTTCGTGGACATTTTTCCTGGTGGGGGTGGGGTCTCTGGTGAGTGAGATGATCAGCTGGGTGTCATCGGCGTAGGAGACGATGTTGAAATTGTGTCGCCGGACAATGGCGGTGAGGGGGCCATGTAGATGTTTAGAGGGTAGGGGTAAGAGCCTTGGGGTACACCGCAGCTGATCTCTGTGGGCTTTGAGATAAAGGGCGGAAGTCTCACTTTCTGGGTTCTGCCGGTGAGGAAGCAGATGATCCATTCCAGGGCTTTGTCATGGATGCTGGCGTCATGTAGGTGGGTGCGGTGGGAGGTGGTGTCGAATGCTGCTGAGAGGTCCAGGAGGATGAGGGCATGGATTTCGTCTGTGGCGGCGAGGAGGGCGGTCTCAGTGCTGTAGTTGCTCATGAAACCAGACTGGGAGGGGTTCAAGGTGTGGTTGGCTTCAATGTGGTCTATGAGTTGAGCGTTGATTGCCTTCTCGATGACTTTGGCCAGAAAGGGGAGTAGTGAGATGGGACAGAAGTTCTTAGGGTCCTTGGGGTCTGCCATGGGTTTCTTCAGCAGGGGGTTCACCTTTGTGTGCTTCCAGTCTTCCAGGAAGGTGCCGGTCTCGATGGAGCAGTTGATGGTGCAGCGGAGTACAGGGGCGATGGTGTCACCAGCTTTGTTGAAGATGTGATGTGGGCATAGGTCTGAGGGTGCTCTGGAGTGGATTGATCTCATGATCCTTAGGGTGTCCTCTGTGGTGAGGGGGCTCCAGATGGTCTGTGGGGGTAGGCGGAAGTGTTTATGGATGCAGTGTAGGTAGGGGTTGGTGGTGGTGGGTGAGGTCTGGGCGCGAGGCTGTCGTAGATGTCGACGATCTTACGATGGAAGTATATGGCAAGTTTGTCGCAGAGGTCCTGGGAGGGCAGGATGTTCTTGGTGTCGCTGTTGGGTTTGGAGAATTACTTACTGTTGTGGGTGTTGCGTTTATTCTGTCTTGGATCGCTGTTTTCTTTGTGGTTTTGATGAGGTGGTGGTGGGTGGTGACACAATGCTGGAAGGCTAGAAATATTATTGTGAAAATCAGGTATTTTATCAGATTGATTCAGGGGTTCACTAATTAACCAACTTAAAATATAAATAAGATGCTGACTTTATTTCTTTGGTTATGGCTTCATTTAAATATCATGCCTTAATAAATTGACTTTACTTGACTTTAATTAAAATACATTGCACATTTCCTCACAATTCAGATTTCAATGTTCCCTTAACATCTGGGTGTATAAACACAGACTCATATTCCACTTACCATGGGCTTTTAGTACTTCAAGAGGACCCTGCCTTTTACCACTAGATTATTTTCACTATATTCCAATACTTCTAGACAGAGGCAAGGACAACCATTGCAAATAATTTAATTTTCTCAGTTGTTTTTTTCTCTTGCAAGCTAACCATTTCCCTCTATTCCTTAGATTATTTTGATTGTGAAATAAATTTCACTGGGAAATGGCTATTTTTCCCATGTAAAAGCAGTGGAGGGTTCTCCATTTGGGCTAGTAGGACAGTGCCCTACCAAATGCTTGAGGCAAAAACAAAAATAAAATTAATAAAACGCAATTTTTCAAAAAGTAAAAATAAATTAAAAATACCATTGTAAATCCCCCCCCCCCCAGACGTTAAGGGTTAGTGTAAAATAATAATACAAATAATAAGAATAAGAATAAAAGCCTTGCATATAATAAAAGAAAATATCATAAAGTGCTGTCAGTCTCATAAACTAGAATTTAAGGCGTTTGTGCAATATGCCCTGTTTTAGAGCACTTTGCACATGCTTTCTCTGCCCTATTGGACGTTTGTCACTGACTAATGTACTTCCTATTCGGGTGCTGGAGCACAGACAGACTTTTCACTTCTGATTGGTTGACAGCATGAGTGGCATAAGGCTTCTATTGTCTCATTGGATCACCACTCTCATGAGCCTGCACTGAATCAGTGTGGCGGGATTGCAACAAGAGGGAGAAGGAGGAAGTTGTGGGACTCTCAACACAGTATAATAATGGTTACCAGGGGGATACCTGCAGTGTGGTAAGTACATGTGATGACACAGGAAGAGACTGTGGTTTAAGATGTAGGGCCTGTCACCTGTGTTTTTTATTTTTAGCATGCGTCACTTTCTCACTTCCCCCCCTTTTTTATTTTTTACACACATATGCATTGCAGTACATTCTCCTGTCTGCACCTTCTCTCACTGTTGCACAACATCCATTTTTTTTACTCCATCCTGAACCCTCACACATTCTTCTCTAGCCTCTTCTAACTGCTCTGTGAGCTGGGAGAACGCTGACAGCAGCAATTAATAGCAGAGTAGACATGTAGGAGTGTGTGTGATTGATTTAAAGTGAAGGTAAACTTTGTTGAATGAAAGCCCGTTTTTTAAAAGTAGTATTAAAAACAGGGGCACTTTCATTCATCAAAGTTTACAAAGCAGCTGTTTTGTTAAAAAAAAATTACCTTTTTTTCTTTTCACAGCCAGAGCAACTTCCCCCACCCGGAGATCTTCTATTCATACGTCAGCAATGACTAATCCTGCTTCCTCCAATCACAGCATGGCCTCAGGTTATGACTACCCTGGAGGGAAAGCTGTGATTGGAGGAAGCAGGATTAGTCATTGCTGACATGTGAATAGAGGATCTCCTAGTGGGGGAAGCTGCTCTGGCTGTGAAAAGAAAAAAAGGTAATTTTTTTTAACATAACGGCTGCTTTGTAATCTTTGATGAATGAAAGTGTCCCTGTTTTTAAAAGTATTTTTAAAAAAACGGGCTTTCATTCACCAAAGTTTACCTTCACTTTAAGATGAAAAGTATTTTCCGTAGCGGGGAGAGAGGAGATGCAGAAAGAAGAATGTAATGTAGCCTTTAACCCCTAGTGCAGCTGCTAGCTCTAAGCAGTGCTGCAAAAGCAGAATAATCATTACATTTGCAGAAGGCAAAATATTATACGAGACTCAGACTGCTAGGTCACTGGCTCTGGATAGGGAAGGCATTAGGACTTGAGAGATTCACACTGGAGCTACAGAATGTAACATGTGCATGGCTGGTTGAGAGCTAGAGGCAAGAAGGGCAGCTAGGAAAGGGACAGGCAAGTAGAGGAAATGGAAAGAGACAAAGTCAAGTGAATGTAAGGAACAGGTAAGAATGAAAGTGTTTACAGAAGAGGCAACCAGTGTATTAAATTACAGAGCACCAGCGGCAGCCACTTATATAACAGTGAAATATTTGTACAAAAATCCAATGAGAACTGAACAACACTTGTAAAATATCAAAACAGCAGGATCAAAATAAAAATATAGCAGCTTTTGCAGTATTTTAATGATCAAATAAAAGCACCAGGCATGGCATGCTCAAAAGCCAAAGTGTATTTAAATTATTACACACACACACACACATATATATATATATATATATATATTTGTAAGTGTTGCAGCTCTTATATAAAAATCAGATCATAAAGCCACATGTTTGAAAAAACTATTTAACTATTCTTCGTCTTCTTTTTAACTCATACTAGAGGGCTAATTTGATTCAAATGGGTGGGGCCATCTGAGGGGTGTGGATTTACTTAAGGGGTGTGGTCTAGCACCCCGCCATCTTTAAAATTCACCAGCCGCCACTCTGTAAAAGATTTGTGATTCTACTAGGAACCTACAGAAATGGAAATGGGGAGAAATCAGAAGAGCTTGGGAGCTTCTATACTGCTATTTCTTATAGAAACTTATCATTATCTTTTTAAGGATGTTAGGCCAAGGTCAGCTTTATTTATTTTTACTTTTTATTGACTTTATTTGAGGGCGTCTTCCATTAGTTTAAATACAGATTTGGTCCCTTGTTTAGTCAACAATTCTTTGGCAGTCTTTCATGTAGAGCAACTACAGCAATTAACTGACTGCTTGTTTGATTAGACACAAAAGAAACATGGGAAAAGTCCCATTCTAGAATACACTTGTAGCACTCATTATAGGCATAGGAATGTAGATAATAATCGAATTTAGAAATGATCAACAAAGGAAACTCAAGGTCTCAGGTCTGGATAAAACATAACTTTTATTGGGAACACATAAAAATAGGAGATTTAAAATAAAGGGATGTGCAACTTAAAAACAATGCTCCTACTAGGGTGATATAGTACCTTTCAGTCAAAAATTGTGGTTCCAGAGGTTCAATTTCATATGTATTATATGTGAACCTTAATGGATCTCTAAATCACGTTGATCCAAATCACATATAGGTTGCAATAAATAGGCAATAGTAACACTAATGAACCTCAAGGATTAGAGAGAGTCTATGTACTAATAGTACAGGTACCTAATAACATTACCAATAGTTCATGTTGAGAAAATATTTATAGATCAGTGTACAGGTCGGGCATACCTAGGTATTCACAAGGTGATAATGGTTGGAGTGTTAGTTGTGTACTTGAGTATCACATCAGAATGTGTTGATGCATACTTGGATATGCCAATGTTACTTGGCTATAGGGTGGTTTTGTAAGATCTAATAACTTTATTGGGGGATTATTATCAAATCCCTGAATAGTACCCCTGTTACCAGGTTTTACTATGTAATTACTGGAGCACTTGTTGATTCCTAGCGTTCTGGTATATGCATATACTACTATGCCTAAGGTGTTTCCACAACTTATAAATGCTGTGCAGGGTTAGTGCAATCCTGAGTTGTTGCGTAAGCGTGATAAATGCAAATTTTGTAAGACATGCACAGATATAAGTTAAACTCCTAAGGGAATAGTGGTGGTTGGTGAACTAGATTGTCCTCCACTGCGCATTCCTAATCGAATTTGAGCACAAATATATGAAGTTACACTGACATACTCTCTGTGTAAGAGCGTGATCAATTCGTGTTGTTATAATGTAACTTAAGTGTTTAAGATTCACTATATATTAGAAGTAGAGAACACTTTACAGCTTGGACAATTCTCCTAAGTGCTTAAATTAAGTTGCAAAGTTGGGACAACTTAATTTTGTATGCAAGTGGTAACTGTAAGTATATCAGGGGTTACTGCTTAGTTTCGCCGGTTTACCGCCAGACCCAGATAGGTATGAGTCAGCGTATTGACGAGTTCAAATAATATCCACTTCACCTACCCTTGTGATATCAGATTAATAATATAACATTGGTATCATTAAATCCTAGCATATCAGTATGTCAAGTATTAGGAATAAGTAGTACGTTCCCCATATAGAGTTAACTTAGTAACCGTAAGTGCGGTCTGCCTTGTGTTAATATATATCTATGAATACACCCTATAGTGATCCTCAACTGATCTGGGATACCATCTGAGGTGTCCGAAATTAAGAACTATGGCTAAGTATTCCTAGGTAGAGCAAGCCCTAACAAACACAGGAGCTCCCTGACTCCTCACCAGTACCCTAACATGTTTCGCCGTTCTCACGGCTTTCTCAAAGGGGGGTGTGACTGCTTGTTTGACTTGAGTAGTTATTAATAAATAGTTATTACTTTTTTTTTTTTTTGCAGATCAAGGATAGTTAAAGACAACATATTAAACAACCTGGTCAAAAATGCAGCTAAACCCAAAGCTCTTGAAATTATGTTGCTACTTTGGAGCTTGATGCCCCGTGTTTCTGGCGAGCCTGCAGGCTCGCCAGAAACAGCAGTTATGGAGCAGCGGTCACAAAGACCACTGCTCCATAACCTGTCTGCCTGCTCTGAGCAGGCGGACAGACATCGCCGGAAATCAACCCGATCGAGTATGATCAGATTGATTGACACCCCCCTGCTGGCGGCCTATTGGCCCAGAGTCTGCAGGGGGCGGCGTTGCACCAGCAGCTCTTGTGAGCTGCTGGTGCAATGCTGAATACGGTGAGCGTATTGCTTGCCGTATTCAGCGAGGTCTGTCGGACCTGATCCGCACAGTCGGATCAGGTCCGACAGACCTTGATAAATTGAGGCCAGAGTGTAGACTGTTGCAAGGATAGGCTTGTGAAGACTGGAGTTTGTAGTCTCAATGCTCACAGTGAATTGAAAACAGAACACCTACATCTCTAGAATGTGCCAGAACACCAATGGCCAACCCTTGGAGACAAATTTTATTCTATTCAGTGGAACAATTTGAAATATCAGACATTTACATATATATTTTGCCTATGTGTTTCCTAAATACTGTGTGTGTATTTGTTTTTCCGAGCAGCTAGCAGTACTTATTTAATGAGTGAGATATGTATTGGGAATCTCATGCAACTATAGATGTTATTAGCAGGAACGCTCACTAACAATGGAAAAAATAGGCAAAGTGAAACTCAATGAATTGTGAACATGATCTCACTTTTACAACAAGGCCTCCTGGCAACCTCACAAGTGTCATTGAATCTAAACCAGAAAGAGAGAGAGAGATGTAGGGGAGGTAAGGAAATAAGAGGAAAGAAATTAAAGTGACATCATTCATTAAATTCAAAACTGAAAAGTACATCAATGAGATTTCAAATGGTGTTTTCATGTAGATATGTTCCATGTACATCTGCACTTTACAAGTTATCACTGAATTGAAATTAAAAATTGTTATACATTTTACCTGCTGGAGTGTATTAAATTGCTTACAAATTGCTCCTTTGACTTTATATCCGAATTTGAAATAACTAATTTTGCCTGTGTACTGAAAGTTTCTATACTTAAAGAGACAGTCAAGTCAAAACAAACTTTCATGATACAGATAGGGCATGTAATTTTAAACAACTTTCCAATTTACTTTTATTATACAATTTGCTTTATTCTCTTGGTATTCTTTGTTGAAAGCTAAACCTAGGTAGGTAGGCTCATATACTAATTTCTAACCCCTTGAAGGCTGCCTCTTATCTCACTGCATTTTAACAGTTTTTCACAGCTAGACAGCTATAGTTCATGTGTACCATATAGATAACATTGTGCTCACTCCTGTGGAGTTATTTGTGAGTCAGCACTGACTGGCTTAAATGCAAATCTGTAAAAAGATCTGAAATAAGAGGGCAGTCAGTAGAGGCTTAGATAAAAGGTAATCACATAGGTAAAAAGTATATTAATATAACAGTGTTGATTATGCAGAAATGGGGAATTGGTAATAAAGGAATTATCTACTGTATCTTTTTAAACAATAACAAGACTGGAGTAGACTGTCCCTTTAAGTATAGGCTATTGACAAGCTATGTAAACACAGCCAGCAGAAGAAAATACACTCCCAGTAGGGTGCAAGAGAGATAAAGTTGTAAAATGTTAATTTTCTATTGTTCTTTCGAAGTATTGTATAGAAAAAGAGATAAGAAAAGAGACACACGTGAGTGATAAGATAAAGATGTCTGATCTCTCTGCAAGCTTAGACTATTTTGATGCGTTGTGGTTTTAAAGAGCAAATCCAGTTATTTCATTTATACAAATAAACATAAAAGATCCATTATCATACATGTTATACTTTGCTGTTGGTATAATAAGTCATCGGGAACACCTTAAGGGTAAACTAGTTTTACAGTACATTGTTCCATGGCAAGCTAAATAAGTCCCATAGGGGCCGATTTATCAAAGCGTCAATCTCGGTGCATTCACTGGAGTCAATATGCTCGCCAGACATCACTGCTGCGAATCCACATATGACGTCCTTATTTATTAATCTGTCAAAAACACGTGCGTCAAGTACGGAGCGATGAACATCGGACTGTTGATAAATAAGAGTCATCGATGTCGCGGATATTCTGTTTTTTCCAACTTTATTTTATACCTTTTCATTACTGTCCACGAACAAGCACATTTCTCTAAAGCTAATCTTTTATTTTTCCTCTGTTAATGTTTAAGAAATAGCTAGATTTATACCTGAACAAACAATAATATCTCATAGAAAGTTATTTTTTTGTTTTATTTATTTGTTATACAAATAATCTGATATATGATATTTTCACATAAATGAATGTGTATTTGTATTTCTAGAAATCATGATATAACTAGCTCATGTTTTTATCTTTTGTTCAATGATTATTAATGCTAGAATTTGTATATCTTTGCACATACTTGTATATTAATAAGTGTTACGTTAGAAATCTTTTCTAAACATATTTACATGTCCCTAAATTTTATTTTGTTCTAAACAATGTTGTCTTTCATATCTCTGTGTTTATTTATACCACTATATGTATATAGTGTAAATATATTATTATTCTGAGCAAGAATAATATGCGAATATAACATGTTATCAGGGTATCATACATATTTATTTGCAATCAATGGATATTTTAAGAGCTGGGTCAGTTTTCTCTCTGCACCTGTGTAACCCTTCCTGATTGCAGTGTAGTTTTAAACACCACCTCTACACAGGTGTTATAAAATGGGCTGGCATACAAGATGACATTTCTTAATGAAAATGAAATTCAAGAGAAGGAAGAAAAACCCTTAAAATATCATGACAGTAAAGAGGTGATTTTAATTTCTGCTGTATCTGATTCATGACAGTTTAATGTTAGGTGGACTATCACTTTGAGCTATTATTTTAAGATTATATTGAATCAAACATCAATCGATTTTTAAAATCATTGTCAAAAATATTATACTGTGCGTCCTAATGTCATCATCAATGTTTAACTTTAATACTAATTTCACATATACATACTTTCAAAGTATAATACACAATGTAACAAATGGCACTTACAAGTGCTGATGAGTGATCAATGACACAAGTATCGAGTAATTTGATTTGTTAGTTATAGTATATAATGTATATTTAAATCAGATTGGCTGATTTCATAAATCATGTGATTATGCATTTCCCAATCAAAAGTGGTGGAAAATTTCACTAGTTTGTGGGTTGTTTAGGAGTTTGAGTATTGCGTTCAATTTGGTGCAAAGTATTGCATCAAGTTTGGTGTGAAATGCAGTGGGACTTGTATTACATGCGTTAAACATGGTAAAATTAGATTGATCAAAAAAGGAAGTTAGCTATAGTATGTATTGTATGTATTTCATGTTTATCCCTTTATCTACTAGTCCTGCTGCCAGACAGACATTATCTGTCATTAAAACTACTTTTGAAATGAATCTGCCCCATGAAATTACATGTGATTATAATATTATTATTTAACATATTTAGATACTGAACATGTTTCTTTGTTATCTGTGTGATTTAGAAACAGCATACAATTGTAATCAACTTACATAAATATGTAATAAGCTTCATTCTCTTGCAGCATCTAACATACCCTTTCTGGGTTTTCAGACTCCCATTGATTTCTATGGCATTCGCGGCCTCAAGGGTGGCGGTTTGAACGATAGGTATGCTACGGCAGAAAAGACGCAAGCGTACCTGTTAAATGTCAAATAGAGTTGAATGTGAATTTGAAAAATCTGGAATGACGCAAGCATCGATCTGCGTCGGATTGAGAGCGCGGGAGCGTACATTACGTCACACATTTCAACATTTGACGATGTTGATGCTTTGTTAATTACGGCGGATTCCATTGGCGTCAAATATGATGCGAGATTCAAGCGGATTCCATCGTATTATCAGTTGAAGCTATGATAAATTGGCCCCATAGTCTAATGTTCTTATTTGCTAGTGAAAATATTTTTCTATAGAGGTAATGGCTTATTTCTTCATGTATCCTCTAATGACCTAAATAGGTCACATTAAAAAAGAATGAAACTAATAGTTTACCCCTTTTAACCAATACCGCTTATAAAGTATGTGTTCAAATGTAAGTTTATATTATCATAAATTTGAATACATTCTAGAAATGTAAATAATCAAAGAAAATGGACCCAAACATTTTAGTCTCACAAAATAAGCCAAAAATGTCTCAGAGTCCATAATAATGATAGAATTTGTTAAATATTTATTCATTATATCCTGTTTTAATAGCCTCAGATTTTGTAATTATTTATTATTATGTTTGAAGCAAATTCAGTGTATTTTGTGTATAACAGATCATGCAGGAATTAATAAGGAAGTTGAGTTCCTAACCCAGAAGTTATGCAGCTGTTTATTAAGAAATTAGATTTTTACAAGCAAAGTTTATATGACATAGTTCGGGAGATTTATATGATTAAAAAAAAAGTTATAAATGAAAACTAGTTCACAATCAAGTTTAAACTAACATTGAGTTAGTAACATAAGGATAAGGGAGATTAAATAACCAGTTACAACCTTGCTTATCTGTCTCTCTGTCTGTCTGTCTGTGTACCTTTCTATCTACCTATCTATCCAGCTATCTATCTATCTATCTATCATCTATCTATTCATCTATCTGTCTATCAGTATATCTGTCTATCTATCCATCTGTCTATCTATCAGTATATCTATCATCTATCTATCTATCTATCTATCTATCTATCATCTATCTGTATATCTATCTGTATATCTATCATCTATCTATTCATCTATCTTTCTATCAGTATATCTATGTATCTATCCGTCTGTCTATCTGTCTGGCTGTGCATCTATCTATCGATCTATCTATCATCTATCTATATATGAGTATATCTATCATCTATCTATATATATAATATAAAGGAAAAGATGTGTATAGGTATGGCGGTGTTAATTCCCCAAAATATCTTGACAAGAGTGAAATAATTTGCAGCCCTAGAATACCTATCAAGCGTGATCAGTAACCCTATATACTGGTCACCTGATAGATTGAATTATGCAAAACAAATATGAAGAGAAGGTTTAAGGGAAGAGATTCTATTGGCGCAACACTGTAAAATGTTATAAAATTAATGTAAATAGTTTGTTAATGTGGCTATAGTTGTAGCAGACACAAATCAAAAATATGGATAAAAAGTGTAGAGAATAGTGTAAAGAATACGTGATCGTTGTTATAGTATAGGTAGCTATATCAGAGCTTAAAGATAGTATCTCAATTTGTTTATAATGTTATGTAGATAAACAATGGTAATATAAGATATGTAGTTGTTATTATTAGTCAAATATGTACATATTAAATAAATAGTATTCTAAATTCAAACATATATAATACCGCACTGGATGGTAGGTTGAAACATATAGTGCATAGAAATACCACAATCTGTCTAGAAAGTACTGTGACCGAGCACTAAGTCTATGAACGGTGTAATAGATCTATATCAAATTACAATTGCTCCTAACTCTAGTGGTGATGTATGGCAGTGTTTTTCAACCAGTGTGCCGTGGCACACTAGTGTGCCGTGAGAGATCCTCAGGTGTGCCACGGCAGACTGACAACAGTGTGACATATTTTTTAAACTTTGCTTGTTTTTTACTCCCAGTGCAGGGGTAGTTTGTAGGAGGCATGGCATAACAGCACAATACATACAGTATGTGTGTGTTTGTGTGTATGTGTATATAAATATGCTGTATTAGGCTACAATGTGTGATTTTTTTTAAATTTTGGGATGGTGGTGTGCCACAGGATTTTTTAATGTAAAAAAGTGTGCCACGGCAAAAAAAAGGTTAAAAATCACTGATGTATGGCATATGAGATGGAATTATTGTGCAATGATTAAATTGCTGTACAATAGTAATCCCAATACGTAATGATATTAGTTATGGGATGGCGGTCATTCTGGTCTTAAACACACACTCTGCCGCTATTATACATAAGACAAAAGAATACAATAAACAAATGTTCTGTAAATACAGTCCTTGTTAGAATCCAATATCGAATATATAAATAGACAATTCTTCTCTAAGCAACGGGTCCAGTTGGGAGCCTACTTACACTCCTTCACCTCAATCTTATGAGGTAAGTGCCGCGTAGTGCAAGGTGGAATCCCTTCCGGGTGTCAGCTGCGGGTTGAAGATTTTCTATCTTCCGACAATGATCGCACTCTTCACCACTCGTTCCCGTGATTTATATGGCAAAAGGAGAGAAAGCAAACAATAGTGCAACTCTGTATATCAGTTTCACACAATCTATTATGATTAAAAGATGTACGCTTACATTAAAAACCCTCAATAACATATGAGGTAATTCAAAGCTTATAGTGCCATATACTTAGTTCCAGGAATACGGTGCCTTGGCTGTGAAGTGTGCAAACATATGGTAAAGACAAGTCCTATCTATCTATCTATCTATCTATCTATCTATCTATCTATCTATCTATATATATGTTGAGAAAAAAAGCGGGTTTGTGATAACGGCGCAAGAATAGGTGTTTGCCTCAAAAAACCTTGTTAGAAGAAAAAGTATATATAACACTATGCTGCCCCAAATTACTTATTAGGATTGTGGGATCCCCCCAAAAAAACCTCAATCCTAATAGAGAGGAAATAGTAAACCAAGAAATAGTAAAATGTAAGGGGCGCTCAGTGTAATAGATTAAACAATGAAAAGTACTCTAAGTGCTTAGCTACAGTTAATACTAATATAGATTTCAATATAACCTGTAGTTAGATTCATGAAAATAATAGAAAGATAGATTTTCCAAAATTAGACAGCTATTGTTATTCATACAGTTGTAATCCAATGTGTAAAATGGAAACAATTATTTCTGAATAAAAAATAAAAAATAAAAATACATGAAAACAATACCAATAATGTAAAATATAAATGCAAACTCTTACATGGATAGAAATTCACAATAGACCATCAATTAGTGCTAGTGTGCTTGAAACACCAATTGTGACAAATCGAAACATGCAATATACAATGTAGTAAAAGTCCACCAGTGATACTGAGTAGAAAAACGGAAAGTGGGGAAATCCCAGTGTTGCGTGTCACACTATCCCCTTAGGGGGTTCTACTTACTCTCCTTAACCTCAATCCATATGAGGTAAGTGTTGCACAGGGTAAGTAGAATGACTTTCCTTTGTGTATCCAGTATCCTCAGACTTGTAGCGGTCTCCCAGGTATTAACGCTCACACAAGTGGATGAGAAGAAAATAAAGAGCGATAATAGTGCAACCCCGTTGTATATAGAGTATTATGCACAATATACCCAAAGAATATTACTCACACTTAACAACCTCAAATGTATGTGAGGTATTTTATTGGCAAAAGATAAGTTAAAACCTGATTCCAGCGTAACCGCAAAATATTACAGCTTCTGCGGTATCAGTAGCATAATAAACTGTTATAAACAATTTTGAAAAAGTTGGTGTGAACAATGTATAAGCAGTCTATAGTGCCATGATATGGCACTAGCAACGTGGTAAGCAAAAGTCCTAACGCGTTTCGAAGGTCTGGGACATGTACGACCTTCTTCTTCAGAGGAATTTACCGACTGTAGGTTTATCCGTCGGATTTGTAGCGGAGCTGCGACACGCCCCTATGTAATTCGATTGGATCCTCATACACCACATGACATCCAGTTACGTTATTCAGTGTGTGTCAAGTCCTCCATTATTGTAACTGGCAGTGATAGGAGATTAAACAGGTATATGCTAGTTTTCCCCTTAACCAGACTTTTTGCATCTTTTTACAGATACTGAACAGCAGCTAAAATAGCCGTAATAGTGTCTTAGTCCATAGTTATGGCTATATTGAAACTTGCTGATTTACTAAATTCTATTTAAAGCAGAAAAATAACAGAACATTACCTAATAAAAACATTAAAAAACATGCATTATCCTAATATTTCTGTGGGCTAACCATAACTAATAAGTTTAAGTTTAAAAAATGGGCTATAAGCTTTAATCAGACTAAAAATATTTTTTACTTTTAAAAATAGAAAAACAGAAAAAATTCTTTAATTTCTAAAGTAAAACATTTTATTTCATCCATCTGCTGTAGAGCAATTTTGGTAATGTTATTATTAATATAATAGGTAAAAATATCCATATAGTATCCCCCGAGTGGAATATATACAGTTTTGAATGTCTGTATTCTATTTGATTTTAATTAGATACTAAAGGCCATGATCTGCAAGGAGAATACAATTCTATTTTCATCCCTTCATGTACATCCCTCTTATACTAAAAACAATTTATTTGTAGAAATGGTAACCTGAAAATGGAATGATTTAGTAATAAAAATAAAATTAAATATTGTTTTAAAATGATTGTTTTTCATTTTCTTTTTGTACTTTGATGGTTGGACATATTATTAAAAAAGCTATAATCCAAATATTTATGAGGTGTAAAATTCAATTGATAGACTAGAAAGATCAGATAACATAATGCCAGAAAAATAACACGCATAATTTAATCTAAAAACTTATTATATATCTAGGGTAACCGAGATGATAATAGAGCATCTCAACTTCTTTTTTCTTTTTTAGATTTTTTATTGTTTATTTTTATTTTTATTATTATTGTAACTTTTAAGTTCTTATTGATATTTCCTATGCATATTTTGTTATTATGTATACTGATTTATTTACTATGTAAGAAAAGCCGCCAGGTCAATATCCTTGTTATGAGCCTAGAGTATATATCAAGTATGTCTCCCTTTTTCGGAGTTTCAATTCCCTGTCCGCCCCTCGTTTATCATTTTGTACATGCTCAATTATTGTTCCTCTAAGGCAGATAGGGATTTGGTCGTGTTTTTCTCTATAGTGGGCCGACAAACTATGATTCTTCTCTCCAAATTCAATATTGTTGATATGTTCAAGTAACCTCTTTTTAAAAGGTCTTGTAGTTCTCCCTACATACTGAAGGCCACACCCACATTGTAATAGATACACAACATATTCTGTCCGACAATTGCAGAGACTTTCAATTTTATACTGTTTATTAGTCACCATGGACATGAGATGCAAAAAGTCTGGTTAAGGGGAAAACTAGCATATACCTGTTTAATCTCCTATCACTGCCAGTTACAATAATGGAGAACTTGACACACACTGAATAACGTAACTGGATGTCATGTGGTGTATGAGGATCCAATCGAATTACATAGGGGCGTGTCGCAGCTCCTCTACAAATCCGACGGATGAACCTACAGTCGGTAAATTCCTCTGAAGAAGTTATTACAACTGTATGAATAACAATAGCTGTCTAATTTTGGAAAATCTATCTTTCTATTATTTTCATGAATCTAACTACAGGTGCTGTTTGATACATTGTGCCTAATGTATTATATTGAAATCTATATTAGTATTAACTCTAGCTAAGCACTAGAGTACTTTTCATTGTTTAATCTATTACACTGAGCGCCCCTTACATTTTACTGTTTCTTGGTTTAATATATATATATATATATCTGTATATTTATCTATATATCTATCTGTTTGTCTGTGTACCTATCATTCTATATATCTATCTGCCTGTGTATCTATTTATCGATTATCATCTTTCTATATTATAGCAGCACATTAGTGCAACTATAGTTTAAGTTCACTGAACGGTTTAATGTCAAAACCTATTTTTAGGTGCTTACAATATTTGATTACATGAAGAAATGTATTTGAAAACTTTTAAACTCTGTAGTTTTGTGGTTAGTAACTGAAAATTAAAAAAAACCCTGAAGTTAATTGATTGTTCTTGGAGTTAATGATGAGAATGTTTCCTTATCTCTTAATAGTAAAGAAATTGACAAACCTACAGCAAATACAACTGCTACAATATTTAAAGTGAAGGTCAATTTTCATCAATGAGTGCCCGGTTTTTAAAAATACTTTTAAAAACAGGGACACTTTCATTGATGAAAATTAACATTGCACTGGATTTTAAGAAATACGTACCTTTTACTCCTGCAAAACCGGATCACCGATCTCAGCCTCAGTTCCTCTGTAGTGACGTCAGAAATGACGAAAACCGGCTTCCTCCAATAATGGCTTGCACCCCAGAGCGTCCAGCTCGTGATGCCTGGCTGTGATTGGAGGAAGCCAGTTTCGTCATTGCTGTGGTCTACAGCAGGAAGAAGAAGGAGGGGGATCGTCGATCCGGCTTTGCAGAAGTAAAACTTAAGTATTTCTTCAAATCCAGTGCTATGTTAATTTTCATCAATGAAAGTGCCCCTGTTTTTAAAAGTATTTTTAAAAACCGGGCACTCATTGGTGAAAATTGACCTTCACTTTAAGACATTTCTGCTTAGTGAACAAATGACCTGTAGTTGCTGAGATATAGCAGTTTTATAGAAGTTTAGTTACATTAGTAATTGCTCAGTGGCAGCATTCAGAAGCAAAAGGATTCTGTGAATTGTAGTCCCATATATAGGTCTCAGATGTTCACATTCTAATTTGGATGAATGTAAAAACAATAATTTAATTTGTGTCATTCATTGCATTCATCTGAAAATGAGAAAAGAGTTATCCCTGTAACTAAAAAAAGAACAAATAAATGCACACCATAACAAAAATATGTTGACTCTCTGGGGCCGATTTATCAAGGGCCAAATGGCCCCTGATGCCTCTGTTTCTGTGCGAGCCTTCAGGCTCCCTGGAAACAGCAGTCATGAAGCAGCGGTGTTAAGACTGCTGCTCCTTATCTGGTCCGCCTGCTCTGAGGCTGCGGACATCAATCCGTCCGATCCCATACGATCGGGCTGATTGACACCCCCCTGCTTCAAATCTGCAGGGGGCGGCATTGCACAAGCAGTTCACAAGAACTGCTTGTGCAATGATAAATGCCTACAGCGTATGCTGTGCGGATCATGTCGGACAGACCGATGATAAATCGGCCCTTCTGTGTTTAAAGGGACAGTAAAGTCAAAATTAAACATAAATGTTTTTTTAAACTTTCCCCTTTACTTCTATTAACAATTTTGCCTAGCTCTCTTGGTATACTTTTGTTAAAGTATAATTCTAGGTGAGCTCAGGAGCGTGCACATGTCAATAGCCATCTGGAAGCAGTGTTTGCAACAATATTTATAGCAATGTTATACATAGTTACAAACACTGCTTCCACAGACTGCTAAAGACAAGTACATGCTCCAGTCCTGAGCTCCTATCAGCCTACCTAAACTTGAGTTTCAACAATCGATACCAAGAGAACAAAGCAAATTTGACAAGAGGGAAATTGTAAAGTTGTTTAAACTGACATGCTCTATCTGAATCATAAACATTTAATTTAGAGTTTACTGTCCCTTTAAGACTGTTACTCTAGTGTATATCAATTCCTTTCTACTATTCCACCCCCTTTGACAGCTATGGGCTAGATTATGAGTGGAGAACTATTTATTTTGCACGCATCAGATTGCGCTCGTTTTACAGGTTGAAAGTAAAAAGTTTGCACACAAGCGAAAATCTGACACAGCAAAAATTTGAACTTTAAATATTGCGACCCCGTTAACGTTTCCCCCCCATAGACTTCAATGGAGCGTGAAAACTGAAAAGAAAAAAAAACTAACTTCCACCCTAGTGCGCAAACCTGATTGCTTTTATTTCAGTGCGCTAAAACTGACATGAAATATGAGTATTTCACATTCCAATGTTCTTCATATAGAAGAATATGTTCTATTGATTCTTAAATAAATATTTTTGTATATATATCTGATAATATATATGTATATACAATTATAAATTGATATAGATATATACCAATATATACTGTATATATATATATATATATATATATATGAATATATATTAAAAAAATTAGAACAATATTAGAACATATTCCCAGACATATATACACATATAAACAAATAAATACATATGTGCACATATATATATATATACAGTATTTCACAAAAGTGAGTACACCCCTCACATTTTTGTAAATATTTTATTATATCTTTTCATGTGACAACACATAGGAAATGACACTTTGCTACAATGTAAAGTAGTGAGTGTACAGCCTGTATAACAAAGTACATTTGCTGTCCCCTCAAAATAACTCAACACACAGCCATTCATGTCTAAACCGCTGGCAACAAAAGTGAGTACACCCCTAAGTGTAAATGCCCAAATTGGGCCCAATTAGCCATTTTCCCTCCCCGATGTCATGTGACTTGTTAGTGTTACAAGGTCTCAGGTGTGAATGGGGAGCAGGCGTGTTAAATTTAGTGTTATCGCTCTCACACTCTCTCATACTGGCCACTGGAAGTTCAACATGGCAACTTATGGCAACGAACTCTCTGAGGCAGTGACATGTAGGACTGAGGTTACTTACATAGGCACAAGATTTACGCCACAGGAGATCCAGACCAGCTTCTGCAGGAGGATGCGTGCAGCAATGATGTCATCTCCACACGCAGAGAGGAGCCGATTCCTCCCTAGGCAACAAGCAGACAGTAGGTGCCGCGTCCCTAGCAACAGCTAGAGCGGCGCGGCGCAACAGCTACAATGTAAAGTAGAGAGTGTACAGCCTGTATAACAGTGTAAATTTGTAAATTTTCTGTCCCCTCAAAATAATTTAACACACAGCCATTAATGTTATACCGTTGGCAAAAAAAGTGAGTACACCCCTAAGTGGAAATGTCTAAATTTGGCCCAATTAGCCATTTTCCTTTCTTTGGTGTCATGTGACTCGTTAGTGTTACAAGGTCTCAGGTGTGAATGGGGAGCAGGTATGTTAAATTTGGTGTTATCTCTCTCACACTCTCTCATACTGGTCATTGGAAGTTCAACATGGCACCTCATAGCAAAGAACCCTCTGAGGATCTGAAAAAAAGAATTGTTGCTCTACATAAAGATGGCTTAGGCTATAAGAAGGTTGCCAAGACCCTGAAACTGAGCTGCAGCACGGTGGGAAAGACCATACAGCGGTTTCACAGGACAGGTTCCACTCTGAACAGGCCTCCCATGGTCGACCAAAGAAGTTAAGTGCACATGCTCAGCGCCAGAAGTTGTCTTTGGGAAATAGACATATGAGTGCTGCCAGCATTGCTGCAGAGGTTGAAGGGGTGGGGGGTCAGCCTGTCAGTGCTCAGACCATACGCCATACACTGCATCAAATTGGTCTGCATGGCTGTCGTCCCGGAAGGAAGCCTCTTCTAAAGATGATGCACAAGAAAGCCTGCAAACAGTTTGCTGAAGAAAAGCAGACTAAGGACATGGATTACTGGAACCATGTTCTGTGGTCCGATGAGACCAAGATAAACGTATTTGGTGCAGATGGTGTCAAGCATGTGTGGCGGCAACCAGGTGAGGAGTACAAAGACAAGTGTGTTTTGCCTACAGTCAAGCATGGTGGTGGGAGTGGCATGGTCTGGGCCTGCATGAGTCCTGCTGGCACTGGGGAGCTACATTTAATTGAGGGAACCAGGAATGCCAACATGTACTGTGACATACTGAAGCAGAGCATGATCCCTTCCCTTCGGAGACTGGGCCACAGGGCAGTATTCCAACATGATAACAACCCCAAACACACCATCAAGACGACCACTGCCTTGCTAAAGAAGATGAGGGTAAAGGTGATGTACTGGCTAAGCATCTCTCCAGACCTAAACCCTATTGAGCATCTGTGGAGCATCCTCAAATGGAAGGTGGGGGAGCGCAAGGTCTCTAACATCCACCAGCTCTGTGATGTTATCATGGAGGAGTGGAAGAGGACTCCAGTGGCAACCTTTGAAGCTCTGGTGAACTCCATGCCCAAGAGGGTTAAGGCAGTGCTGGAAAATAATGGTGGCCACACAAAATATTAACACTTTTGGCCCAAATTGGACATTTCCACTTAGGGGTGTACTCACTTTTGTTGCCAACGGTTTAGACATTAATGGTTGTGTGTTAAGTTATTTTGAGGGGGCAGCACATTTACTCTATTATACAGGCTGTAAACTCACTACTTTACACTACTGTCATTTCTTCATTGTTGTCACATGAAAAGATATAATAAAATATTTACAAAAATGTGAGGGGTGTACTCACTTTTGTGAGATACTGTATATATAATAAATATAAGTGCATTGGAGCCCTTTGCAGTTAAGTAGATGAAAACATGAAAAACATTGTTATGCAATATTGACATTTAATACAATTTTGTACAAAAAAACCCTCATATATATGTAGAAATGCTTATTTATGAATAAATAGAACATATTCTTCTATGTGAAGAACATTGGAATGTGAAGTATTCATATTTTCATGTTGGGTTAGCGCACATGGGAATATGTGATCAGGTTTGTGTGAGAGTGTGTTTTTTTTTCCCCCACTTTTTTTTCACCGTTGACTACAATGGGAGAATACGTGAATGCACACATTGTGGTGACATAGCTTGCAGAGTTTTGTCCCTGGGAAATTCACATGGATTCACACCTTTGTGAGCTAAATACACTCCCATTAGCCTTGCCTGGCTTGTGATAGGCCAAACCCCTTTGAATTGAGTATAAAATTTGGAAAACACTCTCTATCTTTCTTCTTCTTATCTTGTTCCTGCTAAAAAGATGGCTGATGTTGGACACATTGGAGAATATGACTAAGTATATTCCTTGGATAATATTCTGTGATTATTTTTGCAGTGTTGCACAAAATTGGGGTTGTGGTAGAGCTGCCCTGTACTAATTATTTGGACTGTTTTGCTGTAAAATATATGTGTATATATATATATATATATATATATATCTGTAAATATATTTCTCTTATTAACATATATTGATTCCTTATAAATTCTTTGGAAACAATGGAGAACCTTTTATAGTGTTTATTTCACAACTTACTTGTATTGGTTTAGTGGTTTTACCATAGAATTAGATTTAGTACTAAATTAGAATTATATTTAGTATAAATTAAAAATTAATTATATAAATTTTTAATAACCACACACGTGATATTGTAAGTTTGACTCGTCGCTCATCGGATTAGCGCGCGAGTGAAAACAATTTACTTTCAACTATTAATACTAGTGCAACCCACTGAGCACAAAAAGCTTACTACTATCACAATTAATGCTCGAGCGGGAGCGTTAATTAGCACATTACTTGTAATCTAGACCAAAGTAGGCAAATTCAGTTACCTCAATGTGTATTGGATACTGTGCAATACTCCAAGGCACTTATTAAAAAAGGACATGCAGTAGATTTCTTCATTTTAAAAAATTTAAATCATGATGTGTTTATATAGAAATATATTTTTTCTTTTAGAAACAATATTTGTGTCATACTTTAATAAAAAAAAATGAATTTTGCTTTCTTAGGAATTACTTCTTTATTAATTTGGGTGGTTCTTGGGGGGGGGGGGAACTATGTCATGCACCATGTTTTAATTTTACAGAGGCCTGTCATTTGTGTTTTGTCTTGTGCTAGCTGTACATATGAGTCACTGGGTTGTGGAGGGCTAAATTTACATTCTGTCATTATACGTATTTTACAAATAGCATAAACCTTTTAGTTGCCCCATTCAATAATATGATTAATTGCAGATTTTCTCAGTGACTATCTTTCCACCAAAATCTGACCTTAATTGAAAAGTAAGACATGTACATGAAAAAGCAATGTATGACTAAAACTTCCAAAACAAAGCATCAAGTCTCTAAAATCCTGGGCTCAGTTCCTATGTCTAAATGTCTGCCTCTGTCATGTTACTAACACAGTAGCATACTTGTGAAACACATATATAGAGTATGCTTACCCTTTGAAGGTCTTTGGTTTCATGAAGACCATTCTTCAGGTTTGCCAAAATCAGTGTCCTTTGTTTAAAGTTTCCCTGTGAATATCTGCTACTGTTGCTGCTGACCCTGCCACCGGCCTTCTGTGCTGTCAGTGATTGAGTGCACTTTTGGCACGCAGAGCATTGAACTACATCTCTTGACGTGTCATGGGCAGAATTCTTTTATCAGTGTGAGGGGCCTACAGAGTCCCTGCGCAGCTGTGCTGCCGTGTACAGGGCAAGGAACATTGCATGGCAGTGTTCTTATTGATGTAGAGAACATTAGAGACATTTCAAAGATCAAAATTACCCTTGGTTGGCACATATTTAGTACACACATAAGTGTGAGTGCATTTAAAAGGGACCTCCAATCCTTTACTGTCCATTGTAAATTTATATATCCATACTGTACATTAACACTAAACACTGATCTATCTGTGATCCTATTTTGTGGCCTGCAATTGTGACCACACAGGCGAGTGCCTAAGGATATGCTAGTCATGAGTGGATCCAGGATACTCCATAAACTTGTTCATAATGTGCATCTTGCCATTGCTCAAAAAGTGGAAATTGATTGAAATAATGTGTTGACGGATCAGATATATTTGCTGGATCCATAGTGGTTGCAGAAGAGCAATATGGGTGCTGTGTATTGTCCCCACAAGTTATGCCCCTTATATTCTATTAGTCTCTCTTGAGATAAGGCCAAGTGTACTAAGTGTGAGGGAATCTTATGACAGGATGTCACTTATTGATGATGGCATTCCTAAACTTCCCAATTTCAACAGTGAAAGTGCCTTGAGTCATCAGTATAGATGCTGTAGATGTCATAAACCTCAGCATCACTGAGTGCACACACCCTGCACATGTGGGCAACATGGCTGGCACATATGATTGTGTTGAGACAGAATTGTCCAGGAGAAAGTGAACTAGCTAACTCTGGATCCATATTTGCATAGCCATAAAGTGAAGCAAATTAGTCAATGAAAAGAGCACTGCTACACAATGGTGATCGAAAAGGCAAGAATGGCCTAAAAGGCCAAGTTGGTCATCTGTGACATATTTACTGTGATATTTCTTTAATTTCTAATACACTAAACATAGACATTAGCTATGATTCTTGACCATATGCAGATGAAATGTATTTAAAACATAGGAGCCAAATGAGTTAACCAGAGGTGGGAGCTGTGGTTAAAAAAATCTTTCAATTTTCTTGATATTGTAGCTGCACGCATATTACCAAGCAACTTGTAATAAGAGTGCAGAATAATGTTTTTTTGTGGCACATTTAAAAAGATAGGCTGCATCATTTTTCAACAGCTTGCGCAGCTTTGTTCACCAAAATCGAACCACCACTGAACTAGTAATACGGGTGGGTGCTAAAACCACGACCGTGAGCTTGTGATTACATGTGTAAACCTCACACAGTCGATATCATGCCACTTGTAATCTAGCCCATAGTCATGTAATCACTGTGGTAACAGTGGACACCTTGCAAGAAAAAAAGGGCTTCTATTTCTGTAGTGCACAATGGGGCACCACTAATCTATATTATAACAACCAAAAGCAATTTAATATATTGATCACAGTAACAGCAGTAGTCACATGGCCATATTATTAATTAAAATATTATTTATTAAAATCTAAACAAAAAATTTACAATTTTTTTTTACATTTTTGCCCCAGCTATCTGATATGACATGAAATATAAATTTAATAATGGTATATTGTTAATATGCTAGGCCTGCTGAAAAACACTATATATATAATTTGCGTGGGTCATTCATTGAAATTTGACTTTTAATGTAGTTTAAATGTAGGTAGCAAAAAAAGCTCAAAAGTAGCTCAACACTGGGGTGTAAAAAAGGCTTAGCAAGGAAAGAGTTAAACACTGAAAAGGTCTGTAAATCACTTAGGGGTAGATTTATTATCGATCAGATGGACAGGCTTCACCTCTCCACCCAAGATTGCAAACTGTGTGGCACATTCTTCCCCCATATTTAGTATTGCATGTGTGTCTGCTCGTGCAATGCTGCCCCCTACTCTCATGCAACTGGTAGTCAATCACCCCAGGGTGATTTTCATATAACAACTCTAAGTTCACGGCAAGCGGTTTGAACTGCAGCTTCATAATTATCAGTTCCTGCTCAAATGAGAGAGCCCACAGCTGAAAAGGGTAATTCACCTCTTAATAAATCTATTCCTTAGGAGTAATATCTAAATGTAATGATGAGAAGAGTGAATATTACAGTATAGTTTTTAATGTTATTTGAGTCTTATTTATTGTAGTATTCATATTTGTGTGAATTTAGTAACAATATGTCAGATATGGAATTGTGTTTGGTTTTGTTTGCTATGCAATATTAATTGTGCAATGTCTGTGTGTGCAGGGCAATGGCATTCTAAGGATATGTTCAAAGTTCTCTCACAACTGTTCTGTCAGATGAACCTTTATTTATTTATTTGCATGATATGAGACCAATTTGATAGTATACAACTCCAAGATACAAGTTAAACTGTACTAAAAATATAAAACTTTTATTAGTATTTGATCCAAATTGAGCTATCCTGTTAAACATAACATTTCCCTTCAAGATTTTGTTATCTGTAGTGCCCTCTCATTCCTACAGAAGTTTATCAGATCCATATGATTATACACAAATTAGGGTGACTGGTCTGGCTTGAAAGTTTTTATGATTCTTTGCAAAAACAAAAAAATAATTGTCTGATATATCTGAAATTGTCAACATGTTGATGAAAAATGGGTATTTTGTTGGGCATAAACATCCATTCCACAAGTTACTGTACTGGCATATGTGCTGTGAAACAATACTTTATTCTGTCTTTTCATCATGGTGTAGTTCCCAGTAAACACAGAACATTCACTTTAAAACCACTGTATCCTATTTATATTTATTTCAACATGAAAAGAAGATAGTTATTCTTGTATGAAGGTTGTGGTGTTTTTAAAACTTTGAAACATACAATAGCGGATTCAGAAGTTGGTCAGAGGCCGTAAAACGGTTTTAATCTCTAAATATTCTTGGATGACACTTTTCCTTTTAAGGACGAAATACCTCGTCAAAGACACAACATACAGTATATATAAGAATAAGGGAAGACTTCAATGTTAACAAGTATTAATATTATATATATAGCCACATTCTAATATAATACATATGCAAATAACACATGGTGCATAATTCTTTCTTTTACTATAATACATTTAATTTAAATTGGCCAGACACAACACAGAAACGAATAACTGATGATAGGACTAAGATTGCTGGCCATGCTACAGAGCTAAACTATAAAGTCAGTCTGTTATTTTCCCATATGTGGCTTCTACCACAGACATGTTTGCTTACATCCTGTAATATAATAGGGTACAATCAGTTTTAAAATAAATAAAAAAATATCCCACATGCTTTATCTCTGGCTGTTTAAAAAGAACATCTCTGAATCACACAACACATAAACAAAGGATAAGATTTATGTTTTTGTACTATGAACTAATGCTTGAAATATCAAAGAAAAAAATATTAATACACCTTAATAATTTTTTTAAATTAATTTACAATTATGAAAGAGATAAACCAAAAATGAGAAAGGGTGGGCTGTGCTTTTGCTCCTCTTGTATATTTTCTGGTTCCACAGTCATGTTTTTCATCACACTCAAGATCTAAAAGGGACTCATGAGTTTCTTGTATTCGTTTAAATCTTAAAGGGACACTGTAACCAAAAATTTTCTTTCGTGATTCAGATTGAGCATGAAATTTTAAGCAACTTTCTAATTTACTCCTATTATCACATTTTCTTCATTCTCTTGGTATCTTTATTTGAAATGCAAGAATGTAAGTTTAGATGCCTGCCCATTTTTGGTGAACAAACTGGGTTGTCCTTGCTGATTGGTGGATAAATTCATCCACCAATAAAAAAGTGCTGTCCAGAGTACTGAAACCAAAAAAAAGCTTAGATGCCTTCTTTTTCAAATAATGATAGCAAGAGAACGAAGAAAAATTGAAAATAGGAGTAAATTAGAAAGTTGCTTAAAATTGCATGCTCTTTCTGAATTACAAAAGAAATAATTTGGGTTCAGTGTCCCTTTAACATTGTTTTCATTACAACCCTCTTTATATTTAACCCTGTTGGGCATTTGCATGAGTAGGGTGGAATCCTGAAATTACCCTCTCACATCTAGATCTTCTTATCAATAGAAGCCCAAACTTCCCACACTCTTCTTCCATCCTTACTTCACCCTTCCCTGAATTTGATGCTAATGATTGTGATAAACTGTTGTTGGATACATTTTCAGATACATGATATACAGAAACAATATATCGGCATCCACAATCATAGGACAAGGGCATAGTAGAATAGATGAGGTCACTTTTCTATAATTTACATACAAAAAGAAACAGAGGTACAGTGCCTACAGTCACAAATTCTCACAAGCTCCCAAAAAAGATACCCTAAAATCTAAAAATACAAGTATTACAGATAGGAAGGAAGCGCCAAATATAAGTTATAACTTGAGTGAAATATTATAGATTCATAAAATGTAGCATTTATTTTACATCAAGAAAATTAATAAAAAATACATAATAGGGTACCCTATTTTTTAAAATTGTTGCATACAATGTATAAGAAATAAAAAATAAGAATAATAATCATGCGGTGGATCCTGCTAATGGTCATAGATATATTGTGAAAAAAGAGCAAGGTGATCTGTCCATCCAATTAAATAAAATCCAAAAGTGTCCAGAAAGGTCCAGACGAAATCCAAAGAAAAGTATATAGTAGAGTATAGTATTGTGATCAAAACAGATATGTATAATAATAATGTATAATAGTATATAAATTATATTACATAAAAACGATTTGGTACAATTTATGCTTAGAAATCTAAAATTCATAATGGAAAATTATCATATCAAAAACTGACATATGAAATATGCACATGGGAACTCATTACATAAGAAACTATTACGTAAATAAAATTAAAAAAAATAATACTTTATAAATTATTACATAAAAAATGATTACATAACAATTTAAAAAAATAAATTAAAAAACTTTTAATTACATAAAAATGTAATTACATAAAAAATTCTTCTTTCACATAAAATTCTCTACATAATAAAAATATATTGTATAAAATACTTTCTATAAAAAATGTTTCTACTTAATATAAAACTATATAATAGGAAATTGCCATAAAGGATATTTCAATTACAGAATGTTTAACACAATTGACTAGAGGACCAGTTATATTTAAAAACAAAGAAGGGGTTTACTGTATAACTTGTTCTGAATGTTCTTCAAATGATTTGGATGCATTAATCTATATGTCCATTTGTGTATGTATAATGGAGTGCAAAAGAATTTAGTCTGATTGAGGAGGGAGAAACATATACAGTATATATAAAATACATGCATGTTCTCAGTAAATGAAAGATCTTAAAGTAAGCATTAAGACCAGTGATGTTGCAAATAGTTCGCCGGCTGAATAGTTCCCGGCGAACATAGCTTGTTCGCGTTCGCTGCGGCGGGCGAACATATGCGATGTTCGGTCCGCCCCCTATTCGTCATCATTGAGTAAACTTTGACCCTGTACCTCACAGTCAGCAGACACATTCCAGCCAATCAGCAGCAGACCCTCCCTCCCAGACCCTCCCACCTCCTGGACAGCATCCATTTTAGATTCATTCAGAAGCCCATTTTTGGTGAACAAACTGGGTTGTCCTTGCTGATTGGTGGATAAATTCATCCACCAATAAAATAGTGCTGTCCAGAGTACTGAAACCAAAAAAAAGCTTAGATGCCTTCTTTTTCAAATAATGATAGCAAGAGAACGAAGAAAAATTGAAAATAGGAGTAAATTAGAAAGTTGCTTAAAATTGCATGCTCTTGGACTTCCGGAGGAGGAGCTCAGGTGTATGGTCACGTAAGACACCTGCTCTGATTCACCTTCTTTCAAGCCTGATGGCGGGAAATCTGCGCCCAAAACCCTAGACCCTGGGCGGCTTGAATAGCCAAAATTACCGCTACCGGAGTCTGAATTAGTGCCACTCCAAAGCACTAAACTGCATTAAGTAGTACTCTTAAGGACTTACAAAGTTTTCAGTAAAACTCTCTCTGTTTTCTGACACTCAAAATTACTAGTAACTTGTTAAAATAAATAGTGGAGAAGCACAGAGAGGATAACTATTGGCTAAATCAATAAATTCAATGCCGGTAATATTTTGAACTTTTCCTCATTGCTGGCCCCTTTGAGCGGCCGTTGCTACCAACTCAGAGGACAGAACTGTAATAAATTTACGGCAGAGAAGCTGGGACCTGTTTAAAACAGCGCAGGATTTTACATAATCATTGCTGCCCTGGCTTTAATTCTATCTGTCTTTTCATAGTTTCTAAGGTGAACGAACCATCCTGACCAGGACTTAGCATACGGCCTCTTTTTGACCTTGCTGAACTTCGCATCTCCTACCTGGTTTGGAGTGGGGATTCCTGGCTCGTCGGCCGCTGCTGGCCTTGACGCGGACCATCGTGTCCCTTGATTCACGGAGATCTTGCCGACGGAGGTAAGCGGAGGCGCAGTGTTATCCTGGGCGCTGTATTCGATTGGTCCGGACTTCCCCTCCCACCGGTGCTGCGTGAGGGGTCCGGATCTTGCTCCTGCACTTTGTCGCCCATCTGGATCCTGACGGCTGCCATCTTCCTGGCGTTCGATCTGAGCTCTCCCAGGCAGCTCGCTACGGGATTTTTTCTCTCTCAGCCTGTCTGGCGCTTCCCCTCCCACCGGTGCTGCGTGTAGGGGAGGCCCGGTCTCTTAGAAGGGTCGCCCTGAATACTGTGTGCCCCTGGTCAGGAATGGGTAAAGTATGCAACACATACATTGACTCTTGTATGTACTCCCTAAGTATCATTCAAAAAACATACCGCACAATATAATATCTCTCCCAGCTTACTGCAATTCAGCAGCCACCAGAACTCACACCTGAAATACTTTGACTTTCTCTGCTACATTTACAAAAATTCATATAAAGACTGTTACCTCGAGAATGGACTTTTTTACTTACTCCACGATAAAAATTTGTGGGCTGATAGCAACTGTTTTGATCCATGATTTAACAAATATCTAATTCTTTTTTCTTTTGTTTTTTTTTTCTTGTATAGAGATATTTAATTAAGGCATTGAAGAGTACCCTTTACATACCTATATAGGTACAGAGTGAAAAGCCCATATCAAACTAGGGCTCTATATAAAGAAGGAAAAAAAGAAAAAGGGGAGAGAGAGAAGAAGGGGGGGGGGAAGAGGAAAGGAGAGGGGGGTAGTATAATCGTCTCCCCTACGAATATTTACAAATTAAGACATAAATACCTTCCTTTACAGAAAGGCTTATGATAAATTTGAACATATAGCCTTATTGAGAAACAAAGTATAAAAGTTACTAACTAGTTAGATACTGGAAAAGATCCTCAACTCTCTCATATATAGCTAGATCAGTATTCTTGGTTATAAGTCCTGATATAATAACTAATGATGCCATCCTAAGTTACTGATGATAGAAATCAGGGGAGCTTAACCCATTTGTTGGTACTTTTTTGTTTGGTATCAGAGATATATACAAAATACATTATTTGTATCAATATTATTTTGATGTTACCAGGTGCATAAAATCTGAATAATTGAATTGCAACTCTACACAGGGAAAGGCCTGATATTTAAATATGTGAGAACAATGTATTAGCTTTCACCTAAGTGATTTTTATTTTTTCTGTATAGAGATATAAAAAGCTGCCTGATTAAACATAGCAATACCAATCTGCTACTGTCGCATAGAGGCATAAGAAAGCATCTACTCTACATATTACTATAAACTAATTTTTTTTGTTCAGATTTACATTCTGACGAATATCTTGCACATTAAATATGGATTACTAGGGCTGATAACATACGGTCAGAGTGTTATTATCTATCATCCTTTTCACTCTTGAAGGCTGAAGGGAATATATACTCCTTTTGTGTAATTAGATGCAGTAAATGCCTCTTTGAGCTTTTTACCTGGTCTAAAGTATTCTTTAAATTAACCTGTTGTTAAGCTCTTAAAGCTAAATATGAGTTCTTAAGCTCTCAATATTAGTGCCTATCAGACCAGATTAACTATATAGGCACTTGCTTGCTATTAATATAGTATCAGGATCTGAGTATTTCTCAGAATCTTGCTACTTAAACTGATATCAACCCCTTATAATTGTGCCTTTGCCAGAATTAAATACATGAATAAGGTTTATTTACAATTAGAATAAATTGCATTTACTTAGGATCTCACACTAGTCACCTTAGGTCACTATAAATACAGATTACTGCACTTTTTTTATATCACTGCCCACAAGTATCCCCTTTTAAAATACAATTCCCTTCACCTGTGTCAGCACTGTCACGTCCTCACATTACTTCACTTTTTCCCCTCCCCCTCCCCTTTCCTTTTTTTTTCCTCTCCCTTACACGTTTTTTTTTCTTTTTTTTCTTCTCACCTCCCTCACTCACTACACAATTCCCACTTTGCACACCTACATTTTTCCCTGCTCTTTCTTTATCTCCTATGCGGGGTCTGATTCACTCCTTATGCACGTTCCAAACACTTTTTCACAAGTACACTCTTTTTTACACAAATTAACTTTTTCACTCTCAGCACATGGACAAATTTTTCCATAATTTGTCCAAGACTCCCTCTCCCGCCATGGCGGCTCGCAATAAGGATAGAAAACACAAAGGCAATTCAGAGAACACTAGTGACAGCCAAGCGACTGTATCAAATAGTTCTACAGTGCAGGAAGCAATAAATATTCAAAGCCTAGTTGTAAGTATCTCAGACGCTCTTTCCCCTAAATTTGATGCTCTGCAAACTGAAATTAAGCAAGATATCTCTGTATTAACTCAGGAAGTACGACAATTTTCTAATAGATTACAAGAAGTTGAGCAGAGGGTGTCAGACCTTGAGGATTTGACAATGTCGCGTAACTCTAAACTGGAAGGCCTAAATACTAAAATTCAAAAAGTCTATAGCAAGCTAGAAGACCTAGAAAATCGTTCTAGGAGAAATAATATTAGAATTATAGGACTCCCAGAAGAGCAACAATATGAAAATCTCTCCTCTTTCATATCTAAAACATTACCTAAAATTCTTAATATTCCATCTGACTACCAATCTATTATTGTTGAAAGAGCGCATAGACTTGGCCCATCTCGCACAGATATGAAAGGTGGAAAAAGGCCTAGACCAGTAATTGCGAGATTGTTAAATTTTCAGGATAAGACGGTCTTACTTCAACACTACCGCAAGTACCAGCCAATAAGTATTGGAGGGGTTTCAATCCTGATTTTTCAGGATTTTTCGGCTGATACAGCGTCAAAAAGAAAAGAACTAGTTCCTATATGTACTAAATTTATACAGCATGGCTATCGGGCAACCATAATTTACCCTTCTAAACTAAAGTCACAGTAAATGAGATCACACACTGGTTTCAGGAAGCTCATAAAGCTGAAACTTTCTTTAATTCACTAGACCCACCTCCTTAATAAGAGTATAGTCTAAATATGTCAATCAATGAATAAATTAAATGCTGGTTCTAAATGGGGGATACCCCGTGACTCTCTATCAAGCGGGTCATGGGGCAAGGGGTGGGTATTCTCTGTGGGGTTTTGTTTTTTGTTGTTTGGGGTTTTTTTTTTTCTTTTTTTTTTTTTTCCTTTTTTTCCTTTCTCTCCCCTCTCTCCCTCTCTCCCTCCTCCTCTCCCTCTTGTTTTATAAAAGGTAACAATGGTAGATAAATACAAAGTAGTCTCTTGGAATGTGGGAGGTATCTCAACACCTACTAAGAGAAAGGCTATTCTTGCTCAGTTACAGAAAACACAAACAGACATAGGTTTTATACAAGAAACACACCTAAGTACAGAGGAATCTTTAAAATTAAGAGCCTCATGGGTTAAGGAAGTTTATTTTGCACCCAGTGTGAGAAGGAAAAGGGGAGTAGCTATACTAATAGGGAAGAAAATTGATTTGGTGGTTATCCACTCTGAGGCCGATCCTGGGGGAAGGTATGTTCTATTAAAGATTAAAATTGCCCACAAGGTTTATACACTCTGTAATGTATACGGCCCCAATGTCTTTGATCCTGAATTCTGGGATACCCTTCAGTCTAAGCTTATTGTATATGCCACCGGGCATTTAATTATCGGGGGGGATTTCAATATGGCATCACAATGTCCAATAGATAGATTGAGATGTAATACCAAACGGCTGAAACAAAAAAAAGACAATCTGGAATCTAAGATGCTTAAGAAAATTATGCAGAATTTAGCAGTACGAGATATTTGGCGGGCACAAAACCTTGATGTTCAGAAATACACTTGCTTTTCCAAAGCCCATAAAACTCTTTCACGCATTGATATGTTCTTGATTGATGAACATATACCTATCTCTCAGGTCAAATCTGAAATAGCTCAGATTACACTATCAGATCATGGTCCTATCTCCCTTGAACTCCATAATATGCATTCACAACCTACCCCATCTCGTTTCCTATTTCCTTATTTTTTGACGCCTGATTTTAAGTTTAAAAATTGGCTCAAAAGTAAATTTGAGGAATACGTGCATTTTAACAGCGAATATCTAGATCGTCCCGATATATTTTGGGAGGCTGCAAAAGCAGTGATGCGGGGGGAGATTATAGCTTACAGGGCCGCGCTTTTGAAAAAGATGAGATTTAGAGAGAAGGAAGTAGGTAAATTTTTGATTAATTCATATAATCAATTTCTCATGAATAAAACTCCTTCAAATTGGGCGAAATATGTTCGCGCTAAAAATGAAAGGGACACATTTATATTGCAACAAGAGGCCCAAAAGGAACTGAAACTTCAGGCCAAAATGTATAGGTTTGGCAATAAATCTGGTAGAATGCTGGCTAAATTAGTAAAAAATGAGAAAAAGCAGTCAAGTATTGAACAACTTCAATATAAAGGGAAATTATTGCTAAAATCTGAAGATATTTCACAGGCATTATTTGAATATTTTCAAGAGCTTTATGCATCCAAATCATATGACACAATGAACTCTGATGAGTTCTGGAGTAAAATTATTTGCCCCACACTATCAGCAGAATCTGCCGACACCTTAAATTCTCCCATTACTATAGAAGAAGTTGAGAAAGTGATTACTAAATTATCTTCAAATAAAGCAGCTGGTCCAGATGGGCTTCCTAGTGAATTCTATAAAATACTATCCGCGGAAAGTGCCCCTTTGCTGTGTAATCTTTTCAATAATTTTTACATAAATGCTAAACCTGTTCCATCTTCCTTCGCTGCGTCTTTCACGACTTTAATACTTAAGCCTGGCAAAGATCCTAAATGTAAGGAATCATATAGGCCAATAGCCCTTTTGAATTCAGATTACAAAATTTTAACTACAATATTGGCATCTAGACTTCAGGGGGCACTAGGTAAAATCATTCACTCTGATCAAGCAGGGTTTTTAAACAAACGCAATTCCTCTGCAAAAATTAGAGGTTTACTGGTTGTTGCGGAGTATTTTGGGAATTTATCGGGCTCAGAGGAGCGGGGAGAGGGCCCCCCTGACCTTGCTATTCTATCTATTGATGCTGAAAAGGCTTTTGATTCTATCATTCATAAACACATAATAAATTCATTAATGCAATTTGGTATTAGAGGTAAGTTCTCTAAATTTGTAGAGAATTTATATAGTCAGCCCTCTACAAGACTCATAGTAAACAATAATCTCACACTTGATATATTACTGGGTAGGGGGACGCGTCAGGGGTGTCCCCTCTCCCCGCTTCTCTTTGATGTTTCCATTGAACCCCTAGCAATCTGGATAAGACAATTTCTTGAGGGTATAAAAATACATAATTACGAGATAAAAATTGGATTATATGCAGATGACTTGCTTTTGTATGTGGCTAACACTAAAGTGAACATTCCCAAGCTGATTTAAATAATGGATCACTTTGGATCCTTCTCTGGATATAAAGTGAACTTGACAAAATCGGAAATATTCTGGCTTAGGAAGAACGCTACATCTCTTTTAAATATACCTTTCCGGGAGGTCACGGACTCTTTTAAGTATCTGGGGATCTGTATTCCGGTTAACTCTTCAGATTTATATAATTTTAACATTCCACCAATATTGAAAATTATTAGAGATAAACTTAAGTCATGGCAGAACTTACCTATATCAATTTCTGGTAGAATCGCACTTTTTAAAATGGTTCTTCTCCCAAAGTTGCTTTACATTCTTCAAAACACTCCGATAATTTTATTAGAAAAAGATATTCGTACACTTAACAGTTCACTTATACAGTTTTTGTGGCAGGGGAAAAGATCAAAGATTTCCCTTATCAAATTGTCAATTTCAAAGGAATATGGTGGACTTGCACTACCAGATCTAAGGCTTTATAATCTTTGCTTCTTGGCACGGATAGCAATTGACTGGATTTTATCCAATAATTATGTCTTAAATAATGAACTTGAAACAGACGTTTGCACCCCGTACCTCCCAATATCATTATTACGCTCTGTAACAAAAGAAGTACCTGCGGAAATTAAGAAACTGAAAACAATCTTTAACCCACTTAAGGCATGGCATAAAATCGCCAACCTCCTATCAATTAATGCTAAGGCTTCCTCTTATCTGCCCTTAAGAGGAAATCCGAAATTTCAAGCAGGCCTTAACTCGGCTGTCTTTAAAGGATGGCACAATGCTGGCCTGAGTAAAGTTTATCAAATAATAGATGGGAATAGGGGATGCATTAAAACGTTTCAGGAATTAAAAACGGAATTTAATCTATCTAACAAAGATTTCTTTGCTTATCTACAGGCAAGGCATTTTGTCTCGGAAATAACTAAGGAAAGGGGCTGGAGCTGGGGACTAGGAAAACTGGAAGACTGGCTTGTTTTAGCCAGGAATGGACATATGTCCATAGCTCCTTGTTATCATTACCTTAATGCTAGTAAAGGTCTTCCAATTTTATCCAAAATGGCAGCGGATTGGAACATATTAATCCCTCAGGGCAATGTTGAACCAAAGCTGCTTCAATTATAATTAAATAAAATTGCTCAGACCACACTTTCCGCTACCTGGCGTGAATCACAGGTTAAACTTCTTCACAGAGCTTACTTTACACCTGGGAGGGGCCTCAGATGTGGCAATTTTGGATTTAATAAGTGCCCCAAATGTGCATATCCTGCAGCAGACTTATCGCATATGTTCTGGGCATGTCCTAAAATAAGAAACTTTTGGCTCAAGCTAGAATACTGGCTAAAAACTGTTTTAAAGATAGCTCCTGTGACTTTAACATTTTTTCAAATAGTATTTTGTGTAAATGGGGGACCTGGTAAGCAAGTTAATGAAAAAGTAGTAATTTCTTCTATTCTGGCTACCAGGTATCTAATTTGCAAAAAATGGAAAAGTCGAGCACTTCCAAGTATTGTTGAAGTAAAGAACTGCATGAAAAAACAATGCATACTTGAGCAAAGAGATACAAATATAGACAATGAACAAGATATTAGGAAATATTTTAGCGAATGGGCAATATTTTTAAAGATATTTCCCACTACTGAAATAAATCATATAATTTTTCCATTTCGACACTCAGAAACAGTCCTGCTAGGAAACTGGTAGGTGGTTGAAGGGATATGTGGAGGGAGACTGGGTAAAGGGGGTTTCCCTTTCCCCCCCCCTTTTTTTTTTTTTTTTTTTTTGTTTTGTTTTGTTTTGTTCTGTCTTGTGTTTGTTTGCTTGTTGATTTGTTTTGTTGTTTATTTGTTGGTTTTAGTTGTTTTTTTTGAGAATAAAACAAAAAGCACCAACAGAGTATATTTACATAATTAATAGAGGTTAGTTTTTTCCAGATTTGGATTGGTCTTTTCATTTCTTTTATTTGTTTGTCTATGTGAATATACATTATGCAGGTATTATTACTATTTTTGTTTTTTAAGGCCTCTTTTACGGCTTGGAATGGATAAGCCAATGATGTGTTTGTATTATATTTACTCTGTTGGATTATAAATAAAGAATTAAAAAAAAAATTGCATGCTCTTTCTGAATTACAAAAGAAAAAATTTGGGTTCAGTGTCCCTTTAACATTGTTTTCATTACAACCCTCTTTATATTTAACCCTGTTAGGCATTTGCATGAGTAGGGTGGAATCCTAGAATTACCCTCTCACATCTAGATCTTCTTATCAATAGAAGCCCAAACTTCCCACACTCTTCTTCCATCCTTACTTCACCTTTCCCTGAATTTGATGCTAATGATTGTGATAAACTGTTGTTGGATACATTTTCAGATACATGATATACACAAACAATATATCGGCATCCACAATCATAGGACAAGGGCATAGTAGAATAGATGAGGGCACTTTTCTATAATTTACATACAAAAAGAAACAGAGGTACAGTGCCTACAGTCACAAATTCTCACAAGCTCCCAAAAAAGATACCCTAAAATCTAAAAATACAAGTATTACAGATAGGAAGGAAGCGCCAAATATAAGTTATAACTTGAGTGAAATATTATAGATTCATAAAATGTAACATTTATTTTACATCAAGAAAATTAATAAAAAAATACATAATAGGGTACCCTATTTTTTAAAATTGTTGCATACAATGTATAAGAAATAAAAAATAAGAATAAAAATAATCATGCAGTGGATCCTGCTAATGGTCATAGATATATTGTGAAAAAAGAGCAAGGTGATCTGTCCATCCAATTAAATAAAATCCAAAAGTGTCCAGAAAGGTCCAGACTAAATCCAAAGAAAAGTATATAGTAGAGTATAGTATTGTGATCAAAACAGATATGTATAATAATAATGTATAATAGTATATAAATTATATTACATAAAAACGATTTGGTACAATTTATGCTTAGAAATCTAAAATTCATAATGGAAAATTATCATATAAAAAACTGACATATGAAATATGCACATGGGAACTCATTACATAAGAAACTATTACGTAAATAAAATTAAAAAAAATAATACTTTATAAATTATTACATAAAAAATGATTACATAACAATTTAAAAAAATAAATTAAAAAACTTTTAATTACATAAAAAATGTAATTACATAAAAAATTCTTCTTTCACATAAAATTCTCTACATAATAAAAATATATCGTATAAAATACTTTCTATAAAAAAATGTTTTGTAGTGGTTCACACCTAATTCACTTGTAAGGTCTTAAAGCACAGTTATATTGAAATATAAATTCCAAGCACTGAACTTTAAATGTTATATCAGTGAAACAGGTCTCATTTCTTACAAATAAAGTTTTGAGTACAATAAAGAAATGGTACTTGAGAAGATAACATTGTTTAAAAATAAATTTTATTATACAGAAAAATCAGCTTACAGAAGTAATATAAAATTAAATTAATTTAAATCCAATATACACACAGAGTTAAAAGATTTTTAGTTTAAACTTGCTTTCAATAACAATTGTTACATACCACTCGAAATGACTTCTTTGCAACCAAATCTTATCCTTAGAGATGCTCTATAATATCCTGTCAGAGTCACCTGCCTCATGTTTACAACAAGGTGTTTTTATAGTTTTTTATTTGGATGACGTCATCATTTATTGTTTTCTTTTTATATGTATTTTTAGCATCATTTTAACATCAACAAAACTTGTCTAGCTTTTTATATCTTCAACTATGTGGCCTTGATAATCTGTTATACAAGAGTTTAGACATACGCACTTTAAATTGCAAGGAGCATCCATTTTAGAGCTATAAATTCAAGGTTGAATCAACCTCCATTTTAAATCATATAACATCTTATGTTAAGACTAGTTAGTTGGTTAGTATGTTAGCAGACAGATAATAAAAACCTTTTATATTGTAAAAGACTTTTGTTTAAACATATAAAAGTATTCAGTTATACATTGTACATATTGTACATCATTTAAACATATATTTGAATATAATCATACATATATTGCAAAATAAGCATATTAAAGATTATATTTTTCACAATTTATGTGAACAGGCTCTTATAACAAGGTACAGTCTTTATGTATAGAAGCTGTACATGATAGATTTAAAAGAAATCTATCATTTATAGTTAGTTATAAGTGTCTTGCTGAAAGAATGTATTTCTTACTGTTGGCATATTTATCAAGTGAATATCAATATTAATTTGCAATCTAGCATTACATAGCAGCTTTTATTGAGACAAGCATGCTATAAACAAAGTTTATTTGCAAAGTTATGCATTGTTAACTAAAAATTACATTTACAAGCACAGGTATATCACAGGGTTAATGAAAGCCTGTTACAGCCCCTCCAATACATTCTTGAAGAAAAGATAAGAAAGTGTCCAGCCCTTCGTTCCCACAGAAAAAGAAATGCGTCATTAATGTCCGGGATTCAGCAGAGTAACGGACATGAAATCAAAGTGTCCTTAATAATGCAAACAAAATAAAGTCAGACATTAATGATCCAGGAATTAAACTGAACTTTTTCATAATCTTCTTTAAGTAGGAGTATATCTGTAATTAATTCATGAAGCGTTGAGCCAGATAGAACATCTTGTTTGTATTCCGTTATGGAAATTATTGCAGCAAACTTTTTTTTTTTTCTGGATTGAAGAATCAGGATTTTGTTTGTAATCCATTTTGGGAAGTTTGAAGCAAACTATTAGTTGAACAGAAACGTTTTACTCCTGCGCCAGTAAGAAAAACAGTTGGATCCCAGCCAATGTAAGTATGACGGATTCATACAAATAAGAAATCTCCATAAAGCTTCGTTGAAGCATATTAGTATTTCTTTTATAAGTTACAAGATTATAACGTTAAATAACTGTAAATCCTTAGGTTACAAAGTTTAAATCCTCCTCATATGAAGATGACTTGCCATTTAGTAATACGTCATAAATAAATTCTCCAAAATATCCATTTGATAGAAATTGGTTAATTGGTGTATGATTCATTAGTGGATGAGTTATAGATGTCCAGTTAGCTTGGCATTTCTTGCTTGGAGAAATATCCTCATAAAAATGTGTGTCGTAGGAGTACATTTATTACTTTCCTTTTAAATGAGAAAAAGAAACAAAAAAAAACGTGCACATTCCTTATTCTTGATTCTGCGTTAATGCAAAGACACTGATAACAATTTGTAATTCAAGGTTTTTTAAGTCAAGTAGATAATAAATTGTAATCCACAGGTTTTCTTCGTGAAAATAAAGGATTATTAATGTTTCTAACCAATAAGTTTATACTGGTTACATTTACAATAAAAATAAATTTATAATAAAAATAATAAATCTTTACTTCTACAGATGTTATTGGCATATAAATTATAGCTTAACAAGATATATACATATAGCATATATGAATTATAGCATAACATGATAATAAGCTTGCCGTTTCTTTTCTACTATTTTATTCAAAAGAAAACAGGTTGACAAATAATTGCTTATTATTATTTTTTACTTAGATTTTCTCCTAGGAAGAAAGGACAAAAATTCTAAATAAAATGATACACAATACTATGGCTATTAATACATAGTACATATTCCCAGTATGTCTCCAAAAATACCATTCCCCACTGTAGCTAAACCTTCTCCAATTTTTGAAATAACATTACCCAATGCTGGCATTATTGGAATCAATGATTTACCTAAAGTTCTAATCCAGGTAGGAAAGTCCCCTTTATGCAAGTCAATTCTTAAGAGGTCTGCATGTGCCCTTTTAATCAAATTCTCAATTGCTTTATGGGAGGAGCCCAATCTCACTTGCATGTTATGTAAATGAGCCCAGAGTGCTGTCATGTATGGAATTTGCAATGTAATATGGGGTACCTGCATTGTTAAATGTGATCTAGCATGTATATTCTTAATCACTGGTGGTGTTAAAATTGTATTATAACACTCTACAGATTCATTAACAGTTACCATTGTAGCTTGCAGCATTGGGATTTTACAATAATTTTGACTAGTAATCACAACATATGACCCATTATGAATTGGTTCTATGCGAGTGTATGGTGATTGTAGAGGCGTAATTTTAACAGTACAATCAGAGTCTTGTTTATCAACTCCACATGGTTTTCGTTTGTAGACATTTTCACATA
Source organism: Bombina bombina (assembly GCF_027579735.1). NCBI lineage: Eukaryota > Metazoa > Chordata > Amphibia > Anura > Bombinatoridae > Bombina > Bombina bombina. The sequence continues at coordinate 893,322,544 of NC_069499.1, forward strand.
CTAAATATCCTAGATCAACACAATTTTCTGTTTCAATATATTCCCAGCTATCACAATACTGTGAAATATATTGATATGGATGTTGAATTTGTAACAATGCCATACGATTCGGAGTACTAATTAAATGCCCAAAATTAACAATCTCCCAATTTGTTGTGTATACATTTCCAGGTATTATCATCTCATAATATATATATATATATTTCCCATACACAATCTTCTGGGTTATTTGTTATTCTACGCTTTAATTCTCTTATAAATCATTGATTTTGAAATATGCAGCATAATTTCTGTTTGTTTTACCGTTAGACTTAATTGTGCAGAAATTTTTGTAACATTTAATAGTGTAATATCAATGTGTCCTTCTTGTAAAGTTAACCTTATAGCTGTCAAATAATTTAGTATTGTTACTGCTTTCATTTCTTCATCTACCATTGTAAAATCAGACCTCTCTGCAGTTAGCATTTTTATCATGTGATCTCTTAAGATCATCAATCCTCTCTTTACGTCTTCATCATTAATATCTGAAATTTCACTGACAATTAATACTGCATCACTTAATAAATGCCCTGTCAATATCTGAACTTCAGCATTAGACATTAACTGCCTTTTATTTGTTTTTTCTTCTGTATTACAATCATCTGGAATTATATTCTCTATTGTAATATATGTTACATTATCAAATATATTATTTGCTCCCCAAACAGCTTCATCATAAGTCATATCTGTCACATTTTGCTTATAACATTTAGCATATTTACATGGTATGTCAATCAACGGATATATTTTCATCCATTTGTAGTTTCATACTTGCAATTACTACTTTTACTGGATATTTTATCTATGAGACATTTCTGAAACAGGGAATATATTACATTATTTTTGTTAATAATGTGATGTTTTGTCACGCACCAAAACCCAGGTATGCCTACATAATGTAGGAACCCCTTATCAATGTCTTTAGGTTAAAAACAAAAATATGTCCTTCTTTCCTTAAGGTAGAAGCAACAGGATGTACATTGATAGTTTGCCCTTTTTAATTAGATCTTCAACTGTTATATTACAAAGAGTGTTCTTTTCTTTGCATGAGTGACTGTAATACATTGTATTTAAGAAAGCTGCTTATCTTGGCTTTGTACATGTATCCCATTCTTTTAGATTCAAAAACATTTCATCTTTTCCTTTCTAATTCCATTCTGTAGGTAATGCTTGCTCTCGCAGTCTTCCTGTCTGTTGATCCACTACTTCAAGCTGAAGTTTCTCAAATAGTTGCAGGTATCCTTCATCTGTATGTAACTCTGGTGTCCACCATTCTGAATAAAGTGTGTTAGTGCAAAACACTGCTCCATTATATGATTTTACTCCTCCAGGAAACCTGTATTCCTCCTCCTCTGCGTTTTCCCAGAATGCAATGCGAGGATCTGTGTGATTTTCAGGAAAGAAGCCTTTTTGAGTTAATTGTCCTGTGTTTAGATAAAAAATAGGATATTCTTTATACTTGACTTTGTCAAATGTAATCCCAGGACGTGGACATTGATCTGCTTTTATTTCTTTTGCAGGCCATCTCCTTGTCCCTTGAAAGTCCACAAAATAGCAATGTGCAAATGTTGAAAAACACATTTTTTCTCTGTATGTCTTTTGTTTCCAGTATTCTTGCAAAGGCAAATCATATTCCAAAGTCTTTGCTTGTATCATTTCCATTTGCCCATTTATGTGATCGTTTATACCAATTTTCTTCCCATTTGAGTTGTGATCTTTGCTTTCTTTGATATTACTGTTGAATCTATCAATATGACTTGAGATATTCCTAATACTTTTTGCTTTTGTATTATAGGTTTTGGAAATGGTTTCCAATAAATTCCTTGCAGTAGCCCATTCATCTTTATTTCTACAGGTTGCAGATTATAATGTACAGCTCTTTTTAGTCTTGATATTGTTGTTACAGCATCATCTCGAGCTTTTGTTTGATTCCATGCCAGAACAGCTCCAGGTCTCTTTGCAAGACTATTCCACTGTAGACGAAAAACTAACATGCAGGTTGATATCAAGATAAGGAGAAGTATAAAAAGTATCAGTACTGTATAACCCTATATTTTAAGATTTTTATAACTGAACAAGTTCTTTAACATTTTTAGTCCTTGTTGTTGTATCAGTGTTTGTACTGATAGCATAGTATTTATGATAGGTAAAACAGGATTAGATCTTGTAACTGGTGTTGGTGTATCAAATGAATCTACTTCAGTTATTTGATCACCTTCTTCAACATCATAATAAAAAAAGGTGTTATAGTCTCTGGATTTGAAGAAAATGGCATCATTTAAGATTGATTATTAATCCGGTTTGCTTCATTCAGAGTAACCCACTGAGAGTAAGTCAGAGGGTTTGTCATCTTCTAACTCAAATTTAGATGCTGGTTTTAAGTTTTCAATGCTGACAATTCTGTCTTTTCCTTGTTTGTCTTCTATAATCAAAGTCCTTAGGTTAATGACATGTTTTACCTTTGTAGGTTTCCATCTTGGCCATAAAGGTTTCGCTGCTTGAACTCTTTCCTGGACAAACTGACCAACCTGTGGTGTCCAAGCTCATAAAAGGTTAGGTGTAAAAGCAGGTTGTGCAAAACAATCACGTATTTCTTGTAAAATAGATAATTGCTCTAATCTCCCTGGTGCAGAAAGGTACTCAGTATTAAACATTGTATTCATAGGTATACCATATAACAATTTATAAGGTGTTTTCCCAGAAATAACAGAAGGTATATTGTTTAAACCTACTTGTACATAAGTTAACAGGGGATACCACTGTTCTTGGGCGGTTAGTTAGTAACTTGGTTAACAATCGTTTTACCTCAGTATTTTTCCTTTCAACAACCCCACTACTTTGGGGATGATAAGGTGCACTGATTTCCAATTTTATATCAAAAGACTTAGCCCACTCTTGTGCTTGAGTAGATGTTAAAGCTGATCCAGCATCTGAGTGTAGGGCTTTAGGTTTACCAATACTTACTAAGGAATTGAGACTATCAAGCGTGGTACTAGCCGTGGCACTTTTAACAGGGTATAACCATATGAACCTTGTACAAGCATCAACATATACTAACACATATTTATACCCATGTGAAGTAGGTAAAGGCCCTATGTGATCTAAATAAATCAGATCAAATGTCTTATTATGAATTTCTTTAACAATGTATGGTTGTTTATAGTGATTTGGATTATTAACAAGGAGACATGCTTTACAACTCCCTATAACTCTTATGACCGTTTCCTTCATATTAGGCCACCAATATTTTGACTTTAGGGTAAATAAGACTTTATCTCGCCCTAAATGAGGATGTCCAATACTAGAATAGGCCATCTCTGTTATGTTCCATCTGTCTATGACAGGGGGAATAATCAATTGTTAGTCTCCAATCTTAACCATACAATGTTTGTCTTTTAATTCATAAAGATATTTTTTAGGATAACCAGGTGGATTAGGTCTGGTTTTATCCAAGCAAGCATTTAACTCTGTGTCAAGATTACTGGTTGCTGTCATTCGAGTTTTAACTGCATTTACTGCATATTTTTACTTACACTTTGTGCAAGAGTATCTGCAAATATATTGCCTTCTGTATGCAAAGAAGAACCTAGCTTTCTATGAGCTGGTTCATGTACTACTTCAATATTAGGCTTTAGATCCAAATAAGCAGCAATTGCTTTCCATTTGACAATATGCTTTAATGGTTTTTCTTTGCAGTTAAAAAACCATTAGATTTCCAGATTCGTAAATCCTGGAATACAGATCTTGCCAGGTATGCAGAATCAGTTACAATCAACACTGGTCCTTTATCTAACAATGCTTCCTTCATAGCAAATGCTAATGCAGAAATTTCTGCAAATTAAGCTGAATGATCCCTTAAAGGGATTTGCCATGAACGCATCAAAGTCAGAGTGGGAGAATATTTTGCAATTCCTGCTCCAGCAGATTTATTTACTTTTTCTTTACTAGAAATTACTGCAGAACCATCAGTATAAAAAAATAGCAGAATAACGATTATTTGGATAAGTTTATAAATTCCAACTTGAGGGTTGCTTTGGAGCTGGTAAATCATCTAGAGGTGTCAGATTCTTATCATGAATAAAATGTATCTGTGGGTCTTCCAAAATAGAAAACCATTTTATCCATCTATTCTTTAGTGCTTTCTTGTCTGGTATAGTCTGCTTTTGTAAGTTATCAAGTGAGGCTAATGATGTATGTACATAGATATCTTTCCCCTGTGCAATCTGTCTTGACTTTAACAGTGTTATATTAACAGCTACCAAAAGCTTCTCTATCATAATAAACTTTATCTCTGTTTGTGAATATACATAAGATAGAAGTGCTATTGGAATTGTCTCATTTACGTTATATAACCTTATATAGCTTGCATTCGGCGATATATTTATGTAATCTAATAGATCCTTAGTACTATCTCTTTGAGCTAAATACTCTGTTCTATTTACTGCCTCTAATAATGCATTTAATAATGCATTTAGTGCCTCTTCCTGAGTCGTCCACTTAAAAATTATCCTTGGTCTTTTTGTTTTAGATTTTATCTCCCTTGAGACTGCAGCATGCTAAGGTGCAATTAACACAATGAAATCAGGTATGAAAAACATTGCATAAGTAAGTAAACCAATTATACTACGTAATTGTTTTAGAGAATGTGGATGCGTTAAAGCTGCTATTATGTCTTTATAATTATAAGATAATCCTCTCCCCCTTTCAGAAATTTCAAATCCCAAGAAAGTAACAGTATGTCCTACAATTTGAGATTTCTTAAGAGATACTACATAACCTGCAGCATGTAATATAGTCAAAACCTGATCCAACACTGCTATGTGTTACTCCTCACTATCATGTGAAAAATATATGTCATCCACATACACCTTCACTTCTGGAAATTTAGACAATAAATTTACTACATCTGAAGTAAATAACGCACTTGAATCCAAAAATCCCTGAGGTAATCAGGTAAATACCAAAATTTTGCCTCTCCAAGTAAAACCTGTTATCCAGTAACTATCTGGAGTAATAGGATGACTCCAAAATCCATTTGCCAAGTCTGACTTTGTCTTAAAGGTTTTCCTTTGCAAATTGTGTAAAATAAAAGGTGCATGTGTATTTTGTGTTGCCACCCGTGGTGTAACTCTGTTAGCTTCTCTATAGTCTAATACCATTCGCCAAGAACCAACCGGTTTGGGAACAGGGCAGACTGCTGAGTTCATTTGACTGTACTGTTCTTTTAGTACTCCTTGTTTAAGTAAATCATCAATGACTTTCTGTATATAGGGAATGGCTACACTATTGATTTTATACTGTGCCTGTTTCTTAGGAACTACTATGCCTGTAGCAATATGATGACTGATACCTTTACAATGCCCAACCTGATTTTCCCACTTCTGAAATATTTTAACATTTTTCTTTAAGCAAAAATCTAAGTTTCTAACATCAGATACTGCAGTATTATCCAATTGTATTTTCATAAATGCTGCTACATCAACTCTAGTAGTTAAAGGAAGTTCATCTTCCAGCTGCAATGAAATAAAATGTGCTACATCCTTATAAGCTATAAGAAAATCAGAATCAAGCTTAGGATGCTGAACTAATTCTAAGTGCACTCTTTTACCATTTATTTTTACCTGTGTATTACATGAGGGATAAGTACCTTCACCTTTTAAAGTCTGTATAGTTATATTTGCTAATACATCTTCTTTTAACATATCTGATTGTACTAAAGATATTTATGCTTGTGTATCTAAATACCCCTCATAAGTCTCTCCCCCATATTCTACTGTTAATTTACTTCATTCACCTTCAGACTCTTCTGGGATGTCTGGTAGTGATTTCTCTATTTGCCCTACTTTTTTAGTATTAGCTGCGGCAACTGAAATTTCACCCCTTTCAGTAGAATGAATCTCACGCTCCTGATATCTATCCTGACCCCTGTACCTTCTCCTCTATATATTACACTACCATCTCCAAATCCATACTGATCTGGAGCCTTTTTTTTTTAAAATGGTCTCAATGTCCTGCGAGGAAATTCCTCATAAGGCAAATCTGAAGATTTGCTCTAAATAGTAATAAACTGATTTTCATTGGTGTAAGATGGAGGTGCTTGGGAGTAAGGTAGTGGAGGGTTAAATTTAGTTTGTTTCTGTGGATATTGTTCTCTTGCATTCTTTTTTACAAACTGAGCTCTGTTATTCTTTTGCTGGAAAATCTTTTCTCCTTTCCTTTTCTCTGCTATTCGAAGTTACTAGTGCATCTCCAGTCAGGTCCTTACCTACAAGTGTATAAGTATGTCTTAATATATATCAGGCATTTATTTAGGTCTCTCTGCTATAGGTACAGAGAGTATTTGTCTCTCTATATCCAAAATTAAGCCTTGTCCTTTAACATTTGGCTTTAAACAACCATGTCGTGATTATTTTAATTGTAAATCTCAGCTCTAATAAATATGCTGCTACAATGCCACTATTTATATTCATCATTCCTAAAATATCAGCAAGTGAAGCCAAAGTATCTTTACCTTGTGTCTTTACATGATATGCATAAATCACTGAATTCCACTTCCTTGCCTCAAATATAAAAACACACAAACCAGAGAATAAAATAGCATTAACTAATGTTCTATTTTGTGGAAGATAATAAGTTGGATAAACTCCAGCTAATGCATGAACTCTGTCATTTAACCACAAAGCTATGTCCTTCGGATTGCGTGGCATCACTCCAATTGTTGTTTTTATATTTCATATAGGAATTCCTGCAGCTTCAGCAAAAAAAAACAAAAAAAAAAAACTTGCTCCAGACATTTTCACTATTTAAAACCTGAGCTTACATATAACCTAAACATTGTATCACATTAAAAAGGTTTTCCCTCTCAGCTTGCTCATATTCTGCAGCTGGTATTATTTATTTTCCCTTTACTGGACTATACAAACTAGATCTAGGAGTACCCCACATCTCAATTCAGGCTAAAGCCTTTTGGGCAATGTCTTTGTATTACTGTAGCAATAACAGGAGGTCTGCCTAAAATCTCTACTATACCATCATAAGAAACATTTGTATTTCTATTTGTTGCACGATCAAAATCTGCATCTATAGTGTGATATATAGGTTGTTGCAAAACTACTCCAGCAGCATTAGCAAGGCTTAAATGAATTAAACCATAACTGTATCTCCAAAGCAATAACCTCATAATTTCCAATGACTCTACCATTCTGCATTTTAAACACATAATTGAGTTTCAAAAGATTCTGCAAATCCTGATTAGCCATGATATTTTAGCACCTTCCCTCACGTGTGAGGGGACCCAGGTAAAATTATAATAATTATTATAAAACATATATTACCTCTCAAACCACCCAGGGACGCCAATTGTAGTGGTTCACACCTAATTCACTTGTAAGGTCTTAAAGCACAGTTATATTGAAATATAAATTCCAAGCACTGAACTTTAAATGTTATATCAGTGAAACAGGTCTCATTTCTTACAAATAAAGTTTTGAGTACAATAAAGAAATGGTACTTGAGAAGATAACATTGTTTAAAAATAAATTTTATTATACAGAAAAATCAGCTTACAGAAGTAATATAAAATTAAATTAATTTAAATCCAATATACACACAGAGTTAAAAGATTTTTAGTTTAAACTTGCTTTCAATAACAATTGTTACATACCTCTCGAAATGACTTCTTTGCAACCAAATCTTATCCTTAGAGATGCTCTATAATATCCTGTCAGAGTCACCTGCCTCATGTTTACAACAAGGTGTTTTTATAGTTTTTTATTTGGATGACGTCATCATTTATTGTTTTCTTTTTATATGTATTTTTAGCATCATTTGAACATCAACAAAACTTGTCTAGCTTTTTCTATCTTCAACTATGTGGCCTTGATAATCTGTTATACAAGAGTTTAGACATACGCACTTTAAATTGCAAGGAGCATCCATTTTAGAGCTATAAATTCAAGGTTGAATCAACCTCCATTTTAAATCATATAACATCTTATGTTAAGACTAGTTAGTTGGTTAGTATGTTAGCAGACAGATAATAAAAACCTTTTATATTGTAAAAGACTTTTGTTTAAACATATAAAAGTATTCAGTTATACATTGTACATATTGTACATCATTTAAACATATATTTGAATATAATCATACATATATTGCAAAATAAGCATATTAAAGATTATATTTTTCACAATTTATGTGAACAGGCTCTTATAACAAGGTACAGTCTTTATGTATAGAAGCTGTACATGATAGATTTAAAAGAAATCTATCATTTATAGTTAGTTATAAGTGTCTTGCTGAAAGAATGTATTTCTTACTGTTGGCATATTTATCAAGTGAATATCAATATTAATTTGCAATCTAGCATTACATAGCAGCTTTTATTGAGACAAGCATGCTATAAACAAAGTTTATTTGCAAAGTTATGCATTGTTAACTAAAAATTACATTTACAAGCACAGGTATATCACAGGGTTAATGAAAGCCTGTTACAGTTTCCACTTAATATAAAACTATATAATAGGAAATTGCCATAAAGGATATTTCAATTACAGAATGTTTAACACAATTGACTAGAGGACCAGTTATATTTAAAAACAAAGAAGGGGTTTACTGTATAACTCGTTCTGAATGTTCTTCAAATGATTTGGATGCATTAATCTTTATGTCCATTTGTGTTTGTATAATGGAGTGCAAAAGAATTTAGTCTGATTGAGGAGGGAGAAACATATACAGTATATATAAAATACATGCATGTTCTCAGTAAATGAAAGATCTTAAAGTAAGCATTAAGACCGTTGATGTCGCAAATAGTTCGCCGGCGAATAGTTCCCGACGAACATAGCTTGTTCGCATTCGCCGCGGCGGCCGAACATATGCGATGTTCGGTCCACCCCCTATTCGTCATCATTGAGTAAACTTTGACCCTGTACCTCACAGTCAGCAGACACATTCCAGCCAATCAGCAGCAGACCCTCCCTCCCAGACCCTCCCACCTCCTGGACAGCATCCATTTTAGATTCATTCGGAAGCTGCATTCTTAGCGAGAGGAGGGACAGTGTAGCTGCTGCTGATTTAATAGGGAAATCGATAGCTAGGCTAGTGTATTCAGTGTCCACTACAGTCCTGAAGGACTCATCTGATCTCTGCTGTAAGGACAGCCCCCAAAAAGCCCTTTTTAGGGCTAGAACATCAGTCTGCTTTTTTTTTCCCTGTGTAATCTAATTGCAGTTGCCTGCCTGCCAGCGTGTGTGTCAGAATCACAGCGTATACTGTGCCCACTTGCCCAGTGCCACCACTCATATCTGGTGTAACAGTAGTGTACATTTAAAAAAAAAAAACACTTTTTTGATTGTGAAATAATAGCAGTCAGTTTCCTTCACACGTGTGCGTTTCAGGGCCTGCCAGGGCACGGTGTCACACCAGTGCAACTCATATCTGGTGTAACAGTAGTGTATATTTAAAAAAAACAACACTTTTTTGACTGTGAAATAATAGCAGTCAGTTTCCTTCACACGTGTGCGTTTCAGTGCCTGCCAGGGCACAGTGTCACACCAGTGCAACTCATATCTGGTGTAACAGTAGTGTACATTAACCCCTTAATGACCACAGCACTTTTCCATTTTCTGTCCATTTGGGACCAGGGCTATTTTTACATTTCTGCGGTGTTTGTGTTTAGCTGTAATTTTCCTCTTACTCGTTTACTGTACCCACACATATTATATACCGTTTTTCTCGCCATTAAATGGACTTTCTAAAGATACCATTATTTTCATCATATCCTATAATTTACTATAAAAAAATTATAAAATGTGAGGAAAAAATGGAAAAAACACACTATTTCTAACTTTGACTCCCAAAATCTGTTACTCATCTACAACCACCAAAAAACTCATCTACAACCACCAAAAAACACCCATGCTAAATAGTTTCTAAATTTTGTCCTGAGTTTAGAAATACCCAATGTATACATGTTCTTTGCTTTTTTTGCAAGTTATAGGGCCATAAATACAAGTAGCACTTTGCTATTTCCAAACCATTTTTTTTTTCAAAATTAGCGCTAGTTACATTGGAACACTGATATCTGTCAGGAATCCCTGAATAGCCATTGACATGTATATATATTTTTTTTAGAAGACATCCCAAAGTATTGATCTAGGCCAATTTTGGTACATTTCATGCCACCATTTCACTACCAAATGCGATCAAATAAAAAAAAATTGTTCACTTTTTCACAAATTTTTTCACAAACTTTAGGTTTCTCACTGAAATTATTTACAAATAGCTTGTGCAATTATGGCATAAATGGTTGTACATATTTCTATGGGATCCCCTTTGTTCAGAAATAGTAGACATATATGGCTTTGACGTTGCTTTTTGATAATTAGAAGGCCGTTAAATGCCACTGCTCACCACACGTGTATTATGTCCAGCAGTGAAGGGGTTAATTAGGGAGCATGTAGGGAGCTTTTTGGGGTAATTTTAGCTTTAGTGTAGTGTAGTAGACAACCCAAAGTATTGATCTAGGTCCATCTTGGTATATTTCATGCCACCATTTCACCGCCAAATGCAATCAAATAAAAAAAAACGTTACATTTTTCCAAATTTTAGGTTTCTCACTGAAATCATTTACAAACATTTTGTGCAATTATGGCACAAATGGTTGTAAATGCTTCTCTGGGATCCCCTTTTTTCAGAAATAGCAGACATATATGGCGTTGGCATTGCTTTTTGGTAATTAGAAGGCCGCTAAATTCCGCTGCGCACCACACTTGTATTATGCTCAGCAGTGCAGGGGTTAATTAGGGAGCTTGTAGGGTTAATTTTAGCTTTAGTGTAGTGTAGTAGACAACCCCAAGTATTGATCTAGGCCCATTTTGGTATATTTCATGCCACCATTTCACCGCCAAATGCGATCAAATTAAAAAAAAATAGTAAACTTTTTCACAAACTTTAGGTTTCTCACTGAAATTATTTACAAACAGCTTGTGCAATTATGGCACAAATGGTTGTAAATGCTTCTCTGGGATCCCCTTTGTTCAGAAATAGCAGACATATATGGCTTTGGCGTTGCTTTTTTTGGTAGTTAGAAGGCCACTAAATGCAACTGCGCACAACACATGAATTATGCCCAGCAGTGAAGGGGTTAATTAGGTAGCTTGTAGGGAGCTTGCAGGGTTAATTTTAGCTTTAGTGTAGAGATCAGCTTCCCACCTGACACATCAGACCCCCTGATCCCTCCCAAAGAGCTCTCTTCCCTCCCCCACCCCACAATTGTCCCCGCCATCTTAAGTACTGGCAGAAAGTCTGCCAGTACTAAAATAAAAGGTATATTTTTTTTAATATATATATTTTTAGCATATTTACATATGCTGTTGTGTAGGATCCCCCCCTTAGCCCCCAACCTCCCTGATCCCCCCCCAAAACAGCTTCCTAACCCTCCCCCTCTGCCTTATTGGGGGCCATATTGGGTACTGGCAGCTGTCTGCCAGTACCCAGTTTGCAAATAAAATGTTTTTTTTTTTTTTTTTTTATTTCTTTTTTCTGTAGTGTAGCTTCCCCCCCCCCAAGATCAATCCCCTACCCGCTCCCAGATCACTTAGATTTCCAAGTACTAAATATTTTGCACCCCTTTCTCCCACTTATAAAAACATTTTTTTCTGTAGTGTAGCGGTTCCCACCCGCTCCCTCCCCATGCACGTGCCTGCCCGCTTCCTCCCGTGCACGCGCGCGCGCCCATGTCAATCCCGCCCACGATCCCCCGACCCCGCCCCCCTCTCTGACAAAGACCGCATCGATGGCCGCCCACCCGCCTCCCACTTCAGCTCCCACCCACCACAGAATGGCTCTCTCTGCACCGGAGGGGTAAAATTTGTTATTGAAGGATGCCTCGATATCGAGGCATCCTGCAATAACCGGAAAGCAGCTGGAAGCGATCAGGATCGCTTCCAGATGCTTTCCAAACCGAGGACGTACGCCATACGTCCTCAGGCGTTAACTGTATTTTGTCTGAGGACGTATGGCGTACGTCCTCGGTTATTAAGGGGTTAAAAAAATTTTAGAAATTTGACTGTGAAATAATAGCAGTCAGTTTCCTTCACACGTGTGCGTTTCAGGGCCTGCCAGGGCACAGTCTCACACCAGTGCAACTCATATCTGGTGTAACAGTAGTGTACATTAAAAAAACAACTAGAAATTTGACTGTGAAATAATAGCAGTCAGTTTCCTTCACACGTGTGCGTTTCAGGGCCTGCCAGGGCACAGTGTCACACCAGTGCAACTCATATCTGGTGTAACAGTAGTGTACATTAAAAAAAAAAATAGAAATTTGACTGTGAAATAATAGCAGTCAGTTTCCTTTACACGTGTGCATTTCAGGGCCTGCCAGGGCACAGTGTCACACCAGTGCAACTCATATCTGGTGTAACAGTAGTGTACATTTAAAAAAAAATACAATTTTGACTGTAATAGATTGAATAGCAGTTAGTTGTCTGCAAGCGTGTGTGTCAGGCCTACAGCGTCTACTCTGCCAACTTCTGCCAGTGCACAGTGCCACTCATATCTGTTGTCACAGTAGCTTGCACGCATAGTACCACTAATCGAAAAAAAAAATGTCAGGCAGAGGCAGGCCACCCTGCAGGGGCCGTCATGGTCGTGGTGCTGTGATTCCCTTTGGCCCTAGAATAATGCCCAGTGTTCAGAGGCCACGTACCCTGAACTTGAAAAGTTCTGAGGACATAGTTGACTGGCTAACACAGGACACCTAATCTTCTACAGCTTCCGCTCGGAACCTTGACGCACCATCCTCCTCCAGCTTAGCTTCAGGCACCTCTCAAGTTACCACTCGCCCGCCTGCCACCACCACAAACACTAGCACCACAGCCGCTTGACTTGATCTGTCAGAGGAGTTATTTACACATCAGTTGGAAGAAATGAGTGATGCGCAACCATTATTGCCAGAGGATGTAGATAACAGGGATATGTCTTAGTCAGGTAGCATTACACACATGGACGTATGGTGTGATGATGATGATGTTGTACCCGCTGCTGCTTCCTTTGCTGAGTTGTCAGATACAAGTGAAGTGGTTGATGATGACGATGCGTCCGTGGATGTCATGTGGGTGCCCGCTAGAAGAGAAGAAGAACAGGGGGAAAGTTCAGATGGGGAGACAGAGAGGAGGAGGAGACGAGTTGGAAGCAGGGGGAGGTCGTCGCAAGGAGCTAGTGGCACAGTCAGACAGCATGCATCGGCACCCGGGGTCAGCCAGACAGCACGCCAATCAACGCATGCTGTTGCCACCACCAGAATGCCGATATTGCAGAGCTCAGCAGTGTGGCATTTTTTTTGTGTGTCTGTCTCTGACAATAGCGATGCCATTTGCAACCTGTGCCAAAAGAAACTGAGTCGTGGTAAGTCCAACACCCACCTAGGTACAACTGCTTTGCAAAGGCACATGATCGCACATCACAAATGCCTATGGGATCAACACATGAGTACAAGCAGCACACAAACTCAAAGCCGCCATCCTCCTCCTGGTCCAGCATCTTCAGCCACGTCAACCACTACGGTCCTCCTTGTCCCCTCTCAACCATCCGCCACTCCATCTCTCGCCTTGAGCAGTTCCTGCTCATCTGCCCACTGTCAGGTGTCTGTCAAGGACATGTTTGAGCATAAGAAGCCAATGTCACAAAGTCACCCCCTTGCCCGGCATCTGACAGCTGGCTTGTCTGAACTCTTAGCCCGCCAGCTTTTACCATACAAGCTGGTGGAGTCTGAGGTGTTCAAAAAATTGGTAGCTATTGGGACACCGCAGTGGAAGGTACCCGGCCAAAATTTCTTTGCACAAAAGGCAATCCCCAACCTGTACTCGATTGTGCAAAAGTAAGTAATGGCATGTCTGGCACACAGTGTTGGGGCAAGGGTCCATCTGACCACTGATACCTGGTCTGCAAAGCATGGTCAGGGCAGGTATATCACCTACACTGCACATTGGGTAATCCTGCTGATGGCTGCAAAGCATGAAATGCGTGGCTCTGCAGAGGAGTTGGTGACACCGCCATGACTTGCAGGCAGGCCTGCTGCCACCTCCTCTACTCCTCCTACTCCATCCTCTTCCATAACCTCCTCGGCTGAGTCCTCTTCTGCTGCTGCGTCTTGCTCCACATCAACGGCACCCCCCCAGCTCCCCAGGTACAATTCCACATCCTGGATACGGCAGTGTCACGCCATCTTGGGGTTGACTTGCCTGAAAGCAGAGAGTCACACGGACCAGCACTCCTGTCCGCCCTGAAAGCACAGGTGGATCAGTGGCTGACTCCACACCAACTGTAGATCGGCAAAGTGGTTTGTGACAACGGAAGAAATTTGTTGGCGGCATTGAATTTGGGAAAGTTGACACATATGCCGTGCATGGCACATGTGTGTAATCTGATCGTACAATGCTTTGTGCATAAGTACCCAGGCTTACAGGACGTCCTGAAGCAGGCCAGGAAGGTGAGTGGTCATTTCAGGCGTTCCTACACGGCCATGGCGCACTTTTCAGATATCCAGCGGCGAAACAACATGCCAGTGAGGCGCTTGATTTGTGACAGCCTGACACGTTGGAATTCAACACTACTAATGTTCGACCACCTGCTCCAACAAGAAAAAGCCGTTAACGACTATTTGTATGACCGGGGTGCTAGGACAGCCTCTGCAGAGCTGGGATTTTTTTTCCCACGTTACTGGATGCTCATGCGCAATGCCTGTAGGCTCATGCATCCTTTTGAGGAGGTGACAAACCTAGTCAGTCGCACCAAAGGCACTATCAGCGACATCATACCATTTGTTTTCTTCCTGGAGCGTGCCATGCGAAGAGTGCTGGATCAGGCCGTAGATGAGCGTGAAGAGGAAGAGTTGTGGTCACCATCACCACCAGAAACAGCCTTATCAGCATTGCTTCCTGGACCTGCGGCAACGCTGGAAGAGGATTGTGAGGAAGAGGAGTCAGAGGAGGAATGTGGCTTTGAGGAGGAAGACCAACCACAACAGGCATCCCAGGGTGCTCGTTGTCACCTATCTGGTACCCGTGGTGTTGTACGTGGCTGGGGGGAAGAACATACCTTCAGTGAGATTACTGATGACGAGGAACGGGACATGAGTAGCTCGGCATCCAACCTCGTGCAAATGGGGTCTTTCATGTTGCCGTGCCTGTTGAGGGACCCTCGTATAAAAAGGCTGAAGGAGAATGACCTGTACTGGGTGTCCACACTACTAGACGCCTGGTATAAGCAGAAAGTGCCTGAAATGTTACCGAATTACCGCAAGTTGGAAAAAATGCAGCAGTTCCAAAATAAATTAAAAAGTATGCTTTACACAGCGTATAAGGGTGATGTCACAGCACAACGGGAATCTAACAGGGGAAGAGGTGAAAGTAATCCTCCTCCTCCCACGACCACGCCGGCAAGGACAGGATGCTTTACAGACGTGTTGTTGATGGAGGACATGCGGAGCTTTTTAAGTCCTACGCATCGCCACAGCCCTTCGGGGTCCACCCTCAGAGAACGACTCGACCAACAGGTAGCAGACTACGTTGCCTTAACTGCAGATATCGACACTCTGAGGAGCAATGAACCCCTTGACTACTGGATGTGCAGGCTTGACCTGTGGCCTGAGCTATCCCAATTTGCAATAGAACTTCTGGCCTGCCCAGCTTCAAGTGTCCTGTCAGAAAGGACCTTCAGTGCAGCAGGAGGTATTGTCACTGAGAAGAGAAGTCGCCTAGGTCAAAAAAGTCTAGATTACCTCACCTTTATTAAGATGAATGAGGGATGGATCCCGAAGGGACTGACAGTGGGCGATACATTAGACTAAAAAAGGCCTGATGAGATGAGCTGCCTTGGGCTAAAAATGGTCCACACGCTGCTGTATTTTATCTCTGAATGACGGATGACTTGCGTGACTTATCCCCCACCAACTAGGGTTCAAACCGCAATGTTTTAGGGCACTTTCTGCCTGGGAAACAAACATCAATTTTTTTGGCCGCTGCTGGTGGCACATTAGATTGCACGCGCAGTGCCCCAAATTTCAAGTAGGAGGTCCGACCAAGCATCTTTTTCCATCTCCCGGTTCCTAAAATAGATGCCATAAACACGTCCCCTGATAGAGGACGGAACAGGGATTAAACTGATAAGAATAGAACTACTTAACACACCACTCCTATCTGGTGGCACATTAGATTTCACTCGCAGTGCCCCAAATTTGAAGTAGGAGGACCGACCAAGCATCTTTTTCCATCTCCCGGTTCCTAAAATCAATGCCATGTACACGTCCCCTGATAGGGGACGTAACAGGGATTAAACTTATAGGACTAGTACTACTTAACACACCTTATAATAATGCAGAGAGAGGCAATGCAGAGAGAGGAGTCTGAAGAAGAGGAGTCAGAGGAGGAAGGTGGCTTTGAGGAGGTTGAAGACCAAACACAGCAGGCATCCCAGGGGGCTTGTTGTCACCTTTCGGGGACCCTTCGTGTTGTACGTGGCTGGGTGGAGGAAGAGACCTTCAATGACATCAGTGAGGACAAGGAACGGGACACGGCTATCTTGGTATCCAACCTTGTGCAAATGGGGAGTTTGCTGTTGTGCAAATGGACTGTTTGCGGTTGTTTGTGGTGCGTTAAACGGGGAGTTTGGTCTGTCACTGTGAAGCAGGCGTAACCCTTACACTACCTGATCGATACAACATCATACCTGATGTTTTAAAGCACGTTATTCCAAACAATTTATGAATGTTAGGTGATTTATGCCCTTTATGGATTAAAACCAGACTCTGCATCAACTATGTAATTTTCCATGGTAGTTTTGCCATGGATCCCCCTCCGGCATGCCACAATCCAGGTGTTATTCCCCTTAAAACAACTTTTCCATCACTATTGTGGCCAGAAAGAGTCCCTGTGGGTTTTAAAATTCGCCTGCCTATTGAAGTCTATGGCGGTTCGCAACATTTGCGGAAATTCACGTTCGCCGTTCGCGAACGGAAAATTTTATGTTCGCGACATCACTAATTAAGACCCCTTGGGTATAGGCAGTCTATATTCAAGGTCCATTTAGCTTCCATTTGTAATAGTTTTTTGTTAAAGTTTCCACCCCTCCAAACTTTATGTACTTTGCAAATCCCCATATACCTTAGACTGGAATTATAAGCTTCATGTTTGTCTTTAAAATGCTTGTATAGTTGGATATCATCTCTTCCATTTTTTATAGCAGATAGATGTTCTCTGATTCTATCTCTAACACTTCTCAATGTCTGACCCACATATTGTAGGCCACACCCACAATTAATGAGATAAATGACCCCCTTATCCTGACATCTAATAATATTATCAATTTTAAAATTCTCTTTGCTTATATGGGAAGAAAAGCTGTCTCCCTTGATTACATAACCCACATTTTTTATAGAAAGTATTTTATAGTTTATATTTTTATTATGTAGAGAATTTTATGTGAAAGAAGAATTTTTTATGTAATTACATGTTTTATGTAATTAAATATGTAATAATTTTTTATTTATTATTATTATTATTATTATTTTTTACATAATGGTTTCTTATGTAATGAGTTCTCATGTGCATATTTCATATGTAAGTTTTTACTATGATAATTTTCCATTATGAAATTAAGATTTCTAAGTATAAATTGTACCAGATCGTTTTTATGTAATATAATTTATATAATATTATACATTATTTATGTAAGACTAATTACAAGTGCACCTTAGAAAATCGAGCATTTTTTCATGTTTTATATACTTTTTAGATCAGTCCCATGCTGATAGCCATTTCCCTTATATTCAATATAAATGATAAATGCAACCGTTTAGTACTACATATCCCAGAAGGGGTCGAACCCGAACAGGAAGTGACGTCACTATAGAGAAGCAAATCTGGAACCGGAAGTGACGTCATATAGGACGCACAATCATGGGAGGATACACATATACCTTTGGTACTGCCACCATTTTACTTAAGGGCAACAGTTGTGAAAGTAACAATACCCAATAGAACACCAAATTTAACACACCTGCTCCCCATTCACACCTGAAACCTTGTAACACTAACGTGTCACATGACACCGGGGAGGGAAAATTGCTAATTGGGCCCAATTTGTACATTTCCACTTAGGGCTGTACTCACTTTTGTTGGCAACGGTTTAGACATTAATGGCTGTGTGTTGTTATTTTGAGGGGACAGCAAATTTACACTGTTATACATGCTGTACACTCACTACTTTACATTGAAGCAAAGTGTAATTTCTTCAGTGTTGTCACATGAAAAGATGTGAGGGGTGTACTTACTTTTGTGGGATACTGTATATTAATTTAGAAAAAAAATAGTGCATTTTTTCAGATATTTGTGTTTATCATAACGAGTATGCATTCGTAAATAAATTAATTCACGTCTAAAATTACGACTTTCATAGAAACCTATTGTAATTATTTTCATCCGCACCACTTCTAAACCATCTAAATGCATATTTTATATTGTCAGGATGGGCAGACTATGCACCATTATTTCTGTTGCTATGTGGTCTCTTTTAAGCCCTTAACGACATGATGTACACTGTAGGTCCCATGTCATGAAAGGGGTTTTTTTTGCAATGTCAATCAATTAAAATTAATATTAAAAACACCCGATTTGTATATATTGGGGTACAAATTTTCCTGCAGATTCACTTATCTATACAGGACATCACGTAATTAACAGATATACAGATGTATATGAACCTATCCATTTGTAAATGTGTGTCATGTCTACTGTTTGCAGCCTCTCCAATAAAGATGAATGGAGCTTTAATGATTCAATACCACTTATATTAATAAACCTCTAGAATGCCTTCTGTGGTCATTTCAGGGGTTTTGAACATGAACAAGATACTAGACTTTTTCCAAATAGCTGTGAAATAATAATAAAGATGTCCAAGATGCAATTTGAGGACTTATCAAGTGCCTAGAGGTGTCAAATTCAAAAAGCAAAACTGGGCTTGAAGAGTTGTTGAAAAGTGACTCGAAAATTGATCGTGATTGCTTCTTTTTGGCCTCATAGAGAAATAAAGATTTTTTTTGAGGATCTGTAAAATTGTCTGCTACTGCAGGATAACAGATAAGAACACAATATTTTGATGGCATCAACTCTAAAACTAGCCTTTATGGCCAGAAAAAGAGCCAAAAACGCTGCAGCTGATAGATTGTGATTGAAGCGAATATTAGGCTATATTGTACTAAATTTTACAAGTTTCCAGAATACCTCTTCCTCATTTAAAGCAAATAAAGAAAGTTGCAGCAGCACTACCAATGTATGAAAAAAATTAAGCCAAAGAAAAAACTATACGACCTTTCGGACCCATGTCCGAAACATCGTATAGTTTTGTCTTTATAAATGAGCATATGAGCCTACCTAGGTTTAGCATTCAACAAAGAACACTAAGGCCTAGATTTAGAGTTCGGCGGTAGCCGTCAAAACCAGCGTTAGAGGCTCCTAACGCTGGTTTTGGGCGCCCGCTGGTATTTGGAGTCAGTGATTAAAGGGTCTAACGCTCACTTTTCAGCCGCGACTTTTCCATACCGCAGATCCCCCTACGCCATTTGCGTAGCCTATCTTTTCAATGGGATCTTTCTAACGCTGGTATTTAGAGTCGTTTCTGCAGTGAGCGTTAGAGCTCTAACGACAAGATTCCAGCCGCCTGAAAATAGCAGGAGTTAAGAGCTTTCTGGCTAACGCCGGTTTATAAAGCTCTTAACTACTGTACCCTAAAGTACACTAACACCCATAAACTACCTATGTACCCCTAAACCGAGGTCCCCCCACATCGCCGCCACTCGATTAAAATTTTTAACCCCTAATCTGCCGACCGCCACCTACGTTATACTTATGTACCCCTAATCTGCTGCCCCTAACACCGCCGACCCCTGTATTATATCTATTAACCCCTAACTTGCCCCCCACAACGTCGCCGCAAGCTACTTAAAATAATTAACCCCTAATCTTCCGACCGCAAATCGCCGCCACCTACGTTATCCCTATGTACCCCTAATCTGCTACCCCTAACATCGCCGACCCCTATGTTATATTTATTAACCCCTAATCTGCCCCCCACAACGTCGCCGACACCTACCTACACTTATTAACCCCTAATCTGCCGAGCGGACCTGAGCGCTACTATAATAAAGTTATTAACCCCTAATCCGCCTCACTAACCCTATCATAAATAGTATTAACCCCTAATCTGCCCTCCCTAACATCGCCGACACCTACCTTCAATTATTAACCCCTAATCTGCCGACCGGAGCTCACCGCTATTCTAATAAATGTATTAACCCCTAAAGCTAAGTCTAACCCTAACACTAACACCCCCCTAAGTTAAATATAATTTTTATCTAACGAAATAAATTAACTCTTATTAAATAAATAATTCCTATTTAAAGCTAAATACTTACCTGTAAAATACATCCTAATATAGCTACAATATAAATTATAATTATATTATAGCTATTTTAGGATTAATATTTATTTTACAGGCAACTTTGTAATTATTTTAACCAGGTACAATAGCTATTAAATAGTTAAGAACTATTTAATAGTTACCTAGTTAAAATAATTACAAATTTACCTGTAAAATAAATCCTAACCTAAGATATAATTAAACCTAACACTACCCTATCAATAAAATAATTAAATAAACTACCTACAATTACCTACAATTAACCTAACACTACACTATCAATAAATTAATTAAACACAATTGCTACAAATAAATAACATTAAATAAACTATCTAAAGTACAAAAAATAAAAATGAACTAAGTTACAGAAAATAATAAAATATTTACAAACATAAGAAAAATATTACAACAATTTTAAACTAATTACACCTACTCTAAGCCCCCTAATAAAATAACAAAGCCCCCCAAAATAAAAAATTCCCTACCCTATTCTAAAATACAAATATTACAAGCTCTTTTACCTTACCAGCCCTGAACAGGGCCCTTTGCGGGGCATGCCCCAAGAATTTCAGCTCTTTTGCCTGTAAAAAAAAACATACTATACCCCCCCCCCAACATTACAACCCACCACCCACATACCCCTAATCTAACCCAAACCCCCCTTAAATAAACCTAACACTACCCCCCTGATGATCTTCCTACCTTGTCTTCACCATGCCAGGTTCACCGATCCGTCCTGGCTCCAAGATCTTCATCCAACCCAAGCGGGGGCTAGACATCCACTGAAGAAGTCCAGAAGAGGGTCCAAAGTCTTCCTCCTATCCGGCAAGAAGAGGACATCCGGACCGGCAAACATCTTCTCCAAGCGGCATCTTCTATCTTCTTCCATCCGATGACGACCGGCTCCATCTTGAAGACCTCCAGCGCGGATCCATCCTCTTCTTCCGACGACTAGACGACGAATGACGGTTCCTTTAAGGGACGTCATCCAAGATGGCGTCCCTCGAATTCCGATTGGCTGATAGGATTCTATCAGCCAATCGGAATTAAGGTAGGAATTTTCTGATTGGCTGATGGAATCAGCCAATCAGAATATAGTTCAATCCGATTGGCTGATCCAATCAGCCAATCAGATTGAGCTCGCATTCTATTGGCTGATCGGAACAGCCAATAGAATGCGAGCTCAATCTGATTGGCTGATTGGATCAGCCAATCGGATTGAACTATATTCTGATTGGCTGATTCCATCAGCCAATCAGAAAATTCCTACCTTAATTCCGATTGGCTGATAGAATCCTATCAGCCAATCGGAATTCGAGGGACGCCATCTTGGATGACGTCCCTTAAAGGAACCGTCATTCGTCGTCTAGTCGTCGGAAGAAGAGGATGGATCCGCGCTGGAGGTCTTCAAGATGGAGCCGGTCGTCATCGGATGGAAGAAGATAGAAGATGCCGCTTGGAGAAGATGTTTGCCGGTCCGGATGTCCTCTTCTTGCCGGATAGGAGGAAGACTTTGGACCCTCTTCTGGACTTCTTCAGTGGATGTCTAGCCCCCGCTTGGGTTGGATGAAGATCTTGGAGCCAGGACGGATCGGTGAACCTGGCATGGTGAAGACAAGGTAGGAAGATCATCAGGGGGGTAGTGTTAGGTTTATTTAAGGGGGGTTTGGGTTAGATTAGGGGTATGTGGGTGGTGGGTTGTAATGTTGGGGGGGGGGTATAGTATGTTTTTTTTTACAGGCAAAAGAGCTGAAATTCTTGGGGCATGCCCCGCAAAGGGCCCTGTTCAGGGCTGGTAAGGTAAAAGAGCTTGTAATATTTGTATTTTAGAATAGGGTAGGGAATTTTTTATTTTGGGGGGCTTTGTTATTTTATTAGGGGGCTTAGAGTAGGTGTAATTAGTTTAAAATTGTTGTAATATTTTTCTTATGTTTGTAAATATTTTATTATTTTCTGTAACTTAGTTCTTTTTTATTTTTTGTACTTTAGATAGTTTATTTAATGTTATTTATTTGTAGCAATTGTGTTTAATTAATTTATTGATAGTGTAGTGTTAGGTTAATTGTAGGTAATTGTAGGTAGTTTATTTAATTATTTTATTGATAGGGTAGTGTTAGGTTTAATTATATCTTAGGTTAGGATTTATTTTACAGGTAAATTTGTAATTATTTTAACTAGGTAACTATTAAATAGTTCTTAACTATTTAATAGCTATTGTACCTGGTTAAAATAATTACAAAGTTGCCTGTAAAATAAATATTAATCCTAAAATAGCTATAATATAATTATAATTTATATTGTAGCTATATTAGGATTTATTTTACAGGTAAGTATTTAGCTTTAAATAGGAATTATTTATTTAATAAGAGTTAATTTATTTCGTTAGATAAAAATTATATTTAACTTAGGGGGGTGTTAGTGTTAGGGTTAGACTTAGCTTTAGGGGTTAATACATTTATTAGAATAGCGGTGAGCTCCGGTCGGCAGATTAGGGGTTAATAATTGAAGGTAGGTGTTGGCGATGTTAGGGAGGGCAGATTAGGGGTTAATACTATTTATGATAGGGTTAGTGAGGCGGATTAGGGGTTAATAACTTTATTATAGTAGCGCTCAGGTCCGCTCGGCAGATTAGGGGTTAATAAGTGTAGGTAGGTGTCGGCGACGTTGTGGGGGGCAGATTAGGGGTTAATAAATATAACATAGGGGTCGGCGATGTTAGGGCAGCAGATTAGGGGTACATAGGGATAACGTAGGTGGCGGCGGTTTACGGAGCGGCAGATTAGGGGTTAAAAGTGTAATGCAGGGGTCAGCGATAGCGGGGGCGGCAGATTAGGGGTTAATAAGTGTAAGGTTAGGGGTGTTTAGACTCGGGGTACATGTTAGGGTGTTAGGTGCAGACTTAGGAGGTGTTTCCCCATAGGAAACAATGGGGCTGCGTTAGGAGCTGAACGCTGCTTTTTTGCAGGTGTTAGGTTTTTTTTCAGCTCAAACAGCCCCATTGTTTCCTATGGGAGAATCGTGCACGAGCACGTTTTTGATGCCGGCCGCGTCCGTAAGCAACTCTGGTATCGAGAGTTGCATTTGCGGTAAAAATGCTCTACGCTCCTTTTTTGGAGCCTAACGCAGCATTTGTTTGAACTCTCGATACCAGAGTTAAATTTATGGTGCGGCCAGAAAAAAACCCGCGGAGCGTTAACAGCCCTTTTACCGCCGAACTCTAAATCTAGGCCTATGAGAACAAAGCAAAATTTATGATAAAAGTAAATTGGAAGGTTGTTAAAAATTGCATGCCCTATTGGAATCATGAAAGTTTAATTTTGACTTTACTTTTTATTTTTATTTTTTGATGTCCATTTAAAGCAGGTTTGAACATTAAAGCAGAATCAATGTATAAAGTGGATTCAGAAGCATACAGATAAGACATTATACCTCACTTACACATCCCAACCTTGAATTACTAGCTACAGTGAAAACAAAGCAAGCAAAAGAAAGCTATGTAGAAGAAAGTAGATGCAGGCTTGGCTGTGATGTATAAATATGATCCATAATTAATTGTTTCAATATTCAATATGAAGTTATTAATGTTTAATTGCAAAAATAGAAAAGTTCAAAAACAAATGAAAGAAAATAAATGTATTCTATAATTGTACTGCAATGTTATATGTGACCTTAGTAGTACATAGTAGTATATATGTGTTATCAATATGACAGACATATGGCTATGTTTACAATAGATACATAACTTGCACCCTAAGCTGAAGACAAAATGCATAACATCTGCTAAGGCAGAGTTCTCTTTTTTTTTCTCTAATTGACAACAGTATGCTTTTGATCACATTCTATGAACAAAGTGTTCCCCATAGGGAAAAATATGAATGAAAGATGTATTTAAGCCTCTCTGCCCTTTCAAAATAAAACCACATGAACAGAACATGGGGAATTCTCCAGACAGTGAATGAAGGAAGCCTACAGAGATCTAGACAACTTGCAATGAAGAACAGCTGATGTAACGTACAGCTGGGCAGGAAAATATTCTCCACAATTAGTTGTTCATTCAGGGCAATGTACAACTGGAGTCAAAATATTTTAACTAGGTATTACATTTTTTTCTAATTCTTTAATTGCAATTTCATCATCACAGTTTGAAGATATTATGAAGCATTTTTTTCACAAAACTGTTACATTAGTAAAACTGATACAATGTGTGTGTGTGTATATATATATATATATATATATATATATATTTATATACTGTATTTGTGTGTGTGTATATATAAATATATATATCTATATATGTGTGTGTGTATATGTGTATATATATATATATATATATATATATATAGATTCAGTATATTTTTATAGAAGAAAAATATTTATACATAGCAGAGCTGTATGAGAATACTATGTGTAAAGACGGGGAATACAGCACTCAGCACAAAATACTCCTAAATGATCTGATATGCAGATTAAAGGCTGAAACATTAGTATCCAGGCACAAAAAACATCTGACACACCTCGGTTAACTCAAAAAGCTGTGATATTTATTCCTTATAGAAACAAAGCTAGCATGCAATTGTCATAGCACATGTGGGGCCCCACTAAAGTGGATAAATAGACCACAGTAAGTATGTGTATACAGATTACCGTAGGACATAATATGAGCCATAGAATAACAGAGATACATAGATACAAAGGTTAGCGGATAATGTCAACAAATAGTGACTCAGAACACTGAAAGATATATCAATCTTATTATGCAAAGTCCTGATGAAAAGACTTGATGTAGTATATTGCTTATAGTCTCTTAGTCACTGATAAGGCATTAAACACTGCTGGTTGAAACTGACATTATCGAGATAAGAGCGTCCTCAAATATCATTTCGCCTGATATCTCCAATCTCAGCAATTTTCAGCTCGTTATCCTTGAGCAGCACATGTAATTGTAACAAATGCATACAACCTTTTTTGTTGCAGCGTGATCCGGGTATGCTGGGCAAAGAGGCATTGAGGTAAGTGGACCGGGATTCCTCCTCTAACGTCCTTTCACTCCCAACAGGTAACGGTCTGTATCTTTGCTCCAGAGAACACAGGTCAGACTTGAAACTCCGTATGTCGGTAAGCTGATTTCTTACGCCTCTGCCACAGAAACTTTTCCGTCTCCTTTCAAACATGCACCCGCCAATCTTTACAGGTGCATCTACTGCTGCTTCAATATGATTAGGTCGACGCGCGTTTCGCCCCACAATGCTGTGCGGTCGGGGCCTCGTCAGGACTGTCAATCAGGAATGGAACTTGCTGCTTTTATTGATTGCTCACCTTCCAGTATAGAGAGGTGTGTTTATACCAGCCAATCATCTTTGTTAAAGGTGTGACACCTAGTTTTAAGAAAATATAAATATGTATATGTGTATATATATATATATATTTTAGAACAGATAGATGTAGGGCGAGAATATATAAAACGGACTTATCTATAAAACAAGATAAATTCTTTATTATAGTAAGTCTAGGCGGTGCTAACCGTATACTAGACCTGGTGCAGACCCCCTAAAAATATTTAAGCTTCAGAACAATATAGATAAAGAAAATGGCCACAGTAGAGCTATATGAGATACTGTGTAAAGTTGGGGGATATTAGCACTCAATGAAGCTGCTCAATACTACGATTGCAGTGAATGGCACAGTATCTGTAGAAGACCAATAAACAATTACACACATGCTCAACATTTGAACACAGATTTATTCACAAATAATTACTGTTTAGATAATTGCATCATATCTACACAAATAGGAAAATCTACTACCACTGCAGTGGAGGTACACCTACTAGACTAGAATTAACTAGTATAACATTTTGCCCAAAAAATCACAAAAACAATGAATATCATATGCAAACAAGATTAAGAGGGGTAGTTATCAACGCGTCTACTTTACCTGCCTTCTCCGGTTCAATACGCCCACCTAAGCTCGCCTACCATCGCCACAGCGGACCTGAATACGTTCGCCTAAGTTATCAATAAAGCTGTCAAAAAGCTGCGCACCAAGTACGGGGCGATGAGCAGCGGACTGTGAGAGTTATCACTGATCAGATCTTGCTGCTCTTCGGCTTTTTTACAGCTTTATTGCTAGCCTGTCACTAAGCACCCACACTAACTACACTGTTCTACCCCTATACCGGCACCCCCGGAGCCCCCCGCAACTAAATAAAGTTATTAACCCCTAAACCGCCACTCCTAGACCCCGCCACAACTATTATAAATGTATTAACCCCTAAACCGCCGATCCCGGACACCGCCGCCACCTACATTATACCTAGTAACCCCTATCCTGCCCCCCCTATACCGTCGCCCTCTATAATAAAGTTATTAACCCATATCCTGATGATCCCGCACCTCGCCGCAGCTAAATAAATAGTTTAACCCCTAAACCGCCGCTCCCGGACCCCGCCGCAACCTATAATAAACTTATTAACCCCTAATCTGCCCCCCCTACACCGTCGCCACCTATAATACATTTAATAACCCCTATCCTGCCCCCCACTACACCGCCGCCACTGTAATAAAATTATTAACCCCTAAACCTAAGTCTAACACTAACCCTAGCACCCTCCTAACTTAAATATTAATTAAATAAATCTAAATAATATTTCTCTTATTAACTAAGGCCTAGATTTAGAGTTTGCGGTAGCCGTGAAAACCAGCGTTAGAGGCTCCTAACGCTGGTTTTAGGCTACCGCCGGTATTTGGAGTCAGTCAGGAAAGGGTATAACGCTCACTTTTCAGCCGCGACTTTTCCATACCGCAGATCCCCTTACGTCAATTGCGTATCCTATCTTTTCAATGGGATCTTTCTAACTCCGGTATTTAGAGTCGTGTCTGAAGTGAGCGTTAGAATTCTAACGACAAAACTCCAGCCGCAGAAAAAAGTCAGTAGTTAAGAGCTTTCTGGGCTAACGCCGGTTCATAAAGCTCTTAACTACTGTGCTCTAAAGTACACTAACACCCATAAACTACCTATGCACCCCTAAACCAAGGTCCCCCCACATCGCCGCCACTCAATTAAATTTTTTAACCCCTAATCTGCCGACCGCCACCTACGTTATACTTATGTACCCCTAATCTGCTGCCCCTAACACCGCCGACCCCTATATTATATTTATTAACCCCTAACCTGCCCCCCACAACGTCGCCGCCAGCTACCTACAATAATTAACCCCTAATCTGCCGACCGCCACCTACGTTATACTTATGTACCCCTAATCTGCCGCCCCTAACACCGCCGACCCCTATATTATATTTATTAACCCCTAACCTGCCCCCCACAATGTCGCCGCCAGCTACCTACAATAATTAACCCCTAATCTGCCGACCGCCACCTACGTTATACTTATGTACCCCTAATCTGCTGCCCCTAAAACCGCCGATCCCTATATTATATTTATTAACCCCTAATCTGCCCCCCTCAACGTTGCCTCCACCTGCCTACACTTATTAACCCCTAATCTGCCGAGCGGACCGCACCGCTACTATAATAAAGTTATTAACCCCTAATCCGCCTCACTCCCGCCTCAATAACTCTATAATAAATAGTATTAACCCCTAATCTGCCCTCCCTAACATCGCCGACATCTAACTTCAATTATTAACCCCTAATCTGCCGACCGAATCTCGCCGCTACTGTAATAAATGGATTAACCCCTAAAGCTAAGTCTCACCCTAACACCCCCCTAAGTTAAATATAATTTAAATCTAACGAAATAAATTAACTCTTATTAAATAAATTATTCCTATTTAAAGCTAAATACTTACCTGTAAAATAAACCATAATATAGCTACAATATAAATTATAATTATATTATAGCTATTTTAGGATTAATATTTATTTTACAGGTAACTTTGTATTTATTTTAACCAGGTACAATAGCTATTAAATAGTTAAGAACTATTTAATAGCTAAAATAGTTAAAATAATTACAAAATTACCTGTAAAATAAATCCTAACCTAAGTTACAATTAAACCTAACACGAGACTATCAATAAATGAATTAAAAACAATATCTACAAATATATACAATTAAATAAACTAACTAAAGTACAAAAAATAAAAAAGAACTAAGTTACAAAAAATAAAAAAATATTTACAAACATTAGAAAAATATTACAACAATTTTAAACTAATTACACCTACTCTAAGCCCCCTAATAAAATAACAAAGCCCCCCAAAATAAAAAAATGCCCTACCCTATTCTAAATTACAAAAGTTCAAAGCTCTTTTACCTTACCAGCCCTGAACAGGGCCCTTTGCGGGGCATGCCCCAAGAAATTCAGCTCTTTTGCCTGTAAAAAAACACATACAATACCCCCCCCCCCAACATTACAACCCACCACCCACATACCCCTAATCTAACCCAAACCCCCCTTAAATAAACCTAACACTAAGCTCCTGAAGATCTTCCTACCTTATCTTCGCCTCACCGGGTATCACCGATCCGTCCTGGCTCCAAAATCTTCATCCAAGCCCAAGCGGGGGCTAGACATCCATGATCCGACGGCTGAAGAAGTCCAGAAGAGGGTCCAAAGTCTTCATCCTATCCGGGAAGAAGAGTAGATCCGGACCGGCAACCATCTTCTTCCAAGCGGCATCTTCTATCTTCATCCGATGAGGACCGGCTCCATCGTGAAGACCTCCAGCGCGGACCCATCTTCTTCCGACGACGTCCAACTGAAGAATGACCGTTCCTTTAAGGGACGTCATCCAAGATGGCGTCCCTCGAATTCCGATTGGCTGATAGGATTCTATCAGCCAATCGGAATTAAGGTAGGAAAATTCTGATTGGCTGATGGAATCAGCCAATCAGAATCAAGTTCAATCCGATTGGCTAATCCGATCAGCCAATCAGATTGAGCTCGCATTCTATTGGCTGATCTGCTCCTAACGCTGGTTTTTACTGCCCTCTGGTATTTGGAGTCAGTCAGGAAAGGGTCTAACGCTCACTTTGCAGCCGCGACTTTTCCATACCGCAGATCCCCCTATGCCATTTGCGTATCCTATCTTTTCAATGGGATCTTCCTAACGCCGGTATTTAGAGTCTTGGCTGAAGTGAGTGTTAGAAATCTAACGACAAAACTCCAGCCGCAAAAAAAGTCAGTAGTTAAGAGCTTTCTGGGCTAACGCCGTTTGTGCTCTAAAGTATACTAACACCCATAAACTACTAAAATGTACCCCTAAACCGAGGTCCCCCCACATCGCCGCCACACTATTTTTAACCCCTAATCTGCCGACCGCACACCGCTGCCACCTACGTTATCCCTATGGACCCCTAATCTGCTGCCCCTAACACCGCTGACCCCTATATTATATTTATTAACCCCTAATATGCCGCCCCCAACCTACACTTATTAGCCCCTAATCTGCCGACCGGACCGCGCCGCTATTATAATAAAGTTATTAACCCCTAATCCGCCTCACTCCCGCCTCAATAAACTTATAATAAATAGTATTAACCCCTAATCTGCCCTCCCTAACATCGCCGACACCTAACTTCAAGTATTAACCCCTAATCTGCCGATCGGAGCTCACCGCTACTCTAATAAATTTTTTAACCCCTAAAGCTAATTCTAACCCTAACCCTAACACCCCCCTAAGTTAAATATAATTTTATTCTAACAAAATAAATTAACTCTTATTAAATAAATTATTCCTATTTAAATCTAAATACTTACTTGTAAAATAAACCCTAATATAGCTACAATATAAATTATAATTATATTGTAGCTATTTTAGGATTAATATTTATTTTACATGCAACTTTGTATTTATTTTAACCAGGTACAATAGCTATTAAATAGTTAATAACTATTTAATAGTTACCTAGTTAAAATAATTACAAAATTACCTGTAAAATAAATATTAACCTAAGTTACAATTAAACCTAACACTACATTATCAATAAATAAATTAAATAAACTATCTACAATTATCTACAATTAAACCTAACACTACACTATCAATAAATTAATTAAATACAATACCTACAAATAAATACAATTAAATAAACTAACTAAAGTACAAAAAATAAAAAAGAACTAAGTTACAAAAAATAAAAAAATATTTACAAACATTAGAAAAATATTACAACAATTTTAAACTAATTACACCTACTCTAAGCCCCCTAATAAAATAACAAAGCCCCCAAAATAAAAAATGCCCTACCCTATTCTAAAATTAAAATAGAAAAGCTCTTTTACCTTACCAGCCCTGAAAAGGGCCCTTTGCGGGGCATGCCCCAAAGAATTCAGCTCTTTTGCCTGTAAAAAAAAAACCATACACTACCCCCCCCCAACATTACAACCCACCACCCACATACCCCTAATCTAACCCAAACCCCCCTTAAATAAACCTAACACTAAGCCCCTGAAGATCTCCCTACCTTGTCTTCACCACACCGGGTCCCGATCTGTCCAGAAGAGCCTCCGATGTCTTGATCCAAGCCCAAGCGGGGGGCTGAAGAGTGACGTCCATCCTCGGGCTGAAGTTTGGATCCAAGCGGCGGCTGAAGAAATCCATCATCGGGCTGAAGTCTTGATCCAAGCGGGCACTGAAGAAGTCCATCATCGGGATGAAGTCTTCTATGAAGCAGCATCTTCAATCTTCTTTCTTCCGGAGCCATCATCTTCCAGCCGACGCAGAACATCCTCTTCTACCGACGCCTACTCGCCGAATGATGGTTCCTTTAAATGACGTCATCCAAGATGGCGTCCGTCAAATTCCGATTGGCTGATAGGATTCTATCAGCCAATCGGAATTAAGGTAGGAAAATTCTGATTGGCTGAAGGAATCAGCCAATCAGAATCAAGTTCAATCCGATTGGCTGATCCGATCGGATCAGCCAATCGGATTGAACTTGAATCTGATTGGCTGATTCCATCAGCCAATCAGAATTTTCCTACCTTAATTCCGATTGGCTGATAGAATCCTATCAGCCAATCGGAATTCGACGGACGCCATCTTGGATGACGTCATTTAAAGGAACCGTCATTCGGCGAGTAGGCGTCGGTAGAAGAGGATGTTCCGCGTCGGCTGGAAGATGATGGCTCCGGAAGAAAGAAGATTGAAGATGCTGCTTCATAGAAGACTTCATCCCGATGATGGACTTCTTCAGCACCCGCTTGGATCAAGACTTCAGCCCGATGATGGATTTCTTCAGCCGCCGCTTGGATCCAGACTTCAGCCCGAGGATGGACGTCACTCTTCAGCCCCCCGCTTGGGCTTGGATCAAGACATCGGAGGCTCTTCTGGACAGATCGGGACCCGGTGTGGTGAAGACAAGGTAGGGAGATCTTCAGAGGCTTAGTGTTAGGTTTATTTAAGGGGGGTTTGGGTTAGATTAGGGGTATGTGGGTGGCGGGTTGTAATGTTGGGGGGGTATTGTATGGTTTTTTTTTACAGGCAAAAGAGCTGAATTCTTTGGGGCATGCCCCGCAAAGGGCCCTTTTCAGGGCTGGTAAGGTAAAAGAGCTTTTCTATTTTAATTTTAGAATAGGGTAGGGCATTTTTTTATTTTGGGGGGCTTTGTTATTTTATTAGGGGGCTTAGAGTAGGTGTAATTAATTTAAAATTGTTGTAATATTTTTCTAATGTTTGTAAATATTTTTTTATTTTTTGTAACTTAGTTCTTTTTTATTTTTTGTACTTTAGTTAGTTTATTTAATTGTATTTATTTGTAGGTATTGTATTTAATTAATTTATTGATAGTGTAGTGTTAGGTTTAATCGTAGATAATTGTAGATAGTTTATTTAATTTATTTATTGATAGTGTAGTGTTAGGTTTAATTGTAACTTAGGTTAGGATTTATTTTACAGGTAAATTTGTAATTATTTTAACTAGGTAACAATTAAATAGTTATTAACTATTTAATAGCTATTGTACCTGGCTAAAATAAATACAAAGTTGCCTGTAAAATAAATATTAATCCTAAAATAGCTACAATATAATTATAATTTATATTGTAGCTATATTAGGGTTTATTTTACAAGTAAGTATTTAGATTTAAATAGGAATAATTTATTTAATAAGAGTTAATTTATTTCGTTAGAATAAAATTATATTTAACTTAGGGGGGTGTTAGGGTTAGGGTTAGAATTAGCTTTAGGGGTTAAAAAATTTATTAGAGTAGCGGTGAGCTCCGATCGGCAGATTAGGGGTTAATACTTGAAGTTAGGTGTCGGCGATGTTAGGGAGGGCAGATTAGGGGTTAATACTATTTATTATAGGGTTATTGAGGCGGGAGTGAGGCAGATTAGGGGTTAATAACTTTATTATAATAGCGGCGCGGTCGGCAGATTAGGGGTTAATAAGTGTAGGTAGGTAGCGGCGACGTTGGGGGCGGCATATTAGGGGTTAATAAATATAATATAGGGGTTGGCGGTGTTCGGGGCAGCAGATTAGGGGTACATAGCTATAATGTAGCTTGCTTTGGTGTACGGAGCGGCAGATTAGGGGTTAATAATAAAGTGCAGGGGTCAGCGATAGCGGGGGCGGCAGATTAGGGGTTAATAAGTGTAAGGTTAGGGGTGTTTAGACTCGGGGTACATGTTAGGGTGTTAGGTGCAGACTTAGGAAGTGTTTCCCCATAGGAAACAATGTAGCTGCGTTAGGAGCTGAACGCTGCTTTTTTGCAGGTGTTAGGTTTTTTTCAGCTCAAACAGTCCCATTGTTTCCTATGGGGGAATCGTGCACGAGCACGTTTTTGAAGCTGGCCGCGTCCGTAAGCAACGCTGGTATTTAGAGTTGCAGTGGCGGTAAATATGCTCTACGCTCCCTTTTTGGAGCCTAACGCAGCCCTTCTGTGAACTCTAAATACCAGCGGTATTTAAAAGGTGCGGGGGGAAAAAAGCACGCGTAGCTAACACACCCCTTTGGCCGCAGAACTCTAAATCTAGCCGTAAGATAGCTACAATATAATTAATAATTACATTGTAGCTATTTTAGGATTTATATTTATTTTACAGGTAACTTTGTATTTATTTTAGCTAGTTAGAATAGTTATCAAATAGTTATTAACTATTTAATAACTACCTAGCTAAAAGAAATACAAAATTACCTGTAAAATAAATCCTAACCTAAGTTACAATTAAACCTAAAACTACACTATCATTAAATTAATTAAATAAATTAGCTACCAATACCTACAATTAAATACAATTACATAAACTAACTAAAGTATAAAAAAAAAAAAAACTAAGTTACAAAAAATAAAAAAAATAAGTTACAAACATTTAAAAAATATTACAACAATTTTAAACTAATTACACCTACTTTAAGCCCCCTAATAAAATAACAGAGCCCCCCAAAATAAAAAAAAGCCCTACAATATTCTACATTTAAAAAGTTCAAAGCTCTTTTACCTTACCAGCCCTTAAAGGGGCCTTATGCGGGGCATGCCCCAAAGAAAACTGCTCTTTTGCCTGTAAAAGAAAAATACAACCCCCCCCAACATTAAAACCCACCACCCACATACCCCTAATCTAACCCAAACCCCCTTAAATAAACCTAACACTACCCCCCTGAAGATCACCCTACCTTTAGTCGTCTTCAGCCAGCCGACCCACCGATGGAACCGAAGAGGAGATCCGGAGCAGCAGAAGTGATCCTCCAAGGGGCGCTGAAGAAGTCTTCCATCCGATGAAGTCATCATCCAGGCGGCGCTGAAGAAGTCTTCCATCCGGGCGATGTCATCTTCCAAGCGGCGCTGAAGAAGTCTTCCATCCGGGCGATGTCATCTTCCAAGCGGGGTCTTCAATCTTCTTTCTTCAGGATCCATCTTCATCCCGCCAACGCGGAACATCCTTCTTCCCCGACGGACTAACGACGAATGAAGGCTCCTTTAAGGGACGTCATCCAAGATGGCGTCCCTTCAATTCCGATTGGCTGATAGGATTCTATCAGCCAATCGGAATTAAGGTAGGAAAAATCTGATTGGCTGATTAGGTGTAATTGTAACTTAGGTTAGTTTTTATTTTACAGGTAAATTTCTCTTTATTTTAACTAGGTAGCTATTAAATAGTTAATAACTATTTAATAGCTATTGTACCTAGTTAAAATAAATTGAAATTTGCCTGTAAAATAAAAATAAATCCTAAGATAGCTACAATATAATTATTAGTTATATTGTAGCTATATTAGGGTTTATTTTAAAGGTAAGTATTTAGTTTTAAATAGGATTAATTTAGTTAATAATAGAAATATTATTTAGATTTATTTAATTAATATTTTAGTTGGGGGGTGTTAGGGTTAGGGTTAGACTTAGGTTTAGGGGTTAATAATTTTATTACAGTATCGGAGGTGTAGGGGGGGGCAGGATAGGGGTTAATAAATGTATTATAGGTGTAGGGGGGGGCAGATTAGGGGTTAATAAGTTTAATATAGGTTGCGGCGGGGTCCGGGAGCGGCGGTTTAGGGGTTAAACTATTTATTTAGTTGCGGCGAGGTCCGGGATCGGCAGGATAGGGGTTAATAACTTTATTATAGAGGGTGGCGGTATAGGGGGAAAGCAGGATAGGGATTAATAACTTTATTATAGAGGGCGGCGGTATAGGGGGGGCAGGATAGGGGTTAATAGGTATCATGTAGGTGGCAGCGGTGTCTGGGAGCAGCGGTTTAGGGGTTAACATGTTTATTATAGCGGCGGTGGGCTCCGGGACCGGCGGTTTAGGGGGTAAACACTTTATTTAGTTGCGGCGGTGTAGGGGGGACAGATTAGGGGTGTTTAGACTCGGGGTACATGTTAGGGTGTTAGGTGTAGAAACTACCATAGGAATGAATGGGATGTCTGGCAGCAGCGAACATGAACTTTCGCTATGGTCACATGGTGACATAAGAATCGATCTGTGTCGGACTGAGTCCGGCGGATCGAAGCTTACGTCTCTAAATTCTACTTTTGCCGGTCTCTAGCCTTTGATAACTAAGGCGAATCAGCCTTGCCACAAATACGCTGCGGAATTCCAGCGTATTTGAGGTTGACGGCTTGATAACTACCCCCCATAGTGTGTATATGGCTATACACAAACAGATGTTGGTAATATTATACGACCTGATATTATAAGATGGCATCAAGTTCTCCTTATAGTTCTGATATTACTGGAAAATTGTCATTCTTAAAGATTGGTGCATCGTAACCAAGCTTGGATTTAAAGAGAGACATATTCCCAAAGCAAAGGACAAAACATTTTATGATGTTATGATCAGGCCAAATACGCCTAGATTCAATTGCTAGAGTATCGAGGTAAGAACGTCCTCTCCAGCTAGCATTACAACTGTGTAACTTATTGCAATCCAAGATTCAATTGCTGGAGTATCGAGGTAAGAGCGTCCTCTCCAGCTAGCATCACAACTGTGTAACTTGTTGCAATCCAAGATCTGTTGATACTTTAGGCAAAGGCTGATGCTGCTAAACAGAAATTAGCGGTATAGCAATACTCTGGGTATTTTCGCTCTGCACTCATATACAAAAAAGGACGGCTTCTTCCGATGTCAGTTGTTTTTTAGTGCCTTTTAAATCCCTCTGGATGTATTGCAACCACTTTACAAAGAAACAAACAGTCCCTGGTTCAGGTATTTTCCGTGAGGCTTACTTGTAACGTCTGGACAGGTGCTTCCGACTGCTTACATATTATCACTTCCACTATTCAATGGCATTGTCACCTTGCTCACAGGGAGTTCGACTATAGCGGGTAAGACCAAAAAGCCTCATTCACTTCATCCAAACTGGGTTTAACTGTTGTGTACTTCACAGGTGTCTGTCGACGCGCGTTTCGCCCCAGAATGCTGAGCGAAAGCAAGGGCCTCGTCAGGACTACCAAACACCTTAGTCTCCAGACTTTTATTGGGTTCTAACTAAAAAAAGGTGTGTCTTTGTTTGACATATCCCATATTCAAATAGTTACACATAGAAAGAACCTTTAAACAAATATCGAGAGATAATCGCCTATTATTAACACCAGGTTAGATTTGGAGTTAAGAACATAGATAAAGCAGTTTCCTAGAAAAAGCGGAACCGAACACCATTAAATATTATAATATTGTAAAAGATAAAGCCAGGGTATCTTACCACAAAAAACTCTCATCATTCAACATAATTATACCTTAAGATAACCTAGGCTATTGTTTAGCCCAAAAATAAAGCATACTCTATTCTTTCGTTAAGCCCATGTGGAGTTAGTGTGTTTAAGATATATGTCCATCTAGCTTCTTTATTTAATAGACATTTGTTTTCATCTCCACCTCTACCATTTGTTATCCCTCTATCAATTGCCACAAATTTGAGTGACATGTTACTACTTCTGTGTACCTCCTTAAAATGACGTGCCACACTTGTGTCCCTTCCATAGAGGATGTCATCCCTGTGCTCCTGCACTCTGTCCTTGAACATTCTTTTCATTTTTCCAACATAGAACAGAGGGCAGGAGCACTGCAGAAGGTAGACAACCCCTATAGTATTACAATTGGCAAAACATTTTATATCAAATGCTTTCCCTGTATTAGCGGAATTTTTTTTACTTTTTAACATGTAGGGGCAGTAGACACAATGTCCACATGGGTAATTGCCTTTAACCTGTTGGCATTTTTTTGAGCCAATTACTCTCTTCTTCTAACCTCACAAACCTATTTTTGACAAGCTTATCTTTGAGATTAGGTGATTTTTTAGCAGTAATTTGCGGATAACTTCCTACTTTATCTGCAATTTTATCATCAAGGGTAAGAGTATGCCATTTCTGGGCCAATGTATGCCTTATACTTTGCCACTGACAGTTATGGGTTGTAATAAACCTTAAGTTATTATCAACCTTTTTCTCTCTTTTTGAATACAGGAGGTCATCCCTATTCATTTTCCTTACTTTATTGAGAGTATGTTTGAGTAATTTATGAGAATACCCTCTGTCAATAAATATTTTACACATTTGATCAGCGTGATACTCAAATTTAGTTTTTGAGGAGCAATTTCTTTTCAGTCTTAATAATTGACTAAATGGGATGCCCTTTTTCAATGGTTCTGGATGACCACTTGATGCTTCCAAAATACTATTTGTTGCTGTACTCTTACGATAATTCTCTGTAGAGATTTTATTACCTTCTTTTCTGATTAAAATATCGAGAAAGGGCAGTTCTTTATTACTATGTGCATATGTTAGGAAGATATTTCGTTCATTTTTATTGAGATCAGAGACAAATTCATGAAGACAGGCCAGAGGGCCATCCCATAGCATAAGTATGTCATCCACATACCTAACCCACATGGAGACATGGGAATCAAATTTTGCACCATATTTTTCAAATATGTCTAACTCCCATGCCCTCAGGTGGAGACATGCATACGTTGGGGCACAAACTGCCCCCATGGCTGTCCCCCTGACCTGTCTATAGATGGAATTGTCAAACTGGAATATATTGTTGTGTAAAATAAAGCTTAGTAAGTCGATAATCAGCTTTGCATGTCTGTCACTCCTTAATCCTCTTGTTTTAAGGAATTGTTTACATGCTCCAATCCCTATTGTATGGGGTATGGAGGAGTAGAGGCTCTCTACGTCTAGGGACACCAGAAGGGTATCTGATTTAACTGAGATACCATCTAACTTTTTTAGGAGGTCGGGTGAGTCCTTTATATAGGAGGGGAGTGAGGTGAGAAAGGGCCTGAGAAAGTGATCCACATACTGTCCAATATGTTCACTTATACTGCCAATCCCCGAAACGATTGGTCTTCCTGGGGGGGGGGGGGGGTGTGTGGAATTTTTATGTATTTTTGGAATTATATAGAAGGTAGGAGTTACTGGGTTCATTGGGACAAGGAATTGAAACTCTTTGGGAGTTAGTAGACCTTCCGTTTTGCATCTTGTAGAATTCTATTCAGATTAGACTTCATTAATGTTATGGGATTTCTTGATAGTTTCTCATATTGCATTTTATCATTAAGCTGTCTCTTAACTTCATTTAGATAATAAGACTCATCTAGGAGAACTAGATTTCCGCCTTTATCTGCCGGCTTGAAAATCACCCCTTTAGCAGAGCTTAGTTCTTTTAGAGCTTGTCTTTCTTTAAAGCTTAAATTATCTGACCATACCCAATCATCCGGCAGTTTCTCTATTTCCTTTTCAACTGCTTTAACAAACATAGGCCTAGATTTGGAGTTTGGCGGTAGCCGTGAAAACCAGCGTTAGAGGCTCCTAACGTTGGTTTTAGGCTACCGCCGGTATTTGGAGTCATTCAAAAAAGGGTCTAACGCTCACTTTTCAGCCGCGACTTTTCCATACCGCAGATCCCCTTACATCAATTGCGTATCCTATCTTTTCAATGGGATCTTTCTAACTCCGGTATTTAGAGTCGTGTCTGAAGTGAGCGTTAGAAATCTAACAACAAAACTCCAGCCGCAGAAAAAAGTCAATAGTTAAGAGCTTTCTGGGCTAACGCCGGTTTATAAAGCTCTTAACTACTGTGCTCTAAAGTACACAAACACCCATAAACTACCTATGTACCCCTAAACCGAGGCCCCCCCACATCGCCGACACTCGATTAAATTTTTTTAACCCCTAATCTGCCGACCGCCACCTACGTTATACTTATGTACCCCTAATCTGCTGCCCCTAACACCGCCGACCCCTATATTATATTTATTAACCCCTAACCTGCCCCCCACAATGTCGCAGCCAGCTACCTACAATAATTAACCCCTAATCTGCCGACCGCAAAGAGCCGCCACCTACATTATAGCTATGTACCCCTAATCTGCTGCCCCTAACACCGCCGACCCCTATATTATATTTATTAACCCCTAATCTGCCCCCCTCAACGTCGCCTCCACCTGCCTACACTTATTAACCCCTAATCTGCCGACCGGACCGCACCGCTACTATAATAAAGTTATTAACCCCTAATCCGCCTCACTAACCCTATAATAAATAGTATTAACCCCTAATCTGCCCTCCCTAACATCGCCGACACCTAACTTCAATTATTAACCCCTAATCTGCCGACTGGAGCTCACCGCTATTCTAATAAATGTATTAACCCCTAAAGCTAAGTCTAACCCTAACACTAACACCCCCCTAAATTAAATATAATTTTAATCTAACGAAATTAATTAACTCTTCTTAAATAAATTATTCCTATTTAAAGCTAAATACTTACCTGTAAAATGAATCCTAATATAGCTACAATATAAATTATATTTATATTATAGCTATTTTAGGATTTATATTTATTTTACATGTAACTTTGTATTTATTTTAACCAGGTACAATAGCTATTAAATAGTTAAGAACTATTTAATAGCTAAAATAGTTAAAATAATTACAAATTTACCTGTAAAATAAATCCTAACCTAAGTTACAATTAAACCTAACACTACACTATCAATAAATAAATTAAATACAATTCCTACAAATAAATACAATGAAATAAACTAACTAAAGTACAAAAAATAAAAAAGAACTAAGTTACAAAAAATAAAAAAATATTTACAAACATTAGAAATATATTACAACAATTTTAAACTAATTACACCTACTCTAAGCCCCCTAATAAAATAACAAAGCCCCCCAAAATAAAAGAATGCCCTACCCTATTCTAAATTACTAAAGTTCAAAGCTCTTTTACCTTACCAGCCCTGAACAGGGCCCTTTGCGGGGCATGCCCCAAGAAGTTCAGCTCTTTTGCCTGTAAAACAAAACATACAATACCCCCCCCCAACATTACAACCCACCACCCACATACCCCTAATCTAACCCAAACCCCCCTTAAATAAACCTAACACTAAGCCCCTGAAGATCTCCCTACCTTGAGTCGTCTTCACCCAGCCGAGCCAAATTCTTCATCCAAGCGGAGCAAGAAGAGGTCTTCCATCCGATTGAAGTCTTCATCCAAGCGGGGCAGAAGAGGTCTTCCATCCGATTGAAGTCTTCATCCAAGCGGCATCTTCTATCGTCATCAATCAGATTGAGCTCGCATTCTATTGGCTGATCGGAACAGCCAATAGAATGCGAGCTCAATCTGATTGGCTGATTGGATCAGCCAATCGGATTGAACTTGATTCTGATTGGCTGATTCCATCAGCCAATCAGAATATTCCTACCTTAATTACGATTGGCTGATAGAATCCTATCAGCCAATCGGAATTCGAGGGACGCCATCTTGGATGACGTCATTTAAAGGAACCGTCATTCATCGTTCAGTCGTCGGCCAGGATGGATGTTCCGCGTCGGAGGTTTTCAGGATGCTGCTGCTCCGCTCCGGATGGATGATGATAGAAGATGCCGCTTGGATGAAGACTTCAATCGGATGAAAGACCTCTTCTGCTTCTACTGGATGGAGGACCTCTTCTTGCTCCGCTTGGATGAAGAATTTGGCTCGGCTGGGTGAAGACGACTCAAGGTAGGGAGATCTTCAGGGGCTTAGTGTTTGGTTTATTTAAGGGGGTTTGGGTTAGATTAGGGGTATGTGGGTGGTGGGTTGTAATGTTGGGGGGGGGTATTGTATGTTTTTTTTTACAGGCAAAAGAGCTGAACTTCTTGGGGCATGCCCCGCAAAGGGCCCTGTTCAGGGCTGGTAAGGTAAAAGAGCTTTGAACTTTAGTAATTTAGAATAGGGTAGGGCATTTTTTTTATTTTGGGGGGCTTTGTTATTTTATTAGGGGGCTTAGAGTAGGTGTAATTAGTTTAAAATTGAATATCTCCTTTCTTGTAAATGCATCCCTCTCAATCCACCTTCTCTTTCTCCCACCCCTCCTCCTGTATCTTTGTTTTGTTGTCCAGAACTAGTGATGTCGCGAATAGTTCACCGGTGAACATAGCATGTTCGCGTTTGCCACGGTGGGCGAACATATGCGATGTTCGATCCGCCCCCTATTCATCATCATTGAGTAAACTTTGACCCTGTATCTCACAGTCTGCAGACACATTCCAGCCAATCAGCATCAGACCCTCC
The DNA here is from genome assembly GCF_027579735.1 of Bombina bombina. Lineage (NCBI taxonomy): Eukaryota > Metazoa > Chordata > Amphibia > Anura > Bombinatoridae > Bombina > Bombina bombina. The sequence continues at coordinate 893,364,035 of NC_069499.1, forward strand.
CAGCTCCTGGACAGCAGCCATTTTAGATTCATTTGGAAACTGCATTGTTAGTAAGAGGAGGGACAGTGTAGCTGCTGGTGATTTAATAGGGAAATTGATAGCTAGGCTAGTGTATTCAGTGTCCACTACAGTCCTGAAGGACTCATCTGATCTCTGCTGTAAGGACAGCACCCCAAAAAGCCCTTTTAAGGGCTAGAACATAATTTTTTTTTTCCTGTGTAATCTAATTGCAGTTGCCTGCCTGCCAAGCACTTGCCCAGTGCCACCATTCATATGTGGTGTAACAGTAGTGTAAATTAAAAAAAACAAACTTTTTTGACTGTGAAACATCAGTCTGCTAGTGTAATCTAATTGCAGTTGCCTGTCTGCCAGCGTGTGTGCCAGGCCCACTTGCCCAGTGCCACCACTCATATCTGGTGTAACAGTAGTGTAAATTTAAAATTTTTTTTTTTTTACTGTGAAACATCAGTCTGCTCGAGTAATCTAATTGCAGTTGCCTGCCTGCCAGCGTGTGTGCCAGGCCCACTTGCCCAGTGCCACCACTCATATCTGCTGTAACAGTAGTGTAAGTTTAAAAAAAAAAAATTTTGACTGTGAAACATCAGTCTGCTTGTGTAATCTAATTGCAGTTGCCTGCCTGCCAGCGTGTGTGCCAGGCCCACTTGCCCAGTGCCACCACTCATATCTGGTGTAACAGTAGTGTAAATTTAAAAAAAAAAAAAAAAACTTTTTTGACTGTGAAACATCAGTCTGCTTGTGTAATCTAATTGCAGTTGCCTGCCTGCCAGCGTGTGTGCCAGGCTCACAGCGTATACTGTGCCCACTTGCCCAGTGGCCCCACTCATATCTGGTGTAACAGTAGTGTAAATTTAAAAAAAACTACTTTTTTGACTGTGAAACATCAGTCTGCTTGTGTAATCTAATTGCAGTTGCCTGCCTGCCAGCGTGTGTGCCAGGCTCACAGCATATACTGTGCCCACTTGCCCAGTGCCACCACTCATATCTGGTGTAACAGTAGTGTAAATTTAAAAACAAAAAACTTTTTGGGCTGTGAAACATCAGTCTGCTTTTTTTGTGTCAGGCTCACAGCGTATACTGTGCCCACTTGCCCAGTGCCACCACTCATATCTTGTTTAATAGTAGTGTAAGTGTACATTTAAAAACAAAAAAAACATTTTGGACTGTGAAACATCAGTCTGCTTTTTTTTGTCAGGCTCACAGCTTATACTGGGCCCACTTGCCCAGTGCCACCACTCATATCTTGTTTAATAGTAGTGTAAGTGTACATTTAAAAAAATAAAAACTTTTTGGGCTGTGAAACATCAGTCTGCTTTTTTGTGTCAGGCTCACAGCTTATACTGTGCCCACTTGCCCAGTGCCACCACTCATATCTTGTTTAATAGTAGTGTAAGTGTACATTTAAAAAAATAAAAACTTTTTGGACTGTGAAACATCAGTCTGCTTTTTCTCCTGTTAAGTGTGGTCAGTCCACGGGTCATCATTACTTCTGGGATATTAACTCCTCCCCAACAGGAAGTGCAAGAGGATCACCCAGCAGAGCTGCTACATAGCTCCTCCCCTCTACGTCACACCCAGTCATTCTCTTGCACCCAACTAATAGATAGGATGTGTGAGAGGACTGTGAGTGTGAGGGGGAGGGGCCTATTTTGGCGCTTGTGCTACGCATCAGAAAATTCAGTCACAAGTCTGTTTTCTTCCCTGCAAGCTCAGGGGTCTTCAAAAGTTAGTTTGAGGGAGGTAATCACTCACAGCAGACCTGTGAGATTGTGCTTTGACTGTGATAAAAAAACGTTTATATTCTGTACATTTTTTCTGCTATTCAGGGTTAGTTATCCATTGCTAATGACCTAACCAGTCCTGGAACAAGGGCAAGCAGGCCAGAAAACCTGCTGCTGCCCCTAAGACAGCATGAATCGAGGGCCCCCGATCCGGGAACGGATCTAGTGCGTTAGAGATCATATCTCAGGGATATCTTCTGGACTTCAAATCCTCTCCCCCAAAAGGGAGATTTCATCTGTCAAGGTTGTCAACAAACCAAATAAAGAAAGAGGCGTTTCTACGCTGTGTACAAGATCTTTTACTAATGGGAGTGATCCATCCGGTTCCGCGGTCGGAACATGGACAGGGGTTTTACTCAAATCTGTTTGTGGTTCCCAAAAAAGAGGGAACCTTCAGGCCAATCTTGGATTTAAAGATCCTAAACAAATTCCTAAGAGTTCCATCGTTCAAAATGGAAACTATTCGTACAATCCTACCCATGATCCAAAAGGGTCAGTACATGACCACAGTGGATTTAAAGGATGCTTACCTTCACATACCGATTCACAAAGATCATTACCGGTATCTAAGGTTTGCCTTCCTAGACAGGCATTACCAGTTTGTAGCTCTTCCATTCGGATTGGCTACGGCTCCAAGAATCTTCACAAAGGTTCTGGGTGCTCTTCTGGCGGTACTAAGACCGCAAGGAATTTCGGTAGCTCCGTACCTAGACGACATTCTGATACAAGCTTCAAGCTTTCAAACTGCCAAGTCTCATACAGAGTTAGTACTGGCATTTCTAAGGTCGCATGGATGGAAGGTGAACGAAAAGAAGAGTTCTCTCTTTCAACTCACAAGAGTTCCCTTCTTAGGGACTCTTATAGATTCTGTAGAAATGAAGATCTACCTGACAGAAGACAGGTTAACAAAGCTTCAAAATGCATGCCGCGTCCTTCATTCCATTCAACACCCGTCAGTGGCTCAATGCATGGAGGTGATCGGCTTAATGGTAGCGGCAATTGACATAGTACCCTTTGCACGCCTACATCTCAGACCGCTGCAATTGTGCATGCTAAGTCAGTGGAATGGGGATTACTCAGATTTGTCCCCTACTCTGAATCTGGATCAAGAGACCAGAAATTCTCTTCTATGGTGGCTTTCTCGGCCACATCTGTCCAGGGGGATGCCATTCAGCAGGCCAGATTGGACAATCGTAACAACAGATGCCAGCCTACTAGGTTGGGGCGCTGTCTGGAATTCTCTGAAGGCTCAGGGATCATGGACTCAGGAGGAGAGTCTCCTGCCAATAAACATTCTGGAATTGAGAGCAGTTCTCAATGCCCTTCTGGCTTGGCCCCAGTTAACAACTCGGGGGTTCATCAGGTTTCAGTCGGACAACATCATGACTGTAGCTTACATCAACCATCAAGGAGGGACAAGAAGCTCCCTAGCGATGATGGAAGTATCAAAGATAATTCACTGGGCAGAGTCTCACTCTTGCCACCTGTCAGCAATCCACATCCCGGGAGTGGAGAACTGGGAGGCGGATTTCCTAAGTCGTCAGACTTTTCATCCGGGGGAGTGGGAACTGCATCCGGAGGTCTTTGCCCAAATACTTCGACGTTGGGGCAAACCAGAGATAGATCTCATGGCGTCTCGACAGAACACCAAGCTTCCTTGTTACGGGTCCAGATCCAGGGATCCGGGAGCGGTCCTGATAGATGCCTTGACAGCACCTTGGACCTTCGGGATGGCTTATGTGTTTCCACCCTTCCCGATGCTTCCTCGATTGATTGCCAGAATCAAACAGGAGAGAGCATCAGTGATTCTAATAGCGCCTGCGTGGCCACGCAGGACTTGGTATGCAGATCTAGTGGACATGTCATCCTGTCCACCTTGGTCTCTGCCTCTGAGACAGGACCTTCTGATCCAGGGTCCCTTCAAACATCAAAATCTAATTTCTCTGAAGCTGACTGCTTGGAAATTGAACGCTTGATTTTATCAAAACGTGGTTTTTCTGAGTCAGTAATTGATACCTTAATACAGGCTAGGAAGCCTGTTACCAGAAAGATTTACCATAAAATATGGCGTAAATACTTATATTGGTGCAAATCCAAGAGTTACTCATGGAGTAAGGTTAGGATTCCTAGGATATTGTCTTTTCTACAAGAAGGTTTAGAAAAGGGTTTATCCGCTAGTTCCTTAAAGGGACAGATTTCAGCTCTGTCCATTCTTTTACACAAACGTCTGTCAGAGGTTCCAGACGTTCAGGCTTTTTGTCAGGCTTTGGCCAGGATTAAGCCTGTGTTTAAAACTGTTGCTCCACCATGGAGTTTGAACTTAGTTCTTAATGTTTTACAGGGTGTTCCGTTTGAACCCCTTCATTCCATTAATATCAAATTGTTATCTTGGAAAGTTCTGTTTTTAATGGCTATTTCCTCGGCTCGAAGAGTCTCTGAGTTATCTGCCTTACATTGTGATTCTCCTTATCTGATTTTTCATTCAGACAAGGTAGTTCTGCGTACTAAACCTGGGTTCTTACCTAAGGTGGTCACTAACAGGAATATTAATCAGGAGATTGTTGTTCCATCTTTGTGTCCTAATCCTTCTTCGAAGAAGGAACGTCTTCTACACAATCTAGATGTAGTCCGTGCCCTGAAATTTTATCTACAGGCAACTAAGGATTTTCGACAAACGTCTTCCCTGTTTGTCGTTTATTCTGGTCAGAGGAGAGGTCAAAAAGCTTTTGCTACCTCTCTCTCTTTTTGGCTTCGTAGCATAATACGTTTAGCTTATGAGACTGCTGGACAGCAGCCTCCTGAAAGAATTACAGCTCATTCTACTAGAGCTGTGGCTTCCACTTGGGCCTTTAAGAATGAGGCTTCTGTTGAACAGATTTGCAAGGCTGCAACTTGGTCTTCTCTTCATACTTTTTCCAAATTTTACAAATTTGACACTTTTGCTTCTTCGGAGGCTGTTTTTGGGAGAAAGGTTCTTCAGGCAGTGGTTCCTTCCGTATAAAGAGCCTGTCTGTCCCTCCCGTCATCCGTGTACTTTAGCTTTGGTATTGGTATCCCAGAAGTAATGATGACCCGTGGACTGCCCACACTTAACAGGAGAAAACATAATTTATGCTTACCTGATAAATTCCTTTCTCCTGTAGTGTGGTCAGTCCACGGCCCGCCCTGTTTTTATGGCAGGTCTAAATTTTTAAATTATACTCCAGTCACCACTGCACCCTTTGGCTTCTCCTTTCTCGTTGGTTCTCGGTCGAATGGCTGGGTGTGACGTAGAGGGGAGGAGCTATGTAGCAGCTCTGCTGGGTGATCCTCTTGCACTTCCTGTTGGGGAGGAGTTAATATCCCAGAAGTAATGATGACCCGTGGACTGACCACACTACGGGAGAAAGGAATTTATCAGGTAAGCATAAATTATGTTTTTGTGTCAGGCTCACAGCTTATACTGGGCCCATTGCCACCACTCATATCTTGTTTAATAGTAGTGTGTGTACATTTAAAAACAAAAAAAACTTTTTGGACTGTGAAACATCAGTCTGCTTTTTTGTTTCAGGCTCACAGCTTATACTGGGCCCACTTGCCCAGTGCCACCACTCATATCTTGTTTAATAGTAGTGTAAGTGTACATTTAAAAACAAAAAAAAAATTTTGGACTGTGAAACATCAGTCTGCTTTTTTGTTTCAGGCTCACAGCTTATACTGGGCCCACTTGCCCAGTGCCACCACTCATATGTTGTTTAATAGTAGTGTAAGTGTACATTTAAAAAAATAAAAACTTTTTGGACTGTGAAACATCAGTCTGCTTTTTTGTGTCAGGCTCCCAGCTTATACTGGGCCCACTTGCCCAGTGCCACCACTCATATCTTGTTTTTTTTTTTTTTTTTTTTTATTATTGAGATTAAGATCAAAATACAACATATATGTGATACATCAAAAAAAGAATGCATAAATACAAAAGAGAAATATTCACAATATACACATCATGAAAAACTTATTATTATTTCTGTTGCATCGCAAAAAGAAAAGAAACAAGAAAAAGAAGTAGTCTCAACCTCATTTTTTCTATTTATTTTTTCCCCTAGCTTCAGGATATTCATATATAAAAAAAAAAGTAAAATATAATGATATAGTACTTATTCTTTTTCAGAAAATGTTAATGTAAATTAAACTTTCAGATGCAACATATACTATAATTTACATTATTTTGTCATACTATATCTTATCTTTTAAGTAGCAGCCTTAACAATAGTTAAATTTTACCCTTTTCTTCCCTTTCTGTCTTAGGTCAATTATTCACATAAAAATCAACCAACCTAACATACCTAATCAACTAGGGGAAGGGGGACCTAAACAACCAAACAGCACTAGGCATAATAACACTAAAGCACAGCATATAACCTTTCCCAAAGGAGAGAAGGAAGTAGAGAAGAAAAAAAAAAGGGGGGGGGGCTGGGAGATGAGCAAGGGAGGCTACCATAATCCCAACAATGCCAGTTCTGAGTTCATAAATGGGTATATCATATGTTCTCTTTCATTTAATGGAAATATTTTAATAAAAACTGTCCATTTTTTAAAGAAACCTTCAATGTCATTCTCTTCTTCCATATTAGTGTCTCTTTGCTCTATCATATATTGTTTTTTAAGCAGTCTTTGAGCTCATTTATACTGGGGCTTGCCCTTCCTTTCCATTTTTTGAAGATTAAATACCTTGCGGCTAGAATAATCATATTAACTATATTATTATACTTCTGAAGATCTTTTGTTGCTTCTCATAAAAAGATTACAGAGATTATGTCCAACCTCAGAGGAGAGATTTTTAAAACTTGATTCATCCAGTATTCTATTTTAGCCCAAAAATGTTTAATCTTGGGGCATTCCCAGATCATATGGATAAGATCTGCCGATGGTAATGAACATTTTGGGCATATACAGAAATTAATATTCCCACATCTTGTCCCTTTTTTCGGGGTATAATAGGTCCTATACAGTAACTTAGTGTGGGATTCTCTCCATGTGGCTGATTTTATTTAGATTTATGGGATGTTGAGTTATCATAGAATCCCATGCGACTGCTAAGTTTCCTAAATTCATCTCCCCTTTGTTAGATATTAATAATTGATAGCATGGTGAGATTGACATGAACCCATTTTTAGCTAACACAAGCCAATTCTCCAACTTCCCCCAGGACCAGTTCCAACCAGATTCATTTATCATCTTAGTTATGAAGTGTCTGATTTGTAAATATGCGAAAAATTCTTTATTGCTAAGGCTAAATTCTCTTTTTAAACTCTCAAATGTTTTAATGCAATGGCCAGTTTATCATCTGAGAGATGTTATTCAAACCTAATGTGTGCCATTTTTGGAAAGGTGCCGATTGTATTCCCGCTTGAAATTTAGGGTTCCCTTTAATTGGCATATAATTGGAGACATTTCCTTTGATGAATAATAACTTACATATCTTCCTCCATGCCTGTAGTGGATATATTAATGTTTTGAATATCTTAATTTCCTGGGGGACTGTCTTAGAATTGCAGTGTATTAAGGCTGTGGCGAGGTATAGTAGACTTACATTTTTTTTCAAGTTCGTTATTTGTTACGTAATCTTTATTTAGAATCCAATCTACAACTATTCGGGCCAATGAGGCCAAGTTGTAAAATTGTATATCCGGCAGTGCAAGTCCGCCGTACTTCCTAGGAAGTGAAAGTTTCATTAACGAAATTCTGGGTTTTTTATTCTGCCATATAAAAATTCTCAACATACTATTAATTTTTTCAATATCTTTTCTTTTAAGAATTATTGGAGTATTCTGTAAAATAAATAATAATTTTGGGAGCAAGATCATTTTAAATGCGGCAATGCGACCTGAGATCGAGAGTGGGAGATTTTGCCATAATTTCAAACTCGCCTCAATCTCTCTCAATACTGGTTTTACATTAAGATTGTAACATTTATCTAAGTCGGAAGTGATCATTATCCCCAAATATCTAAATGATTCTGAGACTCTAAAAGGAATTTCTATCAAAGAGTCAGGATTTCTTCTAATACATAATAATTCAGATTTTAACGCATTGATCCTGTAACCCGAGAAGGATCCGAATTGTTCTATAATTGAAACAAGTATAGGTATATTGTTTTGCGTGTTAGAGATATATAGCAGGATGTCATCCGCGTATAGCGCAATTTTAAGCTCTGCTCTACCTATCTTTATTCCTTCCATTTGTGTTCTTATCGCTATTGCCAGAGGTTCAATTGAAATGTTGAGGAGAGGAGAGAGGGGGCATCCCTGGCGCGTTCCCCTTTCCAGTGGTATTTCCGAAGATAATGTATTATTGACAATTAACCTTGTGAATGACTTTTTATATAAGTTCTCCACAAATTTAGGGAAGTGCCCTCTGAACCCAAACCTGTAGAGGGACGAGAGCAAATGATCCTGGTGGATTGAATCAAATGCTTTTTCTGCATCAATTGAGACAATTGCTAGATCTGGGGAATCCCCCTCTCTCCTCTGTCCCGCCAACTCAGTAGATTTGAAATAATCTATAGTGACTAATACTTCAATAATCTTTGCTGTTAAATTTCGTTTCTGCAAAAATCCTGCTTGATCTTTGTGTATTATTTCCGGGAGTACCAGTTGCAATCTCTTGGCTAAAATGGAGGTCAGGATCTTATAATCGGAGTTTAATAATGCTATGGGCCTATAAGATTCCTTTTTCGTCGGATCCTTCCCGGGTTTAAGAATCAGAGTAGTGTGAGATGCACAGAATTGAGTCGAGACTACCTTTCCATTAATAAACATATGGTTAAAAAGTTTACTTAATGGTGAAACAATGAATGGTGCAAGGATTTTATAAAATTCATTTGGTAATGCATCCGGACCAGGTGCCTTGTTTGATGGAAGATCCTGAATAATCTTTAGAATTTCTTCCTGTGAAATTGAGGAGTTAACCATTAGCATTTTTTCACCGTCAAGTACAGGGTGGACAATTTTGCTCCAGAATTCATCTGATTTAACCTTATCTGAATCCCTTAGAGAGTAAATCTCTGTAAAGTATTCTGAAAAGATGTTAGATATATCATCTACATTTGTGTGAGTTTTCTGCTTATGCAGAAGCTTATCTATTAATGGGGATCTTTTTTCTGTTTTTAACAAATTGGCCAATAACTTTCCAGCCTTGTTGCCATAGCGATAAAGTCTTGCCTGGAGTTTAAGCTCCTTCTGGGTCTCTCTATATGTTAAAAATGAGTCTCTTTCATTTTTTGCTCCAATATATCTGATCCAATTTCCCGGGGAGTTATCAAGCAAATAGCGATTATATGAGTTAATTACAGCTTTTGTTACTTCTGTTTCTCTAATTCTTAATGTTTTATTTCTGTTAGCAATATATGAAATCATTTCCCCCCTAAGGACTACCTTTGCAGCCTCCCAGAAAGATTTTTAAAACTTGATTCATCCAGTATTCTATTTTAGCCCAAAAATGTTTAATTTTGGGGCATTCCCAGATCATATGGATAAGATCTGCCGATGGTAATGAACATTTTGGGCATATACAGAAATTAATATTCCCACATCTTGTCCCTTTTTTCGGGGTATAATAGGTCCTATACAGTAACTTAGTGTGGGATTCTCTCCATGTGGCTGATTTTATTTAGATTTATGGGATGTTGAGTTATCATAGAATCCCATGCGACTGCTAAGTTTCCTAAATTCATCTCCCCTTTGTTAGATATTAATAATTGATAGCATGGTGAGATTGACATGAACCCATTTTTAGCTAACACAAGCCAATTCTCCAACTTCCCCCAGGACCAGTTCCAACCAGATTCATTTATCATCTTAGTTATGAAGTGTCTGATTTGTAAATATGCGAAAAATTCTTTATTGCTAAGGCTAAATTCTCTTTTTAAACTCTCAAATGTTTTAATGCAATGGCCAGTTTATCATCTGAGAGATGTTATTCAAACCTAATGTGTGCCATTTTTGGAAAGGTGCCGATTGTATTCCCGCTTGAAATTTAGGGTTCCCTTTAATTGGCATATAATTGGAGACATTTCCTTTGATGAATAATAACTTACATATCTTCCTCCATGCCTGTAGTGGATATATTAATGTTTTGAATATCTTAATTTCCTGGGGGACTGTCTTAGAATTGCAGTGTATTAAGGCTGTGGCGAGGTATAGTAGACTTACATTTTTTTTCAAGTTCGTTATTTGTTACGTAATCTTTATTTAGAATCCAATCTACAACTATTCGGGCCAATGAGGCCAAGTTGTAAAATTGTATATCCGGCAGTGCAAGTCCGCCGTACTTCCTAGGAAGTGAAAGTTTCATTAACGAAATTCTGGGTTTTTTATTCTGCCATATAAAAATTCTCAACATACTATTAATTTTTTCAATATCTTTTCTTTTAAGAATTATTGGAGTATTCTGTAAAATAAATAATAATTTTGGGAGCAAGATCATTTTAAATGCGGCAATGCGACCTGAGATCGAGAGTGGGAGATTTTGCCATAATTTCAAACTCGCCTCAATCTCTCTCAATACTGGTTTTACATTAAGATTGTAACATTTATCTAAGTCGGAAGTGATCATTATCCCCAAATATCTAAATGATTCTGAGACTCTAAAAGGAATTTCTATCAAAGAGTCAGGATTTCTTCTAATCCATAATAATTCAGATTTTAACGCATTGATCCTGTAACCCGAGAAGGATCCGAATTGTTCTATAATTGAAACAAGTATAGGTATATTGTTTTGCGTGTTAGAGATATATAGCAGGATGTCATCCGCGTATAGCGCAATTTTAAGCTCTGCTCTACCTATCTTTATTCCTTCCATTTGTGTTCTTATCGCTATTGCCAGAGGTTCAATTGAAATGTTGAGGAGAGGAGAGAGGGGGCATCCCTGGCGCGTTCCCCTTTCCAGTGGTATTTCCGAAGATAATGTATTATTGACAATTAACCTTGTGAATGACTTTTTATATAAGTTCTCCACAAATTTAGGGAAGTGCCCTCTGAACCCAAACCTGTAGAGGGACGAGAGCAAATGATCCTGGTGGATTGAATCAAATGCTTTTTCTGCATCAATTGAGACAATTGCTAGATCTGGGGAATCCCCCTCTCTCCTCTGCCCCGCCAACTCAGTAGATTTGAAATAATCTATAGTGACTAATACTTCAATAATCTTTGCTGTTAAATTTCGTTTCTGCAAAAATCCTGCTTGATCTTTGTGTATTATTTCCGGGAGTACCAGTTGCAATCTCTTGGCTAAAATGGAGGTCAGGATCTTATAATCGGAGTTTAATAATGCTATGGGCCTATAAGATTCCTTTTTCGTCGGATCCTTCCCGGGTTTAAGAATCAGAGTAGTGTGAGATGCACAGAATTGAGTCGAGACTACCTTTCCATTAATAAACATATGGTTAAAAAGTTTACTTAATGGTGAAACAATGAATGGTGCAAGGATTTTATAAAATTCATTTGGTAATGCATCCGGACCAGGTGCCTTGTTTGATGGAAGATCCTGAATAATCTTTAGAATTTCTTCCTGTGAAATTGAGGAGTTAACCATTAGCATTTTTTCACCGTCAAGTACAGGGTGGACAATTTTGCTCCAGAATTCATCTGATTTAACCTTATCTGAATCCCTTAGAGAGTAAATCTCTGTAAAGTATTCTGAAAAGATGTTAGATATATCATCTACATTTGTGTGAGTTTTCTGCTTATGCAGAAGCTTATCTATTAATGGGGATCTTTTTTCTGTTTTTAACAAATTGGCCAATAACTTTCCAGCCTTGTTGCCATAGCGATAAAGTCTTGCCTGGAGTTTAAGCTCCTTCTGGGTCTCTCTATATGTTAAAAATGAGTCTCTTTCATTTTTTGCTCCAATATATCTGATCCAATTTCCCGGGGAGTTATCAAGCAAATAGCGATTATATGAGTTAATTACAGCTTTTGTTACTTCTGTTTCTCTAATTCTTAATGTTTTATTTCTGTTAGCAATATATGAAATCATTTCCCCCCTAAGGACTACCTTTGCAGCCTCCCAGAAAGTATCTGGGCGATCAACATAAGGCTTGTTAAATTCAGCGTATTCTTCAAATTTTTTTCAAAAGTTTTTAAATTTTACATCATTTGTCAGCCATGTGGGGAAGAAGAAGCGAGAAGATCCTAGTTTGATGTCATTATATTGAATTTCTATTGTAATAGGGCTATGATCTGATATACAAATAGGAAGTATTTTGGCTATTATTTTCATTTTATATAGTCTTTCATCAATAAGGAGTAAGTCTATTCTGGATAGAGTTTTATGAGCTCGGGACAAACAGGTGAAATCTCTTAGATCTGGATTCTGGAGTCTCCATATGTCCCTAACTAACAAATTTTGGGAAATTTTCTTAAACATTTTAGTTTCTAGGCTATCTCGCTTATTCTTCCCCACTGTAGGCTTCTGTCTAAGTCTATCCAAGGGTTGGTGTGGGGCCATATTGTAATCCCCGCCTAGAATTAGATATCCTGTCAATTCAGAAAGTATTTTTGATTGCAAAGTGTCCCAGAATATTGGATCAAATACATTGGGAGCGTATAGATTACAAAGTGTATACAGAATTCCTTCTATCTTTAATTTTAAAATTATATATCTCCCTTCCGGGTCTGAAATACTGTGCAAAATTTCATATTTCATTCTTTTCCCTAACAAAATTGCCACGCCTCTCTTCCTTTTTGTGCCTGTGGAAGCAAACACTTCCTTTACCCATGAGAACTTCAGTTTTAGCACTTCCTGCAAGTTTAAATGAGTTTCTTGTAGCATAGCTATATCAGTACCAATTTTTTGTAGTTGAGCCAAAATTGATTTTCGTTTGATGGGGGAGGTGAGACACTCATATCTTGTTTAATAGTAGTGTAAGTGTACATTTAAAAACAAAAAAAACTTTTTGGACTGTGAAACATCAGTCTGCTTTTTTGTTTCAGGCTCACAGCTTATACTGGGCCCACTTGCCCAGTGCCACCACTCATATCTTGTTTAATAGTAGTGTAAGTGTACATTTAAAAACAAAAAAAATTTTTTGGACATGAGTAGCTCGGCATCCAACCTTGTGCAAATGGGGTCTTTCATGCTGTCGTGCCTGTTGAGTGACCCTCGTATAAAAAAGCTGAAGGAGAACGACCTGTACTGGGTGTCCACGCTACTAGACCCCCGGTATGCCTGAAATGTTACCGAATTACCGCAAGTCGGAAAGGATGCAGCAGTTCCAAAATAAATTAAAAAGTATGCTTTACACAGCGTATAAGGGTGATGTCACAGCACAACGGGAATCTAACAGGGGAAGAGGTGAAAGTAATTCTACGACTCCCACGACCACGCCGGCAAGGACAGGAAGTCTTACAGACATGTTGTTGATGGAGGACATGCAGAGCTTTTTAACTCCTATGCATCGCCACAGCAGATAGGAATAGTACTACTTAACACACGTTATAATAATGCAGAGAGAGGCAATGCAGAGAGAGGAGTCTGAAGAAGAGGAGTCAGAGGAGGAAGGTGGCTTTGAGGAGGTGGAAGACCAAACACAGCAGGCGTCCCAGGGGGCTTGTTGTCACCTTTCGGGGACCCTTGGTGTTGTACGTGGCTGGGTGGAGGAAGAGACCTTCAATGACATCAGTGAGGACAAGGAACAGGACATGGCTAGCTTGGTATCCAACCTTGTGCAAATGGGGAGTTTGCGGTTGTGCAAATGGACTGTTTGCGGTTGTTTGCGGTGCGTTAAACGGGGAGTTTGGTCTGTCACTGTGAAGCGGGCGTAACCCTTACACTACCTGTTTGATACAAAATCATACCTGATGTTTTAAAGCACGTAATTCCAAACAATTTAGGAATGTTAGGTGATTTATGCCCTTTATGGATTAAAACCAGACTCTGCATCAACTATGTCATTTTCCGTGGGAGTTTTGCCATGGATCCCCCCCGGCATGCCACAGTCCAGGTGTTAGTACCCTTGAAACAACTTTTCCATCACTATTGTGGCCAGAAAGACTCCCTGTGGGTTTTAAAATTCGCCACAACATCACTATCCAGAACCTCCCTCATTTTTTGACTGTCTCTCTGTATCAGTTTCTAAATCAGAGGCGTCAGTACCTGAATCGTATGAGCCTTTATCAAATGTATACACATATACTCTTTTATTTTGATAATCTTCCTGGTCTCTATGCAGTTTTCTGCACTTTCTCACTTTTATTTCAGCTTTTAACCTTGAAATATATGTTTTTGTTTCTTCATTTAATTTAGCAAAGTTGGGGTCTTTGTCAAACGTTTTACTACTTGTAAGGCTTGCTCCACATCCTCTTTGATCTTATGTAGCCTTTTATTATTTATTTTAATTAGCACATCAATCATATCTAGTGCACAAGATGATAATTTACCATTCCACTCATCTAGGAATTCTAGGCCTCCTTCCTCTTCTTTGGCATTAAAGCCTGGGTCTAGAAACAACCTTAGTCTCTAGAGACAATTTTATTATCTACATAGTTTGCTAATTTCTGTTTAGCGGCATCAGCCTTTGCCTAAAGTATCAACGGATCTTGGATTGCAACAAGTTACACAGTTGTGATGCTAGCTGGAGAGGACGCTCTTACCTTGATACTCCAGCAATTGAATCTTGGATTGCAATAAGTTACACAGTTGTAATGCTAGCTGGAGAGGACGTTCTTACCTCGATACTCTAGCAATTGAATCTAGGCGTATTTGGCCTGATCATAACATCATAAAATGCTTTTTTCCTTTGCTTTGGGAATATGTCTCTCTTTAAATCCAAGCTTGGTTACGATGCACCAATCGTTAAGAATGACAATTTTCCAGTAATATCAGAACTATAAGGAAAACTTGATGCCATCTTATAATATCAGGTTGTATAATATTACCAACATCTGTTTGTGTATAGCCATATACACATTATATGTATCTTGTTTGCATATGATATTCATTGTTTTTGTGATTTTTTGGGCAAAATGTTATACTAGTTAATTCTAGTCTAGTAGGTGTTCCTCCACTGCAGTGGTAGTAGATTTTCCTATTTGTGTAGATATGATGCAATTATCTAAACAGTAATTATTTGTGAATAAATCTGTGTTCAAATGTTGAGCATGTGTGTAATTGTTTATTGGTCTTCTACAGATACTGTGCCATTCACTGCAATCGTAGTATTGAGCAGCTTCATTGACTGCTAATATCCCCCAACTTTACACAGTATCTCATATAGCTCTAATGTGGCCATTTTCTTTATCTATATTGTTCTGAAGCTTATATATATTGCATTGTGTGGCTGTTTTAGGGTCTCAGGTATTGGAAAGGACCTTGACGTGGTACCTGAGCTTGTCCCATTTGGCCAGATGCGGTGACTAACCTTTCCATTTTTGCTTTTAAATCTTAGCTGAGAGCTTGTAAGTGAATGCTGGCTTTTCTCTGTGTGTTGTATTAATTTGTTTTGTAATTTTCCCTATGGTTCTTGCACCCAGACCTGTCTGGGGTTAACTGCTTGTGGCTCTGGGGAAAGCACAGCTTCCTGTGAGTGCCAGTGGCACCCAGGGCTGAGCATGTTGCAGGGTCATGGGATGTGTACCCGGTCCAGTATGAGAGTGCAGTTCCCTTCCGTGTTTTGTATATACAGGGAGTGCAGAATTATTAGGCAAGTTGTATTTTTGAGGATAAATTTTATTATTGAACAACAACCATGTTCTCAATGAACCCAAAAAACTCATTAATATCAAAGCTGAATAGTTTTGGAAGTAGTTTTTAGTTTGTTTTTAGTTACTATTTAGTTAACTAGTTTAGGGGGATATCTGTGTGTGCAGGTGACTATTACTGTGCATAATTATTAGGCAACTTAACAAAAAACAAATATATACCCATTTCAATTATTTATTTTTACCAGTGAAACCAATATAACATCTCAACATTCACAAATATACATTTCTGACATTCAAAAACAAAACAAAAACAAATCAGTGACCAATATAGCCACCTTTCTTTGCAAGGACACTCAAAAGCCTGCCATCCATGGATTCTGTCAGTGTTTTGATCTGTTCACCATCAACATTGCATGCAGCAGCAACCACAGCCTCCCAGACACTGTTCAGAGAGGTGTACTGTTTTCCCTCCTTGTAAATCTCACATTTGATGATGGACCACAGGTTCTCAATGGGGTTCAGATCAGGTGAACAAGGAGGCCATGTCATTAGATTTTCTTCTTTTATACCCTTTCTTGCCAGCCACGCTGTGGAGTACTTGGACGCGTGTGATGGAGCATTGTCCTGCATGAAAATCATGTTTTTCTTGAAGGATGCAGACTTCTTCCTGTACCACTGCTTGAAGAAGGTGTCTTCCAGAAACTGGCAGTAGGACTGGGAGTTGAGCTTGACTCCATCCTCAACCCGAAAAGGCCCCACAAGCTCATCTTTGATGATACCAGCCCAAACCAGTACTCCACCTCCACCTTGCTGGCGTCTGAGTCGGACTGGAGCTCTCTGCCCTTTACCAATCCAGCCACGGGCCCATCCATCTGGCCCATCAAGACTCACTCTTATTTCATCAGTCCATAAAACCTTAGAAAAATCAGTCTTGAGATATTTCTTGGCCCAGTCTTGACGTTTCAGCTTGTGTGTCTTGTTCAGTGGTGGTCGTCTTTCAGCCTTTCTTACCTTGGCCATGTCTCTGAGTATTGCACACCTTGTGCTTTTGGGCACTCCAGTGATGTTGCAGCTCTGAAATATGGCCAAACTGGTGGCAAGTGTTATCTTGGCAGCTGCACGCTTGACTTTTCTCAGTTCATGGGCAGTTATTTTGCGCCTTGGTTTTTCCACACGCTTCTTGCGACCCTGTTGACTATTTTGAATGAAACGCTTGATTGTTCGATGATCACGCTTCAGAAGCTTTGCAATTTTAAGAGTGCTGCATCCCTCTGCAAGATATCTCACTATTTTTTACTTTTCTGAGCCTGTCAAGTCCTTCTTTTGACCCATTTTGCCAAAGGAAAGGAAGTTGCCTAATAATTATGCACACCTGATATAGGGTGTTGGTGTCATTAGACCACACCCCTTCTCATTACAGAGATGCACATCACCTAATATGCTTAATTGGTAGTAGGCTTTCGAGCCTATACAGCTTGGAGTAAGACAACATGCATAAAGAGGATGATGTGGTCAAAATACTCATTTGCCTAATAATTCTGCACTCCCTGTATATATATATATATATATATATATATATATATATATTAAAAAAAATGTGTGTGACAAATAATACTATTAAATACTTTTGTTTCTTTTTGTGAAGAAAACTCCAACATATGCTTGTCATATGGTAAGAAACAGAATAAGATTTAACAAACACAAGGCAAATTACAAGTGGAGCTTAAAAATATTAGTGCTTTTATTTTGTGCTCATATTACAAGATTAAAGTATTTTTTATCACTCATGTGGGTGCACTAACATCTGGGTGTCAGATAGCACGGGGACGTTAAGTCCCTCACATAATAGACTTCTTTGGAGGTGTACTGAAAAACTCATTTTCGCTATCGCTCGAACAACAAGGCAAAGGTGTGCAAAATGTCTGCTCAATTAGTAGAGCTATAAAGTGGAGCTATAGGGGCCGATCAATCATCGATCTGTCCGACATGATCCGCTCAGCATACGCTGTCGGCATTTATCATTGCACAAGCAGTTCTGGTGAACTGCTTGTGCAATGCCGCCCCCTGCAGATTCACGGATAATTGGCCACTAGCAGTGGGTGTCAATAAGCCCGATAGTATGAGATTGGGCGGATTGATGTCCGTAGCCTCAGAGCAGACGGACCAGTTAAGGAGCAGTGGTTTTAAGACCACTGCTTCATAACTGCTGTTTCCGGTGAGCCTGAAGGCTGGCGTGGAAACAGGGGCATTAGGTGCCATTCGGCCCTTGATAAATTGGCCCCATAGTCATAAACTGTGGTGTTGAACTGAAATATATGTTAAAAACCTTGCACACAAACACATACACACACACTTTTTCTTATCTTTATCATTGAGTGGACTCGTAACTATAACAGCACAAAATATAAAAGCAGTAAAAAAAGTTAGCACGACTGGATAAGTGTTAGGGCTACAAGAAAAGCATAACAAACACATGTAAGACATATTAACATAACATATTACGGTGGCGTGTGCAAGCAGAGACTAAGAGCAGTCACATCCTCAGAAGCTACTGATGAGACTTTATTTTACAACATTTATAAAAGGAAAGTTTATTTTCCTATACTCCATATCTTGTTGAGTCAATCTCCTGTTTATAACTTTGGATTTTCTGAGCGGAAATCTCGGGCCTACAGAGGCGGCTATCTCTTAGGCTATCTCTTGGGCAATGTGTGCAGTTGTTCTTTTCGTACAGGTGTAAGTTAACGTTGGGTTAACGCTTCCATCCAATGTAGGGTTTCTCGAAAATCATACCATAAGAAGTTAGTTGCTATGGTAACCCGACCTTACACTATAAAATGTACGTTTAACGTCTGTGCTCCTTACCTGTGATCACCTCTAAAGAGAGGCAAAAACAAAGATACACTTTTTTTATAAAACATATTTTTTAACTATAAGAAAATACTCTTTATAATAATTACATTTTCTACTTTTTTAATATATGTAATATTTATTTCTGCCCTAGGCATAGGTCTAGTTTGAATTTTGTACATATGTGTTTGCATATATTAGTATATGTAAATAAATATTGATATTTCCATAAGAACATAAGTGCAACTATTCCTATATATGGGACAACAATAAATATTACATTTTACAATATGTTTCTATACTGAAACACTTGCATTATTTGCAAGTTTTAAATTTCAATAGGAACTAGGCCTCAAAATGCTCATTTTCCTTTTTTTACACTTAGTTGAGCTGTGTGTAATTTTTTTCAATGTATCTACAGCCTCCAACAGTGTATTAATGCTTTGTGCTTTCGTTGGAAACCTGGTGTAAATTAGCGCTTAACGGCTTCTAATACTTTCTATAGGACGCAAAAATAATTTCTCCATTGGAAGCAGTCGATACACGAAATGGCTTCCGACAGCATACTTATTGGTTTACAACCTTGCACAAACCAAATTACGGCTCAGTGGAAACGAGCCCTAAAACGGCAGCAGAACATAATACTTTTACACAAGCTAAATGTCTGTGGTCAAGTTTTTCACCTAGTAGATTTGCATGTGGATCTCTGGACCATATTTTTTACTTCTCTAAAGTACTGTAATATGAGAGTACTTAGCTATCTCTATTCCAAGTCTATCTTTAATTTTGCACCTGCTATTGGTTAATACAGGTTCTCTACTTTTATCTTTTATCTGTTTATAATCTTTGGTAAGATTATATGACAGGTGCTCTATGGTATGGCCCATTATTAGCTTCATCATTATTTAACATTATTAACTTCACCTGAACTTCATCTATATGTTGCTTTATTTCTGCCTGGCTCACTGCTACCCCCGCTCTTGCTTTTTTTTCCCCTTTCCCTCTTTCCCAGTCCTCAATGTATTTTCTCGGTGATTATAGGTCTCTTAACATCATTTTGGATCTTACCATCTGCAGCCGGGACCGTGAGTCAAGTTGGAGTCTAACATCAACTACTTTAACCACCACTTTTGTATATCTTCTTACAGAATATATTTTTTATCCATTCTGTGTCTTATACTGGTTTAAATACCTATCTGTTTCTTTACCCTGGTCTTCCACATTTATATTATAAATACACCCATACCTTATGTGCTCTATAATAACAATACGCTTATAAAGAGAAATATACTGAGCCTACCACTTTACCTTGTTTCTTTACTAGATGCTTTAGGAGACTCACAATATCAATAGATCACATACTATTTTAGATGTTCTTTATAAATATCCCTTATGTTTCTTTAACTATTTTACGTTTAATTTGGGATTCCATATTACATAGTATGTATACTTCAACTTCCAACTCCTATATTTTCATTATGCCCCTGTCCAGTGAATATTTTTCTGCATTGTTTTTGAAAAAAGAGCAAGAATGGGAAGTAACAGGAAAAGGAGGGAAGGGAAAAGAGGAATTTTTAGGGGGCTTATATTATCTATAGATCCTAAAAAGTTGCCACATTTAGTTTAATTTCTAAGTTTAAAATAGAACTTTTAGATCCAGAGGTGGCCCTTACTTTTCTTATTTTTCTGGTTACATTTTACATTTGCATTACTAAAAGGTCCAAAAGCTGCCTTTTTTCTGGGACAACCCTTACTTTTTCTAAATCTTTTCATTTTTAAGGCTCATGAGTGGCCTTTTGCAATTAAAAGGGGAAAGAATGGGGACAGTCCTAATATATAATGTATACTGTTTTACAGATAACTTGTACAATTTTGATGTAAATTATGCTATTACTCTCTGTATATCTTGTATTGTAATGTCCTCAATAAAAATAAATAAAGTATATGTTTATTAAAATAAATGTATAAAAAGTGTTTAAAGTAATATGGTACATGATAAGAATTTAGCTGGAAATCAATCAACGGTGTATATGTGTGGGTATATTTGCATGTAAGTATGCATATATGTGTATGTACTGTAATGTTTTTCTCTCATTAAAAATATTTTATTTATTTTTAAATCTATCTATCTCTCTATTTATCTATACATACATACATACATACATACAAAGAAGAAAATCATTTTTCCAAACTGCTTGTGACTGGAAAAGGAATAGTCTGGATTTTGGAATATTTACATCTATAAAATAGGACAGTTTGGAGAATTGATGGAACCATGTGGCTGATTCTTGATGCAGCTGTTTCCGTGCGAGACTTCAGGCTCACCGGAAACAGAAGTTAAGAAGCAGCGGTCTGAGGCGGCGGACAGCAATCCGCCCAATTGTATACGATCGGGTTGATTGACACCCCATGCTAGCGGCCAGTTGGCAGCGAATCTGCAGGGGGCCGCATTGCACAAGCAGTTCACAAAAACTGCTTCTGCAATGATAAATGCCGACAGCGTATGCTGTTGGCATTTATCGATGTCTGGCGGACATAATCGCTACAGCGGATCATGATAAATCGGCCCCCAAGTGTAAACAACAATAACTCATGTCATTTAGGCAATATTTACATGTCTTTATACAGCTTACACATGTAACCTTGAATATAGTTTTATATAATTTTATTATATTATAAAATACTTTTGTATACATAGTACCCTCAGAAAGATAGCACAGTACTGTAATCATAAGGGTAATAGATGTAGTTTTTAAATAAATATACACTATTATTTGCATTTTGGAACTCAAAAAAACAAAACAAAGCAAAGACACAGGCAGAAACGATTGGGACTTAAAGGAGGTGAAAATTTTAATTTTTGATAATTTTATTTTTAAAACAATATTGATTTAAAGTTTGGATTTCAGAATTCTAGATTTTGGGGATTTGTATTTCTATATACATTTTCTTCTGAGTGAAGAACAATGTTAGGTAAACTATTTCTTAGCACACCTTTTTCTTTCGTGCACTTTGGGTTACAGCTTTAGGGTTTTGTACTGTGCTTGATAGAAGTTTATGATGAGAGGGATCGAGCGCAGATGCAGTGTAAGCCCTCAATAACCCTAATATTTTTTCACTCCACTTGAAACCTTGTCCTTTATGAGGGAATTATAAGTAAAGGACATTTTTAGACATTTTTAGATATAAGTAAATCCTGGAAGTTATATAATAACGTACACACAAAAAACAACTCCTCAAAAAATAAATGTTTTTTCAACTTGTGAAATGGATCTGCAACAGATCTGACTCACTTTAGTTAAAGAAACATGGAACCAAACATTTTTCATGATTCAGACAGAGCATACAGGTTTTAAACAATTTTGCTTAATTTCTTGGAATCTTTTATTGAAGTGGCAGCAATGCACTGCTGGGAGCAAGCTGACCACATCTGTAAGCCAATCACAAGAGGAATATATGTGCAGCCACCAATCAGCAGCTAGCTCCCAGCTCCTGAGCCTATCTAGGTATCCTTTTCTACAAAGGATATCAAGAGAAGAAAGCAAATTAGATTATAGCTGTAAATCGGAAAGTTGTTTTATTTTGTATGCTCAATCTGAATCCTGAAAGAAAATGTTTGAGTTTCATATCCCTTTAAAATGCCTAGTTCACTGTATTGGCAAATGGTCGGGTCTATGGTTTCTGTGTAGGAACACTTCAAATAATGACTGTGTGACCTTACTTTCCCTAAACCTACACTACCTGCCTCACACTGTAAAGTCTCGCCACTGAAAAGGTGGCGAGACAAACATGGCTGAAACCCTTCACGTAACCTGTTCTTTCAGAGATTGGAATACATCACATTACTGGCGATGTATCCCAATTTAAAGTGCAAGTTACTCCCTTGGATCGTCTGGCTAACTCCCACAGTATGCCTACACCTACATCATATTTTAGCTATACTCCACCCTGGAATGCCCAGCTAACTCCCTAATATCGCTTACACCTATGTCATGTCTTAGCTACACTCCACTGGAATGCCCAGCTAGCTCCCACAGACTGCCTCCACCTATTTCATGTCTGCAATCTACCTGACTATTAAAGTATACAAAAAAATGTAGTATAGGAGTACTATAGGAGCTATCTCGCTACATTTATATATAATGTTAAAATGATATGCATTGTCATGTAAAATGCATATTATTTTAAGTATTGTATATAATTTAAATTATAGTTATTTTTTATTGTTCATAGTCAGCCAGATTACGAGTTTTGTGTTATGGCTGCTCGCTAATTACTTGTACGTTATTTCCATTGCCTATCTTTTATAACGTAGGTATTACGAGTCTGAAAACAATCTCATAACTCGTCGCGATACCTAAGACTACCGCGTTTATTTAATAAGCGTAATTACGTGCACGTTAAAGATTCTCCCATAGAGATCAATGCTAAATGAACTAATCACAGATTTTTCATCTAACACTCGATTTCACGAGAAATACACACTGCTCTGTCATATTACGTATACGGAATAACGCACAACAAAAACACAGCTCAAATGTACAAACAACAATCTCTCACGCAACATAACACATACGCATTCAACATTCATAAAAAAATAAATGCATAACAAAAAAATAATGCACAACATTTACACTAAACGAGGAATCGCTCAATACGTTCAGATCTTGCAACACGGAACAAAACAACATGAAATAAGAATTGCACATTGATACACAAACAAAACATTTGCATTCCCGATTATGGAACATTAGTATAAATAAACATTTACACCACTTGACAAATATGAGACCATCACAAATCAACATTTACATTTACAGATACTACTTTTGGACAATGTTATGCAAAACGATCACTATGACATCATCGCATTATACACATTACACAAATACAAACTCAATATGAGCATGCGCAAATTCAAACTAATACACATTGCACACATACTAACTACTAAGAAAGCACACCTGAACCTCCTTTACTTTGCAAACCGGTACATCATTAAACATTTACATAGGGTATATAAGCACGCTCTAAGCATGGCTTCTTTGACTGTATTGCTTTTTCAAGTTAGGTGCAGGTCTAGGCGTTGGAGTGTTTGGAGAGATTTGAGAGTAGAGAGATTTAGTGAGAGTTAATGTGAGAATTAGTTAGTGTGAGTTAGTGTGAGAGTTAGTTAGTGTGAGAGTTAGTTAGTGTGAGAGAGTGAGTTAGTGTGAGTGAGAGTTTGGGTGAGTGTGTGAGTGTTTTGTTCCTACATTCATTATATAAACACATTTACACGCAAACACATTCAATACATATATACACTGATCACTAACACTACATACACTCCATACCCCATTCCCTCTCATCCTACACTCCATACCCCATTCCCTTTCATTCCATACCCCATTCCCTTTAAGCCCATACTCCATTCCCTTTCATCCCATAGGTTTTTGTTTTCTTAAAAAACTTATTGTTTACATATCCTCATTTTCATCTTTTTCCACATATACGTTTGTGTGTTTAATACCCCTTACCCTCTTTTATTTATATCCCATTCACACTTTAAGCACTTTTTAATTTTTGTTCATTATTTTGACCCCCTTTCATTTGGGCACCTTCACATTTTGTTTGAGTATGTCGGGAGGGGGGATAGGGGGCAGATTAGCCCGGAGCTATTAGAGCTCATTAGGCAGGAGGCTAGGGCTGAGTTCAGGGATGAGCTTGTAGAGGAGGTTAGGCAGGATTTTAGGAACGAGAGAGGGAGGGGGAGAGGAAGGGGGACAGGAAGGGGGAGAGGAAGGGGTGGGTGGACCCGGCCACATTGTTGAAGATGAACAAGTGGCTGGGCCCAGTGGTGTGAAGCATAGACAGGGAGCTTCACAGTCTGGGGAACAGAGGCTCACATCACAGGGGAAGTCCAGGCAGAGGGAGTAGAGATATACCATGGATGAGAAGGAGGCCCTTATAGAGGCTTATATGGAGAGGGCTAGGAGGCTGCAGGCACTGAGGGCCACCCCTTTGGATAAGAGGAAGTAGTGGAACAAGATCAGGGATGCCGTAAATGCAGTGGGGGTCTATAACAGGGATGTGAAGTCGATTCAGCATCGTTACCGGGACTGCAGAGCTGAACTGAAAAGAAAGCTCACAAGGGAGAGGGAATACCTAGCCGGGACCGGTGGCAGTCCAGAAATAATCTTTGAATATTTCCACTGGGAGGAAATGCTGCATCCCAACATCTCCGAGGTGGCCATAGTCGGTATCGGAGGAGTTGATACCGGGAACCTGCCCCTCTCATCTGCCGGTAAGCTCATTTACTAATCTCTTTACATCCACCTCATAACCCATTCACACGCAAAAATTATTTAAGGATATTACTAACGCAATTACGCTTTTTTATACATTATTATGTAAATGCATTCACAATTACCTTGCGAAAGTTGCATTTCAAGAAAAGCCATCACATTAGTATCTAGTCTACAGATTAGGTGTGCATTTAAACAGTTTTAAGACAAACGCAAAAAGACATTCAGATTGACCATATAGATATCAGAAAGACGGGTTTGCAAATGCTGAAATCGTATTGATTGCTTTTGCTTACAATAGAATTACGAAGGAAACCTTATTAATACACGTTCAAATAGAACATTTACATCTTTATTTGGAACTGTGCTAATATCTCAATTTCTTTCTTTTTCAAATATACAGAGTCTAAGCCCGGGGAGGAGGAAGCACAGAACCCACAGGCTTCTCCTTCACCCAGGCATGAGAGTGGTGCAGATGACTCGCCACCTCTGGGAGACCTGGAAGACATCCCTGTACCATCATCCCCTGAAGAAGCCCCCGCTGCAGAAGAGATCCCTGCAGCAGCCCCTCGTGCACCAGCAGCCCACAGTGCACCAGCAGCCTACCATGCAGCAGCTCCTCAGGAGAACATCTCCCCAGAGATAGCAGAGGTGCAGATATTGAATAATTTTCTCGAGGAGATGCGTGCCTCCTGGAGGGAACAGGCAGAATACAGAGTGTACCTGACAGGAGTACTGAATGATATTCACGAAGGCCAAAGAGATATTTTTAATACTCTTAAGGATATGTTGCAGATCCTCCGGGAGGCACCAAATGCACAATCTGCTCCCGCACCATCTGCTCCTGCACCATCTGCTCCTGGACCATCTGCTCCTGCACCATCTGCTCCTGGGCCTCCTCCATCTTCTCCTCTGCCTCAATCTCCTCCCCAACCTGGTGATCCCTTAACCACTCACAGTACTCCTCCTCCCCCTCTTCCCCAAACATCTCCTATGAGAACTTGTCGGAGGGGGCAGTTGCCCCCCCAGAGCCTCAATCTCGTGGGAAGAGGGTAAGGAAGAGGAAGTAATTTTGTATATATTTTTATTTATTTAATGTGTAAAGGATAGGTATGTGATGATGTGGTCTTCTTACACTTGTGGAGCACACTCTGTATTTAAAAGGCCTCTATGGGACCGGGTCCATGGAGCCAGATTGTTTGCAGAGTGTGTTTTACAAGTGTGTGGAGACCACATCATCACATGCTGTCCTTGTTGATTACATTGATTGTTTTTTGCGATGTGATGTCCAAACTGTTCTCCTAATCTCAAACAAAATGACCGTTACAATTATACATGATGGCATATCACTGTTTTGATGCCAACAACACAGCTTAAAGGGACAATCATAACATGAATTGTTGTTTACAAATAAAACACTTTATTATGCAATATCAAGTTTGGAATAACAAGACTGTTATAGAAATACACGTTTTACTTCTGTGATTAACCTTGTATCTATGCCTCTGCAAAATGACCCCTTATTTATGTTCTTTTGACAGACCTGCATTTCATTTAGGTGTATGAAAGCAGAACATTCGCTTACATGATTTTGAGAGAGTATAACATTTTAAACAACATTCACACTTACATTCTTTGACTTGTTATATTGTTATCCTTTGTAGAAAGGTTTATCTATGACTGCTCTGCTGATTGGTGGCTCCATATACCTACCAATTGTCATTGACTCACCCATGTGTTTACTTAAAATATAGTAGTGTATTATACCAAGAGACTGAAGCACATTTAAGAATAGAAGATAATTGCACACCGGCTTAAAAATGTATGTGAAATAAAATAATTCTGGTTTCATGTCCTTTTAAGAGTTACATTAGAAATATATGCTCACAGGACTATATTTAAAGATCAACAATGTGGAAGCCATACATGACACGATACTGAGCATTTACATTAAGAAAAAATATCAGGACATAACATCTAGAATAAGTAGACATCTCATATATTTATCATATGATAAAGGTAAATGCATATTGATTATTTCATTCAAATACAAAAGCGCATCTTTAGAAATTATATATGTAGAAAATTCAACACAACACATTAATTATTTAGTAAAGTGAAAATATTGTTGACAAACAAATGATATTTTTGTGTTCTTTATCAGCTATGGTTCAACAATGTACATGATTGACACAATCCATAATCCAAGAAAGTCATGGTTTTAAACTTGTGTTCTCATTCGCAAACGTAGGTTACATGGAAAATCAAATATTGCGGCACATGCATGGTGCATCCGAGATCGTGTAAAAACGTAATCTAATCAAAGGTGCATCCGAGATCGCGTAAAAACATCATCCAATCAAAGGACGGATTTTACAGCTTTGCATGTGACGTCTTAAGCAACATGGCGCATCTGAGATCGCGTAAAAACGTCATCCAATCAAAGGCGCATCCGACATCGCGTAAAAACGTCATCCAATCAAAGGACAGATTATACAGCTTTGCATGTGACGTCTTAAGCAACATAGCACATCCGAGATCGTTTAAAAACATCATCCAATCAAAGGCGCATCCGAGATCGCGTTAAAACGTCATCCAATCAAGGGACGGATTTTACAGCTATGCATGTGACGTCTTAAGCAACATGGCGCATCCAAGATCGCGAAAAAACGTCATCCAATCAAAGGTGCATCCGAGATCGCGTAAAAACGTCATCCAATCAAAGGACGGATTTTACAGCTTTGCATGTGACGTCTTAAGCAACATGGCGCATCCGAGATCACGTAAAAACGTCATCCAATCAAAGGCGCATTCCAGATCGCGTAAAAGCGTCATCCAATCAAAGGATGCATTTTACAGCTTTGCATGTCAATAAGAAACGTATTTATATTTGAAAAACTAGTATGTGCTATATTGTTATCTATGAAGCATATTTGTTTCATGTAATGCACAGCTTCACATAATGTCACACTAGATAACGTAATACTGTGATATATGAAATATAATCCATTGTTGGTAACAAGTATAAATTTCATTAGAATAGGAGGATTCAGAACTATTTAGGAAGCAGCAGGGTTTAAATGGACATGAAACCCACATTTTATGTTACACGATTATGTAAGAGATTGCAATTTTAACTACCTTTCAAATTTACTGATATTATTTAAATTTGCTTCTTTCTCTTGTTATCTTTTGATGAAATGTGTTTCGAGGTAATCTCAAGAGCAACAAACAACCTATGTTCTAACTGCTGATTGGTGGCTGCATATATATATACCGATTGTCATTGGCTCACCTATGTATTCAGTTAGAAACCAGTAGTGCATTGCTGCTCCTTCAACAAATGATACCAAGAGACTGAATCAAATTTGAGAATTGAAGTACATTTTTAATTTGTTTAAAATAGTATGTTATACCTAAATGATAAAATACATTATTGGGTTTCATGTCCCTTTAACTGAGAAAGAATGCTACGAGATACATTATGAAAATGTGGATTGGTTATACATTATATGTTACTTATAGCTCTGGTGACCATCTTTCCGCTTTAAAAAGGGACACATGAGAAATACATATGTCAGGGATTTTTTCAGAGCTGTTTAAAGAATTGTTTGGAAGAAGAATAATGACAGATGTATTTATCATATGTATCACTTATTCAAGCAGAAATATGGTCAGACTACCTAAAGCAATATATCGTTGGATAATTAAAGAGAATCAATAATAATGGAAAGATATTAATCATGTAAAATATGTGCATTACACACAGTGATTTCTTTTATTATACTACTATAATAAGATGTAAGTAAAATTGGAATACATGTGTTGTCAACATTCAACTAATAGTCGGTTTTAAACATATTATATGTGTATGTTGATATCAAAAGTAAATAAATACATTAGAAATGCATATCCATAAATTAAGAATTGTGGTCAGCATCACTTAAAGGGACATGAAATACAAACAATTAAGTTCAGGATTCACAGAGAGGATACTATTTCCATCAACATTAGTTTAATAATCTTGGGATCATTTGTTAAAGGTGCATCAATTCACTAATGGTTTCTAAATGAACACATGGATGAGCCAATAACAACCAATATATATATGCAAACAACAATCAACATCTAGAACCTAGGTTCTCTGCTACTCATGATCTTGCAAAGATAAACCTTTCAGCAAAGTATATCAATAAAATGAAGCAAATTAAATAATAGATGTAAATATGAAATTTAGTTAAAATTGTATTATACAGTGGGGCAAAAAAGTATTTAGTCAGCCACCAATTGTGCAAGTTCTCCCACTTAAGAAGATGAGAGAGGCCTGTAATTTTCATCATAGGTATACCTCAACTATGAGAGACAAAATGTGGAAACAAATCCAGACAATCACATTCCTGTAAAATAAAACCTAACCTAAGTTACAATAACACCTAACACTACACTATAATTAAATAAATTTACTAAATTAAATACAATTACCTAAATTAAATTAGCTAGAGTACAAAACCCCCCCACTAAATTACAGAAAATAATAAGCAAATTACAGATATTTAAACTAATTACACCTAATCTAATAGCCCTATTAAAATAAAAAAAAACCCTAGCCTAAACTAAACTACCAATAGCCCTTAAAAGGGCCTTTTGCGTGGCATTGCCCCAAAGTAATCAGCTCTTTTACCTGAAAAAAAAATACAAACAACCCCCCCAACAGTAAAACCCACCACCCACATAACCAACCCCTCAAATAAAATACTATCTAAAAAAACCTAAGCTCCCCATTGCCCTGAAAAGGGCATTTGGATGGGCATTGCCCTTAAAAGGACAGTTAGCTCTATTTCAGCCCAAAATCCCTAACCTAAAAATAAAACCTATCCAATACTTACCGAAGATCGACTTACCGGGAGAAGTCTTCATCCAAGCCGGGCCGAAGTCCTCAACGAAGCCGGGAGAAGTCTTCATCCAAGCCGGGTGAAGTGGTCCTCCAGACGGGCAGAAATCTTCATCCAGGCGGCATCTTCTATCTTCATCCATCTGATGCGGAGCGGGTCCATCTTCAAGACATCCAACGCGGAGCATCCTCTTCATCCGGAGTCTTCTTACTGAATGAAGGTACCTTTAAGTGATGTCATCCAAGATGGCGTCCCTTAGATTCCGATTGGCTGATAGAATTCTATCAGCCAATCGGAATTAAGGTAGAAAAAATCCTATTTCAATCCTATTGGCTGAACCAATAAGCCAATAGGATTGAGCTCACATTCTATTGGCTGTTCCAATCAGCCAATAGAATGCAAGCTCAATCCTATTGGCTGATTGGATCAGCCAATAGGATTGAACTTCAATCCTATTGGCTGATTGCATCAGCCAATAGGATTTTTTCTACCTTAATTCCGATTGGCTGATATAATTCTATTAGCCAATCGGAATCTAAGGGACGCCATCTTGGATGACGTCACTTAAAGGTACCTTCATTCAGCTTTAGTCGTCGAATGAAGAGGATGCTCCGCGTCGGATGTCTTGAAGATGGACCCACTCTGCGCCGGATTGATGAAGATAGATGTGTCTGGATGAAGACTTCTGCCCGTCTGAAGGACCACTTCGCCCGGCTTGGATAAAGACTTCTCCCGGCTTCGTTGAGGACGTCGGCCCGGCTTGGATGAAGACTTCTCTCGGTAAGATGATCTTCAGGGGGTTAGGGTTTTTTTAAGGGTGTATTGGGTGGGTTTTATTTTTAGGTTAGGGACTTTGGGCTGCAATAGAGCTAACTGCCCTTTTAAGGGCAATGGGGAGCTTAGGCTTTTTTAGATAGTATTTTTTTGGGGGGGTTGGTTGTGTGGGTGGTGGGTTTTACTGTTGGGGGGTTGTTTGTATTTTTTTTTCAGGTAAAAGAGCTGATTACTTTTGGGGTAAAGGCTATTAGATTAGGTGTAATTAGTTTAAATATCTGTAATTTGTTTATTATTTTCTGTAATTTAGTGGGGGGGGTTTGTACTTTAGCTAATTTAATTTAATTTAGGTAATTGTATTTAATTTAGTTAATTTATGTAATTATAGTGTAGTGTTAGGTGTTATTGTAACTTAGGTTAGGTTTTATTTTACAGGTAAATTTGTATTTATTTTAGCTAGGTAGTTATTAAATAGTTAATAACTATTTAGTAACTATTCTACTTAGTTAAAATAAATACAAACTTGCCTGTAAAATAAAAATAAACCCTAAGCTAGCTACAATGTAACTATTAGTTATATTGTAGCTAGCTTAGGGTTTATTTTATAGGTAAGTATTTAGTTTTAAATAGGAATAATTTAGTTAATGATAGTAATTTTATTTAGATTTATTGTAATTATATTTAAGTTAGGGGGTGTTAGGGTTAGAATTAGGTTTAGGGGTCAATAACTTTAATATAGTGGCGGCGTCATTGGGGGCGGCAGATTAGGGGTTAATAAACATAGGTAGGTTGCGGCGACATTGGGGGCGGCAGATTAGGGGTTAATACATATAACGTAGGTGGCGGCGGTGTCCGGAGCGGCAGATTAGGGGTTAAAATTTTTATTATAGTGTTTGCAATGCGGGAGGGCCTTGGTTTAGGGGTTAATATGTAGTTTATAGGTGTTAGTATACTTTTTAGCACTTTAGTTATGAGTTTTATGTTACAGCGTTGTACCATAAAACTCATAACTACTGACTTTTAAATGCGTTAGGACTCTTGACGGGGTAGGGTGTACGCTCACTTTTTGGCCTCCCAAAACAGACTCGTAATACCGGCGCTATGGAAGTCCCATAGAGAAAAGACTTTACGAAGTTTATGTAAGTCGTTTTGCGGTAAGGCCAAAGAAGTGTGCGGTGACCCTAAACCTTCAAGCCTCGTAATAGCAGCGGTAGTAAAAAAGCAGCGTTAGGACCTCTTAACGCTGCTTTTTTACCCTAACGCACAACTCGTAATCTATCCGACAGTTTGGACATCACTAAATCACATTAGTCTAAAATATTCTAAATAATATACTTAGAAATGTGAAGACTAGAGCACTAATATAAACAATACATTTATGAGCTCATCAAGGTGATTGTAAAGAAAACGATGTCTTTCACATATGTTGGATTTCTTACTATATTAGACAGCCAATTCTTATCATATGAATCGATGGCATATCTAAATATAACCATTTTTCCCTGTTTTAAAATTAATACAGACACACACACAACACTTTGAATAACAACTGGTGACAACTAGAGCCTAATCCATGTGGCACATATCCATTTGTGCAATGTACAGTAATCTTAGGACACAACACATATTGATCACAATGCAAGACATAAGATATATTTAAAACTATGTCATCATGGTGCTGTTAGAATATTTATATATATATATATATATATATATATATATATATATATATATATATATATATATGTAGTCCAAGAGTGAAAGATGTGATTTATATATCAATATTGTTTCAGCAAAACAGTGTAATGATTAATTAAGATATTTTGTATTTATATTAAAAATAAAAATATCTTTATTTGACAATGTCACTGTTAATGAATTGTCTAGTCCATATGTTGATGTAATGAATGGGATAGAGCATGCAATTACAATCAAATATATAATTTCCTGCTATCATCAAAAATCTTTAATTATCCTTCTCTCTTAAAGGGACATGAAACTCCAAATGTTTAATTGTATTCATTTTCATGATTCAAATCCAGCATGTGATTCTAAACAGCATTCCAATTTACTTATTTTAGCTAATTTGCTTCATTGTCTTAGAATCTTTTTTTAAAGGAGCAACTATGCACTACTGGGAGTTATCTAAAGACATCTGTTGAACCATAAAAATGGGCAATTTTGTGCATCAACCAATCAGCAGGTTTCTCCCAGTAATGCTATGCTGCTCGTGAGCCTACCTAGATATGCTTTTCAACTAAGGATACCAATAGACTGAAGCAATTTAGATAATATAATCAAATTGGAAAGTTGTTTAAAATCACATGTTGTACCTAAATCATAAAAGAAAAATGTTGTATTTCATGTCCCTTTAATGATAAGAAGAAAATATCAAAGCATATGAGATGTATATTTATATAATCTGCACATATGTAAAAATGTGTTAGTGTTGTCTAAATGTAGCCAAAAACTGTCAAGCACTACCCAGGGGCAGAATACAAAATGGCCATGACCAAAAGATTACATTAAAATGAAGATATCAAGAATCAAAGGAATATTTTCAAATACTCATAAATTGAGATTTGTATTACAATGGAATCCCAACTCTGATTCGTGATTCTTATCATAAAATAACAAGCAAATTGAATTAGAGTACCCATATTAATATAGATCAATGTGAATGTATTAGGTAATGTTATGTCCAAGTTTGTAAGACAAAGGTATATTAGAATGAGACATACGACACTCTGACGAACACGGTCTCAAGGTTCCAGCACCAACATCCATATCTGTAAAAGATTCAATCAGGATTGGATATCATTAATACAAATCAGGCCATGGACACGAACAATCAGATATTTTTTTTCTAATTGACAAAGTAAAATTATATTTGTATTCACGTAAGTTCATTGTTTTAAAACTTAATTTATAAAGAGATCATGTATTCTTATTTACAATCTTTTATGTTGTTGACTGTCGCTTTAAGTCATTTTTTGTCTTCTTGCATTGTCATCAATTGTTAGACATTGTTCAATTTTTATTTTGATATTGCTAATATAGCTTTTCTAATGTAGAAGATTGTAAATAAGGATACTGTATTCTTCACATTTATACTAATTAACGTATACATTTGACCAACATGTCTAAAGTAATGCCACTGTTACAGCAAACACATGTTCACGTCTCTGCGCAATTATATCTTTCATGATCATTGCGCAATTATTAAAAGCGTAATTGCGCATCCCTGATTCAGAATTGATTTGGATATAGTGTGATGAGTATAATTTCTAAAGACTTCAAATATATTTGCAATTGGATATATTACGATATTCCAATTGGATATTTGTAAAGATTGAATGATACCAATTAATATTTCTAACTTTTGTATGATTCCATATTCAATGTATGAAATGGCGGATGATAGTGATTTCACGGATGTGCAATTTCATTTTAGCTCTGTGACGCATATTCTGGAGAGTGCAAGAAACATCATTCCTATTTCATGTGTGACAAATCTAAATTCAGATATCTAAACATCATATGTAGCGTGTGTTGTGAGATCTATATAGGTTGAATATATGACTATTTACACATTGCTTAAATATATACTTAAATATTAATATATCATATGAAGTCTGATATTTACTTGGTTCAGCTTCTCTACTTCCTTCTCCCAGGTCACCGATTGGAGAAGCAGCTGCACTGGGCTCCGAGTCTTGAGTGTCAGAGCCGGCAACTGGGGATTGAGAAGAAGTCGAGGAACGTGCGGATGCAAATCTGCTGGGGAAATGGAGATTGAGGAGGGTGCATAAAGTCTCCTCATAAGCTTGCAGGTATAGTTTCCATGGGGGTGGATCCTGCTTATCATCCCTCCGACAGACTTTTACCCACTCCTTCATGAGGCAGACATTATTGCGAAGCCTCAACCTCATATCCCCGAATCTCTGCATGGTTTGATCCGGGGTCCTCTGGATGTTACACACAGATTTAACATCTTGGGTGATAGACATACAGAGGGCCCTCCTAATTTTCGGCTTCGTCGACTTCTTCTTGTTCCCAAACAGCTGCGGATAAAACTCCTCAACCACGTTGACCAGTGCAGCACTTTCCGCCCGTGTGAACCTGGGAGACGTCATGCCTGCTAGTATTTATGATAATAAATATAATATATAAATATATATCTGCCAGCAGGCATTAGAGAACTGACAAAAATGGCAACGTGTAATGGACTTTTATATGGTGAAGTAAACATTATATGCACCATGGAACATGGTGTCTGTACATCTGATTGGATAAAATATTGAAATTTTGTTATCATGTCTGTGAGGCCATACTGACTCAAGTTATGTTTGTGTGATGAACTCTGATTGGCCGATCCTTAATGTTTCATGGATTCATATCTTTGTAACTTACATACACATACCTCCTGGGGGTGCTGTTACTACATTTGGCATGTAGACTTATTTGTAATTTATGGGACTGTTATGCGTATATGTGTCACGCAGATTTAATATATGTGATCCATTACATATTAATATATTAAGTTTACATTTGATCTCAATTTGATTTTTACTCATGATAGTAAATATAATCCAGTCACATTAGTAAATGTTTTAAACATTTTGATGTTTAATATTGATCAGGTTATTTAATATAAATATATTTTATTCAAAAAATTAAACATTTTATGTATTCATTGTTTATTAAAGAAATATTGTGACTCATTGTGAAGTATTGACATTGCTCTATTAAATGTATTTACAATCCCAACAATGCACATCGATTGTGTGCTAGTTAGTGCGTGACATTAGAATATAATTTTTAATTATGCTAATCTCGTGTTGCAAGATAGTTTAACACGCTATATTTCTGAAATGCGTAATTTGTATTTTTAATGGACGTAACTTGAATTAAAATGTTTTTTTAATTTTAATATCAACGTTTGTTCATTATTTTTTTTTGCAACGGCGTCTTTATTTTTAAAGGGACATTACACCCAAATATTTTCTTTCATGATCCAGATAGAGAATACAGTTTTAAACAACATTAAAACGTAACTCTATCTATTTAGCTTAATCTTTAGATATCCTTTACAGAAGAAATAGCAATGCACATGGTTGAGCCAATCACACAAGGCATCTCTGTGCAGCCACCAATCTGCAGCTACTAAGCATATCTAGATATGGTTTTAAAGGAAAGTATATCAAAAGAATGAAGGTAATTAGATAATAGAAGTACATTTGAAAGTTTAAAATTATATTTTCTATAGGAATCAGGAAAGAAATGTTTTTGGATTAATGTCCCTTTAATGAGCTGATATGCAATATTTAAATTTATCTAAAGACATCTGTCTAAACATTGTTACTATGCATTGTTGCCCACCCACAAATAATTTTATATTTCACAGTAATGCTTTGCTGATCATAAGCCTATGCATCTTGTTTGTGAAAACTTAGGATAACATGAGAATAAACCATATGTGATTATTAAAGTCCATTTTTATTTTATATTCAAATCTGCTCTGTCTGAATCATGGCAGATTAGATTATTTAGTCATTTCCCTTTCAATAAAAATGAAATATCCATCACAAGCTCTAAAGTAAAACTTTTTTTTTTTAAATATGCAGTCATGTGTGAATATGAAAAATATATTTAAATATATGATTTTATATACATATAAAAGGGATAGTAAACCCAAAAGATATTTACTTTAATACACTACTAATTATTGCATATTCGATCCTGTTATATGAATATACGTTTGACCTGTGTGAGAACCTTGTTTGTAAAATGTCCCCTTATCTCCATCCTTTGATGGAGCTTTTTAATGATTCAGTGCAGACTCTTTAAGGGACAGTATACTATAATATTTTGAGAAATTAATGTGTTTAGAATTCCTTATTATTTTATTATCAGCATAGTATATAATGCATGAAATTAAATGGTTCATGTTGGTCTATTAATTATTATTGGGAAGCGAAAACCACAAATATGTGTATTAGCTTGGATAGATAGTCTGATCTACTAACTTTATCCTGTTTTTAGACATATACATACTTCTTATATCTACCAAACAATCAACATAAAACATTTCTAATTTGTATTACCTTATGTATTGTATGCCCCACTGTGAGTGAAATATCTTACAATGGCTGTATTTATACAGCTTTGACTTAAAGGGACATTAAACCAGAATATTTTCTTTCCTGATTTAGATGGATAATACAATGTTAAACAACTTTCTAATTTACTTCTATTATCTCATTTGCTATTATCTCTTGATATTCTTTCCTGAAAAGCATATCTAGATAGGCTCAGGTGCTGCTGATTGGTGGATGCACATAGATGCCTTGTGTAATTGGCTAACCCATGTGCAAAGCTATTTCTTTAACAAAGGATATCTAAAGAATGAAACAAATTAAATAATAGAAGTAAATTTGAATGTTGTGTAAATTTGTATTCTCTGTCTGAATCATGAAATAAAATTTTGGGTTTAATGTTCCTTTAAGGACAAAACAATTAGGAATAGGTGGAGTTAACATTGGAGAAATAAACTAAATTAAAAAAAAGGGTAACAGAAATACTTATAGAAATGTGATACACTCCAACAGGTAAAGAGTATAATTGTGAGAAATTATATTTTGATATATCTATAGTTAACTGACCCTTCAAATGACTCCCCTAGAGTGAAAAGTCATCAATATGGCATACAATAACTAGCTTGGTATAAATGTGAAATTAACTTACGTTTTCTTTAAATATAATTTAAACTAGATTGCCATGCAAATAATGAAGGCATAATAAATAACCTATATTTATTTTAAGAATGTTTTTTGTTACCTAAGAAAGATTATAGAGATTAGAATGTAAATATAACATTAAACTACACTGTCACTTTAATGTAAGAAGTTAAACACTTTCATTCCTTAAAATTGAAATGAGCAAAGTTGTTATGTACAATTCATACTGCATATCCTCGTCATAAACATTTTATGATTTTGACATCTCTAAATCACACAACCAAATCATAGATTGCTGTATCTAACTCCACCTTAAATTTTGTAAGATACTTGACTTTAACATGCATTGGTTAGAAACATGATTCAATAGATATTAATTAAACAAGGTCATTTGTTATAATTCCTAATCACTTAATACCATGACTGTTAGGCAATGTCCTGTCCCTTTAAATTAGCATATACGGGGTTTCCTATACCTGGGGACTCAGGTGTATTTAAGTAGCATTTCTATGTGAACTTATCAGTCCATGAATAAGGCAGAGGGCTGCCGAAACGCGTAGGACCCGTTCAGTATACCCCTTATGCAAGGGCATTAAGCTTTTATGCTGTTTTATTGTTTCTCCAATAAAGTCAACTTTGATTTAACGCCTGGAGGTCTCGCTGGTTTTTCTACAATTACGTCTATTACCTTTCCCAGCTTGAGCCTTGGCGTACACCGGAGCAGCAGTGGTTGGATTGGTGTTGTTGATCTGACGTCATTACGTAAAGCAGGGAAGATCGCATCAGGCAGACAGCGTGGGCTACGGTTGGTAGCGAGAAGCACGCCAATACTGATACTCACCCGGCATTTGCATCGAAGAGGTTAGTGCACAGGAGGCCGGCGGAGATGGGATCCTCAGTACAGCTGGGAAGAATCGGTTGATTACTCCGCAACCGCATAGTGGGGCCACGTTTACGGCACGACCGGTACGCTGCCGGGTGAGTCATTTTACATATTCTTCCATCTTACCTACAACACTAAATAGCCTGGAGCTGCAAAGGGAGACGCTTTTGTACATTTGTATATTGACTTTAACATTATCTGCTTAAGCTGTGTTGATATTTTTTATTCAATAAATTAATCAAAATTAGTATATTTGATATCAGACATGTGCTTGTAAAATGTATACTTTAACAGTCATGGGATTAATATTTTGTTTACATGTCAGAATATTAGATGAATGTATTTCTTCTTATCTTACTGGGATAGAGATATGTATCAAATCATATGTATTTCAATAAATAAAATTGAAAAATATAGTTTGTAAATAAATTTATAAAAAAAAAATAGTTTTGGAATTCATCAAAAATGAAAATCTGAAAAAGAAAGAAAAGAAATATTAAAAACATTAGTCTAGTACTGTAAATAGCCTGCATGTAAAGAGAATATTAGTAAAATAGTAAATCCATAATTCACCAAAATTAATATATGGCCTGGGACTCAGGAGAATAAGGGATGAGGAACAATTGTGTCCGCAATAATAAGTTCATTATCAACTTTTTTTATATATAACAATATAAGTATATTTTAATTAATTATGTTTTATATATATTTTTAATGTATTCCACACAAATATGTGCATCCTTTTTTACCTTTTTTTCTTGAATCTATAGATCTAGTAGGCAATATAAACATATAATAATTTTATTATGTATATATATATACTTGAAGTTTTTAACCGTTTGATAAACAATGTACATAGAATGTATAAGGTATGATGAAAAAGGGCACTAGGACCCAGTACAAACACATACCTGCACCGGTGCTTGGTCTATTGTCAGGCAACATCCGGTTTAGGATTTTAAATGTTGAACATTTGGGTAACATTTGCAGTCAAGCAAAGGAGAACAATACCCCTGAAGAAGTTTGCTTGTTGCAAAGGAAACGCGTTGGGTCTAAACGGGACAAAACAGTGACAGGTCCTGAATTACCGTACACCAGCTGTAAGCAAAGAAAGAGTATACAAGCCGCTTACTTTGTGGAACATCATACGCTGCTGTGAGAGAACAGCTGAGGCGGCAAAACTGTTTTGAACAGTATTATAACACGGAACTCTAAGCTTGAATCAGCCTTTGGTGGATAAACGGACATTTGCTGACAACATTTTTTAAGAAAGGCATTACTAACACTACAATCTTGTAAGTGTAAATTTTTACTTTTTGCGCATAATAAATTGTTTTAAAAGCTACCTTGATTCGGTGGGCGCTGTGTGTTTGTTATTTATTTCAGCTGTTCGCTTCTGCCGTAACTAGGACATCCAGACTACACACTAGGCAGCAACCGATCAAAGTTGGGAAGTCAGAAAGGAGCGTCATTTTTTCAAGATTCAACAGTCTGGAGATTAGCAGCCTACTTGGTCTGGACATTTGATCAGATGCATTTGTGGTAATTAAATATCTATATGGTGTTGTAATTATAACATTTGTTCAGACAAATTGACAATTGACTTAGCATATGATATTTTAATTGGTTGAATCATTTAAACATTGTTACAAGGGTGTCTGTGCCACAGACACAGATTCCCAAAAAAGCAGTCTATACAATAATTTTTTATTCAAAAACTGGCTATTTTAAATAAGTACCGGAACATTTTAATTTTAATTTTAACTACAGGGAGCGCTGAGATTTAGCATTGTGTTATAAATGAGACGTGTTTACAATTGCCTACTGTTTGTGAATATTGAAATGTTAAAAAATAATTTTCTGTCCGTTTAAATATGATTTAATTTTGGAAAACTGATTTCATATTGGTGATGATAGAATTGATGGTGATTTCTAGTTGATGTAATGTAATTTCGTAAAAGATTTTGATGTTGTAGTGATGTTCACACATGTAAAAGCCATAACTCCATAGGGAAATAGTAATTTCTTGATCTATTTGTCATAGCGGAACTAACGCAAGAATGAATGAATTAGCGCCACAATTCTAACGCTGATATTATGAGTTTTAAAGTCTAAAAATTTTGCGTGCGTTAGGTAAATCTGCCGGTCGTGTGCACAAGCACGTATTCCCCATAGAAATCAATAGAGGAGAGAAATTTCAAGGGAAATAAAATCCAACACTTGTGTTGTGCGTAAAGTGAGTGACGTCATGTTCTTTTGTGAAAAAGTAGCTAAATCGTATTAATTTTATAATAAAAATATGTTTTGTGTACGTAATGTGCTGTATATTTTTTGTATGTATCTAATTCTGTATGTATGTAATAATTTTTGTAGTTAGATGTAGCTAGATGAGTGTATGTTCCCGTATGTCTATGTAAGTCAATGTAAAATGGGTTTGTGTGCATTTGTTTTCAAACACCCGAGATCTTGTAACTTTGATCCGTTATATTTTGACATGGAAAAATTTAATTTAAAAAAGCAATATTGTAGAGTGTTTGTATGAGTGTAAGTGTACTTTGTGTAATGTTTTTGAAGAGATTCGTGAATGTTTTTGTTATCGGTATATCATTAACTACTGGGTCTGTGTGAGCGTTATGTATTTGAGCGTAAATGGTGATATTTGTGGCGCTACGGAAAATTGTAATAGCAGTGGTAGGGAAAATGAAGCGTTATGGCCCATAACAATGATATTTGACTCATAACGCACAACTCGTAATCTAGCTGTTTATTATTTAAAACATAAATATATATTTTAAATGTTATAATTATATATAAAATAAGGGACTGTTTGCATTGGTGGGATTGTGGCAGTTTAGGGGTTAATAAGTTAGGGGGAGTTTTCAATGGGGGTTATTGCGGTATACTGGTTGATAGGTAAGGAAGTTTAATGTGGTTGTCTATTGGTGGTATAGGGGTTAATAGGTTAGGAAGTTTATTGCGGTGGACTATTTGCAGTACAGGGGTTAACAGGTTAGGAAGTTTATTGCAGTGGGCTATTGGCGGTATAGGGGTTAATAGGTTAGGAAGTTTATTGTGGTGGGCTATTGGTGATATAAGGGTTAATAGGTTATGAAGTTTATTGCGGTGAGCTATTGCTGGTTTAGAGGTTAATTAGTGTAGGGTTAGTTTGTGGTAGGGGGATATGTCGGTTTAGGGGTACATAGGTTCATTTATTAGGCTTGGTGCAAAATATTTAAAAGGAATCCTTTACTTTACATTGGCAATGTCGGTGCCAATGCTGCTTGGCATATTTCACCAGCATCGACACCAATTGTTATGTATAGTAATATGCCTCTCTGCTATGTTGCCTTTAAACAGTAATGTTGGCACTTTTGAATATTTGCTGGCGTTCTTGACATTGCGTCAGTTCCCTTTATATATATTGCCGCCTCCCAGCACTTTCGATAATCAGTCATAAAAAGCCTGAGAAGATAGTCCTGAACCTAGAAACAAATATTATATATATATTCCCACATGGGTAATGAGTGTATTTAAAATAAATTAAAATCAGATCTAATTAAAGAGAGATTTGTCTATATAAATGAAATGTGTATTTATTACATCAAATGAAATCTTAGAGAAAACATAAGCAAAGACCTGGGTTATTTATAATATTAAAACATCCTATATATAATAAAATAGTTAATGCAGAAAATTTCCAGATATTATAATGTTACTGAAAGGCAGTATAATTTCAGTTCAAAAGTGTCTTATGAATTGGGTCATCACCCACCTTGCCTCCTATTATGTAAAATGGAATTTCTCACTTCTTGACATATGTCTCCCAAACTGGTCCGGATCTTCCCTTTGCTTAGTAAAGCTGCCTAGCTCCTATAAAGCAGAGATGAGACCACCTGACCTCCCTATGATTTTTGATTTGTGAGTTACTACCGTATGTTTGTTAGTACGGCAAAAGCTCAAAGGACACTCTTCTGAGTGAGTCGTATTGCAGTGCTCTTCTTTATCCAGGCGGTGGTCCATCTTCATCCACGCAGCGGTCCATCTTCATCCAGGCAGTGGTCCATATTCAGCCATCTTCTTCTTCAATGGCGTCACTCTGCTGGGGAAGTCTTCATCCATCTTCCATCCAATGTATCTTCTTATCTCCAGATCTTCAGTCCGTGAAGTTCTCTTCCTGCAGTGACTGCTGTACACTGAAGTTATAATACGAGGTACCCCCTTTTTATAGGTACCCTTGCATTTCTATTGGCTAATTTTTATTCCAAATTCAAATCAGTCAAAATATAAAGGGGGTACCTAGCATTTAAACTTCAGTGTGTGGTGGTGACCACATGAAGAGGACGTCAGGGATGGAAGATATGAAGATAAGAAGCTAAGAAGACTCATCAGATGGAAGATGTATGAAGACATTCCCAGCGGAGCGGCAACGTTGAAGAACATAGCTGAAGATGAACTGCTGCCTGGATGAAGAGGATCACCGCCAGAGCTGAGCATGTAGGAGCCGCATTCAAGTTGGGTGAATAGAAACTTTGGGGTTTAGAGTTAGTATT
Source organism: Bombina bombina (assembly GCF_027579735.1). Lineage (NCBI taxonomy): Eukaryota > Metazoa > Chordata > Amphibia > Anura > Bombinatoridae > Bombina > Bombina bombina. The sequence goes on from NC_069499.1 coordinate 893,406,486, forward strand.
TTTGGGGTGTTTTTTTAGGATAGGGTTTTTTTTAGAATAGGGTATTTTTTGTTTTATTAACAAAAGAGTTTTATTTGCTTTAGGGCACTGGTTTTCAAACCCATCTTCAGGCCTCTCTAACAGGCCACATTTTGAGGTTATCTGAACTAGAGCACAGGTGAAACAATCAGCTGACAAGTAAACATGGTTATTTTACCTGCTCTCATCCAAGGTAATCCTAAAAACCTGGACTGTTAGGGAGGCCTGAAGACAGTTTTGAAAACCAGTGCTTTAGGGCAATTGTCTACCAAATGCCCTTTTCAGGGCAACCTATTTTTTTTTAAGATAGGGATTTTTTTGCGTGATTTTTTAGGATAGGATTATTTTTAAAACTGGATTTTTGTTTTTTTAACTTGAAATCACTTTAGGGCAATGTCAATGCCCTTATGAAGCCAACCTTTTTTTTAGGATAGGGATTTTTTTTCACGTAAAGATTTTTCAGGATAGGATTGTTTTTAGAATAGCAATTTTTTTTTTTGTCTGGGCAAAAGCGCTTATCACTTTAGGGCAATGCCCTACCAAATGCTGTTTTCAGGACAACTTTTTTTAGGATAGGGTTTTTTTAGGGTAGTTTTTTTTTAGAACAGATTTTTTTTTAAATGTAAAAGAACTAAAGACACTTTAGGACAATGCCCTATAAAATGACATTTTTTTAAGGCAATTTGTAAAGTAGGTTTTTTTAAGATAGCTTCTTTGGGGATTTTTTATTTTAAATGTAAAATCGCTTTGGGGCAATGTCCTACCAAATTCCCTTCTAAGGGCAATTGTTAAAGTAGGTTTTAGTGTTAGTAAAGGGTTTTTTATTTTGCGTTGGGCTTTTTTTTAAGGGGACCATTTATTTTTATTTATTTATTTTTAAAAACATTTTTATTTTTTGTAGCTGTAGTGTTTGTAATTTTTTGTAACTTAGGAGGTGTTCAGTTAGGGGTCTGGGTGGGGTTAGCTGATAGGTAGTGTAGTGTAGGGTAGTTTGCAATAGGGGGTGGTGGTTTAGGGGATAATAGGTTAAGGGGTTTCTTGCGGTGGTGGTTGTGGTGCTTTAGGGGTTAAGTAGTGTAGGGTTTATTGAAGTTGGCTATTGTTGGTTTAGGGGTTAATAGGTTAGGGGGTGGTTAGGTTTTAGGTCATGGCAGATTAGGGGTTAATAGTGTAGTTTGTGCTGGGGTGATGGCACATAAGGGGTTAATAGTTTAGAGTAACATTACATTTCTATAGCATGTTAAAATGTATTTTCATATATAATGCATATTTTTTTAGTCATTGTATAGAAATTAAACTGCTTTTTTTTTGCATCTTCTTTTTAAGTATAAAATTGTTTTAAATCATAAAAAGAACATGCAAAAAAAAGGAGTTTCATTTCTATACAATGATTAGCACATGAAAATGCATATAATTTAAACATTGCATAGAAATGTATCTACATAGCTCCTATAGTTATAGGTTGTTTTTTTTCCGTAATTAGTCAGCTATAGCAAAGACATGACGTAGATGTAGGTGTTCTGTGGGAGTTAGCTTGGGGTTCCAAGGGTAGTATCCGGCATTTTGATTAGGATACATCACCAGTAGTGTGATATATTACAATCTCTGAAGTGCAGGTTACGTGTAGGGTTTCAGCCATGTTTGTCTTGCCGCTTTTTCAGGAAATGGAAACCCAGACTGTCCTGGTCATTCCCGTACAGGTGGCAACCCTATTGAAAAATCATACATGTGTTTTGTTAAAATTTTATTCTAGCCCTAACACTTTACTTCAGGTCTCCAGGCGCGCTATTTATTTTAGCGTTATTATGAGGCGCGCAACACATAACTCACCATTTGTAATATGTGCAAAGATAACAAGCCCTGCCCTAAAAATAGCGCACAATCTAGTATTCATTGAAAGTGTAGGGCACACTAAAAAAAGATGGTCGTGCTAACTTTTTTACCATGCACTTGTGCACTATTTTTAAGGCAGTGACACAATATGGAGTAATGCTCCTCTTGTAATTTAGGCCTCTAATTTTTATTTATAACCAAAAAGTGCCTTTTATTTTTTACAAAATAATGACAGGTTTTGGCTGACCGATTCATGTGACTGACACGCTGAGTTCTTTGGTCTTGAACGCTGTGGCAGACGTCGGAGTCTAGGCGAGTTTGTTGGATGGCGGAACTATTCTGTTAACTGGATATGTAGCAGTGAAGCTTGGATCCTTTCATTTAAAAAATTAAAGCAGGAGCTCTTTGAGTCCGTACAACGTTTTGCAGGCAATTACACATGCAAGTGCGACTGACAGAAGGGTATGTGACTGCTGTGCTTATCGCCTTAATCACATGTTTGCTTGGCAATATTAACCCTGCTTTATGCTTACAAACTGGCACTCCTCTTTAATCACACTTCTAATCTACTGGAGTAAGAAGCAACTATGTTTGCCCTATCTGGATACTTAAAATCTGGCTCTGATTGTTACACCTGTTCCCTGGCTGGGACTTTGCTCATTACAGCTAATAACCCTGATTGTGGACATTTTTGCTCTACACCTGTCCCTTTTATATCTTGGTACCCGTGGTATTGAAATACTTTGTATATGTGGGTTTTTATACAGAGCTCTGTTTTGTCCCATACAGCGTGGCCACGCCCCCTGCTATTACATCCTAAATGTTGTTGTATGTATGTTTACCCTTCCACGTGTTGAGTGGCTATGTACAAACAACTTAGATCCCTTATATTTTCCTCAGCTCAGACCTTGGGGCCTATTTATAAAAGGTCTTGCAGACCTGATCCGACAGTGCGGATCAGGTCCGCAAGACCTTGCTGAATGCGGAGAGCAATACGCTCTCCGTATTCAGCATTGCACCAGCAGCTCACAAGAGCTGCTGGTACAACGCTGCCCCCTGCAGACTCGCGGCCAATGGGCCGCCAGCAGGGGGTGTCAATCAACCCTATCGTACTCGATCGGGTTGATTTCCGGCGATTCCTGACCCCTTCATCAGAGTAGGCGGACAGGGTTATGGAGCAGCGGTCTTTAGACCGCTGCTTCATAACTGCTGTTTCTGGCGAGTCTGAAGACTCGCCAGAAACACGGGCCCACAAGCTCCGTTCGGAGCTTGATAAATGGGCCTCCTTGCCTCCTCTGTCCTTTGGGGATTCTGATTCCTGAGTGGGTGTAGTTGGTGTGTTCTTACTCATACAACTCATATTCTTATGCCTGAGGGGGTATTCATTTCCTTGTGCTTTATAAGGCACATTCTCAGCTGTGTCATTCCAGGACCGGTCCTGTTTAATTATTATTTTGTCTATATGTATATTTTTTCAGTGATCCTTTTATCAGTGCTGCTGTTGCGACTTCTGACTCGATATTTTGTATTAATAAATTTGTATTTTTTTAAATTTGTTGCATTATTTTTCTTCAAGAGTGCTGTCTTCCCTGTCTTGTAAACAGTGTTACTACTGTATACCACTGTTCTCTCTTTTTTTATAGATTTGTTTTTTCAAAACTATATCTTATCTAAAGCGTAACAAATTATTTTATCCTACAGTTCAAACAATTATGTTTTCTTTAGGCTGTCAAAAAACAGCTTTATGAACGGGCACATTTTTTTGATGGATATTTTCACATATAAAATAAAATTTCATACCTCATTAAATTTAGGCTTGTGTGCAAAATATATTACCAACAACAGCAACAAGTATTTTGTGCTAGCTATTTAAATCCCTCACAGGATCTGCTCACAGCAATAATGGGGATGTATCACTCTTGGTAATTCCCTGCTGTTAGAAATTAAAGCTTAGAGTATGTACTTAAAGGGACACTGTACCCAATGTTTTTATTTTGTAATTCAGAAAGAGCATGCAATTTTAAGCAACTTTCTATTTTACTCCTATTATAAATTTTTCTTTGTTCTCTTGCTATCATTATTTGAAAAAGAAGGCATCTAAGCTTTTTTTTGGTTTCAGTACTCTGGACAGCACTTTTTTATTGGTTGTTCACCAAAAATGGGCCGGCATCTAAACTTACATTCTTGCATTTCAAACAAAGATACCAAGAGAATGAAGAAAATTTGATAATAGGAGTAAATTAGAAAGTTGCTTAAAATTTCATGCTCAATCTGAATCACGAAAGAAAATTTTTGGGTACAGTGTCCCTTTAATGGTTACAGCAAAGACCCTTAAGTCATCAAAAGAGCTATTTATTACATTTACATTTTTTGTTAAACTCCAAGCTACATTTTTAAAGGGATGTAAAATCAAAATTAAAGGGACACTAAAGTCAAAATAAATAAAAATGTAGTCAAAATAAAGTTTTAAGATTCCAATTTACTTCCATTATCAAATTTTGCAGTCATTTTTTTTTTTTTTATAAATAATTTTTTATTGAGGTCAAAGTCACAGAGTAATGTACAAAAGGCATTTCAATACACGTATGAAAACAAAAGCAAGGCGGAAGACAACCTTCCGGGTTAGACAGAATACATACAATGATCAGGAATCAAAACCATATATGATCAAGCCTGAAGGAATAGACCTCAAAGTAAAGATTTTTTTACAATTTAAATATATTTAACCAATATTAGAGAAGTAAATATTACAAGAAAGTTGTTCAGAGACTAAGTCAATGTGCTTAACAAAATGTGCTTGCATACCTGGGGGCAAATAGAAGTCCGTTTGACAAGTTTCTGGTAGGAAAATCCCATGGGGGAACAGGACAGGGGGGTAGTTGGGGAAAAAAGGAAAGAAAAAAAAAAACACCCTTATATAACCTGCCAGTCTCAGGGAGGGGGGGAATGATACAGTCCCCTCCCACTGGTACAGTCTGCTGTTGGTATCAGCTACCTTCCTTTTACATAGAGAGAATTGTGCCTTCCCCCAGTGAGTCCCAGGGCTCCCAGATCAGCCGAATGGCCCCTGATGCCCCTGTTTTCATGCGAGCCTTCATGCTCACTGGAAACAGCAGTTATGAAGCAGCGGTCTTAAGACCGCTGCTCCTTAACTGGTCCGGGTGGACATCAATCCGCCTGATCCTATACGATCGAGTTTATTGACACCCCCCGATTGGCCACGAATCTGCAGGGGGCGGCATTGCACAAGCAGTTCACTAGAACTGCTTGTGCAATGTTAAATGCCGACAGCGTATGCTTTTGGCATTCAGCGATGTCTGGAGGACATGAAATCGGCCCCTATGTCTTTTCATTATGCAATTCTACTATATTTAATAATTTAGGTAGAACACTTACTTTCTAGAGCCTTTTCAGTTTAATATAACCAATACTTCCCTTCATTCTCTTGGTAGCCTTTGTTGAAAAGCATACTCAGGTTGGCTCAAAAGCAGCAATGCACTACTGGGAGCTAGCTGGTTATTGGTGGCTACGCACATTTGCCCCATTGGCTTATTGGTTCAGCTAGCTTGTAATAGGGCATTACTGCTCTGGAGCTGACTTTTAACTAAGTGTTTAATCTATTTGCAGGTGTTACTGTTAAACACATAATTATATAAGAAAGAATTTAGTTAAATAAGTGAAAAGGAAACATGTATTAACTAACGCCCCCTTCTCTTGTGTGACCACTCGCGCAAGAGAAAATTCTCTCTGAAAACTCAGAAGTGGCAGATATTGTAAAAAGCAGCAGTCATCAGACATTACATTGCAGGAAGCAGGTTTGCATGCGCGAATCTGCCCCACAAGAGCTCAGAAGCAGATTATGCTGCTTAGTACATGGAGTCAAAAGTGAGAATGAGAGGAGGTGCTCCATGATATAGCGCATACACAATTCATTGTGAAAGGGAAAATAATGAGAATTATCTGAGTTAAACTATTCCTATACCACAAGATGGGATGGCAAGCAAAGCTTCTGATGGGTGCATTTGTCCCTCATTAGGCCGTGTGATGAATGACCAGACATTAAGTAATACATGCAACCGTTAAAGACACATGGAACTCATAACTAAACTATAATAATCCAGCTAGAGAATACAATTTTATAAAAAAAATTCAATTTAATTTTATTACTTCTATAATCAAATGATCGTCTTTGTCTTGGTATCATTTGTTGAAATATACTTCAATGGCGTGCGCAAACTAAACACATCGCATTAGATCTACGACACTAAAGTTGAAGGTAATTATTAATATTTTACATTCCAATGTTCTTCACATAGAATAATTTATTTTTAAGAATATATTGCTACATATATCTGATGATTTTGTTTTGTAAAATATATATCTATACCTATATAGCTATTAGAGATGTGCATGCGGCAGTTTCGTTCACTCCCGAATGCGGAGGTAGAAGGCTATTTTCTGTATTCAGCTTTTTTTTTTTAAGTCAAATATTCTCTTGTGCATGTGAAACACACTAAGATCTGTGCAAAACCAGATCTTAATGTATTTCACTTGCACAAGAGGATATTCGGCTCTGAAAACAGACGAATACCAAAAAATAGCCTCCTACTTCCGCATTCGTCAATGAACAAAACTGCCGAATGCACATCTCTAATATATATATGAATATATAGGCATAGCTATAAATACTGTAGAGATATATATAGAAAATTATATTTAAAAATACAAAGAACGAGGTTCCGGTAGGAGGAGCCAGTAACTTGCGTTGCTGGTGATACGCTAGTGAGAGAGCGTTGTGCTCAATCGACCTAACTCTGCTTTACTTCTTGGCTGCAAGAAAATCTTTCGACCTTAAAACCTTACTCCGGATAAGGAGACTAGGTGGGTGGTTGTGCCCATTTGCCCGGGCGCCACAAGGTATCCACACTACAATGCTTATTGGAACTAGAATATCGGTCTGAAGCCTGGCCAAATTAAAGACAAGCAAAGTAGGTGAATTTGTGTACAGCTTGGCCAGACGCCACAGACAGATACCAGATACCGAGCATGCTCTTTGTGCTACCAAGGCTCATACAGCAAATAAGTCCTGGAAAAGAGCTACAACCCTGAACTTGGATGATACGCTGCATCCACGGGCTGGGACGCAGCGGTAATAAAGAAAAGAAAGAAAAAAAGAAGACCAACATACAAACCGCAAGTATATTCCTCCTCAGGAAGGAACTTAACCACGTTTTGGTACATGATCAGAATATCTTGGGGGAATAGTATTCATGTCTATGCATTGGCAAAATACATGATATAATATGTTGGTGTATAGAGTTTTGTAAGATACAAACAAGATTTAGGGGGATATTTATCAAGCTGTCAACCTGAAATACGCTGAAATTCCGCAGCGTAATTGTGGCGAGCTTGATTCGACCTAGTTATCAAAGCCTATAGACCGGCAAAATTTAAAATTTGTGACGTACCATACGATCCACCGGTCTCAATCCGACACAGATTGATGCTTACGTCATTACAGATGTTCTGAATACACATTCGGCACTATTTGACACTTTTTAAAAGTTATCAAATAGTTAACCGGTACGCTCGCGGCTATTCTGGCCCAGCGTACCTGGTTTTCAATCCACCACCCTGGAGGCCGCGGATGCCATAGGAATCAATGGGAGTCTGAAAGCAGCAAAAGCTTATATTTGATGCTGCCAGATATCCCATTGATTTCTATAGTAGAAAACCAGTAACGTTTACACCTAACAGGTGTTATAATCGTATGTACCTAGACATACAATAGGGTGCGCTGTGTGAGGTGATATTGGGTGTGAGAATGTCTGTGAGTTTGTACAAAGTGAAAGAAATCTAAAAACAGTGTGCTAAACAACGTAATCTGATATGACTGAACTAAATAGTCCAGCAATATCAGAAAAAACTGCACATTAATATTTCTGAAATATCATAAGTGATTAGAAATTTGTGTATAGGTGGTGTGCAGAAAAAGACTGTGCACTATCCCTAAAGGAGATCCTAAACTAAAAGTAAAAGATTAATAGTAATTAAATATCGTATGTGATTGAAATTATATATACGCACGATATGCAGAAAAAAACCTGTGCACTAATCCCTACAAGTGTATCTAGTCACAAGTTAAAAGTTGATGGTGGTTAAACAAACAGTGTGATGTCAATACAACAAATATGTGATGTCACAAAACATGTACCAGGTGTGGGAGGTTGTGTAATGATATTTGTGAAGGTATCGTCAACCTAATACGGAAATATAGTAATTTGTATGCTAAGATACAAAGTAACAGAGAAAACGTATTATTCACAGTGGTGCAATCTAACACAATAATAAAAAAAAAAAACAATTGTTAAATCTAAAAATAAAATGAAAAATCAGGAATAAAATCAGAAAAAATAATCCGTATGAAAGTCTTTAGTGAAAAAGTACCAAATGAATAAAAAACAACAAATCTTGTATAGTTCGTAAAGGTTGAAAAAAAGGGGGGGTGTAGGCAGCTCCTCTTCGGCACCGATGGTCAGTCAGGTAATCTAGAAGTGAAGACAAAAAAGAAAGGGAGCGCCTAATGGCATAATATCGCCAAACACAGGATAAAGCCCAAATAGGTCACAGAACGTTGAAGTGTTACTCACAAGCAAGTTGGCACTACAAACTAGTGCATGCGAGCAGGCTGGTCTTTAACAGCAGCCAGTACGCTGACGGGAGTCCGCAGGGAAGCCGGGCCAGGCTAAACCAGCAAGCCGCCCAGAAGGATGTCTCAGTGTGTGGTGTCTTCCAATTTGATCAGCGTGTCGAGGTCTGGTGATATACCTAGCAAATCACGGCAACCATCAGCTGTTTGAAGGTATTCATGCAAGAGTTCGACCTTTTAGGATAGTGGATATTAGATCCAGTAAAATACGCCAAAGGTATAAAATCTGATAACACAGACAGAATCAGATGTGTTGTATTAAAAGAAAATATTTATTTGAGCACTACAACGCGTTTCTCTGCCTTAGAGCTCTGGCCGTTTCATCAGGTAGTATATAAGGTTAAAACTCTGTGAGTGCTTTTTAAACCCACAAGTAAGACAGGATTGGTCGGAACTTCCGCCAAAAAACTAACAAACACATCTGCTTGCATAAAAACAATCACAGGTAGCGGTATAATTGTTACGATTTTAAAACATATAACATTAAAACCTAATCTAACACATAAATAATCTACATGTTGTATGAAATAAGCAATAAACACCTATGCACAGGTAAAAACTAACTAATTGTCTGCAGACATATATATTATATAATGCAATGTATGTTCATATGAGAATCTGGAATATAAAGGGAAGGAAGAGAACAAGTGCCTGCAGATGTATAAAACCCTAAATGCATAAATATAATGATATATAATAATCTTCCTAAAAATAAATTAGAAAGCACAACAAAAGATTCTATTAAAAACAAAATGTTAATCTATCTAAGAGAAAGTGTATGCAAATACACTGTGTTGTGTATCCAGGACATAAGAATATGTTATAGTCGCTATGGAATCAGATGTGAAAAGTGGACCACTGAAAGCACTACAAGAAGTGAAAAAAAAAAATAATATAATATGAATACAGATATCATGTCATATATATACATATGAATAGTGTGTATTTGAAGGAAAAAAAATATATTGCATGAAAGTGAAAAGAAAAACAGAATGAAAAACAATATGATTGGGCATGGAATATATATATTAAAAATGATAATAATGCCCCTAAAAGATAATAATGTGTGATGATATGGACTGTAAATAATAAAATAGACATGCAAATGTAATGATAATCTTGTGATGATGTGTGAGAGCTTGGAATTTTTATATATTGAAAACAAAAGGCGAGTTTTAAAGTTAATTATTATATATAAAGCAATAAGAGTAGACCATAGGGACTGAATGAACCTAGTGTGTCAGAAAATAAACCTATTAGAGCCGCTAAAATCCTATTGGCTGATTGGAACTGCCAATAGGATGAGAGCTGCTCAAATCCTATTGGCTGATTGGAACAGCCAATAGGATTTTAGTGGCTTTAATCCTATTGGCTGATTGGAACCTTTCAGCCAATAGGAATGCAAGGGACGCCATCTTGGATGACGTCACTTGCATTCAAGATCCAGTTTACGGCGGAGACCTATTGAAGAGGAGCTCCTCATCGGATGTCTTCAGGATGGACTCGCTTCACGCCGGATGTCTTCAGGATGGACCCATTCCTCGCCTGATGGATGAAGATAGAAGGGGTTGCATGGATGAAGATTTCACCGGCTGGATGAAGATGGAAGAGGCCGCCCGGATGAAGACTTCTTTCCGGCTGGATGGATCCTTCAAGCGGAACTTCAAAAACTGTAAGTGGAACGTTAGGGGTTAGTGTTAGGTTTTTAAGTGGGAGAGAGGAAAATGGTATTTGATAATCTGCAACAGCACTTGAATAATACTCTCCTTGAAGGAAAAACAATATAATTGCCTGTACACAGATTAGCTGAGATTTGCAAGTCTCTTATTTAGTAATATAACAGCCGGTACACAGGTGCTCTGAGATTCACAAGTCACAGATATAATAATACAGTCTCTGGGTTAATCAATTCTCAGCAGGACCTCTGAGTAATAATTTATAGCAACAGATTGACACAAGAGTTTAACTTGTAATAGCAGGAATAAGGTTATTGTAGAGAAAAATGAAGGAAGATGATTACTCACTCTGTGGTGGTTTGCTCAGCTGCTGGTTGATTCACTTCCAGAGCAGTTAGTGATTTTCAAAGCCAAAGTGGGAGGAGTTTTACTCCGATTTCAGTTCAGACTCCACAGGTACAAACACAAGCAAAATAGATTGTACAGTTGATGCAGATCTCTGAGGAAGAGAAATCAAATGAGGAATTTGCTTATGAAGAGGTTATACCTTTACAGTGAGATCCGGAGCTGTAAGGAAGAAATTAGCTTTGGTGCAGCAGCAGTTGTGAACGGTTTTATTGTCTTTAAGTAAAGTTGTTCCTTGATGCTGCAGCAGGAGATTTCTTGTAAGAGAGGATCTTTAACTCTTGGTGAGAGCTTTCAATTTCTTTTTTCCAAATATGGTGTATAGGAATACAAGTAGGTAGCTTAGGTAGGTTTATCAGCAAAGAGCTAGACATACACAAAATACTAAGCACTGAATATTGGGAGTTCAGCCTACTTAAAGGGAGGGTCAGGGTCAGGTGAAAAAGACTTAAAGATACAGATACAATACCAGATCGTTACACTTAATTGCTTGCTAATCATTTGAATATTGCACAAAGTGGTTTCTTTGCTTTTTTCTGAAAGTATATTCCTAAAATTGGTACAAGGAATGAGACAAAAACGCTTTTTTTTGGTTTCAGTACTCTGGACAGCACTTTTTTATTGGTTGTTCACCAAAAATGGGCCGGCATCTAAACTTACATTCTTGCATTTCAAACAAAGATACCAAGAGAATGAAGAAAATTTGATAATAGGAGTAAATTAGAAAGTTGCTTAAAATTTCATGCTCAATCTGAATCACGAAAGAAAATTTTTGGGTACAGTGTCCCTTTAATGGTTACAGCAAAGACCCTTAAGTCATCAAAAGAGCTATTTATTACATTTACATTTTTTGTTAAACTCCAAGCTACATTTTTAAAGGGATGTAAAATCAAAATTAAAGGGACACTAAAGTCAAAATAAATAAAAATGTAGTCAAAATAAAGTTTTAAGATTCCAATTTACTTCCATTATCAAATTTTGCAGTCATTTTTTTTTTTTTTTATAAATAATTTTTTATTGAGGTCAAAGTCACAGAGTAATGTACAAAAGGCATTTCAATACACGTATGAAAACAAAAGCAAGGCGGAAGACAACCTTCCGGGTTAGACAGAATACATACAATGATCAGGAATCAAAACCATATATGATCAAGCCTGAAGGAATAGACCTCAAAGTAAAGATTTTTTTACAATTTAAATATATTTAACCAATATTAGAGAAGTAAATATTACAAGAAAGTTGTTCAGAGACTAAGTCAATGTGCTTAACAAAATGTGCTTGCATACCTGGGGGCAAATAGAAGTCCGTTTGACAAGTTTCTGGTAGGAAAATCCCATGGGGGAACAGGACAGGGGGGTAGTTGGGGAAAAAAGGAAAGAAAAAAAAAAACACCCTTATATAACCTGCCAGTCTCAGGGAGGGGGGGAATGATACAGTCCCCTCCCACTGGTACAGTCTGCTGTTGGTATCAGCTACCTTCCTTTTACATAGAGAGAATTGTGCCTTCCCCCAGTGAGTCCCAGGGCTCCCAGATCAGCCGAATGGCCCCTGATGCCCCTGTTTTCATGCGAGCCTTCATGCTCACTGGAAACAGCAGTTATGAAGCAGCGGTCTTAAGACCGCTGCTCCTTAACTGGTCCGGGTGGACATCAATCCGCCTGATCCTATACGATCGAGTTTATTGACACCCCCCGATTGGCCACGAATCTGCAGGGGGCGGCATTGCACAAGCAGTTCACTAGAACTGCTTGTGCAATGTTAAATGCCGACAGCGTATGCTTTTGGCATTCAGCGATGTCTGGAGGACATGAAATCGGCCCCTATGTCTTTTCATTATGCAATTCTACTATATTTAATAATTTAGGTAGAACACTTACTTTCTAGAGCCTTTTCAGTTTAATATAACCAATACTTCCCTTCATTCTCTTGGTAGCCTTTGTTGAAAAGCATACTCAGGTTGGCTCAAAAGCAGCAATGCACTACTGGGAGCTAGCTGGTTATTGGTGGCTACGCACATTTGCCCCATTGGCTTATTGGTTCAGCTAGCTTGTAATAGGGCATTACTGCTCTGGAGCTGACTTTTAACTAAGTGTTTAATCTATTTGCAGGTGTTACTGTTAAACACATAATTATATAAGAAAGAATTTAGTTAAATAAGTGAAAAGGAAACATGTATTAACTAACGCCCCCTTCTCTTGTGTGACCACTCGCGCAAGAGAAAATTCTCTCTGAAAACTCAGAAGTGGCAGATATTGTAAAAAGCAGCAGTCATCAGACATTACATTGCAGGAAGCAGGTTTGCATGCGCGAATCTGCCCCACAAGAGCTCAGAAGCAGATTATGCTGCTTAGTACATGGAGTCAAAAGTGAGAATGAGAGGAGGTGCTCCATGATATAGCGCATACACAATTCATTGTGAAAGGGAAAATAATGAGAATTATCTGAGTTAAACTATTCCTATACCACAAGATGGGATGGCAAGCAAAGCTTCTGATGGGTGCATTTGTCCCTCATTAGGCCGTGTGATGAATGACCAGACATTAAGTAATACATGCAACCGTTAAAGACACATGGAACTCATAACTAAACTATAATAATCCAGCTAGAGAATACAATTTTATAAAAAAAATTCAATTTAATTTTATTACTTCTATAATCAAATGATCGTCTTTGTCTTGGTATCATTTGTTGAAATATACTTCAATGGCGTGCGCAAACTAAACACATCGCATTAGATCTACGACACTAAAGTTGAAGGTAATTATTAATATTTTACATTCCAATGTTCTTCACATAGAATAATTTATTTTTAAGAATATATTGCTACATATATCTGATGATTTTGTTTTGTAAAATATATATCTATACCTATATAGCTATTAGAGATGTGCATGCGGCAGTTTCGTTCACTCCCGAATGCGGAGGTAGAAGGCTATTTTCTGTATTCAGCTTTTTTTTTTTAAGTCAAATATTCTCTTGTGCATGTGAAACACACTAAGATCTGTGCAAAACCAGATCTTAATGTATTTCACTTGCACAAGAGGATATTCGGCTCTGAAAACAGACGAATACCAAAAAATAGCCTCCTACTTCCGCATTCGTCAATGAACAAAACTGCCGAATGCACATCTCTAATATATATATGAATATATAGGCATAGCTATAAATACTGTAGAGATATATATAGAAAATTATATTTAAAAATACAAAGAACGAGGTTCCGGTAGGAGGAGCCAGTAACTTGCGTTGCTGGTGATACGCTAGTGAGAGAGCGTTGTGCTCAATCGACCTAACTCTGCTTTACTTCTTGGCTGCAAGAAAATCTTTCGACCTTAAAACCTTACTCCGGATAAGGAGACTAGGTGGGTGGTTGTGCCCATTTGCCCGGGCGCCACAAGGTATCCACACTACAATGCTTATTGGAACTAGAATATCGGTCTGAAGCCTGGCCAAATTAAAGACAAGCAAAGTAGGTGAATTTGTGTACAGCTTGGCCAGACGCCACAGACAGATACCAGATACCGAGCATGCTCTTTGTGCTACCAAGGCTCATACAGCAAATAAGTCCTGGAAAAGAGCTACAACCCTGAACTTGGATGATACGCTGCATCCACGGGCTGGGACGCAGCGGTAATAAAGAAAAGAAAGAAAAAAAGAAGACCAACATACAAACCGCAAGTATATTCCTCCTCAGGAAGGAACTTAACCACGTTTTGGTACATGATCAGAATATCTTGGGGGAATAGTATTCATGTCTATGCATTGGCAAAATACATGATATAATATGTTGGTGTATAGAGTTTTGTAAGATACAAACAAGATTTAGGGGGATATTTATCAAGCTGTCAACCTGAAATACGCTGAAATTCCGCAGCGTAATTGTGGCGAGCTTGATTCGACCTAGTTATCAAAGCCTATAGACCGGCAAAATTTAAAATTTGTGACGTACCATACGATCCACCGGTCTCAATCCGACACAGATTGATGCTTACGTCATTACAGATGTTCTGAATACACATTCGGCACTATTTGACACTTTTTAAAAGTTATCAAATAGTTAACCGGTACGCTCGCGGCTATTCTGGCCCAGCGTACCTGGTTTTCAATCCACCACCCTGGAGGCCGCGGATGCCATAGGAATCAATGGGAGTCTGAAAGCAGCAAAAGCTTATATTTGATGCTGCCAGATATCCCATTGATTTCTATAGTAGAAAACCAGTAACGTTTACACCTAACAGGTGTTATAATCGTATGTACCTAGACATACAATAGGGTGCGCTGTGTGAGGTGATATTGGGTGTGAGAATGTCTGTGAGTTTGTACAAAGTGAAAGAAATCTAAAAACAGTGTGCTAAACAACGTAATCTGATATGACTGAACTAAATAGTCCAGCAATATCAGAAAAAACTGCACATTAATATTTCTGAAATATCATAAGTGATTAGAAATTTGTGTATAGGTGGTGTGCAGAAAAAGACTGTGCACTATCCCTAAAGGAGATCCTAAACTAAAAGTAAAAGATTAATAGTAATTAAATATCGTATGTGATTGAAATTATATATACGCACGATATGCAGAAAAAAACCTGTGCACTAATCCCTACAAGTGTATCTAGTCACAAGTTAAAAGTTGATGGTGGTTAAACAAACAGTGTGATGTCAATACAACAAATATGTGATGTCACAAAACATGTACCAGGTGTGGGAGGTTGTGTAATGATATTTGTGAAGGTATCGTCAACCTAATACGGAAATATAGTAATTTGTATGCTAAGATACAAAGTAACAGAGAAAACGTATTATTCACAGTGGTGCAATCTAACACAATAATAAAAAAAAAAAACAATTGTTAAATCTAAAAATAAAATGAAAAATCAGGAATAAAATCAGAAAAAATAATCCGTATGAAAGTCTTTAGTGAAAAAGTACCAAATGAATAAAAAACAACAAATCTTGTATAGTTCGTAAAGGTTGAAAAAAAGGGGGGGTGTAGGCAGCTCCTCTTCGGCACCGATGGTCAGTCAGGTAATCTAGAAGTGAAGACAAAAAAGAAAGGGAGCGCCTAATGGCATAATATCGCCAAACACAGGATAAAGCCCAAATAGGTCACAGAACGTTGAAGTGTTACTCACAAGCAAGTTGGCACTACAAACTAGTGCATGCGAGCAGGCTGGTCTTTAACAGCAGCCAGTACGCTGACGGGAGTCCGCAGGGAAGCCGGGCCAGGCTAAACCAGCAAGCCGCCCAGAAGGATGTCTCAGTGTGTGGTGTCTTCCAATTTGATCAGCGTGTCGAGGTCTGGTGATATACCTAGCAAATCACGGCAACCATCAGCTGTTTGAAGGTATTCATGCAAGAGTTCGACCTTTTAGGATAGTGGATATTAGATCCAGTAAAATACGCCAAAGGTATAAAATCTGATAACACAGACAGAATCAGATGTGTTGTATTAAAAGAAAATATTTATTTGAGCACTACAACGCGTTTCTCTGCCTTAGAGCTCTGGCCGTTTCATCAGGTAGTATATAAGGTTAAAACTCTGTGAGTGCTTTTTAAACCCACAAGTAAGACAGGATTGGTCGGAACTTCCGCCAAAAAACTAACAAACACATCTGCTTGCATAAAAACAATCACAGGTAGCGGTATAATTGTTACGATTTTAAAACATATAACATTAAAACCTAATCTAACACATAAATAATCTACATGTTGTATGAAATAAGCAATAAACACCTATGCACAGGTAAAAACTAACTAATTGTCTGCAGACATATATATTATATAATGCAATGTATGTTCATATGAGAATCTGGAATATAAAGGGAAGGAAGAGAACAAGTGCCTGCAGATGTATAAAACCCTAAATGCATAAATATAATGATATATAATAATCTTCCTAAAAATAAATTAGAAAGCACAACAAAAGATTCTATTAAAAACAAAATGTTAATCTATCTAAGAGAAAGTGTATGCAAATACACTGTGTTGTGTATCCAGGACATAAGAATATGTTATAGTCGCTATGGAATCAGATGTGAAAAGTGGACCACTGAAAGCACTACAAGAAGTGAAAAAAAAAAATAATATAATATGAATACAGATATCATGTCATATATATACATATGAATAGTGTGTATTTGAAGGAAAAAAAATATATTGCATGAAAGTGAAAAGAAAAACAGAATGAAAAACAATATGATTGGGCATGGAATATATATATTAAAAATGATAATAATGCCCCTAAAAGATAATAATGTGTGATGATATGGACTGTAAATAATAAAATAGACATGCAAATGTAATGATAATCTTGTGATGATGTGTGAGAGCTTGGAATTTTTATATATTGAAAACAAAAGGCGAGTTTTAAAGTTAATTATTATATATAAAGCAATAAGAGTAGACCATAGGGACTGAATGAACCTAGTGTGTCAGAAAATAAACCTATTAGAGCCGCTAAAATCCTATTGGCTGATTGGAACTGCCAATAGGATGAGAGCTGCTCAAATCCTATTGGCTGATTGGAACAGCCAATAGGATTTTAGTGGCTTTAATCCTATTGGCTGATTGGAACCTTTCAGCCAATAGGAATGCAAGGGACGCCATCTTGGATGACGTCACTTGCATTCAAGATCCAGTTTACGGCGGAGACCTATTGAAGAGGAGCTCCTCATCGGATGTCTTCAGGATGGACTCGCTTCACGCCGGATGTCTTCAGGATGGACCCATTCCTCGCCTGATGGATGAAGATAGAAGGGGTTGCATGGATGAAGATTTCACCGGCTGGATGAAGATGGAAGAGGCCGCCCGGATGAAGACTTCTTTCCGGCTGGATGGATCCTTCAAGCGGAACTTCAAAAACTGTAAGTGGAACGTTAGGGGTTAGTGTTAGGTTTTTAAGTGGGAGAGAGGAAAATGGTATTTGATAATCTGCAACAGCACTTGAATAATACTCTCCTTGAAGGAAAAACAATATAATTGCCTGTACACAGATTAGCTGAGATTTGCAAGTCTCTTATTTAGTAATATAACAGCCGGTACACAGGTGCTCTGAGATTCACAAGTCACAGATATAATAATACAGTCTCTGGGTTAATCAATTCTCAGCAGGACCTCTGAGTAATAATTTATAGCAACAGATTGACACAAGAGTTTAACTTGTAATAGCAGGAATAAGGTTATTGTAGAGAAAAATGAAGGAAGATGATTACTCACTCTGTGGTGGTTTGCTCAGCTGCTGGTTGATTCACTTCCAGAGCAGTTAGTGATTTTCAAAGCCAAAGTGGGAGGAGTTTTACTCCGATTTCAGTTCAGACTCCACAGGTACAAACACAAGCAAAATAGATTGTACAGTTGATGCAGATCTCTGAGGAAGAGAAATCAAATGAGGAATTTGCTTATGAAGAGGTTATACCTTTACAGTGAGATCCGGAGCTGTAAGGAAGAAATTAGCTTTGGTGCAGCAGCAGTTGTGAACGGTTTTATTGTCTTTAAGTAAAGTTGTTCCTTGATGCTGCAGCAGGAGATTTCTTGTAAGAGAGGATCTTTAACTCTTGGTGAGAGCTTTCAATTTCTTTTTTCCAAATATGGTGTATAGGAATACAAGTAGGTAGCTTAGGTAGGTTTATCAGCAAAGAGCTAGACATACACAAAATACTAAGCACTGAATATTGGGAGTTCAGCCTACTTAAAGGGAGGGTCAGGGTCAGGTGAAAAAGACTTAAAGATACAGATACAATACCAGATCGTTACACTTAATTGCTTGCTAATCATTTGAATATTGCACAAAGTGGTTTCTTTGCTTTTTTCTGAAAGTATATTCCTAAAATTGGTACAAGGAATGAGACAAAAACTCTTCAGAGGTTTATAGATAGCGGGAGTAAGATTCCTGTGTATGCAGAGTTATAACGTTATTTATAGAGAGTTTGGCGTGATTGATATTTGATAAATGCTCTGCAATACACCTACCGATACACATTTTTTACAGCTTAAATAACAAAGAGAAGACATATTTGTACTAGATGGGTAATCTTATATTCAATATAAAAACATTGTCATATTTAAGGAAAAAAATATATGTCTAGGTGCTCTTTGTAGAAAATTGTATAACCTGAGTCTGGATGTTTGTTTTTGAATTCAGTATTCATAAGTTTGCATATCCTGACTGATAACTGTCTTTGTAATATATTTATTAGGGTTCATTTTATATACCCTAATTATTAATACAAGGCATGACTGCTTTGGTTAGTTAAATTAATCACTGATAAAATAAATATACTAGAAAATAATAGTCATATCTGTGAGTGATAGGTTGATACTTTCGAGTAAAGTTGATTGTACTGTAGACAAGTTTTCTTCTAGTGGCCAAATAGGTTCACTCATAAAGGTCATTAAAAGTTAGATAATAATAAAAAATACTTCCCCAGAACAAATATCTAGGATTAACATCTAGTGGAGGTCTGTAAACACACTATACACAGTATTCATAGGTCACAGAGAATTCATTGCACTATATATAGACTCCGCTGAGTTTTTAATTATATTTTAAGCTGAATTGTTTTGTTATTTTTTTTTTCCTTCTTTTTCTTAGTTTTGTATTGGCTCACTTTCACCTATATATGGATACATTTGTATATATGTATACATTTGTCACTAATACGCACAATTTCACAATGTCTAAAAAACAAAAAACAGGAGAAAAACAAATATCTAGTAGGAAATAACAGGGAGAGAACTCCCTGGATGGAAGTGCAGAAGAAGGTATAATAACAGGGGAAGGAGACATAATAGTTAGAAAACTGTCAGAAATGTTTATTCCACGACTCGATAAAATCCAAACTGAAGTATCAAAATTGGCCGAAGACGTTAAAAATGTTTTAGTTAGAATACATGAAACAGAGGAACATATATCAGAAACTGAAGATAGACAAAATAGATAAGATGCAATACAAATCAAGAATAACACTCAAATTAGGGAAATGGCTCTAAAGCTTGAGGATTTAGAAAACAGAGCTAGAAGAAACAATCTTAGAATTATTGGTCTACAAGAAGGAAGCAAGTATAAAGATTTACAGGAATTCATGACAAAGCAGTTACCTAGATTAGTAGGCTATGAAGAATTAGATCTCCCCCTAAAGATTGAAAGAATTGAAGAACCCATAGGATTGGCATTTTAAGAGAAAATGTTAGCGAACAGAGACCAAAACCAGTAATAGCCAAATATTTAGACTATCAAGATAAAATGAAATTTATGAATCTCTTTAGGAAAAAAGGTCATTTGGAAATAGAGGGGAAAAGAATTTTAATTTTTAGTGATTACTCTTTCGAAACATTGAATAAAAGAAGGAAAATGACCCCACTATGTACAAAACTAATTACAGCTGGACATTAAGTAGTAGTCATTTTTCTGGCTAAATTAATATATATAGGCCCAGAGGGGATCAAAATTTTCAACAAACCAGAAGAAGTTAAAAGATATTTTAAGATAGAAGATGAGTAAGTTATCTAGACTAGTATGTGAGATAACGGGGAAATATGAACGTATTAGATATATGTTGTATAATAAATCCACCCCCCTTTTTTTTCTTCCCTTCTCCCTTCCTGCTCCCTCCCCGCCTCCTCCATAGTGGCTACCTCTCTTTTCCTAGTGTTGAGAGTAATTTAAAAAGGCATTATATAGAAAAGAATGGAATTAAAAAACTTTAAGATAATATCATGGAACGTTGGAGGAATAACATCTCCTATTAAAAGAAAAGCCATAATAAAACATTTAAAAAAACTTGGTACAGATATAGCATTAATACAAGAGACATATGTGAAAGAAATAGAGAACATTAAACTTAAATCTAACTGGATTGGAGAAGTCATTGCATCTGACTGCATGGTCAGGAAGAGAGGGGGGCCATACTTAATAATAAAAATTTAAACTATAAAATTTTGGAAAAAGTTATTGATCCCAGTGAACGATTAGTTATTATTAAAATTGAAAAAATACACTCAGAAATGTTCACAATTTGTAACGTATTTGGACCTAATGAGTTTAGTAAAATATTTTGGGATAAACTACAGGCTAAATTATTAGAGTATTTAGATACCAAAATAATATTGGGTGGAGATTTTAATATGGCACCCAAAATGCTAATTGATAGATTTAAGATAGGAAATAGAATACAACAATGCAGATACTCTAAAAAAGAAACTAAGGTGATTAATTATATTTGTGCAAACTTAGATTTACGTGACATTTGGAGGTAGAGAAACCCCGCAATTAAAGGGTATACATGTGTCTCAAAGGCCCATAAGTCATATTCTCGGATAGATCTGATATTAATAATGAAAAAATTGACAGCTTTAGTTACAGACACTATAATATATCCAATGACAATATCAGATAATGCCCCCATAGGAATTTCATATAGAAAACAAGGTAAAAAGGGAAATTATTTTTTCTTCCCAAAATTTCTGTCGACAAACATAGATTTCTTTAATTTTTTTTAAAAAGAAATTAAATGAGTATAAACTATTTAATAAGGACTACTTACAGAAACCAATATTATATTGGGAGATGGCAAAAGCGGTGTTAAAATCAGAAATTATAACATATGTAGCTCAAAAAAGAAGAAGCTAATGGTGCAAGAAATTCAAATAAATAATACATTGAATAACATATATAATCAATACTTAAAAGAATCATCTCAGGAAAACTGGGATAAATATATATCAGTTAAGAAACAAAGGGATACATTTATTCTCCAGAAAACCACTCAGGAAGATATTAAATTTAGAAGTAGATATCAAAGACATGGGAATAAGGAAGGTACATTTTTAGCAAGCTTAAATAAGATTCATAAAAAGAAAACTATTATTGGTAGTATAAAAATAAATAAGACAGTAATATCTTCACAAGAAGAGATCTTAAAAAGCTTTACGTAGTATTATTCCCAAATATACAGAACTCAAGGGATTGATCAGAAGGAAAAAGAAAGGTTTTGGGGAAAAATAAGAGTGCCTCAGATCTCTATAGAGCAATTGGAAGAGCTAAATTGCTCAACTGAAAAAGAGGAAATAGAGAATATGATTAAAACCCTTCCTTTAAATAAGGCCGCTGGACCAGATAATTTGCCAAATGAATTCTATAGATTAATGAATAATGAAATAGTCACGATTTTACAAAGGGTATATAATCACCTGTTTTCTACTACCCCGAAACAAAGTTTAGACCGGTTCCTGGACTCGTTAACTATATTAATCTTAAAACCTGGAAAGGACAAGCAAGATATGGCGTCTTTCAGACCCATATCATTATTAAATTCTGATTTTAAAATTCTAACTAGTATAATTGCAAAGAGGTTACAAATAGTGACTTCTCTTTTGATACACCTGTATCAATCTGGGTTCATAAATGGTAGATCAGCGTTTTATAATATTAGGAGGGTAACTAATGTGATCTCATATACTTGGGCTAATAAGGATACATTGTATAAAAAGGGTCTGGATTTATTGTTGTTGACATTGGACGCCGAAAAGGCTTTTGATTCAGTAGAATGGGACCATCTTTTTACTTCATTGGATAATTTTGGCTTTAAGGGTAATTTTATGGAGTGTATGAAAGTTCTTTATTCTTCCCCTAAAACTGCACATTGTATAAATGGCCAGCAATCAGATTATTTAAAAATGGATAGAGGTACACGGCAGGGCTGTCCTCTCTCACCAATATTATTTGACCTAGCCCTTGAACCATTGATGGTGCAAATCAGGGAGTTAATGCAAGGTATCCAGATAGGAGACACAGAATTAAAAGTAGCAGTATATGCAGACGATATGATAATATTTCTTAGAGATTCTAAAACACAGATCCCGGTAATATCTTCCATAATAGAGTCATTTGGAACCTTTTCGGGGTATAAGGTTAATATAAATAAGTCCAAAATATTATGGATGCTAAAACAAAAAGAATCTATTCAGAACCCTAGATTTAAGGTAGCGGAAACAAGTATAAAATATTTCGGTATAGTATTTTCACAAACTCCAGGAGAATGGTATAAACTAAACTATGACCCATTATTTATCAAAGTTATAGATGAAATAAAGAGATGGGCATGTCTACCAATTACACTGACAGACGGAAAATAAACATGGTTAAAATGATTACAACTCCTAATATTAAAAGTAAAGATATAGTACGAGTTAAGAAGGCAATAAATCAGCTTTGTTGGAATGGTAAGAAACCAAAAATATCAAATACTAAACTTTGCATCTCAAGAGAATGGGGAGGTTTGGGATTACCCGACTTAGTCCTATATAACCATGTATTTTTGGCAAAAATTGTATTGGCTTGGATTGCTGAAAATAAGAATTTTATCAATTTAGATCTAGAGGAAAATTTAATTAGACCCTTTGAATTGAAACCATTAATACACATTGAAATAAAATGTTACCGGTTAAGATTAAAAGAATGGAGAATATAGGTAATGTAATTTTAGCTTGGCAAAAAATCTGTAAAATTTTTCAAAATAGACTTTCATTTTTCAAAACACCTCCCAATAAAGGGAAACCCGGAAGTTATGATTAACACAAGGATATGCAGAGAATGGCAAGAGAAGGGATTTACCCACTTATATCAAATAATTGATGAGGACAAGAAATGTATTCAGATTTTTGACCATATGAAAAATTGTTTTGGGTGGGTGAATACACAATTCTATATATCTATCTTCAATTGTGGCACTACTGCCATAAGTTAGGGGATATTATTTATAATAAAGAAAATTGGAATATACTGAACCCAATTATAAATATATTAAGGTGACACTTCATGCTCAACTTTTTACAAGAATCTTACGGCTAGATTTAGAGTTCGGCGGTAGATGGGCTGTTAACGCCACGCGTGTTTATGTCTAACGCACGTCATTGTTTGACTCCGGTATTTAGAGTTAATATAAGACCATCTAACGATGCTCCTAACGCGTGTATGTCACACGCGTAATCCTGCCCGCGTTAGACAGTCTCCCATAGAGATCAATGGGAAAGCAAATAAATTGCCTTTTTTCACCTAACACTCGATCTCGCGAGAATACGCACAGCTCGGTCATATGACGCATACCACATCATGCACAACAATAACACGCCGCAAATGTCACAACAACAATCAATCAACAAAGCACACAAGCATTACACATTCACAAGCGGGGGAAGTTTTAATACTATTTATACGGGGAATACGCATATACTTTAAGATGCGGAAAATCGCACAATAACAACAAGGATTAAAAAATATATACATACACTAGAAACAAAATCGCATTCAATATCATTATATATTATGAAAAACATACATATACAACACTTCACGAAGAACACACCATCGCAAATTCACATTTAAAAAGAATACTTTTGGACAATGAAAGCGAAAACGAACACTATGACATCATCGCATTCTACACATTCCACAAATACCAACTCTAAATGAGCATGCGCAAATTCACACACCTAATACACATTGCAATAATATTAATTGCTAATAAAGCACACCTGAACACTAATTACAATGGAAATTGGGACATCATTAAACATTTACACAGGGTATATAAGCACCACACAAGCATGGCTTCTTTGACTGTGTTGCTGGTGGGTCTTTGGAGATTGGAGGTTTAAGAATAGAGAGTTTGAGAATTTTTGAGAGTGAGTTAGTGTTAGCGTGAGAGAGTCAGTTGGTAGTGTTAGCGTGAGAGAGTCAGTTGGTAGTGTTAGCGTGAGAGAGTCAGTTGGTAGTGTTAGCGTGAGAGAGTGAGTGAGTTAGTGGGAGTTAGTGGGAGTGGGAGAGAGTCTGTTAGTGGGAGCGTGAGTGAGTTAGTGGGAGTTATTAGTGATAGTTGTTAGTGTGAGCGTCAGTTAGTGGTAGTTAGTGAGCGTTAGTGGGAGTGTTTGTTATTGAGAATTAGAAGTAGTGTGAGTTAGCGAGCGAGTGATTTATCTGTACACTTAACACATTTACACGCAAACACATTCAATACATACATACACTTATCAATAACACTACATACACTCCATACCCCCTACCCCCTCATACTACACTCCATACCCCATTCCTTGTAGTCCCATTCCCTTTCATCCCATTTACTCTTATCCCATACCCCATACCCATCCCATACCCATCCCCTAGTTACATTTAGTTTACATATCCTCCTTTTAGTCTTATTCTTTTCGTTTATTTAAATACTCCTTACCCTCTTTGTTTTGTTTACATCCCTCACACTTTAAGCACCTTTTTTGTCTTTTTAGTTCTTTATTTTGACCCCCTTTCATTTCATCACACTCACTTTTTGTTTGATTATTTGGGGTTTAGTTTAGGGAGGAGATGGAGGCCAGGCAGGGGACAGGTAGAGGGGGGAGTAGAGGGAGGGGGAGAGGAACAGGGCAGGAAGGGGGGCAGGAAGGGGGGCAGGAAGCGGGGGTGGAAGCGGTGGGTGGACCCAGCCACTTGGTTCAAGATGACCAAGTGGCTGGGCCCAGTGGCGGTCAGAGTAGGGCTTCACAGTCCGGGAAACAGAGGGCATCGTCACAGGGGAAGGCCAAGGCGACTAGGGAGGCGAGGTTTACGATGGAGGAGAAGGAGGCCCTCGTAGAGGCCTATATGGCCAGGCATAGGATGCTGCAGCACCAGAAGACTACCCCGACTGACAGGAGGAGGCTCTGGAACGAGATTAGGAATGCAGTCAATGCAGTGGGTGGCCGGAACCGGGATATGGATTCTATCAAACATCGGTACCGGGACTGTAAACTTGAACTTAAAAAAAAGTTAAGCCTGGAGGCCCGACATGCCGCAGGGACCGGTGGCGGCCCTGCCCTTGAAATGGAGTACTGCAGATGGGA
Organism: Bombina bombina; assembly: GCF_027579735.1. Classification (NCBI taxonomy): domain Eukaryota; kingdom Metazoa; phylum Chordata; class Amphibia; order Anura; family Bombinatoridae; genus Bombina; species Bombina bombina. The sequence goes on from NC_069499.1 coordinate 893,431,997, forward strand.
GGAAATGTTGCGGCCCAGCATCTCCGAGGTGGAAGTAGTCGGTATCGGAGGAATCGATACCGGGAACCTGCCACTCTCATCTGACGGTAAGCTCATTGAACAATAATTTCACATACGAATGTATTTCAATGGACACTATACGCAAACATTTACTTTCATGATTGAGGTAGCGAATACAATTTGACAAAACATTCAAATGTACTTATATTACCTAATTTGATTCATTCTTGAGATATATTTTAATGAAGAAATAGCCATGCACACAGTGAAACAATCACAGGAGGCAGCTATATTCAGCTAACAATCAGCATCTTATAAGCATATTTAGATATGCTTTTCAGCAAAGAATATCCAGAGAATGAAGCTAATTAGATAAGAAAAGTACATTCGAAAGTTAATACTAAATGTATGCTTCTAAATCATGAAAGATAAAACATTGGGTTTCATGTGTTAAGGATCAGATTAATGCTATTACGCTGTTTACACGCATTCTATTACTTTGCGGTTACATCAGTATCTAGGCTATAGGTTAGGTGTGCATTTAAACAGACTGAAAACAAACGCAAAAACATTCACATTGACCAGATATCACAAACACGGTTTAGAAAAAGCGGAAATCGTATTGATTGTTTGTTAGATTTCAAAGTGGATTAATGATTCTGCATTTGTAATTGTATCGTAAGCTAAGTCATTTAAACCTTGATTTGCAAATATGCTAATATATATATATATATTTTTTTTTTTTTATTTATATACAGAGTCTGGGGACGAGGCAGCACAGCCTCCTGCATCTCCCCGGGATGAGAGTGGTGGTGAGGAATTCCCACTTCGGAGGGAAGAGGCCCCCCGTGACGAACAGCGCACGGGAGATGATGAAGAGGCCCCGGAAGCACAGGAGGATCCCGCTGAACCCGCGGAACCCGAGGTCCCTCAAAGACCCGCACTCCGCCGTGCACGGGCACCCCGCCGTGCACAGGTTCAACAGGCACAACAAGAAGAAATAGCGGAGGTGCAGGTTCTACTGGAGTACATAGACCAGATGCGTACCTCCCGGATAGAAAACATAGAAGGACGACGCAGAATACTTGATGGGCAGAATCAAATAATTCAAGGCCAAAATGAAATAATCAGTATACTGAATAGAATACAAGAAGGACAAACAAGAATGTTTAATCTTCATCAGGAAATGTTCACATTTTTCCGGGAGGCGCATGCTGGTCTACCTCCTGTTGCTGGGCCTCTTGTTGCTGGGCCTCTTGCTGCTGGGCCATCTCCTCCTGCCGGCCCATCTCATCCTCCTCCTCAGCCATCTACTCCTCCTCCTCCTCAGCCATCTACTCCTCCTCCTCCTCAGCCATCTTCTCCTCCTCATCCATCTTCTCCTCCTCCTCAGCCATCTACTCCTCACCTTGGTCGTCCCAGTACTCTTCCTTCCACTCCTCCCACAACAGCTCCAAGGAGGACTCTTCGGAGTCGGCAGTTGCCTCTCCCAGAGCCTCAGCCCCGTGGGAAGAGGGGAAGGAAGAGGAAGTAAGTATTTTTTTCCATCTTCAAATATTTTTTTTGTGTAATGGATAGGTATGTGATGATGTGGTTTTCATACACTTGTGGACCACACTCTGTATATAATCGACTTCTATGGGACCGGGTCCATGGAGGAAGATTCTTTGCAGAGTGTGGGTTATAAGTGTGTGAAAACCACATCATCACATACCTATCCTTGTTCATGATATTGATTGGTTTCTGTGATGTGATGTCCAAACTGTTTCCCGAATCGCTAACTAAATTACCATAACAATTATCCATGATGGCATATTACTGTTTGAATGCCAATAACACAGCTTAAAGGGACAGTCAGAAAATTATTGATTACAAAGAAAACACTGTATTACTCATTATTAAGTTTGAAACAACAAAACATGGAGAAATACATGTGTGACTTATGTGCTTACCCTTGTATCTATGACTATGAAAAATGACCACTTATTTGTTGTTCTGACATAACAACATTTTAGATATCAATGATCAATACATGGTCAATAATATGCTGTATGAGCACAAGGTTTTACATATACAAATGCTATCCAAATGCCCTCTAGTGCTCAAATTGTATAATGATTACAAGCACTCTTCAAGATTTAAGAAATGAGCACACCAACCTCATAGGTTTAGATAGCAAATTTAAATAAACCCAGACAAATGTTCAATTGTTGAGAAACATTTGATATCCTTGATATTACAGAATTGACTTTTCGAATAATTGTAAAAAAAAATTTTTTCTAAACTGTCCCTTTAACAACATTACATATGCTAACACATATTTTAAGCTTGTTGGTATATCTACATGTACTTTGTCAAAAAAATTTTTTTAAAATCACATTTATATTGACGTGTTAAATAAAGTCTATTTTCTTTAAGAGACATTATTGTGTTAATATTTTATTGTAAATATTTTTATTTTAACAATGAATATGGTTTAAAGTCCTTTTAGGAGTGGGGGGGGGGAAATATGCTAACAAAAATATATTTGAAGATTAAACTATGTGGATCTCATACATGATACAAAAAACAACATTTGCATTCAAGGGACAGTATCCTATATTTTTTACATAACTGTATGTAATAGACACTACTACAAACAACAAGATTAACATATACTGATATCAATATTAAAAAGCTTCAAACACTTGCAAATAAAATAGGGTTAGCTATATTGAAAATATAGATGAACCACCATTACAACCGTAAAACAACACAATACCCCATCATTAACATATGAAAAGACCCTTTACACAAACTGGACAAAGCTGGAGATGGTACTCACATGAAACTCATTGGCTTTGCGAGGAGTAAGAAAATTACTTACATTTTCTTACAACACAAGACAAAATAAACCGATTGGTTAAACAATGGACTATCTAACTAGAGACAAAATCAAATATTTTTATTTATAATGTGAGTGTCTAATGAACCTTTCACAAAATATACAACGAAATTACATTTAGAAGAAGTCGGCATCATATATTTAGCATATGATAAATGCATATTGATTACTTTATTCAAACACAATAGCGCATATTTATTAATTAGATATGTTCAACATTAAACACAACAGTAATTTTTCAGAAAAAGGAACATTGTTGACAAACATATTAAACATGGACTGTAGAGATTTGCACTTGCCTATAAATATCCTATGCATGAAAACATTTTGCTTTCGTTCGTTGATTCAACCAGACATCCAGCAAAAGAGAATGTGTTGGTCTTTATCAGCTACGGGTCAACAATGTAACATGATGCAAATAATACATATTCGCAAGCTTTTTAAAATTGCATGCAGTCACAAACGTTTTTAACGTGCACAAATATTGCGGGACTACGCAATCCAATCACACGTTTTTTTACCTTTACATGTGCCGTCTTAACATGGCGCTTCCTTGATCACGTAAGAACGCCATCCAATGAAAGGCACATTATTGATCACGTAAGAACGCACAAAAAAAAAAGGCGCATCCTTGATCGCGTCAAAACGCAATCCAATAAAAGGCATATTCCTGATCACGTAAGAACGTCAGTCAATACAAGGAATCATTGGACAGCCTGGCAGGTGACGTCTTAAGCAGCATGGCGCATCCGAGATCGCTGAAAAACCGCAGACAATACAAGGACTCAGTGACATCTTGGCATATCACTAAGAAACGTATTTATATTTTAGGAACTAGTATGTGTGTAGATTGCTATCTAGGAATGTCACCAAATCATGAATCATCTTTTCGGACTTGACTGTCCCTTGAACTATAGCTATGGTGTATATCTTTAACATTTAAAAGATACACATGAGAAATACATATGCCATTGATGTTTTAAGATATGTTTGGATTGTTGTTGAATAACAATAGTTATACATGTATTGATTAAACGTGTCATTTATTCAAGTTTAATTATTGTCAGCCTACCTATAGCCATATATGGGAGGAGATGTATTTTGTTAACATATTAGTTAACTAATATTCATCATCTACATTATTTGCATTACACACAGAGATTGATTTGGTTACACTTTGACAATAATATAGATTTGAAAATGAAATACAGGTGCTGTCAACATTACAATAAGATTGTTTATTAATAAAACTATATGTCCTTGTTCTTGTAAAAAGGACAAAAACGCTTTACAAATGGAAATACATTCATTTACAATAGTGATCAACATCACTTAAAGGGACATTATTTTGTTTTTAAAAAGAGCATACACATAGTCAATACTATTTAAATAAAATGAACACTTTACAGGGATTATATCATTGTATCAATACTCAGATCATTTGGTAAAGGTGCATCAATTCATGCAGAGTTTATAAATACACACATGGATCTGAACATTTAAATATACATATATACACAAATACAAAAATATATATACATATATAAAGAAATTACTCTGCTAATCATAATCAGGCAATGATAGAGCTAAGAGAAAATAATATAAACACAAATAATAAGATTACATTGGAGATGTTAATCTTAAAGTCATTTACTATTGTCTTACATATATGATTTCATTATAACAAATATATTTGTTAGGTCCCTTTAAGGATAAACAACATAAACTAGAGCTTTCAAAAAATAACAGGAAGAATGAGGACAAAGATTTGTGAAATAAAATGTATTTTATTAGTATGTAAGAAAACATACACAACGTTTATAAATAATCTTGTAAAAATAAGGAATATATGAGCCATATGACAAGGTAACACAGTGCATCACAGTCCATGAAGAGAGTTGCCAAGGGCCAGCATAGCCCCATTGGAGACACATGGCAAGGTAACACAGTGCATCACAGTCCATGAAGAGAGTTGCCAAGGGCCAGCATAGCCCCATTGGAGACACATGACAAGGTAACACAGTGCATCACAGTCCATGAAGAGAGTTGCCAAGGGCCAGCATAGCCCCATTGGAGACACATGGCAAGGTAACACAGTGCATCACAGTCCATGAAGAGAGTTGCCAAGGGCCAGCATAGCCCCATTGGAGACACATGACAAGGTAACACAGTGCATCACAGTCCATGAAGAGAGTTGCCAAGGGCCAGCATAGCCCCATTGGAGACACATGGCAAGGTAACACAGTGCATCACAGTCCATGAAGAGAGTTGCCAAGGGCCAGCATAGCCCCATTGGAGACACATGACAAGGTAACACAGTGCATCACAGTCCATGAAGAGAGTTGCCAAGGGCCAGCATAGCCCCATTGGAGACACATGGCAAGGTAACACAGTGCATCACAGTCCATGAAGAGAGTTGCCAAGGGCCAGCATAGCCCCATTGGAGACACATGACAAGGTAACACAGTGCATCACAGTCCATGAAGAGAGTTGCCAAGGGCCAGCATAGCCCCATTGGAGACACATGGCAAGGTAACACAGTGCATCACAGTCCATGAAGAGAGTTGCCAAGGGCCAGCATAGCCCCATTGGAGACACATGACAAGGTAACACAGTGCATCACAGTCCATGAAGAGAGTTGCCAAGGGCCAGCATAGCCCCATTGGAGACACATGGCAAGGTAACACAGTGCATCACAGTCCATGAAGAGAGTTGCCAAGGGCCAGCATAGCCCCATTGGAGACACATGACAAGGTAACACAGTGCATCACAGTCCATGAAGAGAGTTGCCAAGGGCCAGCATAGCCCCATTGGAGACACATGGCAAGGTAACACAGTGCATCACAGTCCATGAAGAGAGTTGCCAAGGGCCAGCATAGCCCCATTGGAGACACATGACAAGGTAACACAGTGCATCACAGTCCATGAAGAGAGTTGCCAAGGGCCAGCATAGCCCCATTGGAGACACATGGCAAGGTAACACAGTGCATCACAGTCCATGAAGAGAGTTGCCAAGGGCCAGCATAGCCTCATTGGAGACACATGACAAGGTAAAAGAGTGCAACAGGCACAACAATAAACTGATAAAAAGGCCAAATGGCAACAATATAAATACAAATTCAACATGTGGACGGAGGATTATTATCTGCCACCATGGAGCATATCCAGATCCTCCACTTACTGGTCATCCTCTTCATTGTCCTGTGCATGTCCAGCTCCAGATTCAGGCCTTGAACGTAATTGCATAATTTCACGCAGAGTCAAGTCCTGAACCCGGAGCTGGGCCTGCATGGTGTCGTTCATCCCTCTCAGGACAGCTGCGTTCCTCAACACGGCCTGCTCTACTCTTGCTATCCCTTCTAGCATGAGCCATGCTGAGTCACAGCCTAAAATAAAATAAAATTAAATATTAAGGATAATTACACAACAGAATAAAAGATTTTAATACATACATTGTCATCATAAAGACAAATAATTATTTACATAAATTATTTTTCATATATTCTTTACACATGAATTAGGTTATTCAGACAGACAGAAATCATTAAAGGCTCATGTTACTCAAACATGTTGTCCCCTTTAATTGGTTTTAGATGATCCACTTATACAGTGGATCTTGTTAAAGGATTTACATTGTACTTACATCAGCAATTTAAAAATTAAATTTAGACTGTGGTAGGCACACCTATCCTTAAACATTTTGGCATTGAGGACAAGCTGTGTAAACATAGCAACCAGAAGAAATTACATTCCCACTGGGTTAGACAAGAGATAATGTATCCACATTTGGACATAAAATTTTGGATCCAAGTAGTGGTGTTTGGTATATGTAGTGATATCCAATTAAAGGGACACTGAACCTAAATATTTAATGGACTGATTCAGATAGAGCATGACATGACAAATCTTTAGAAATTACACATATTCATTATATGTTTTAATTGTCAAGCTATATTTTGAATGCAAGAATGTTGGTTTTTATGGAAGCCAATATTTGTTGATGAACTTTGTTTGTGCATGCTGGTTGATGGATACATTCATCCAACAATAAAGAAATGATGGCCACATTTATTTTATTGTTTAAACTAATTATAGGAATAAGTTGTTTTCCATCAATATATCAAGAGAATGACGAATAATTCATAAGAGTATTCTATTATACATTGGCTTAACATTGCATGCTGGATTTGAATCACAATTTAACCAATTTAACTTCACTGTACCTTTAAGTATCTTATAAAGTGTATTTAGAATGATACTTACAGCTGTGCCTGGGAAGGACAATCTGACACCCAGGACAATGAAGGTTTAAATAGGGGGGAGGGATGGGATTGGCTTGGGGAGGGATGGGAATGGCTTGGGGAGTGGTGAGCTGCTGCTCCAGGGTAGGCCGTACAGCTGGGGAGTGGGGAGTTTGGGTCTGGGCAGCTGTACGGGCCAGAATACGGGGAGAGCGGCGAAGGGGGGTGTATGGGCGTTTTTTGGGAGGGACAGGATATGAAATATGGGAAGGGCTGGCAGTGGTCGGGGCATGGTCATGAGTTTGGTGATGGGAAGGGCTCTGGGTGTGTGCAGAGGTGTGGCCATGGTCAGGGGTGTGTGCACGGGGAGGGGTCTGTGACTGGGCAGGGGCGGAATCCAGATGACCAGAAGTGGTGGATCCATCTGAAAATGTAAAAGAAATATATTAACATCTCATACATCCTGACATCAAATCAACGCATTTCAAATTGATTATGTTTTCAATATACTTCGAAGTGTGTTTGAATCTGTAAACTATTCTGAAATGAGGATATGGTATCTATATAGGCACTCAGATGAATCTCAATGACTGTCTGTACAATGTGAAACTTATTATTGTGTTTTGGCATGGAATATGCATGTGACATAATGATGGCATGAATTATATATTCTTAAAAAAATATATACAAGCAGATTTTCATGCTGCCTGATATAGAAAGGGGGCAGTAGTGTATTTGAACAGACAAATAATATTCCTTTTTAAAGGGAAAAAGCTGTAGACTTTGAATGTCTTCAATAAAATGATTTCAAAAAAAGAAACATGTTGGAAACATGATAGATATATTTCACATACCATCAGACTCCAAGGCAGCCTCTTCCTCCTCCATCCCACATGTGACATCAATCTCTGTAAAACATAACATGTTGTGTACACCTTAAGATCAGATATTATAACATATGTTACTGTTGCTCAAATACGCACATCAATGTTGCATTAAAGATATACACACACAAAGTTATGATTTACATCATTTTGATGGAGCATACAAATGACAAAAGATTTGTTATTGTCAATAAATCAGAATATTAATGTATTGTTTGTCTTAATGTTAAATTCATAAAAGCATAGTACATAGAACATTTAAGATTTCTCATGTGTGTATCACTTGATGACTGTTGTCAAAAAAACAAATTGAAAAAAACATATGTTAGACATCTTATGAATAACAAATGTGTAGACTAATAAAGTAGAAATTATTAATCGCTCAATATAAAAAATAAATATATAAACAGAAGATAAATTCTATGATTTTTTATAATGTTATGCTTCATCGGAATCATGATCATAATATTGATTAGCAATACACCTTCAATTACATATAAATGAGTCAATGGACTTACCAGGAGACCGCAAAGGCGGCTCTATGTCACTGCTGGATTCCTGTGGGCTTCCCACACCAACTCTCTCTATGAATGATATAGATATATATTATTAAACACATTTTGGATATCACTAAATCACATCTGTCTAGAATTTTAACATTAATCAACTTTAAAATGTGAAGAATAGAGCAGTCATTACACCAGAAAATGCTTGATTGAATCAAGGGGATTCTGTAAACATATCTGTATTGAACATATGTTTAATGTCAGACTACATTAGACATCAAATTAATCTCAGATGCTGCTATTGCATATCTAAATATACCCAATGATCAATGTTCTTAACCCTTTAAGGACACAGCTTTCACTTAGCTCAATTGTTTTATGACGGAATAATTCCGTCATATGTCCTTAAGAAGTTACAAGAATACACACAAACCACATATTGAGGAGCATCTGTTGACAAATCTAAACAAACATGTGTCACATCGACCCATTTTTTCAATGTACAGTAATCTTGTTTAGGACACAACACATATTTATCACAATACATAACAAACTTGATTATTACAAATATGTAATCATGGTGCTGTTAGAGTATGCAGATATCTATAAAGTAACTCCAACAGATAATTAGATTTATATATCAATAGTTTTTAATAAAAATAATGTAAAGATGAATGAATCTATTTTGTCTTAAAGGGACACTGACATGATTAATTTAAATAATTGATTTCTATGTTCAAACTGTAAAAAATGATTTAACATTGACTCCTATTATAATTAGAATGTTGTTCGATATTAATCTTAAAGGCAGATAAGGAATATTGGATTCAATAAATATTGTTTGTTGAAGGTATCCACCAATCATCAATATAAACCCAGGTTGGTCAACAAATATTTAGATGCACATAAACGTACTTTCTTTATTTTAAACTACATTTAGCAATAGAATATGTCACATATGATGATAGTATTATATTTTATGTTTATTAATATTGCATACTGTATGTGAAAGACAATATTAATAATTGTAGCTCAGTATCCCTTTAATCTAAAATTAAATAGATTCCACAATGTTGTTGTTTGTTAATGAATTATCTACTCCATATGTTGATGTAATGAATGGTATTGAGCATGCAATTAAAATCAAATATGTTATTTAAGGATATCCGAATAATTATATAATTTTCATCTATTAAATAGACATTACATATAAATATTGAACAATGTGTATTTAGTATGTAATGTTCATTCCATGTTTCTAAGACAAATGTCAATTAAAATGAGACATACCATACTGTGACAAGCCCTGGCTTGAGGATCCAGCAGCCACATCCATATCTGTAATATATTAAATGAGGATTGCATATCATTAATACTAATCATGCCATGTTTAAAATATTTACATTAATAACAAATCAATAGAAAAATATTAATCCTTTGGTAGTCCCATGAGTTAATAGTTTCCGCAATTAAATTAATGATAAATATATCCTGGACTCTTATTTTCAATCAGTTGTGTTGTTTACTGTATCTTTAAGAATATCTGCTTGTTATTACATAATCATCAATTGATGGCCATATGTTATAATTTATTAGTATTATTCGTTTTTAATTAGATATAATATTTAAAATAAGAATACTGTATTCTTCACTAATCTAAGAATTTCCATTTAATTTTTAACAACATGTATAAAGCAATGCCACTTTCCGCAAACCCATGTTAACGTGGATGAGAAATGCCATTTTCGCGATCATTGCGCAATGATTCCAAGCGGAATTACGCATCCGTCATTTGAACAACATGTATAAAGCAATGCCACTTTCCGCAAACCCATGTTAACGTGGATGAGAAATGCCATTTTCGCGATCATTGCGCAATGATTCCAAGCGGAATTACGCATCCGTCATTTGAACAACATGTATAAAGCAATGCCACTTTCCGCAAACCCATGTTAACGTGGATGCGAAATTACATTTCCGCTCTGTGACGCATATTCTGTAGAGCGCAAGAAACATCATTCCTATTTCATGTGTCAATAATCTAAAATCAGATATCTAAACATCATATGTAGTGTATGTTGTGAGATCTGTATAGGTTTAGTATCTGACTAAATACACATTTTTGATTTTTAAAATTATAAATATTATATGAAGTTGGATAATTACCTGGTTCAGATTCTCTATCGGCTCCTCCCAGGCCACCGGACGGAGAAGCATCTGCCCTGTCCCCCGCGTCAGGACTTTCAGATCCCGCAGCTGGGAGGGAAGAAGAGGAGGCCGAGGATGGCGAGGATCTAAATCTTTTGGGGACCCGGAGATTGAGGAGCTCGCATAAAGTCACCTCATAAGGGAGTAGGTACAGTTTCCGCGGGGCCTTTCTTTGGCCCCCTCTTTTACGGGCTTGTACCCAGTCCCTTATGAGGTTGACTTTTTTCGATAAACGCAACCTCATATCTCCGAATCTCCTCATGATCTGATCCTGGGTCCTCTGGACGTCACACACCAATCTAACCGCATTGGTGATAGACTCCCAGAGGGCCTTCTTAACAGGCGCATCTGTCGAGCTCCTCTTGTTCCCAAACAGCTGGGGATAAAAGTCCTTGACGGCGTGGACCAGTGCAGCGCTCTCCTCCTTGGTGAACCTGGGAACTGACATGCCTGCTGGGTTGTCCAATAAATATATTATAATAATATAAACTGCCTGCAGGCATTAGAGAACTGACAAAGATGGCAACGTGTAATGGACTTTTATATGGTGAAGTAAACATGAGATGCACCATGGGACAATTTATCTGTACATCTGATTGGATAAAAGTTTGAAATATTGTTATAATGTCTGTGAGACCATCCTGACTCAAGTTGTGTTTGTGTGATGAACTCTGATTGGCCGTTCCTTAATGTTTCATATCTTAGTAACTTCCTTACACATACCTCATGGTGGTGCTGTAACTTCATTTTTCATGTAGACTTATTTGTAACTCATGGGCCTGTCATGCGGATATGTGTGACGCAGATTTAATATCCGGGATCCGTGAAATATTAATGATTAAATACTCTTTAAAATCTAATCCTGTCACATTATTAATGTTGTAGACATTTCTCGGTTTAATAACGGTCTGTTTCTTTAATACAAATACACATTTAATATTGTATGTCTTTATTGTTCTTTAAATAAATTGATTGTGAAGTATTGACATTGCTCTATTAAATGTATTTATAATGCACATTGATTGTGTGCTATTGCGTGACATTAGACTCTAATGTTTAAAGATGCTAATCTGGTGTTTCAAGATGCGTTTCCCACGCAATATTTCTTAATGTTCAAATTCCGGTTAGAATGTCAGTAACTTTGATAATCTGTTTATAAATGTTAAACTACAGCTTTGTTATTCGCAAATAAACCTCGAGCTTGTATTTCTCTGAAGTGCTCATATATGTTATTGTGCAATGGCGTCTTTAGTTTTAAAGAGACATTACAAACAAACAATTGTATCAAATGATCTGTAGAGATAGAAGATTGTTTAGACTTTAAACTGTAAATCATTTTCTCTTAGTATTTATATATCCTCAACAGAAGAAATTTAAATGCACATGGTTGAGACAATCACATAAGGCATCTCTGTGCATCCACCAATCTTCATCTACTGAGCCTATCTCGATATGCTTTTCAAGCAAAGTATGTCAAGATAGGAAGAGAAGTAAATACACTCTTTAAATCTCTTAAAGGGACACTGTCCAAACAAATTTACCATTGGTGATTGAGCATGAAATGTTAATCAACTTTATTATTTAATACGATTATCAAATGTTAAGTTATCTTGTTATGTTTCTTTGCAAATCAATAATGATATTTTATATTACGGACAATTGTTTAATAAAATCCTGGGTTGTCCTTGACGATTGTTGCATCAATTATTCCAAACAATCAAGTTCTGTCCAGAGTACTGAAGCAAATAAATTAGCTATTTACTGCCTTATTTCTAAAGTAATGATAGCAACATCACAATGAGCATTCATAATATGAGACAAGTTTTAAAGTTGATTAAAATAGAATACTCATTCAGAATGTATAAATCATTGTTTTTTTTAAATGGCTACCTTTAAGTATATTTTGAGTTCATGTCCCTTTAAATAAACATTTCACAATAATGCTTAATATATCATAAACCTAGGCACCTTCCTTTTGCTAAATGAGTCTAACATATGAGTAAAGCAAATTTAGATTAACTTCTAGATTGTTTTACACACTGACTGAAATATATTTATTAAATGAGGTCTTTTTTAGCCTTCAGCGTAGAGGGACATTAAGCTATATGTTATGTATGCATTTTGTATAATAATCTTATATTTGACCAACTTAATATGTTTTGTTATTCAATCATTATATTGTAATTATATATATATTCGTGGATTAAATACATCTCTACATAGGCTATTTTGATGCTGATTGTTGTTTGCATATAGATGCCTTATATCATTGACTAAGATATGTGCATTTATTTTTATTTTAACAAGTATATTTAAAGACTGAATGTAATTCTATAGTACATTCTAAATATGTTTAAATTCTTGTATGATATTTGTAACAATGTATACAAAATATACATTTTGAATGACCCCTTTAAGGACCCAAACATATTGTATTTTGATTTAACATTGACAAAATAAACTAAAGGGGAAATTACATTCTATATAGATATTTGATGTCTAACCCAAGAGGTAAGATTGTAATAAATACATAATATTAATAAGTATAGTTAAATGACTCCACTAGAAAATTACATAGATTAACCTGGCATCCAATAACTAATTTTTTAAAAATATCAAGTTAAATGACCTACCATTTATAAATGTAATAATTGTAAAATATTTTCTAATAATGTTTTGAGATACCTAAGGAAGATACATGATCTTATACAATTCTTTTTACATTCAACAACACTGTCACTTTCATGTAATTGAACCACTTCACCTTATTAAATGTTAAAACAATCATAATATTAATACATATCCTAAATATTTTTAATATATACTTTTTCAATATAAAAGCATTGAAGAATCTGACTCCCCAATTAATGTTAAAAGATATATTTTAATATTCTCTGAAGATTTTTATTTTCTACTATTAATGCATTATTTTCTCTTATGCATGTGCTTGTCAAATAGCCAACTACCAGTCATGGGAGTCCAAGTTTTATTTATTTACAGATTATATTGATATATATTAGAATCTGTTAAAAATAAACATATATTTAATTGAAAATAATTAAATATTCCAGGAAGTCATCAGATGCCAATCTGAAATGACAAATAATAAAAATGGAACAAAGTTAATACACACGTTGTAAAATATTCATAAAATACATTTAAAATCATATGGTGTCTATGCTCTAACTTTGATCAACATTTTTTAAAGATAATCATTACATTGATTTTAAATTAATGAAATACATACACCATTATATTGTTGATTAAAAATTATATTTAAATATCAAAAATTAAAATTATACATAATAATGTATATCACATGTAAACAATATATGTATGCTGAACATAAATGTAATATTTCATGTCCATTCAAATACCTCTATATCAACTATAATATGTATTCCTTTTTCTGATTGTGATCCCTAAATATCTAATTAAGAACTAAATATGACTAATGTATGTAAGCTACTAATATTCTACAGTCTTCACTAGCATGCATTGGTACACCAACCTGGACAATGCATGGTCTTTGAAAGTCAATTCAGGGGTAAACAGTTGATCTTCAATAGGTGTCTTATTCATCAGTTCATTAAATAGAGGACTGGGAAATACCATCTAAAAAAGTACAATCATCTAAGTGTCTGATTGTGATCCCTAAATATCTAATTAAGAACTAAATATGACTAATGTATGTAAGCTACTAATATTCTACAGTCTTCACTAGCATGCATTGGTACACCAACCTGGACAATGCATGGTCTTTGAAAGTCAATTCAGGGGTAAACAGTTGATCTTCAATAGGTGTATTATTCATCAGTTCATTAAATAGAGGACTGGGAAATACCATCTAAAAAAGTACAATCATCTAAGTGTCTGATTGTGATCCCTAAATATCTAATTAAGAACTAAATATGACTAATGTATGTAAGCTACTAATATTCTACAGTCTTCACTAGCATGCATTGGTACACCAACCTGGACAATGCATGGTCTTTGAAAGTCAATTCAGGGGTAAACAGTTGATCTTCAATAGGTGTATTATTCATCAGTTCATTAAATAGAGGACTGGGAAATACCATCTACAAAATAGAAAATCATCTAAGTATCTCCAATAGGATGTCTCCACAGCCTTATTCTATCAAATAGTTTGCACTTACCATGTGAACATGTATTTGTATGGTTTTCAAGGTCAGCAGAATTGAAATATAATGCCAGACATGATCCCATTGGTATACTTCAATTTCAATCTTGGCTTTTTCCCCACTGTCAGTCTTGGAAATCTTCACTGTCAGGCTTCAAATTGTTCCCTTTCAGTCTTTAGATTAAGTCATCTCCCTAATGTAAGAAATTATATATAAAGATCTCATACAAGTGTGTGAATCAGTTCTGTACCCCTCTCCCACCCCCCATTTCATAATAAATATCTATCACTAGCTTACTAAGCGTGTGTAGCATCTTGTGTTATGTTCTATCAAGTGTGAAGATGAGTCATATTGAGCAGAACAAACCTCTGTGTGACATTGAACCATAGTCATTCTAGAGTATCCCTTTCTGATTATGTACATTTTAAGTAATGTGTAAACAAAGTTATATTTTTTAAAATGTATGATGTATTTGTGTACAAATCATGCCAGCAACAGTCCATACATTTCTACTTACCATCTGATGTCCTCTTTAAAAACCAGGTGGCAAAGACTCGCTATAGGACCCAATGCCCAGAGCATCACCTATATTATGAGAAATAAAGATTATTCTAACATTTGATCAATACTAACATGTTTGCACAATTCTCTACTTGTCATTTCCCTAGAGTTCACATCTATTGAAAATACTCCAGTGTAACTTCTATTATTTACCGTCTAAAGTGGCGGTTGATGACGTCTGCTCTGACATCAAGTCCCTCGTCCTGGAATTCCCCCTCTAGAACAGGATCATCCTCCTCATCTCTGAGGAGGTCTCTGTCCACCGGGACGGCCTGCAGCATCCCAGCCCGCTGTGCAATATTATGCAGGACGCTACAGGCTACAACGATCTTAGCCACCTTCTTTGGGTTGTACTGGAGTGCTCCTCCAGAACGGTCCAGGCACCTGAATCTCATCTTCAGGAGCCCGAACATCCTTTCAACCACCGCCCTGGTTCTCTTATGAGCCCTATTGTAGCGCTCCTCAGACACATCAGTTGGGCTACGCAAGGGGGTAATGAGCCAAGGCCGGCTCATGTACCCAGAATCACCTATAAATTTAGAACAGAACATAATTCAAACAGAATACTTAAACTAGTATATTGTTGTATAAATATATTTTTTAAAAACCATAATCCATATTAAAAGTTGTCAGAAACATAAAAAATAAATAAAAATTTATATATAAATCTGTATCTTGCCATTTCATCTAAGACATGCTACATATGCGTATTTCTCCTAAACCAAACCTTGTGTAAAATGCTAACTACATGGTTACATTGCATTCTCTATCTGAACACTTAAGGTAAGACATGCTACATATCTGCATTTCAATAAAACTAGACATTAGCAGAAAAAGACAATGACAGGGTTAAATTGCATGAGATAATATCTTGCCTTTTCATCTAAGACATGCTACATATGCGTATTTCGCCTAAACCAAACCTTGTGTAAAATGCTAACTACATGGTTACATTGCATTCTCTATCTGAACACTTAAGGTAAGACATGCTACATATCTGCATTTCAATAAAACTAGACATTAGCGGAAAAAGACAATGACAGGGTTAAATTGCATGAGATAATATCTTGCCATTTCATCTAAGACATGCTACATATGCGTATTTCTCCAAAACCAAACCTTGTGTAAAATGCTAACTACATGGTTACATTGCATTCTCTATCTGAACACTTAAGGTAAGACATGCTACATATCTGCATTTCAATAAAACTAGACATTAGCAGAAAAAGACAATGACAGGGTTAAATTGCATGAGATAATATCTTGCCTTTTCATCTAAGACATGCTACATATGCGTATTTCTCCTAAACCAAACCTTGTGTAAAATGCTAACTACATGGTTACATTGCATTCTCTATCTGAACACTTAAGGTAAGACATGCTACATATCTGCATTTCAATAAAACTAGACATTAGCGGAAAAAGACAATGACAGGGTTAAATTGCATGAGATAATATCTTGCCTTTTCATCTAAGACATGCTACATATGCGTATTTCTCCTAAACCAAACCTTGTGTAAAATGCTAACTACATGGTTACATTGCATTCTCTATCTGAACACTTAAGGTAAGACATGCTACATATCTGCATTTCAATAAAACTAGACATTAGCGGAAAAAGACAATGACAGGGTTAAATTGCATGAGATAATATCTTGCCATTTCATCTAAGACATGCTACATATGCGTATTTCGACTAAACCAAACCTTGTGTAAAATGCTAACTACATGGTTACATTGCATTCTCTATATGAACACTTAAGGTAAGACATGCTACATATCTGCTTTTCAATAAAACTAGACATTAGCGTCGGTAAATAACAAATGGTTACATTTAATCCTATAGCTGAACATGACGCTAACAGTTAAAAAATACAGGGGCAATTGTCAAAATAATTAACCATGTTGAGCACAAATACTCACCAACGAGATAACCAGGGGGCATTTGTCTTTCCTCAAACTGTCTCCACAGGGACGACAGAGAGAGGATGCGGGCATCATGACAAGCCCCTCCAAAATTCGCATACACATGCATAATCCTCATCCGTGCGTCACAAACATACTGCACGTTGAGGCTATGAAAATGTTTGCGATTTCTGAAGGGCAAGTCATCAATTGGAGCACGCAGCGCAATGTGGGTACAATCAATGGCTCCCAAGACATTGGGCAATTGAGCAATATCAAAGAATTCCCGCTTCAGGCGCCTCCAATCACCATCATTCTGTGGGAATCCTATGTATTGCTTACTGATACGTACCATGGCGTTCAGAAAGTTATCAAACACCCCAGAGAATGTACCTTGAGCCAGGCCATGCATGTACAGTTCTCCGGATTGAAAACTCCCGGAGGCCAGGACGTATAGACAGCTTAGCATCTTACTCATGGGGGGAACAGCAGTCCTTATTTGTATACGTGGCTCCAAATGAGGTTTAAGAAGCTCGTAAAGGCCAATGAGCTGTTCGCGATCGAGCCGATACTTATCAAAAACCTCAAAGTCACTCATGTTTTCCAAGGTGGGTCTCACCCTGTAGACACGAGGACCTCGAACCAGACGACCCCTTCGTCTCGGTCTGAGCCGCCGAGGCTGCCTGATTCGACCAACAGCTAGTTCGCCAATAGCACCACCAGCAGCGTCTACCATGTCATCGTCATCCATCTTTCAAAACAGCGTAACAAGGTATGCACTTGATCTGATGTGGATCACAAGTGATGCATTGGCCATGTTGTTTGGGGGATTTATAGTACAATTAGTCCAATGGTAGTGAGTTTGTAATGATTGCTAATTGTATTCACTTGTTTGTATGTGAGCGGCGCGAATGCTTTCACAGTGGGCGTTTATTTGTTGTTTGCTGAAATGTTAGTTTCAAACAATGATTCTCAATGTGAAAGTGTCCAATATCACACATACAGTGCATGTTTGTAATGTTTGATCATATGCGTAATCAATATTTCTTAAACGCGATCTTATAGTAACAAGCACACGTCCAGGCTAACATGAATGAAAGTGCATAGTTGTGTATAATGTGCATCGAATGTGATCGATCAATGTTGATGCAATATTGTTTGTAAACGATAAAGTAACATCTGCCATCTGTAGTATTGTATATATAAGTGATTTCCGAGCTGTCAATATTGTATGCGTCCCATTAAAATGGCACTAATACTGAATAACTTCCGGCTGCCATCTGTAGTATTGTATATATAAGTGATTGCCGAGATGTGAATATTGTATGCGTCCCTTTCAAATCGCAATAATAATTCCGAACTTCCCGTCTGCCATCTGTAGTATTGTATATATAAGTGATTGCCGAGCTGTCAATATTGTATGCGTCCCTTTCAAATCGCACTAATACTGAAGAACTTCCGGCTGTCATCTGTAGTATTATATATATAAGTGATTGCCGAGCTGTCAATATTGTATGCGTCCCATTCAAATGGCACTAATACTGAAGAACTTCCGGCTGTCATCTGTAGTATTGTGTATATATAAGTGATTGCCGAGATGTCAATATTGTATGCGTCCCATTCAAATGGCACTAATACTGAAGAACTTCCGGCTGTCATTTGTAGTATTGTATATATAAGTGATTGCCGAGATGTCAATATTGTATGCGTCCAATTCAAATCGCACTAATACTGAATAACTTCCGGCTGTCATCTGTAGTATTATATATATAAGTGATTGCCGAGCTGTCAATATTGTATGCGTCCCTTTCAAATCGCAATAATAATTCCGAACTTCCCGTCTGCCATCTGTAGTATTGGATATATAAGTGATTGCCGAGCTGTCAATATTGTATGCGTCCCTTTAAAATCGCAATAATAATTCCGAACTTCCCGTCTGCCATCTGTAGTATTGTATATATAAGTGATTGCCGAGCTGTCAATATTGTATGCGTCCCATTCAAATGGCACTAATACTGAATAACTTCCGGATGTCATCTGTAGTATTGTATATATAAGTGATTTTATATCTGACAATATTGTATGCGTCCCATAAAAATTGCACGAATACTGAATAACTTCCGGCTGCCATCTGTAGTATTGTATATATAATTGATTTGCGATCTGACAATATTTCTTAATTGTCCCATTGAAATCTCCATAATAATGCTGTTCAAAAGTGTGGTTTACGTATATGTTGTATTGTAGTATTGAGTGTTAAAGTTCCTAAAGGGGCGGTACAGTGGTGAATCTGTGATGTGTATGGTTGAATCTTGTAATGACGTCATGATATTATTAACCTGCCTATGTAGTTGTGAAATCCTCATTGTGTTGTTGTATTGTGCTACATTGTTATTGTGTGCTGAATAAAATTTAAATGTGTGCTTTGTGGTTGCGTGATGGGTGATGCGTGTTATGTACATGTAGTACGTATATATTGTGATTGTGTCCCACATATGCTGACTTCTATATAGCGGTCTGGCATTGTTGTTCCTTCCCATAAAGTGACATCTGTAATCTGGTGTAATGATGTTCGTGTTGTACGTAATTCCTAATGGTTTCTGGTGATGGAATCATGATGTTAAAAGTACAGTAAAATCCATATGTTGTGTTTTGTGATTCCTATAGAGAATGTAATGTGTTTTTCCCCCATCATTTGAATGCACATGTATGAGTGAATGATAAAAGTAATGTATGTGCATCCATGACTGATCATGTGTTAAGCCTATGTAGATATGCAGTTGCTGCAAGCATATGAGTTGAATAACTGAAATGCAATAATAAAGGTAAATGAGAGATGTTTCCCATTGTGTAGTGTTTGTGAATCCAGAAATGTGTATTGAATTTTATTTTAATTGTAAATGTAATTTTATTGAAATAATAATGTGTTACTAGTGATGGGGATTTGTAGTTGATGTAATCTAAAAGTGTTAAAAATATTTATGGTGTGGTGAATATTTAATATTAAAAAACATAAGTCCACCATAGGGAAATAGTCATTTCTTGATCTATTTATCATCGCTAGGTCTAACGCATGAAATCATGTATTTTCTAGCGCTGGTATTTGGAGTTTTTCAGTCTACGCTATTTGCGTGCGTTAGGGAAATGAGGGTTTCGCGTGCACGAGCACGTCTTCCCAATAGAAGTCAATGGAGGCTCCAAAGATTTCTATTTTTTTTTTCTAAGACTGGTTTTCCTCGTAAAGTGAGTGACGTCATGAACTTGTGTGAAAAAGTAAATAAATCGTGTTCTTTTTGTAATAAATAAATATTTTGTGTATGTCATGTGGTGTATATTGTTTGTATGCATCGATGAGTGTATGTTTGTGATAGTTATTCGTTAGATGTAGGTATATGAGGGTCTTTTCCCGTATGTCCATGTAAGTCAATGGGAAAATGGATTTGTGTGGATTTTTTTCAAACACCCGAGATCTCGCAACTTTAATCCTTTGTATTTTAAGGAAAAAAAAAAAATTAAGAAAAATAAAGATAGTGTTGTGTTTTTATGAGTGTAAGTGTACTTTGTGTAATATTTGTTTTGTGATTCGTGGATGTTTTTTTTGGCGGTATATGTTTACTACTGGGTCTGAGGTGGCGGTAGAAAGGTGAGCGTTAGGTGTATTTTGAGTGGCGGTAAATAAACTCTAAATACCGGAGTGCGTAAGAAACCCGCGTTAGGAGCCTCTAACGCTGGTTTTTACGGATAACGCCGAACTCTAAATCTAGGCCTATATGATCAAAAAAGGATAAAGTACATTTATGAATCAATCAATAAATGGCTGAGACTCTTTCCTGAGGCGGAGATAACGAAACAAGACATAAGATCAAGTATGAATAGAGCGACTAACGCAACATTGTACCATTCGTATCTAACACCATACCTTATGGCCAAATGGAAAAATTCTCAAAATAGTTGTTGCAAAAAATGTAGACACGAAAAAGCGGACATAATACACTGTATGTCTCTATGCCCAAAAATAAATATGTTTTGGCTTAAGATAAGCTATTGGATAAAGAGAAAAGGTGTAAATTAGGTGTGTATGTTACAAAAAATGGATATTATATTTTTAGTTAAAGGAGAACAGTATGGGGATAAGACCCTCCAGCTAAATACCATAATTTTAGTAGGGAGAAATATAATACTTAGGGTTTGGAAATCTAAAAAAAAAAAAACAAGTATGCAGACATTTTTAAAGAGACTGCATCAACAAATGATATACGAACAATATTATACAGACAGACAGTCTGAGAAGCAAGTTGTAAAATTTATGAGCAAGTGGGAGAGTTACATAAAATCTTTAGAGATCCCGATACAACAAATGATAATTAAAGTTTTTGAGAATTTGATATATATACGCGAAGATAAAGCAAGGGGAAATTGGCAGTTTAATAGAAGATAGAGGAAATGGGGGAGGAGGGTAGGTGAGAGAAGCATTATTGGAGATTATTTTTTTCTTCTTCTCCCCCCCTTTTAATTTTGCCCCCCCCCCCCAATGATAGAACTATTTAATTGAAAATAGGTTAAGATTTCGGTTAGGAATAATATAAATAATAGATAATGATGTGGATAGTGGAGGTTAGGTAGGACAAAAACTTTTGAGATATTAGTTGAAGGAAAACTTAGGATACAATCATAATAAGTCTGATTAAACACTTAATAAAGATATATTACATAATTTATATATGAAAAGGGAAAGGAGAAAGAATGGGTATGTAGCCCAAGCTTATAATAGATTTAAATTAGAAAATGTACTTGAAGTTTTTAAAAAATGACTGTATGATGTGTAACACAACAAACCGACTATTTCATGTATTAAATACAAGTATCCTTTCACTGAGAAATGTTGTAATATATCTATGTTATTGTTAATAAAAATATAAAACACAAAAAAAAAATACAAAGAACTCTTTCATCTAAGTGAAGAATATTGGAATGTTAAATATTTAGAGTAAAAACACATTAAAGTGACATTAAACACTTTGAGATGGTAACTAGCGTGGTCACACTATTGCCTAGTATGCCACTTGTAATCTAACCATTTGTTGGCTACAATTGTTTTTCAATGACAAAATTCCCCCTACAGGAGCTAATCCAGTTGTTACTGAAGTAGACAAGACTTGCTGTAATCACTTTGCCAGCAAAACTTTCATTGTTTTGCACCTTTGCTGAGGTTAATTGGGGAGAGATTTGTAGCAGGACTCGGCTTGTTACATCTTCAGTGAGCACTAACCATTCCCAGAATTCTTAAACCTACATTTTTCAGAGTTATCTGTCAAAAAAGAGAGGGAAAGCAAATAATAAAAAAGTATATAAAACATTTTATATTGCTGTCTTTGTTTTGCCAAATAAGTATCATTGTATGCCTTTACTTTTCAATAATTACCCTATATCCCAGAACAAAAGGACACTTGATAACCAATCTCAGCCTTGTAAATGTATATGGCATATGTAAGTACACAGTGTGTGATATTGAGATTATCAGTTGGTATGAACCATATCCAACCTGTTGTTATGTGCACAATGGTATAGTCAAAAAGTGGCTCTTGCATTTTGTGTGTGTAGCATTCTTAATAAAGTTTACAGTTTTGAAGACCTGTGCTTGATCTCCTTGCATAAACTAAGATACAACATGGTTTCAGAATAAGGAGTTCCCTGCTTCCATCTGAACTGACATGCAAGGACTCTAAGAAATCCATAAGAAATCTTTGCAGCAAAAAAAAGTGGAGTCAAGGTTCTGCCAGAGTGACTACAGCTCTTCTCCTGAACTGAGTAAGTGCATCATAACATGTACAATTGACTGTGATTCCAACAGCACTACAGTCTTTTATATTAATCCTATATAATAAAAGGCCAGGTATGTTTGTCAGATGCAGTCATGTGCAGTAGAGTCTGCACAAGGACAAACATACCTGGCCTTGAGCAGCAGAGAGGGTGAGTGGCCGTGGTGGGAGGTGTGCCCAGACGGGAGCACTGTGATGGGGGTTTGGTGAGGGGGCAAGGCCAGGCGTGTGAGTGATGGGGCGTGCCTGATGGGAGTGTTCATGGTGGGGTATTGCCAGGCAGGAGTGGGTGTAGCCGAGAAATAGTGCAAAAGAGGGAGCTGAGAGAGGAAAGAGAGGGAGGAGAGAGAGCAAAAGAGAGGATGGGAGAGAGAGCAAAAGAGAGGGGGGAGTGAGAGCAAAACAGAGGGGGGAAAGAGAGCAAAAGAGAGGGGGAGAGAGAGCCAAAGAGAGGGTGAAGAGAGAGCAAAAGAGAGGGGAGAGAGAGCAAAAGAGGGGGGAGAGAAAAAGAGAGGGGAGAGAGAGAGCTAAAGAGGGGGGAGAGAGTGCAAAAGAGGGGGAGAGAGAGCAAAAGATGGGGAGAGAGAAAAAAGAGGGGGGAGAGAGCAAAAGAGGGGGAGAGACAGCAAACGAGAGGGGAGAGAAAGCAAAAGAGAGGGGAGAGAGAGCAAAAGAGAGGGGCAAGAGAGCAAAAGAGGGAGAGAGAGAGCAGAAGAGAGGGGAGAGACAAAGAGAGGGGAGAGAGAGAGCTAAATAGGGGGAGAGAGTGCAAAAGAGGGGGAGAGAGAGCAAAAGATGGGGAGAGAGAAAAAGAGGGGGGAGAGACAGCAAACGAGAAGGGAGAGAAAGCAAAAGAGAGGGGAGAGAGAGCAAAAGAGGAGGGAGGGAGAGCAAAAGAGAGGGGAGAGAGAGCAAAAGAGGGGGGAGGGAGAGCAAAAGAGGAGGGAGAAGAAGCAAAAGAGAGGGGAGAAGGAGCAAAATAGAGGGGAGAGAGAGCAAAAAAGGGGAGAGAGAGCAAAAAGAGAGGGGAGAGAGCAAAAGAGGGGGGAGAGAGAGCAAAAGAGAAGGGAGAGAGAGCAAAAGAGGGGGAGAGAGAGCAAAGAGGGGGGAGAGAGAGCAAATGAAGTGGGAGAGAGCAAAAAAGAGGGGAGAGAGAGCAAAAGAGGGGGAGAGAGAGTAAAAGAGGGGGGAGAGAGAGAGCAAAAGAGGGGGGAGAGAGAACAAAAGAGGGGGAGAGAACAAAAGAGAGGGGAGAGAGAGCAAAAGAGTGGGAGAGAGAGCAAAAGAGGGGGCAGAGAGAGCAAAAGAGGGGGGAGAGAGAAAAAGAGGGGGGAGAGAGAGCAAAAGATGGGGGAGAGAGCAATAGATGGGAGAGAGAGAGCAAAAGAGAGGGGAGAGAGAGCAAAAGAGGGGGGATAGCGCAAGAGAGAGGGGAGAGAGAGCAAAAGAGGGGGGAGAGAGAGAGCTAAACAGGGGGGAGAGAGAGCAAAAGAGGGGGAGAGAGAGCAAAAGATGGGAAGAGAAAGCAAAAGAGAGGGGAGAGAGAGCAAAAGAGGAGGGAGAGCAAAAGAGAGGGGAGAGAGAACAAAAGAGGGATAGAAAAAGAGGGGGAGGGAGAGCAAAAGAGAGGAGAGAGAGAGCAAAAAAGGGGGAAAGAGCAAAAGAGGGGGGAGAGAGCAAAAGGGGTGGGGGAGAGAGCAAAAGAGGGGGAGAGAGAGCAAAAGAGAAGGGAGAGAGAGCAAAAGAGGGGGAGAGAGAGCAGAGAGGGGGGAGAGAGAGCCAAAGAAGTGGGAGAGAAAAAAAAGAGTGGGAGAGAGAGCAAAGAGGGAGGAGAGAGAGCAAAAAAGAGGGGGGAGATAGAGTAAAAGAGGGGGAGAGAACAAAACAGAGGGGAGAGAGAGCAAAAGAGAGTGGGGAGAGAGAGCAAAAGAGAGGGGGGAGAAAGAGCAAAAGAGGGGGGAGAGAGAGCAAAAGAGGGGTGAGAGAGCAAAAGAGGGGGGAGAGAGAGCAAAAGAGGGGGAGAGAGCAAAAGATTGGGGAGAGAGAGCAAAAGAGAGGGGAGAGAGAGCAAAAGAGGCGGAGATAGAGCAAGAGAGAGGGGAGAGAGAGCAAAAGTGGGGGGGAGAGAGAGCTAAACAGGGGGGGGAGAGAGCAAAGGAGGGGGAGAAAGAGCAAAAGAGGGGGAGAGAGAGCAAAAGAGGGGGAGAGAGAGCAAAAGATGGGGAGAGAGAGCAAAAGAGGGGGAGAGATTAAAAGAGGGGGGGAAACAGCAAAAGAGGGGGGGAGAGAGGGAAATCAAAAGAGAGGGGAATGAGAACAAATAGGGAGAGGGGATAGAGAGCAAAAAAGGGGTAGAGAGAGCAAAAGAGGGGGGGAGAGAGCAAAAGAGGGGGGAGAGAGAGCAGAAGAGAAGGGAGAGAGAGCAAAAGAGGGGGAAAGAGAGCAAAGAGGGGGGAGAGAGAGCAAAAGAAGTGGGAGAGAAAATAGAGAGGGGGGATAGAGAGCAAAAGAGGGGGGAGAGAGAGCAAAAGAGGGGGATAGAGAGTAAAAGAGGGGGGAGAGAGCAAGGGGTGGGACCACTGTACTGCAAAAAATGGCCGTGTGCATGGGCTTTAGGACTAGTAATGCATAATTCACCATAAAATAAATCTAGAATTAGTAACATTAAGATGGAAAAGTTAAATCCTCCACCAGAATTGAAAATGACTGATAATATGGAAGATGCATGGCAGAGGTTTAATGAAAGATTCAGGCTATATGTTAGAGCTATAGGAGCTCAGGAGCAAGATGATGAACAAAATATTGCACTTTTTCTGACTGTAGCAGGATCAGCAGCAACAGATAGCAACACCTTTACATTTACAGATGAAGAAAGGGATGATTATCAGGTTGTTCTAGACAAATTTGAACAGTACTGTGTACCTAGGTGCAATGAAACCTATGAAAGGTATCTTTTCAGATGTAAAATGCAGAATGAAACAGAGACTATTGAGGAGTAAGTAACTGACTTAAAACTGAAGAGTAGATAATGTAATTATGGAGCAATGTGTAACTTATTAATCAGAGACCAGCTAGTCATGGGCTGCAGAAATATAAGGGTTCACAGCAGGTTCAGAGCAGGCGGACAGGTTATAGAGCAGAGGTCTTTAGACTTGCCGGAAACACGGGGCATCAAGCTCCATACAGAGCTTGATAAATATGCCACATAGAGTGCACACCAATGCTGTAAACAGTCAAAACTGAGCATAACAAAATAATACCAATCGCCTTTCTCACAATTTCACGATGAGTACAGTACTGTTTCAAAATCCTTGGAGGCTGAACTTCAGATCCATATTAGCTCTGTATTAGTAAAGTGCTGTAAAGTGAAGCGCTGTAAAGCGATGTATACCTGTACGCATTCGCTTTTTTCACATAACAGTAAAGGGAAAGCTGATGTGAACTATGGAGGTGTGTACGTGCACATTTTAGTTGTTTAGAGTCAGGCGGATATTAGACATGTGCGATTCGGTTCGGTTCGATTCGGAAATTCGGAAAATTCGGCAAATTCGGAGATTTGGATCAAACCGAATCTCCTAATTAAAATAGTGCCGAATCTACCGAATAAATCCGAATTACTTCGGATTTATTCGGATTTTTTCGGTAGATTCGGATGGCCATGGATTACACTAGTATTGTACAGTATATTAGGTTATATCACTCTGCTATGGGTAACACCTAATGTACAGTACATAATACTAGTCTAATCCCACCTAACACTTACCGAAATTCCGAATTTCCGAACCGAATCGAACCGAATCCAGCCGAAATTATTCGAATACGAATAAATCCGAAACAAATCCGAACCGAATTTATTCGAATCCGAATGAATCCGAAACAAATCCGAACCGAATTTATTTAGCTTTACCAAATACTTCTGATTATTTAAATAATCCTTAGATGCTTTTTCTGAGGGAGAAGAACTCTCTGATGATCAAGAGTCAGTCTCTGATCAAGAAGTTGAATCCTCTTACATTATGTTTAAAGTCGAGCATCTTAGATCTCTTTTGAAAGCAGTATTAAGTACCTTAGAGCTACAGGATTCTAAATCTACTGAAGAAAAATCTGTTAAGCAATTGGTTATTGTTATTCAAACCATCAAATAAAACCCCAGAGGTTTTCCTGGTTCCTGACGCAGTGACTGAGATAATTACTAAGGAATGGTCTAGGCCTGGCACTCCTTTTAATCCAGCTTTCAAAAGGATGTTTCCTTTGTCCTCTGCTAGTGTGGAGCTTTGGGAAACTATTCCAAAGGTGGATGGTGCCATTTCTACCCTTGCAGGACAGACTACTATTCATCTAGAGTAGTTTTTCCTCTAGTACTTCATTTAAAGTCCTTATGGATAGAAAATTAGAGTCCTTCCAAAGAAGGGTTTTTCTTCAAGCAGGTTATTTATTAAAACTAGCAATGAGTATTGCTTGTGTGGAAGCAGCCTCTACCCTTTGGTGTGACAATTTATCTGAAAGGATCACAGATAATCGGTTGATGAAGATTTTCAATCATGTTTGAAACATATTCACTCTGCAAATGCATTTATTTTTGTCATGCTATTGTTGATATTATCAAATGAAATGCCTAAAACATGTTACTATCTGTATTGACAAGGAGACCCTTGTGGCTTAAATCTTGGTCCACTGACATGGGGCTCTATTTAACAAGCTCCGTATGGAGCTTGATGGCTCCTGTTTCTGGAGAGTCTTCAGACTCGCCAGAAACCGCAGTTATGAAGCAGCGGTCACAAAGACCGCTGCTCCATAACCTGTCCGTCTGCTCTGAGCAGGCGGACACACATCGCCACAATACAACCCGATCGAGTACGATCGGGTTGATTGACACCCCCCTGCTGGTGGCCCATTGGCCGCGAGTCTGCAGGTGGCAGCGTTGCACCAGCAGCTCTTGTGAATTCAGCATCCGCCAGACCTTGATAAATATGCCCCATAGTCTCAAAGACTAGACTTCTAACTCTCCCTTTCAAGGAAAAGATTTTGTTTGGATTTGACTTTAATTCAATAATCTACACTGTTACTGGAGGTAAAGGGGCTTTTCTTCCTCAAGACAAAAAGTCTAAGGGAAAAAATAGTTCTTCAAATCATTTTCGTTCCTTTCATCACTCAAGGAACCAAAAATCCACCTTGACTAATCAAAAAGAAGATACTTTCAGACCCGCATTGAAAGCTAATACTTCCTGGAACAAGTCTAAGCAGTCTAAGAAGTCTTCTTTCACTCCCAAATCACAATAAAGAGACTACCCCTAACCTAGATTAAATTCTGGTAGGGGTAAATTATGCCTTTTTAAGAAGGCCTGGTCTCAAATGTCACAGGACCCTTGGGTACTAAATATAGTTTCTCAAGAATACAGGATGGGTGTCAGATCAAGCCTTCCTAGAGGAAGGTTTCTTCTGTCCCATGTTTAAAAGAACCCTGTGAAAGCTCAGTCTTTTCTACATTGTGTCCAGTAACTGGAAATTATGGAAGTAATTCCAGAACAGGGCCAGGGCTTTTATACATAACCTATTCATAGTTATAATAAAGAGGGAACTTTCAAACCCATTCTCGATTTAAAACTCTAAAAAAAATTCTCAGAGTTCCTACCTTCAAAATGGAAACAATTTGAACTATCCTTCCCTTTGTTCAACGGGGTCAATTTATGTCTATAATAAATTACCTGCATATTCCTTGCCTTCAAGGACAAACATTTTCAGTTTGTTGCTATTCTGATTGGTAGTTCTGGTTACTCTGCTGTTTGTTATTTAAGCAGAAGGTATTTTGGCAGCTCCTTACCTGGATGATATCTTCGTACAAGCATCATCTTTACCTGTAGCATTATCTCCTACCAACAAACTTTCTTTGTTTCTTTGCAATCATGGCTGGACAATCAAGGTACTGAAAATGTTCTTCTCTCTTCAGACCAGAGTATAATTTTTATGAATTATTATAGACTCTGTGAAACTTACAGATCAAAGAAGAGCAAAACTGCAATCAACAAATGCAAAACTTCATGGAAGTTCTGGATCTGATGACTGCTGCATCAGATACTATTCCATTTATTCAGTTTTACATACGACCTCTTCAGTTATGCATGTTTCATGCAAGGATTACACTCATCTTTCTCAAAGGATCCATGTAGATCCAGCTACAAAAAAGCTATCTTGGTGGATAGTCTTTCATCCATCCATCCTGGACCATAATCACGGCAGACACAAGTTTCATGTGTTCGGGTGCAGTTTGGGGGTCCAGGAGAGCATATGGTGTTTGGTCTCCTCATGAGGCGAGGTCACCAATAAACATTCTAGAACTCTTTTCTATCTTCAGGGCTATCCAGAGCTGGCCTCTCCTGAGAAAATAATCTTATTTTCTAATTGGACAATGTTACAGCATTGACATAAATCAACCACCAACGGGGAATCTGAAGTTCTTTAGCAATTAAAGAGTTCTCTCTTATTTCGTCTTGAGCAGAAAAGAATCTTTGCATGATTTCTGCCATCTACATTTCAGGGGTGAAAAATTGGGAAGCAGAGTCATCGATCTCTTTATTCGGGGGGAATGGTCATTAGATGGTCTTCCAGAGAAAGACCTAATGGCTTCTAGTTTGAACAAAAAACTTCCCTGATATAATGCAAGATCCCGAGATCCTCAAACAGAGTCATAGTATGCTCTAGCAGCTCCTTGGTTTTTTCAACTAGCTTAATTTTTCCTCTGACAGTTCTTTTTCCAAGAGTAATATTGAGTATTAAACAGGAGCAATCATCAGTAGTTTTGACTGCTCCAGCTTGGTCACGCAGAACTTGGTTTGCGGATCTAGTTCTGATGTCCAGTAGTCCTTCGTGGCCTCTTCCGTTAAGACTGGTCCTCTCTCTCAAGGTCTAGCATCAAGATCTCGAGTCTCTCAACTAAAATGCTTGGAAGTTGAATGCCTAATTATGAGACAGAGAGGCTTCTCTTATAAAGTTGTAAAAACCTATTCAAGCTAGAAAGACAGTTACTAGAAAAATGCATCAGAAGATTTGGAAGATTTTTCTATTCTGGTGTGAGAAGCATGGTTTAAGTTGGCATTCTTTTAGAACTCCCAGGATACTTTTTTACAAGAGGGCTTGGATAAAGGTTTATCTGAAAGCTCTTTAAAGGGTCAAATTTAAGCTTTGTTCTTTTTCACAAGAAAATTGCAAAATTACCTGATATTCAACATTTGCAAGTTTCTCCTTTCAAACCAAAGCATTTCTTAGACATCAAGGACTCCATTTATCAAGCTGCATATACAGCCTTCGAGGCTCTTCGCTGCAGGCTCGATAGTTAAGAACCAGCGGTGATAAGACCGATGCTTCCAAACCTGTAAGCTAGCTCTTAGCTGGTCGATTAAAATCACCCGGACATGTTCATCCGAGGTGATTGACAGTCCCTACTCAGGCGCAATTGGGCTAGCTGTTTTGAAAATAAAGTTGTATTTCTTGCCAAAGGTTGTCTCTTCTGATAATATGAATCAAGAGATTGTTCCTTCTCTCTGCCCTAATGCTCAAAGTTCAAAAGAAAGACTTCTTCATAATTTGGATGTAGTAAGAGCTTTAAAATGTTATCTTTAAGCTACAAAAGATTTTAGACTGCCCTCTAGTCTATTTAATAATTTCTCAGGCCCTCGTAAGGGTCTGAAGGCTTCAGCCTTTACCTTAGCTTCTTGGCTGAAACTTATGATTCACAAAGCTTACTTGGAGGTAGGTAAGTCCCGCCAAAACAAATTACAGCCCATTCTACCAGATCTACTACTTCTTGGGCTTTCAACAATGAGGCTTTAATTAAACACATTTGCAAAGGCAGCAGCATGGTCATCCTTACACACTATTACTAAATTCTACCATTTTGATGTTTTTGCTTCTTTTGAAGCGACCTTTATGAGGAAAGTTTTTCAGGCTGCAGTGTCTGGATAATAGATGCCTGCCTTGTCTCATATTTTGAAAGTGTCTTAAAACAATATAATCTTTCAGAATCATAAAAGTTTATTTTTGACTTGAGTGTCCCTTTAAAGCATTTTGGGAAGACAGAATTTTGAGTTTGCATCCTTAATAAATTGAAAGGGATGATAATCCTTAATCTTTTTTATTTTGGCGTTTTTTTTCCAAGTTGGCTCTCTGTCATAAATATTTATTTATATTCTATTACTATGTATAACATAAACATTTGATCAACATTATGCTTTATACTGAACTATGTGACAATGAACAATCATTTTCATCTATAATTGTTTATTAGAAAAGTCAGAACATTTTCATGATCAAACTGATTGGATTAGGGAAGATTGTGATACCAAACCCAGTTAATATTGCTTTTGTTAGTCTTCTGTCATATGTTTGTTGCTTCAAAAATTACCAACCACATATAACAAATGAGAAAAGATAAATCTAGAAAATTCATATAGACAGTTGAAGTGATTTCTCATTTGTTAGATAATCTGCAATAAATCTTTCATTTACTGGCATAAAAACTAAATTTAAAGTTAAGGCAGAGTTGTTCTACAGAAAGGATTGAAATCCATATGGCACTTTTAGGTTCAAGGGTAACGTACATGGCTTTGCCCCAAGGGCAGCCTGTCAACAGCTGAAGATAGAAAACCACAAATAGAAAACAGATTTCATCTTGGCTCAAATTAATGTAGACAATCCTTTGAATGAAAAGAAGTACATATGTCACTGTATAAACAAGGGATACAAAATAACACTTCATAAAGGCATTTTATAAAATTCCTAAATTAGTATAAGTATAGCATGCATACATCATGGCAGATGTCTCAGGGTCATAAATATTGGGTCACAGACCCATGTAGAGTGACACATGTGTAAGATTTTTTTAGGTGTCAATCAGAATGATAATTGTGAGTTAATTTGTGTTTATAATAGTAACATTATGAGATATAAGAGTATATAAATCACATTTATACAAACAACATTAGATAAATGTTATTAAAAGGGCATAAAACAAGTTTTTGTTATGTAAAAAACAATTGGGCATGTCCATCAATTCCTAGAGACCAAAAGGTAAATTCTGTAACCTGCTAATGCGGGAAGTTAGGCTTGTGCATTTTGCATTTGTTTATATACCGTATTTGTATGAAAATGCAACACAAAATCTGGATTAGCACTGATCTTTGTGTGTTGCACTTTTACGCAAATAAAATTGGACTCTGAAAAGAGCTGAATGTTGCTACCCGTGGCCATATTCAACATTTGTTGATATAAATGAATGCCTATTGGAAATCACATATACAGTAGCTGGTAGGGTTGCCACCTCAGCCATGTTTTCCTGGACACTTATGAGTTACACATGCTGCAGGGTGTGCAGGGAAGAACATGTATTGTGTTTCTACACAGCACTATTCATATTCCTCCCTGCCCACCCTGCAGCATGTGTAACTTATAAGTGTTCTGTATTTTAAGGGACGGGTGGCAACTTTAGAGCTGGTATAGGCAATTTAGTAGCATTTTGGCTTCTCTAGGGAGTGTGTGACCAAGCACCAAATGTACACAAAATCAGAAGGTGGTTATGAAAAACAAATACATGGATGTTGACACAAAAGAGCACATATAATTCTGTGATATCTAATACTTATTTTACAGATTACTATAATTTATTCTATAATTAAAAAGTAATAAAATTAAGGATACACAACAAACATGTTAGGAAGTTGGCTACTTTTTGGTGATATTGTTAACCCAGTGGCTGCCTCAGTAAAAGTTTCTTAAATATTTCCTCCAAAAATAAGAATAGTACTGATCTAGTAAAGCAGTGTTTTTCAAACACAGTCCTCAAGTAACCTCAATAGGCCAGGTTTTTATTATAGCTGAACCAGAGCACAGGTGAAGTAATCAGCTGATCAGTAACCATGGTTATTAACCCAGCTGATTATTTCACCAGTGCACTAGTTCAGCTATAATGAAAAAACAAAAATACAAATACTGAGTGCCTCCTAAGAATAAAAACAAGAACACTTTAACTTTAACTCAATTAATGGCAACTATCTAAAATGTGTAAGTTTGATATATTTTGACTTGACACACATATTTAGAAACGTACATACCTATTGGGAGATCAGTGAATTCGATCATGAAAACTTGCTTCAATATAGAGTAATTGGAATATGAGAATACTACTTGCTTAAGATAGTAATTTTATATAATCTCCCATAACATTAGCATATTTCAAAGTTACTTGCTATATGTAACATTACAGTAAGTCATATCAAATATTTTGACAATAAAAGTTTGGTACTGTTTGTCATTTGATTTCACATTATACAGTTCTAGTAAATACAATCCTTTCAGGTTTTAGTGTTTATTGAAATTCATATCTTGGGTTTGCATATAATAAGTGGATCAGGTACTGATAGTACCTTTCAGGAATAATTTCCTTGCGATGATGTTTGATATTGTACCCGCCCCTTCATTCTTGTCATCAGTTCTCTGGTCATATAACAGACATGTATCCATTGGTAGAGGACAATTGATAAAGTTATGAACACTTTATCTCTAACGCTTTGAATGTTATCTAAAATCTGTAGTCTGAGATATCTTAATTTAATGCACATTTTTAGAAAAATATATACATGTCAAGTGTAGTTTTATTGAATGCGATCATGGAAACTCACTTCAATGTAGAACAGTTGATAATAGAAGTGATACACATAATTTCTCACAATCACCTGTAATATTATTATGTTTCATAGCTATGCATTATAGGTAGTGGTTTCAGCTGATCATTATGTTTCATAGCTACGTATTATAGGTAGTGGTTTCAGCTGATCATTATGTTTCATAGCTACGTATTATAGGTAGTGGTTTCAGCTAGTGATATCAAACAACAACAGTCCTGTATTTTTATTTGATTATACAATCTTCATTTATATAACCCTTTTATGGCTTATCATAATTACACCTTTTTTCTACAATGAATAAGGTGATCAAGATATAACAGTGCCTTTATGGCATAAATGTCTTGCGGCAATATTTGACAGTGTCTCCGCCTTTTCATCCTTGTCATCAGTCTTTCGGTTACGTGTCCGACGCTTACCCAATGGTGAGAGGACAATATGATTGGCTCTTTTAGGGGGTGTGTGAGAATCATCACCCCTGATTAGCTCAGAAAATATGTTTAAGCAGTGAGGATTTTCCCAGTTGTGTTAGCCCAAGAAAAAGCCATTGTATGGCGAAATGCGCATCAGGCGCTTACACTGAGAGCTCTGCTGCCTCGTTTGATGTTTTGCAACGAAACCTATAACATGTTGTGTATCCCAGCTACAGGAATATTATAGCACTTAATGTTTTGCTTTGGGACCCTGGTAGTGTACGCACTGCTCCAGCATTGCACTAGATAGAGTTAATATGGTTTGAGGTCAATCCTCTTTATACAGATAGTTTTACTGTGCAATCCGTGAGCATTTTTGGGTGCATACCTACCAGATATTTCCCTAGAAATTCTCTCACACATATAGTTTACTAGTTGCATTACATTTGCAAGGTTAATACCTGGGCTTGCCAGCTCTCTCTCTCTTTCTTTGTATTTTATTCAGTTTTATACACACCTACATTAGTAGTCTCTTTCTACTTTTTAATTCCTATTATTAAATGTTAAGTTTTATATACCCACCCGGTTTGGATAAACCTCACTGTAACACAAATTTACTTAATTGTGTCTGACTGAGTGCTCTGGATTATCCAATTCTTCTCTTGTTTGTTTCATTTAATATTATTAGGATAGTGAGCACCCCCCATTTGATATCGAAGGGTGATTACCCATGAAGTATATGGTCAGTTGCATTTGACTATATACTATTTTAGTGAGTTACTAGGGGCATTGTATTAGCGGAATCAATCTATTCCCCCTATAATGAAAACCTGGCCTGTTTGGGGTACTTGTGTAGTAAAGTTATGTTATAATTATTACATATCAAGACTTTACTGTGCAAAGTATTCACATAAAGTAGAGCTAAATTTAGCTCAATTGCAATTGCATGCTTAATTTACTTTTTAATATTTTTATTGAGGATATAACTTACAAAAAGTGCAAAACAGGTAAATGTCATACACATCAGATCACATATACATAGTTATCATATTGCAATATGAGCAGTAATAGTAAGTAACAACAAGAGATATAGGTATTAGAGTGAGACTCACAGTGGGATATTTAACAAGCCGTCAACCGCAAATACACCGGAATTCCGCAGCGTAATTGTTGCGAGCTTGATCCGACCTAGTTTCTAAAGCCTACAGACCGGCAAAAGTTGACATTTGTGACGTAACATACGATCCACCGGTCTAAATCTGACACAGATCGATACTTACGTCATTATAGATGTTTGAATACACATTTGGCTCTATTTGACACTTTTTAAAAGTTATCAAATAGTTAACAGGTACGCTCGCGGCTATTGCAGCCCAGCATACCTGGTTTTCAATCCGCCATCCTGGAGGCCGCGGATGTCATAGAAATCAATAGGAGTCTGAAAGCAGCAAAAGCTTATGTTTGATGCTGCCAGATATCCCTTTGATTTATATGGTAGAAAACAAGTTACATTTACACCTAACACCCTAACATAAACCCGAGTCTAAACACCCCTAATCTGCCGCCCAACATTGTCGCAAACCAAATAAAATTTAGTAACCCCTATTCTGCCACTCCCTAACCCCGCCACAACCTAAATAAAAATATTAACTCCTATCCAGCCGCTCCCTGACCCCGCCTCAACCTAAATAATGTTATTAACCCCTATCCCGCAGCTCCCCGACCCCGCCACCACTAAAACGTATTAACCCCTAAACCTCTGGCCTCCCACATCACTACCACTAACTAAACCTAATAGCCCCTAAACTGCCAGCCCCCCACATCACCATAAAATAAATTAAGCTATTAACCCCTAAACCTAACAACCCGCTAACTTTAAATTAAAATTCTTAAAATAAATTTAAACTTACCTGTAGAATTAAAATAAACCTTATTAAAAATTACTAAATTACAAAAAAAATAAATGCTAAGTTACAAAAAATAAAAAAACACTAAATTACGGGAAAAAAATACATCAAAAATAAAAAAGAATTACACCTAATCTAACAGCCATATTAAAAAAAGCCCCCCCAAAATAAAAAAACCCTAGCCTACAATAAACTACCAATGGCCCTTAAAAGGACCTTTTTGAGGGGCATTGCCCCAAGAAATCAGCTCTTTTACCTGTAAAAAAGAAATACAAACACCCCCAACAGTAAAACCCACCACCCAACCAACCAACCCCCCCAAATAAATACTCTATCTAAAATAACCTAAGCTCCCCATTGCCCTGGAAAGGGCATTTGTATGGGCATTGCCCTTAAAAGGGCATTTAGCTCTTTTACCTGCCCAGACCCTACTCTAAAAATAAAACCCACCTAAAAAACCCTTAAATAAACCTAACACTAACCCCTAACAATCCACTTACAGTTATTGAAGTCCCGCTTGAAGGATCCATCCAGCCAGCAAGAAGTCTTCATCCAGGAGGCCTCTTCGATCTTCATCCAGCCGAGAAGTCTTCATCCAGACGGCCTCTTCTATCTTCATCCGGCGCAGAGCGGGTCCTTTCTGAAGACATCCGGCGTGGATCTCCTCTTCAATACAGTCACCGCCTTAAACTGGAACTTGAATGCAAGTGACGTCAACCAAGATGGCGTCCCTTGCATTCCTATTGGCTGAAAGTTTCCAATCAGCTAATAGGATTTGAGCTGCTAAAATCCTGTTGGCTGTTCCAATCAGCCAATAGGATTTTAGCAGCTCTCATCCTATTGGCTGTTCCAATCGGCCAATAGGATTGAGCTCTCATCCTATTGGCTGATTGGAACAGCCAATAGGATGAGAGCTACTCAAATCCTATTGGCTGATTGGAACAGATAGGGAGATTGTTAAGTATGCCAACTTTTATTGTATCCCCATATCTCCAATTCTGTAGGGCTTGTATCTTTTTGCTGGATCGGCTTGACTTGAAAAACAGGAGTTTAGTCTCCTAGTGTCTCAGACTTGCTAGCCATCCCCCATGCCATCTGTATGTGCTCTGCAAAACGTGTATAGTATTCACAAAGTAGATTATCCAGTGCCTTCAGCAATGATATTTCAGTAGGCTCCATTGTTAAATAGAAAGAATACAAGTTCCAGCTTCCAACAGCTGCTTTACCCGGAAAGACCGTGGGGTTAGGTATAGGCCTCAGACACTAGTGCGCTGCCACTGCATGCCTTACCGTTCCGGTACTTTTAAGCTTCACAGAACGTCGCAGATTAGGCAGCTAGTTAGCAGTAAGCGCTGCTCCAACCAAATCTGTCTATGTAAAGTTTGGATGTTGGCACTGTTAGCTGATATTCAGTGCTTAACCAGCTCATCATTGTGGCTTCAAAGTAAGTTGGCCATCTTGGCTGCTGCACAGAAGCGTCCCCCTTGCATGCTTAATTTAATTGCATAGGCAACAGGATATCCAAGAAAAGTCATCCCAAAAATATATTTATATACAGATCAGAAATTAAATAATCATTGAATCATAAATTTTTTATAGCCAATATGTTCAAAAGACTTAAAAAATATATTAGAATGGGAACATTAAAAACAAAATAAATAAATAAATAAATAAATAAATAAATAAAATAATAATCATGACAGGTTGATAGATTTGTTTCTCTGTTTGCAGGATGCATCAGTATATACTTTGTTGTGAATAATTGATTGACTTATGGGCCCCTATTTATGAAAGTCTGGTGGACCTGATCCCACAGTGCGGATCAGGTCCGCCAGACCTCGCTGAATATGGCGAGAAATACGCTCGCCATATTCAGCATTGCACCAGCAGCTCACAAGAGCTGCTGGTGCAACGCCGCCCCCTACAGACTCGCGGCCAATAGGCCGCCAGCAGGGGGTGTCAATCAATCCGATCGTACTCGATCGGATTAATTTCCGGCAATGTCTGTCCGCCTGCTCAGATAACCCCTCAGGTAAGGGGTAATCTACACTTAAGAAATTTTAATAATAAAAAACAAAAAAAAACAGTATCAAACTGTATACTGGCAGACTGTCTGTCAGTACTTAAGATGGGATAACCGGGGAGGGGGGGGGAGAGCTGTTTGGGAGGGATCAGGGGGTGCAAAGTGTCAGGTGGGAGGACCAGAAAGCTTCACTAAACCATTGTATAGAATGCATATAGTTTTAAGACTCCACTGTGATATGCAGTTGTAAGACATCATTAATATACAAACACACAAACTAGAAAGTATGTGATTCATCTACACTGAATCCTGCAGGATTAAGCAAACACATTTTTTCTCATTTTTTAAGAATTGCAGGGCCCTTAAATATTTAACATTTTGGGTCCATAAATATTTAATACCAATGGGATTTTCCATTTAGATTTTCTGCAACTTTCAACGGCAAGTATCAACACTAAACTAAGGAATGGCAGGAATGATTGAAAAAGACATATCATTCATATTAAGAGACAAGTATTGGAAGCAGGTCCATTGAATTTTTAGCAAAAAAATGTAATTGCAGTAATATGATGAAGTTTGCATACTGCACTGCTGTGAGTCAGAGGTCCACACAATAACAATATGCAGCTCAGGGGCTTTTTAATATTAGCTGCTCATACAGATTCTGTTCTACCAGCATTGATTTATATTAACCAGTACATACAGTAGACAAATGAAGACATCTAATACTCTTACAAGAGATTAAAAAATGGCATAACAGGGCTAGAAACAAATGGTTGATCAGTATATGTAGGCTGCTTACGTGGTTCATGCACTTGAGAGACCACTGCTGGTTGTATAAGGAAACGAGATTTATTAACATTATACAGGTATAAAATAATTAAGATAACCAGGGTCTGCTCAACCATGGGACCAAAGGGGGTCCAATGGACCCAGGCAGCACTTGATAAGGGGCAGCACTTCTGTGACTAAGTCAGTCAGTGTCAGACCCAGATCACTCTTG
Source organism: Bombina bombina (assembly GCF_027579735.1). Taxonomy (NCBI): domain Eukaryota; kingdom Metazoa; phylum Chordata; class Amphibia; order Anura; family Bombinatoridae; genus Bombina; species Bombina bombina. The sequence continues at coordinate 893,471,166 of NC_069499.1, forward strand.
TTCTCTCTGTGGGGGAAGTCACAGGTTCCAGCAGAATCACCACATCATGCACAAAGACACAGGGGCGACATTCATGTTAGAGGCTGCTCCTAGGTGCTAACTCGACATAGAACATGCTACCGAGCTGTTGTTCATTCCTGGTAGAACGCTTCTCTCTTTGTGTGCATTTGTATTATGACCTTAGGGAGGTCTTCCTAAGGGTTATAGGGGAAACCAGCTGTGGCGCACACAGAAGGTCGAAATGATTGTCAGGGATTTTCGTCCCCAAGGCAGAACACTTTGCGATCTGCGTTCTTATCACAGAAAAGGAAGGGTCTCTGCAGAAAGAACGGCAGTGGCAGTTAAAAAAAATTTTGCCTGCACTTTTAATTTCTGTCTGCAGGTGTCACTGTTCCGTTCTATATCAATGTAAATATTTGCTATTTCCTCTCTTTTCAATTTCCTTCCCCTTCCTGAACTCCAGTGCAGTACAGGGTAACAGCACATTGCAGAAAAGGTAAGCCAGGGCTTAACAAATTTATTCTAGGAGTGTAGCGTAGGAGCCAACCAAAATACATAGATTTTTTTTTGTTCTTTAATAAGTGTGTGTGTTTATGTTTTGTGTGTGTGTGTATATATATGTGTGTATATGTTGTGTGTGTGTGTATATGTTTTGTGTGTGTGTGTGTGTATGTTGTATGTGTGTGTGTGTATGTATGGTGTGTGTGTATATGCTGTGTGTGTGTATGGTGTGTGTGTGTGTGTGTGCGTATGGTGTGTGCGTATGGTGTGTGTGTATGGTGTGTGTATGGTGAGTGTGTGTGTGTGTGTATAGTGTGTGTCTATGGTGTGTGTATGCTCTGTGTGTGTGTATGGTGTGTGTTTGTGTATGGTGTGTGTGTGTATATGGTGTGTGTGTTTATGTTGTGTGTGTATATGTTGTGTGTGTGTGTGTATATGTTGTGTGTGTATGTATATGTTGTGTGTGTGTGTGGTGTGTGTATGTTGTGTGAGTATATGGTGTGTGTGTGTATATGGTGTGTGTATATGGTGTGTGTGTATATGGTGTGTGTATATGGTGTGTGTGTATATGGTGTGTGTGGAGAGATCACAGAAGCTGAAACTTTATCAAATAAGATAATTGAATATGCACAGTATTGGAATAATGGGGTTGTGGACCCTTACCAAGCCTTTTTCAGAATACTGTGAATATCCCTTTAACTTATTTTGGAAAAGCTTCATCCTTTGTCATCTATAACAGATTTTTTTTTTTTTTTTTTTAAATGAGTGTGTATTATATTATTTGTTCTTCCAGTGTTTTTTTGTTGTTTTTTTTTAAGATCTCTTTACTGGAATCAACTCTGAGGTTCTAATAAATAAATAATATACAGTGGCCTAGATTTGGAGTTCGGCGGTAAAAGGGCTGTTAATGCTCCGCGGGCTTTTTTCTGGCCGCACCATAAAATTAACTCTGGTATCGAGAGTTCAAACAAATGCTGCGTTAGGCTCCAAAAAAGGAGCGTAGAGCATTTTTACCGCAAAAGCAACTCTCGATACCAGAGTTGCTTACGGACGCGGCCGGCCTCAAAAACGTGCTCGTGCACGATTCCCCCATAGGAAACAATGGGGCTGTTTGAGCTGAAATAAAACCTAACACCTGCAAAAAAGCAGCGTTCAGCTCCTAACGCAGCCCCATTGTTTCCTATGGGGAAACACTTCCTACGTCTGCACCTAACACTCTAACATGTACCCCGAGTCTAAACACCCCTAACCTTACACTTATTAACCCCTAATCTGCCGCCCCCGCTATCGCTGACCCCTGCATATTTTTTTAAACCCCTAATCTGCCGCTCCGTAAACCGCCGCCACCTACGTTATCCCTATGTACCCCTAATCTGCTACCCCTAACACCGCCGACCCCTATATTATATTTATTAACCCCTAACCTGCCCCCCACAACGTCGCCGACACCTGCCTACACTTATTAACCCCTAATCTGCCGAGCGGACCTGAGCGCTACTATAATAAAGTTATTAACCCCTAATCCGCCTCACTAACCCTATCATAAATAGTATTAACCCCTAATCTGCCCTCCCTAACATCGCCGACACCTAACTTCAATTATTAACCCCTAATCTTCCGATCGGAGCTCACCGCTATTCTAATAAATGGATTAACCCCTAAAGCTAAGTCTAACCCTAACACTAACACCCCCCTAAGTTAAATATAATATTTATCTAACGAAATAAATTAACTCTTATTAAATAACTTATTCCTATTTAAAGCTAAATACTTACCTGTAAAATAAATCCTAATATAGCTACAATATAAATTATAATTATATTATAGCTATTTTAGGATTAATATTTATTTTACAGGCAACTTTGTAATTATTTTAACCAGGTACAATAGCTATTAAATAGTTAAGAACTATTTAATAGTTACCTAGTTAAAATAATAACAAATTTACCTGTAAAATAAATCCTAACCTAAGTTATAATTAAACCTAACACTACCCTATCAATAAAATAATTAAATAAACTACCTACAATTACCTACAATTAACCTAACACTACACTATCAATAAATTAATTAAACACAATTCCTACAAATAAATACAATTAAATAAACTAGCTAAAGTACAAAAAATAAAAAAGAACTAAGTTACAGAAAATAAAAAAATATTTACAAACATAAGAAAAATATTACAACAATTTTAAACTAATTACACCTACTCTAAGCCCCCTAATAAAATAACAAAGCCCCCCAAAATAAAAAATTCCCTACCCTATTCTAAATTAAAAAAGTTACAAGCTCTTTTACCTTACCAGCCCTGAACAGGGCCCTTTGCGGGGCATGCCCCAAGAAGTTCAGCTCTTTTGCCTGTAAAAAAAAACATACAATACCCCCCCCCCCCAACATTACAACCCACCACCCACATACCCCTAATCTAACCCAAACCCCCCTTAAATAAACCTAACACTAAGCCCCTGAAGATCTTCCTACCTTGTCTTCACCATCCAGGTATCACCGATCCGTCCTGGCTCCAAGATCTTCATCCAACCCAAGCGGGGGTTGGCGATCCATAATCCGGTCCAGAAGAGGCTCCAAAGTCTTCCTCCTATCCGGCAAGAAGAGGACATCCGGACCGGCAAACATCTTCTCCAAGCGGCATCTTCGATCTTCTTCCATCCGGAGAGAAGCGGCAGGATCCTGAAGACCTCCAGCGCGGAACATCCATCCGGACCGACGACTGAACGACGAATGACTGTTCCTTTAAGGGACGTCATCCAAGATGGCGTCCCTCGAATTCCGATTGGCTGATAGGATTCCCTTTTTTTTTAAGGGGTATTGGGTGGGTTTTAGAGTAGGGTTGGTTGTGTGGGTGGTGGGTTTTAATGTTGGGGGGGGATTTGTAATTTTATTTACAGGTAAAAGAGCTGATTACTTTGGGGCAATGCCCCGCAAAAACATAATTTATGTAAGAACTTACCTGATAAATTCATTTCTTTCATATTAGCAAGAGTCCATGAGCTAGTGACGTATGGGATATACATTCCTACCAGGAGGGGCAAAGTTTCCCAAACCTTAAAATGCCTATAAATACACCCCTCACCACACCCACAATTCAGTTTAACGAATAGCCAAGAAGTGGGGTGATAAGAAAAAAGTGCGAAAGCATATAAAATAAGGAATTGGAATAATTGTGCTTTATACAAAAAAATCATAACCACCACAAAAAAGGGCGGGCCTCATGGACTCTTGCTAATATGAAAGAAATGAATTTATCAGGTAAGTTCTTACATAAATTATGTTTTCTTTCATGTAATTAGCAAGAGTCCATGAGCTAGTGACGTATGGGATAATGACTACCCAAGATGTGGATCTTTCCACACAAGAGTCACTAGAGAGGGAGGGATAAAATAAAGACAGCCAATTCCTGCTGAAAATAATCCACACCCAAAATAAAGTTTAATGAAAAACATAAGCAGAAGATTCAAACTGAAACCGCTGCCTGAAGTACTTTTCTACCAAAAACTGCTTCAGAAGAAGAAAATACAACAAAATGGTAGAATTTGTTAAAAGTATGCAAAGAGGACCAAGTTGCCGCTTTGCAAATCTGATCAACCGAAGCTTCATTCCTAAACGCCCAGGAAGAAGAAACTGAACTAGTAGAATGAGCTGTAATCCTATGAGGCGGAGTCTTACCCGACTCAACATAGGCAAGATGAATTAAAGATTTCAACCAAGATGCCAAAGAAATGGCAGAAGTTTTCTGGCCTTTCTAAAACCGGAAAAGATAACAAATAAACTAGAAGTCTTTCGGAAAGACTTAGTAGCTTCAACATAATATTTCAAAGCTCTAATAACATCCAAAGAATGCAACGATTTCTCCTTAGAATTCTTAGGATTAGGACATAATGAAGGAACCACAATGTCTCTACTAATGTTGTTGGAATTCACAACTTAGGTAAAAATTCAAAAGAAGTTCGCAACACCGCCTTATCCTGATGAAAAATCAGAAAAGGAGACTCACAAGAAAGAGCAGATAATTCAGAAACTCTTCTGGCAGAAGAGATGGCCAAAAGGAACAAAACTTTCCAAGAAAGTAATTTAATATCCAATGAATGCATAGGTTCAAATGGAGGAGCTTGAAGAGCCCCCAGAACCAAATTCAAACTCCAAGGAGGAGAAATTGACTTAATGACAGGCTTTATACGAACCAAAGCTTGTACAAAACAATGAATATCAGGAAGAATAGCAATCTTTCTGTGAAAAAGAACAGAAAGAGCAGAGATTTGACCTTTCAAGGAACTTGCGGACAAACCCTTATCTAAACCATCCTGAAGAAACTGGAATATTCTCGGTATTCTAAAAGAATGCCAAGAAAAATGATGAGAAAGACACCAAGAAATACAAGTCTTCCAGACTCTATAATATATCTCTCTGGATACAGATTTACGAGCCTGTAACATAGTATTAATCACAGAGTCAGAGAAACCTCTTTGACCAAGAATCAAGCGTTCAATCTCCATACCTTTAAATTTAAGGATTTCAGATCCTGATGGAAAAAAGGACCTTGAGACACAAGGTCTGGTCTTAACGGAAGAGTCCACGGTTGGCAAGAGGCCATCCGGACAAGATCCGCATACCAAAACCTGTGAGGCCATGCCGGAGCTACCAGCAGAACAAACGAGCATTCCTTCAGAATCTTGGAGATTACTCTTGGAAGAAGAACTAGAGGCGGAAAGATATAGGCAGGATGATACTTCCAAGGAAGAGATAATGCATCCACTGCCTCCGCCTGAGGATCCCGGGATCTGGACAGATACCTGGGAAGTTTCTTGTTTAGATGAGAAGCCATCAGATCTATTTCTGGAAGTTCCCACATTTGAACAATCTGAAGAAATACCTCTGGGTGAAGAGACCATTCGCCCGGATGCAACGTTTGGCGACTGAGATAATCCGCTTTCCAATTGTCCATACCTGGGATATGAACCGCAGAGATTAGACAGGAGCTGGATTCCGCCCAAACCAAAATTCGAGATACTTCTTTCATAGCCAGAGGACTGTGAGTCCCTCCTTGATGATTGATGTATGCCACAGTTGTGACATTGTCTATCTGAAAACAAATGAACAACTCTCTCTTCAGAAGAGGCCAAAACTGAAGAGCTCTGAAAATTGCACGGAGTTCCAAAATATTGATCGGAAATCTCACCTCCTGAGATTCCCAAACCCCTTGTGCCGTCAGATACCCCCACACAGCTCCCCAACCTGTAAGACTTGCATCTGTTGAGATTATAGTCCAGGTCGGACGAACAAAGAAGCCCCTTGAACTAAACGATGGTGATCTGTCCACCATGTCAGAGAGTGTCGTAAAATCGGTTCAAAGATATTAATAGAGATATCTTTGAGTAATCCCTGCACCATTGGTTCAGCATACAGAGCTGAAGAGGTCGCATGTGAAAACGAGCAAAGGAGATCGCATCTGATGCGGCAGTCCTAAGACCCAACATTTCCATGCATAAGGCTACCAAAGGGAATGATTGTGACTGAAGGTTTTGACAAGCTGATATCAATGTTAAACTTCTCCTGACTGACAAGGACAGAGTCATAGACACTGAATTTATCTAGAACCCAAAAAAGGTTACCCTTGTCTGAGGAATCAATGAACTGATTGGTAAATTGATCCTCCAACCATGAACTTGAAGAAACAACACAAGTCGATTCGTATGAGATTCTTCGAAAATGAGAAGACTGAGCAAGTACCAAGATATCGTCCAAATAAGGAAATACCAAAACCCTATTCTCTGATTACAGAAAGAAGGGCACCGAGAACCTTTGAAAAAAATTCTTGGAACTGAGGCTAGGCCAAACGGTAGAGCCACAAAACTGGTAATGCTTGTCTAAAAAGAGAATCACAGACACTAAAAGTGATCTGGATGAATCGGAATATGCAGATACACATCCTGTAAATCTATTGTAGACATATAATGCCCTTGCTAAACAAAAGGCAGGATAGTCCTACAGTAACCATCTTGAATGTTGGTATCCTAACATAACGATTCAATAATGATAGATCCGGAACTGGTCTGAAGGAATTGACCTTCTTTGGTACAATGAAGAGATAAAATAAAACCCCAGCCCCTGTTCCAGAACTGGAACTGGCATAAATACTCCAGCCAACTCTAGATCTGAAACACATTTCAGAAATGCTGAGCCTTTGCTGTGTTAACTGGGACACGGGAAAGAAAAGAATCTCTTAGCAGGAGGCCTTAACTTGAAGCCAATTCTGTACCTTTCTGAAACAATGTTTCTGAAACCAGAGATTAAAAACGGAATTGATCCAAATTTCTTTGAAGAAAACGTAATCTGCCCCATACCAGCTGAGCTGGAATAAGGGCCGCACCTTCATAGGTACTTAGGAGCTGGCTATAGGTTTCTATAAGGCTTGGATATATTCCAAACTGAAAATAGTTTCCAAACTGATACCGCTCCTGAGGATGAAGGATCAGGCTTTTGTTCCTTGTTGTGAGGAAAGGAACGAAAATGATTATTTACCCTGGAAAGAAAGGGAAAGCAAAGTTGACTTAGAAGACATGTCAGCATTCCAAGTTTAATCCATAAAGCTTTTCTAGCTAAAATAGCTAGAGACATATACCTGACATCAACTCTAATGATATCAAAAGATGGTATCACCAATAAAATTATTAGCATGTTATAGAATAATAATAATGCTATAAAATTATGATCTGTTACTTGTTGCGCTAAAACTTCTAACCAAAAAGTTGAAGCTGCAGCAACATCCGCTAAAAATATAGCAGGTCTAAGAAGATTACCTGAACATAAGGAAGCTTTTCTTAGAAAGGATTCAATTTTCCTATCTAAAGGATCCTTAAATTAAGTACTATCTGCCGTAGGAATAGTAGTACATTAGCAGGAGTAGAGACAGCCCCATAACCTTAGGGATTTTTGTCCCAAAAAACTCTAATCTGTCAGATGGCACAGGATATAATTTGCTTAAACGTCTAGAAGGAGTAAATAAATTACCCAAATTATTCCATTCCCTGGAAATTACTTCAGAAATAGCATCAGGGAGATAAAACACTTCTGGAATAACTACAGGAGATTTAAAAACCTTATTTAAACGTTTACATTTAGTATCAAGAGGACCAGAATCCTCTATTTCTAATGCAAATAACACTTCTTTAAGTAAAGAACGAATAAATTCCATCTTGAACAAATACAAAGATTTATCAGCATCAACCTCTGAGACAGAAACTTCTGAACCAGAAGAACCATTATCAGTATCAGAATGATGATGTTCATTTAAAAATTCATCTGAAAAAAGAGAAGTTTTAAAAGACTTTTATGCATACTAGAAGGAGAAATAACAGACATAGCCTTCTTAATGGATTTAAAAAATAAAATCTCTTATGTTATCAGGAACACTCTGAAAATTAGATGTTGACGGAACAGCAACAGGTAATGTAACAGTACTAAAGGAAATTTTATCTGCATTAATAAGTTTGACATGACATGCAATACAAATAACAGCTGGAGAAACAGATACCAAAAGTTTATAGCAGATACACTTAGCTTGGTAGCTCCAGCACTGTGCAGTGATTTTCCTGTAGTATCTTCTGACTCAGTTGCAACGTGGAACATCTTGCAATATGTAAAAGAAAAAAACAACATATAAAGCAAAATTGATCAAATTCCTTAAATGACAGTTTCAGGAATGGGAAAAAAATGCCAGTGAACAAGCTTCTAGCAACCAGAAGCAATAAATAATGAGACTTAAATAATGTGGAGACAAAAATGACGCCCATCTTTTTTAGCGCCAAAAAAGACGCCCACATTATTTGGAGCCTAAATGCTTTTGGCGCCAAAAATGACGCCACATCCGGAACGCCGACATTTTTGACGCAAAAAAACGTCAAAAAATGACGCAACTTCCAGCGACACGTATGACGCCGGAAACAGAAAAAAAATTTTGCGCCAAAAAAGTCCGCGCCAAGAATGACGCAATAAAATGAAGCATTTTCTGCCCCCGCGAGCCTAACAGCCCACAGGGAAAAAGTCAAATTTTTTAAGGTAAGAAAAAATGATTGAAACAAATGCATTTATCCCAAATATGAAACTGACTGTCTGAAAAATAAGGAAAGTTGAACATTCTGAGTCAAGGCAAATAAATGTTTGAATACATATATTTAGAACTTTATAAATAAAGTGCCCAACCATAGCTTAGAGTGTCACAGAAAATAAGATTTACTTACCCCAGGACACTCATCTACATGTTTGTAGAAAGCCAAACCAGTACTGAAACGAGAATCAGCAGAGGTAATGGTATATATAAGAGTATATCGTCGATCTGAAAAGGGAGGTAAGAGATGAATCTCTACGACCGATAACAGAGAACCTATGAAATAGACCCCGTAGAAGGAGATCACTGCATTCAAATAGGCAATACTCTCCTCACATCCCTCTGACATTCACTGCACGCTGAGAGGAAAACCGGGCTCCAACTTGCTGCGGAGCGCATATCAACGTAGAATCTAGCACAAACTTACTTCACCACCTCCATCGGAGGCAAAGTTTGTAAAACTGAATTGTGGGTGTGGTGAGGGGTGTATTTATAGGCATTTTAAGGTTTGGGAAACTTTGCCCCTCCTGGTAGGAATGTATATCCCATACGTCACTAGCTCATGGACTCTTGCTAATTACATGAAAGAAAGGCCATTTTAAGGGCTATTTGTAATTTAGTGTAGGGTAGGGCTTTTTTTATTTTAGGGGGCTTTTTTATTTTGTTAGTGGGATTAGATTAGGTGTAATTAGTTTTAAAATCTTGTCATTTGTTTATTATTTTCTGTAAGTTAGTGGGTTTCTTTTTGTACTTTAGCTAATTTTATTTAATTGTATTAATTATATTTAATTTAGGGAATTAATTTAATTATAGTGTAGTGTTAGGTGTAATTGTAACTTAGGTTAGGTTTTATTTTACAAGTACTTTTGTATTTATTTTAGCTACTTAGTTATTAAATAGTTATTAACTATTTTTTTTTTTTTAAATATTTCTTTTATTGAGATTCTGAACATAGTTACAACAAAGAAGTAGAACAAAATAGTAAGTTGCAATACAGGCGTGATGAGTGGGTTACAGTTAGCAACACAAATCTAATAGATACATCTTTGTTTACACAACATAAATTACATATCAACATGAGCATACACATGTATGAAGACTACATGCTATGCAAGTCTTTTAGGAATCTCATTTTTTTCAATATAAGCTTATGAACAATGGTTAATGCGATGGATCAAACTTGAACCAATTGTTATAGGCAGCAGAAATATAGAAATGATAACCATAAAAAAAAACCATAGATACAAAACTACAATAACATTGTTCTAATACACAAAATAGTCTAAAAGTTTTTGACACCTTCATCTTAAACATGTGGGAGCCCCTCAAATGGGGTATCCCAGTTTGACTAACTTCAGCAGGTAAACACCGCTTAGTAGTAGTCCAAAAGAGAGAGAAAAAGAGGTGTCAAGGATCTAATGTAACAATGTATTGTGTGTTGTATTAAATGCTGGGCGTGCAACACCCACCCATACAGAAAATAATAATTTTACGACTAAATATATCATTAGAAGTGGGTAGGGGGGGAGGTGCGGAGAGCATCAGAACTCCCAATATAGTATTATGCTGCAAGTAAGACCTTTTATATACTCGCTGCAAAACATACGATTACAAGTGGGAAAAGGAAAAATACAAGCAAAAGATAACAAATATGAGTATATATAATATCACCCAAAATGAGTACGTCCACAATTCCAATTTGTGCTTTCAGAGGAGCTATTCTAGGCTATAAACTTATCTGTGTAGACAGAAAATTAATTTTAAAATCTGTGTTAACTCTCTATAGTGCTATACCTCACCTTTATTAAGGAAAATAGTGCCAAATCCGCTGATCTGGCCGCAACCAGCAGAACAGGCTGAGGTGAACAAACAAAACAGTAAAGGTTTTGTCTCCTAGAATTCCTTCTACCTACAGCAGGTGATTTGCATGTCTGCTGCCTCAGCATTGGTCCATGGGAACATAAAGACTAATGAAACTTAGAGGTACCCCAATAAAAGCGCATCACATATCTATCTTTTACAATGCAAAATATGTAGTGAAATGTAGCACTGATCTTTTACAAAAATGTAGGTGCTACTGACATGGAATAAAGTGTATAAATTCCAATATATCAAGGTGAAGTAAGGGTGACATCAAATATATTGCTATGAGTTCTCCCACACATCCTCAAAATCTATTAACATTTAACTATATAGCTACTCAGCGTTAAGTATATAATATAACAAGTAAATCTCAAATCATAGATATAAAGCAGATTATGAATAAACTGTAAGCAGACTGTCCTATTCCTTAGAACTATTCCATTCTTCATGCTCAAAGGACGTTATCTGGGATAACAGGTGGCTAGGGGACAATAGTACTTCAAATTGAGCTCCCTTAAGCATTACAAGGGTTATCTAGACACAGAGTAAATAACTAAGCCTGATTTATGCCACATTTAGGTTAGTTGGTAAGTGTGTACGGGAGCTAAAACAGGTGGAGGACCTACAATGAAATACGGGTCCAAGGATTATAGAAATACATTAGGTTAGTAACAAACAGTAGGATTATGAACATAGTGACAAGTTCTGCAGTAGTGTTTATTTTTCCCAAGAACCTAGAAGAAAGGCATGAGAAAATGTCCCCATAAATACAAGTTGCTGCACTAGAGTAGAAAAATCATCTGACTCCATATTTTAATTTTAATGGATAAGTGTAAGCCCTGTAGGATACACTCTGTTTCCCTGAAAACAGTTCCCAGTATACATACTATCCTTCATCGTCTGGGAATTTACACATAATGTGAACCCCACTGTTAGAGTACACAAACATTTAGCTACGAAGGGCTAGCTAGAAAATTACATACATTCAACTGTTTAGAAGTCTGAATAAGCATAAATGAGATCATCCTGTCCCATAAAAATAGCTCATAGGTCCATTTCCCCAGTGGGCTAACCGGTAAATATCTTAGCAGAGGGATATTGGAGTTACTGTGTCTTAGCCTATTCCGACTCTATGCCGAATCAAAGCGTAGAGATTGTTTTGCAGACTGAGCCAACACCTGGCAGACGGAACACCAGCAAATGGCCTGCTGAGTAACCTAATCTCAACTCTACTCAAAAGAAACGCTCCGCTAGCTGATATCAAAGTCTTGACAGAACATGAGTCACAGTGACCTTCTTGAGAACCTAAGGAGACCTCCAAGTCCGTCTGAACACTTGCTGCCAAACATGCAATCATGGGAAGTCCACTTCAAAACTCAGCGATCTCCATGGCAATCTCATCTGAGGAGCTGCAGTCCCAATCTCTCCACTGGGCGCCAGCCGCATCTCCCGAAGGAGAAACTGTGGTAAGTAGCTCCTGCCGCCCTTGTATTTTCTGCGGTGCATAAATAGACCTTCCCCCTCTCTCAGAAATGACCGCGGGTAGCTCCGTATCACATCCTCGAGCTATTGAGCCAGTAACCATCTCTGGTCGAGGCTCCCATGGATCGGTAATTATATGCTGTATTAGATATGTCAAGTTATCAAAGTTCTTGTTCATCTTGTACTCTAAATCCACCAATAGTTCCTGAATAATTGCTGTAGCCTTCCCCATGTCAATAACTGTAGTTGGCGATCTCAGCCTTGATGGAAGGTAAGTAGTTCTATGAGGAAAACTTAGGCAATGAGAAATGATCTACCCAGTACCCCAGCTCGTGTATCCTTAGAGCAGGTTGAGTAACTGCGACACTAGCGTGATTTGATAAGTCCAGACTTTGTCGGGTTCCAGTAGGCCTTCAGCTTCCCATATTTTCCCCGCGCTCAATGAGGTTAGCGATGTGAGTCAAATAAGGTTTTCCCGGCTTCTTCAGTGGAATGTTGGTCAATCTAGGGGATTTAAACAGACTTTTTATGTGGAAACACTAGCATTTTAGGTAGCTTAGAGTCGGGAGCTCTAAAGCGATGTGTCCTGCAGCATTGGCAGTTGGCTCCAACCCCCAGTTATTAACTATTTAATAACTATTCTACCTAGTTAAAATAAATACAAACTTGCCTGTAAAATAAAAATAAATCCTAACATAGCTACAATGTAACTATTAGTTATATTGTAGCTAGATTAGGGTTTATTTTACAGGTAAGTATTTAGTTTTAAATAGGAATAATTTAGTTAATGATAGGAATATTTATTTCGATTTCTATTAATTATATTTAAGTTAGGGGGTGTTAGGTTTAGGGCTAGACTTAGGTTTAGGGGTTAATAACTTTAATATAGTGGCTGCGACATTGGGGGAGGCAGATTAGGGGTTAATAAATGTAGGTAGGTAGCGGCGATGTTAGGGCCGGCAGATTAGGGGTTAATTATATTTAACTAATGTTTGTGAGGCGGGAGTGCAGCGTTTTAGGGGTTAATATGTTTATTATAGTGGCAGCGACGTTGGGGGAGGCAAATTAGGGGTTAATAAGTGTAGGTAGAAGGCGGCGACATTGGGGGCGGCAGAGTAGGGGTTAATAAATATAATGTAGGGTTCAGCGATGTTGGGGGCAGCAGATTAGGGGTTCATAAGTATAATGTAGGTGGCGGTGGTGTCCAGAGCGGCAGATTAGTGGTTAATAATTATAATGTAGGTGTCGGCAATGTCGGGGGTGGCAGATTAGGGTTAATAAGTGTAAGATTAGGGGTGTTTAGACTCGGGGTTCATGTTAGGGTGTTAGGTGTAGACATAAAAAAATTTTCCCCATAGAAATCAATGGGGCTGCGTTAAGGAGTTTTACGCTGCTTTTTTGCAGGTGTTAGACTTTTTTTCAGCCGGCTCTCCCCGTTGATTCCTATGGGGAAATCGTGCACGAGCACGTTACACCAGCTCACCGCTGACTTAAGCAGCGCTGGTATTTTGCTCAACGCTCACTTCTTGTCTTTTAACGACGGGTTTGTAAAAACCCGTAATACCAGCGCTGTATGTAAGTGAGCGGTGAGGGAAAACTGCTCGTTAGCACCGCATAGCCTCTAACGCAAAACTTGTAATCTGGGCCTTAGCTTGGTCGCTCCATTTATGGATTAGCATGTATAATCGCAATGGGATTTTCTTCAATATTGTGTTCACGCTAGGGATGGGCGAATGTGTTTATATTCGAATTCGAATGTTAGAATGAATGTTATTGTAGAAAATCGATTTACATAATAGAATGTTGATAAAAATGAATATTCTTAAAAATTCTATTATCGAATGTTATTTAGAGTTTTCGAATGTCACTTTCGAATGCGAATGTCACTTTCAAATTCGAATATTACATTTATAAAACACAGTTGTAGACTAGAAATACTATTTCAAATTTAAATGCTACATTTAAATTCAAATGTAATATTCAAATTTGAATATTACATTTATACAACACAGTTGTAGACTAGAAATACTATTTCGAATTTGAATGGGACATTCAAATTCGAATATTAGATTTATAAAACACAGTATTAGACTAAAAATACTATTTCGAATTTGAATGTTACATTCCAATTCGAATGAAGCATTCAAATTCGAATATTACATTTATTGAACACAGTTGTAGACTAGAAATACTATTTTGAATTCAATTGTTACATTAAAATTCGAAAGTCACATTCGAATTTGAATATTACATTTCGAAATTGAATGAATACATAGCTAAACATTCTATTATTTAAACGAATATTTTCAAATTTTATTGAAAAATTTGAAAACGAAAATTCAAAAATAGAATGTTAGAATGTCATATAAACATTCGAAATTTGATTCGAACAAACAAATGTATCAAAATTAGTTTTAAATTTCGAATTTTTAGAAACATTTGCCCATCCCTAGTTCACGCTACACCACTTATGCGCTTAAAGGCCTGCTTAGGCTGTGACGTCATTAATTGTAGGGCTAAGAACACGTTTTTTTCAATTAAAAACAACTATTTAATTAAAATCGTGACAACCATTAATGTGTTTGAAAACCACTTAGAACACCTACATATTAACACATCTTTCATATGCATATACATATACAAAATCTAATTATATGGTTAGCACAAGAAAGGAAAAGGTTCACTTTAATAAGATTTACATCTTTAGCACAGTTTAAAATGATTGATAGAGTGCACCTAGGGTTTTCACCTCGGCCATGATTTTATAGACACTTAAGGCTGTGACACACTGCTAGCGATGCGGCGCACAGCGTGATGATGTTTCCGTGCACGCTCAGTGTGTCCTGCCTTTTCATCTCTGCCGTGTCAGGTTGCGTAGCTGAGCACTCAGAGCTGAAATATTTGAACTTCAGAAGCAATGCGACGCGGCGTGAAGCAGCTGCTTCGCCTCGCGCCGCATCGCTTGCAGTGTGTCACAGCCTTTATGATTTCTACATGCTGCATGGTGTACAGATGTGAACAGGAATAGTGATCTCCAGCATCAATATACGTGTGCTGTCCTGGGTCACAATGCATGTTAACATATACTCACCCTGAAACCTGGATAACTCAGAACACTGCTACTGAAACTAGTATACTGAGAAAACATCATGCAGGAGACTACTACATAAACGTGTGCGCATATTATGATTAGGTGTTAAACATGGCAGAGGCATTATGTAGTTTGCAATTAAACAACTGTTTAGACAGAAATTACATGTGCAATTACAGATGCGATTATTACAAAATGAACATTAATGAAATTCAGAAATAGCTTCATGCACACATGAAAATAAAATATTACAACACATTTGTAGAGATATCTTTCAATCACATGAACAAACATATTCACACTGTGCACACAAATATGTTTATGTAATCAACATGCTAATCTTGAATAGAGTTTTTACTTTTGCTATATAGCACAAAGAAGTGACTTCTATGTTAATAGATAGGCCAACAATGATCTTGAAAAAGCCCGCCTGTGTGAAACGTGTAGATGATTGGGTGCTTTTCAGGCAAGGGGGCCAATTTATCAAAGGTCTTGCGGACCTGATCCGACAGTGCAGATCAGGTCCGCACGTTTTCGCTGAATGCGGAGAGCAATACGCTCTCCGTATTCAGCATTGCACCAGCAGCTCACAAGAGCTGCTGGTGCAACGCCGCCCCTCTTTAGACCGCTGCTTCATAACTGCTGTTTCTGGCGAGTCTTCAGAGCTTGATAAATGGGCCCCTATGTGTAGTGGTTCAGGAAACTCTATGTGAGTGTGGCACTGTGCGAGACACTATCCAGATGCTAGGATCATTATCTGGGATCATCTGTGACAGGCATATGGGGCTCCAGTATTAACTGTCAACAGCAACTTTAAACACACAAGCCACCGGTGTTTACGAGTGAATACCTGCGGAAGAGCGGCAGATGTTGTGACGTCACATTGGAAGGGTGGATCGATCGGGTAACCCCCGGCCAACAAAGTCTGCACAAAAGGGAGAAGCACTCCCATAGAGATTTAGAAACTGTATGCCGATGGACTAGCAAGTAAGGAGGTGTAAGGGTACAAGCTGGTTAGACTAACGGCTTAGACTGGAGGAGATAGATAATACCAGTCACATCTAAGGTACAAGTCGAAGGTACCTGTGATATACCTTTAAGGTATATCCCCCGCCCACTGTTAACACCAACCTACTTAAGGAGCTCAGCCTCAGGTTACCTTGCCTGAAAATTGAAGTAAGCAATGTGCTAGTATCTTTTTCACATTTGTCCTAGTATTTCTATTTATCTTCAGGTCTACCTACGCTTTTTACTGGCAGTTCACTTGGATTTCTGTCAGTCACTCTACGCTACTGGTGTGTTCCACTTTTTGCTACTTACTATCATCCTCTTGCCATTCAGCCAGGACCGGCTGTTACTTTCCTTCGGATCACTCCGCATCTTACCTGGATGGAACTCATTCCTCCGGCGTTCCAGAAGTCAGCCACACTCACACTGGATGCCGAATCTAGCGGTATAGTATCACTCTGGGATATTCTTCTAGTCAAGGTACCGCTCAGCTCTATATTGTACCCAGTAAATGTTTAAGTTTGTTATGCAGACACAGCTTTCTGCCTCTGAGGAAAACAGGCTTGTATTGATATAATATCAGTATCAGAAATATTGCATCTTCTGCCATTTATGTGTGACATTTGTATCAACACTAACTCGCAAACTAACATTCCTGCTTTAAACTGCTAAATATCCTTGTGGAGTGTATGGTCATATGTATATATTTTATTGTGAATGCTTTGTGTGAAGAAACAACATACTTATTACGGATTCTACAGTGTGAACTCTCTACTTTGGGATTACAGTTTATCTGGATAACATATTTAAGTGTGTGAAGAAACAACATACTTATAAGGGATGCTATAGTGTGAATTTTCCTAATCTAGGATTACAGCTTATCTAAACCTTTTATTTCAAGTGTGTCTACAACTTGGATCAGTTTAACCATTAACCCCTGAAGTCTCAGGAAATCTAATTAACACTATCTCTCCCAAAATTCTGGCATATTTTTTACATGTAATCTTATGTGACACAGGTTGGATAGTATTACTACTCTACTTAATATCCTTGATCATTATTTAGTAAACTATCTCTAAGTCTATATCCAAAGACATAGGGGGGTAGTTATCAAGCCGTCTACTTTTCTGGCTTCGCCGGCCCAATACGCCCGCCTAAGCTCGCCTACCTTCGCTGCCGCGGACCTGAAAAAATACGCCTAAGTTATCAAATAAAGCTGTCAAAAAGCTGCAGGGCGATGAGCAGCGGACTGTGACAGTTATCACTCATCCGATCTCGCTGCCCTTCGGCTTTTTCCCAGTTTTATTGCTAGCCTGTCACTAAGCACTCACACTAAACTGCACTGTTCTACCCCCTATACCGGCGCCCCCGGAGCCCCCCGCAACTAAATAAAGTTACTAACCCCTAAACCGCCGCTCCTAGACCCCGCCGCAACTCTTATAAATGTATTAACCCCTAAACCGCCGCTCCCGGACACCGCTGCCACCTACAGTATACCTAGTAACCCCTATCCTGCCCCCCCCTACACCGTCGCCCTCTATTATAAAATTATTAACCCCTATCCTGCTGATCCCGCACCTCTCCGCAACTAAATAAATAGTTTAACCCCTAAACCGCCGCTCCATGAACCCGCCGCAACCTATATTAAACCTATTAACCCCTATCCTGCCCCCCCTACACCGTCGCCACCTATAATAAATTTATTAACCCCTATCCTGCCCCCCACTACGCCGCCGCCACTGTAATAAAATTATTAACCCCTAAACCTAAGTCTAACCCTAACCCTAACGCCCCCCTAACTTAAATATTAATTAAATAAATCTAAATAAATTAACTCTTATTAACTAAATGAATCCTATTTAAAACTAAATACTTACCTATAAAATAAACCCTAATATAGCTACAATATAAATAATAATTATATTCTAGCTATCTTAGGATTTATTTTTATTTTACAGGTACCTTTCAATTTATTTTAACTTGGTACAATAGCTATTAAATAGTTATTAACTATTTAATAGCTTACCTAGCTAAAATAAACTGAAATTTACCCCTAAAATAAATCCTAACCTAAGTTACAATTACACCTAACACTACACTATACTTTAATAAATTATTCCTATTTAAAAATAAATACTTACCTGTAAAATAAACCCTAAGATAGCTACAATGTAATTAATAATTATATTATAGCTATTTTAGGATTTATATTTATTTTACAGGTAACTTTGTATTTATTTTAGCTAGTTAGAATAGTTATTAAATAGTTATTAACTATTTAATAACTACCTAGCTAAAAGAAATACAAAATTACCTGTAAAATAAATCCTAACTTAAGTTACAATTAAACCTAATACTACACTATCATTAAATTAACTAAATAAACTACCTACAAATAACTACAATTAAATAAAATTACATAAACTAACTAAAGTACAAAAAATAAAAAAAGCTAAGTTACAAAAAATAAAAAAATAAGTTACAAACCTGTTAAAAATATTACAACAATTTTAAGCTACTTACGCCTAATCTAAGCCCCCTAATAAAATAACAAACCCCCCAAAATAAAAAAAATCCCTACCCTATTCTAAATTAAATAAATTTCAAAGCTCTTTTACCTTACCAGCCCTTAAAAGGGCCATTTGTGGGGGCATGCCCCAAAAAGTTCAGCTCTTTTGCCTGTAAAAGAAAAATACAACCCCCCCCCCAACATTAAAACCCACCACCCACATACCCCTAATCTAACCCAAACCCCCCTTACAAAAACCTAACACTAATCCCCTGAAGATCATCCTACCTTGAGTCGTCTTCACTCAGCCGAGCCACCGATGGAACTGAAGAGGACATCCGGAGCGGAAGAAGTTAATCCTCCAAGCGGCGCTGAAGAAATCTTCCATCCGATGAAGTCATCATCCAGGCGGCGCTGAAGAAGTCTTCGATCCGGCCGATGTCATCTTCAAAGAGGCGCTGAAGAGGTCTTCTATCCGGGCGAAGTCATCTTCCAAGCCGGGTCTTGAATCTTCCTTCCGCCGACGCGGAACCACCTTCTTCACCGACGGACTACGACGAATGACGGCTCCTTTAAGGGACGTCATCCAAGATGGCGTCCCCTCAATTCCGATTGGCTGATAGGATTCTATCAGCCAATCGGAATTAAGGTAGGAAAATCTGATTGGCTGATGGAATCAGCCAATCAGATTCAAGTTCAATCCGATTGGCTGATCCAATCAGCCAATCAGATTGAGCTTGCATTCTATTGGCTGATCGGAACAGCCAATAGAATGCGAGCTCAATCTGATTGGCTGATTCCATCAGCCAATCAGATTTTTCCTACCTTAATTCCGATTGGCTGATAGAATCCTATCAGCCAATCGGAATTGAGGGGACGCCATCTTGGATGACGTCCCTTAAAGGAGCCGTCATTCGTCGTAGTCCGTCGGTGAAGAAGGTGGTTCCGCGTCGGCGGAAGGAAGATTCAAGACCCGGCTTGGAAGATGACTTCGCCCGGATAGAAGACCTCTTCAGCGCCTCTTTGAAGATGACATCGGCCGGATCGAAGACTTCTTCAGCGCCGCCTGGATGATGACTTCATCGGATGGAAGATTTCTTCAGCGCCGCTTGGAGGATTAACTTCTTCCGCTCCGGATGTCCTCTTCAGTTCCATCGGTGGCTCGGCTGAGTGAAGACGACTCAAGGTAGGATGATCTTCAGGGGATTAGTGTTAGGTTTTTGTAAGGGGGGTTTGGGTTAGATTAGGGGTATGTGGGTGGTGGGTTTTAATGTTGGGGGGGGTTGTATTTTTCTTTTACAGGCAAAAGAGCTGAACTTTTTGGGGCATGCCTCCACAAATGGCCCTTTTAAGGGCTGGTAAGGTAAAAGAGCTTTGAAATTTATTTATTTTAGAATAGGGTAGGGATTTTTTTTATTTTGGGGGGGGTTGTTATTTTATTAGGGGGCTTAGATTAGGTGTAAGTAGCTTAAAATTGTTGTAATATTTTTAACATGTTTGTAACTTATTTTTTTATTTTTTGTAACTTAGCTTTTTTTATTTTTTGTACTTTAGTTAGTTTATTTAATTTTATTTAATTGTAGTTATTTGTAGGTAGTTTATTTAATTAATTTAATGATAGTGTAGTATTAGGTTTAATTGTAACTTAGGTTAGGATTTATTTTACAGGTAATTTTGTATTTCTTTTAGCTAGGTAGTTATTAAATAGTTAATAACTATTTAATAACTATTCTAACTAGCTAAAATAAATACAAAGTTACCTGTAAAATAAATATAAATCCTAAGATAGCTATAATATAATTATTAATTATATTGTAGCTATCTTAGGGTTTATTTTACAGGTAAGTATTTATTTTTAAATAGGAATAATTTATTAAAGTATAGTGTAGTGTTAGGTGTAATTGTAACTTAGGTTAGGATTTATTTCACAGGTACATTTCTCTTTATTTTAGCTAGGTAAGCTATTAAATAGTTAATAACTATTTAATAGTTATTGTACATGGTTAAAATAAATTGAAAGTTACCTGTAAAATAAATATAAATCCTAAGATAGCTAGAATATAATTATTATTTATATTGTAGCTATATTAGGGTTTATTTTAAAGGTAAGTATTTAGTTTTAAATAGGATTCATTTAGTTAATAAGAGTTAATTTATTTAGATTTATTTAATTAATATTTAAGTTAGGGGGCGTTAGGGTTAGGGTTAGACTTAGGTTTAGGGGTTAATAATTTTATTACAGTGGCGGCGGCGTAGTGGGGGGCAGGATAGGGGTTCATAAATTTATTATAGGTGGCGACGGTGTAGGGGGGGCAGATTAGGGGTTAATAAATTTATTATAGGTGGCGACGGTGTAGGGGGGGCAGGATAGGGGTTAATACATTTAATATAGGTTGCGGTGGGTTCAGGGAGCGGCGGTTTAGGGGTTAATACATTTATTATAGTTGCGGTGGGCTCCGGGAGCGGCGGTTTAGGGGTTAATATGTATAGAGTAGCTTGCGGTGGGCTCCGGGAGTGGCGGTTTAGGGGGGTAATAACTTTATTTAGTTGCGGCGGTGTAGGGGGGGTCAGATTAGCGGTGTTTAGACTCGGGGTACATGTTAGGGTGTTAGGTGTAGACAGCTCCCATAGGAATCAATGGGATGTCTGTCAGCAGCGAACTTGTACTTTCGCTATGGTCAGACTCCCATTGATTCCTATGGGATCCGCCGCCTCCAGGGGTGGCGGATTGAAAACCAGGTACGCTGGGCCGTAAAAGTGCCGAGCGTACCTGCTAGTTTTTTGATAACTAGCAAAAGTAGTGAGAATGTGCCGCACTTGTGTGCGGAACATCTGGAGTGACGTAAGAATCGATCTGTGTCGGACGGAGTCCGGCGGATCGATGCTTACGTCACAAAATTCTACTTTTGCCAGTCTCGAGCCTTTGATAACTAAGGCGTATCAGCCTCGCCACAAATACGCTGCGGAATTCCAGCGTATTTGAGGTTGACGGCTTGATAACTAGGCCCCATAGTGTCATCTACTTAAAATCTTCTTCAGTAAATTGTCTCACTGTATATTCCCCAGTTAAACAAAGCTATTGTTCTCTGGAGGATACAAATTAAGAGATACACTACTAACTAAGTAGCTTACACTTCATGGTAAACTTTAACATTGGGATTACAGCAGATCTGAATCTCACATAATTTTCAGGCCACATTTAATTGTATCTCAAAGATTATATAATCATTAACTACCATGAATCCTGAAGAAGTAAAAAATGAGTTTACCAATGTCTATAATAAACTTGATTATTTAGCCCGTGGCCTCACTGAGGTACAAACAGAGACTTTAGCTTTAAAGAATATTATTAAAGATTGTATGACATTAAAAGAATCTGAAATACCTGAACCTCATATTCAATATCCTACACCCTTTTCAGGTAAAAGGAGTGAATTCAGAGAGTTTAAAATTACATACAGTCTAATGTTTACTTTAAAACCACGGACTTATCACTCTGATAGGATTAAAGTCTGTACAGTGATTTCCTATTTGCAAGGAGAACCACGTACTTGGGCAAACCGATTCTATGAAACAAACAACCCTATATTAGATTCTATTCAGGGTTTTTTCACTCCTATGTCAAGTTTGTATGAGGACACTAACAACCAATTATATGCAGAGACACGTTTACGCCAATTAAAACAAGGCAAACGCACAGTCGAAGAATATACCACAGATTTTCAGATGTGGGCCACTGACTCACAGTGGAATGAGATTAGTCTAAAAAATCAGTTTCGTCTGGGATTGTCCGAGACTTTAAAGGATGAATTGTCCCGAGTGGAGCTCCCAGAAACCTTAAACTCTCTTATTAAACTGAGCACAACTTTGGACCGAAGACTACGGGAAAGACGGGCAGAGAGAGCATCATGTGAAACACCTACAAGAAGACCTTTCATAACCCACTCTGAAAAACCTTCCACTGGTACAACCCCCATGGAAATTGGTACTATAAAGGGACCTCTCACACAGGAGGAAAAGACCAGGAGAAGATTAGGAAACCTCTGTATGTATTTTGCCCATAAGGAACACTCCGTATCAACATGTCCATTATTAGCCAAGCAAAAAAGGGGTAAGCTAAGTAAAATAAATCATCTCCATAGTTTAGTAAATTTAACACACATGTTAATCCCTCTCTCTTTACAGTGGGACCAGACAAGTACACAAACTAAAGGGCTGATTGACTCAGGAGCTTCTGAGAATTATATAGATGCAAGTTATGTTGAAAACAATAAAATTCCACTAGTGTGTAAGCAACATCTGGTGTTTGTTAAATTAATTGATGGGAGACTGTTACAGAAAGGACCCATAACACATCAGACCATACCAATACTGATAACCACTGACTCAGGACATGTAGAATATTTGACCTTTGACGCACTGCCTAACTCAATACATTCCATTATATTGGGATATACTTGGTTAAGTAGACATAATCCCACCATAAATTGGGCACAACACACCACAACTTTTGACTCGCTTTATTGTCAAAAAACATGTTACCCACATTGTACTATATCACTCACAACCGATGGTATTCCTGGGGCCTACCAGGACTTGGCTGAGGTTTTCGATATGAAAGAGGCGGAAAACCTACCACCTCATAGAACATTCGATTGTCCCATAGATATCTTACCAGGATCCCAAATCCCACATGGGAAAATATATCCATTGTCTCAAACAGAATTAACTTACCTAAGAGCATACTTAGATGAAAACCTAAAGAAAGGTTTTATCACCCATTCTACTTCAGCTGCTGCTGCAGGCATGTTTCTGGTCAAAAACAAAGATGGGACGTTACGCCCGATTATATATTACAGAGCTTTGAATGCAATCACAATAAAAAATTGATACCCACTACCTCTAATCCCTGAGCTACTAGAACGTTTAAATGGAGCAACCATTTATACTAAACTAGACTTGAAGGGGGCCTATAATTTAATCAGAATGAAGAAGGGGGACGAATGGAAGACAGCTTTCCGTACAAGGTACGGACTCTTCCAATATAACGTAATGCCTTTTGGGCTTACAAACGCACCAGCCACGTTTCAATTTTTTATAAACGAAATATTCCATGATTTAGCTGATATTTGCGTTATAATATATCTTGATGATATATTAATATATTCTAAAGACCAGGAACAACATGTAAACCATGTACGATGGGTATTAACCAGATTAAAAGAACACAAACTATTTGCTAAACAGGAAAAATGTTGTTTTCATGTAAACCGTATAAAATTTCTCGGTTACATTATAACACCAAATTAGATAGAAATGGACCCCGAGAAGATTTCTGCCATAACTAAGTGGCCTATACCCACTACTGTAAAATCCGTACAATGCTTCATCGGATTTGCAAATTTCTATCGGAAATTTGTAAAAAACGTTTCATCAGTTGTGAAACCATTAACACAATTAACAGGTAAAACACATAAATTCAAGTGGACAGATGAAGCTCAAAAAGCTTTCACCATTTTAAAACAGTGTTTTACAACTGCCCCCGTTTTACGTATGCCAGATTACAAACTAAAATTCATAGTAGAAGTAGATGCTTCAAACACGGGAATTGGAGCTATACTATCTCAAATAGATAAAGAAACCTCTGAACCCCATCCAATAGAATTTTTCTCCAGAGCATTGACTTCTGCAGAAAATAACTACAGTGTTGGTGATAAGGAATTATTGGCCATAAAATGTTCACTAGAACATTGGAGGCATCTCTTAGAAGGCACTAAGGAAGTCTTCACAATCTTTACTGATCCCAAGAACCTCGAATATATAAAAAGAAGTAAGACGTTAACAGCTCGCCAAGTAAGATGGTCCTTATTTATGGATAGGTTTAACTTTTATATCACCTATAGACCTGGACATCACAACACTAAGGCTGATGCATTATCACGTCAATTTGATTCATCTCTGGAGCAAGGGAACGAAGAATTCATTATTCCAATTGAGAAAATCATAGGAAACCTCACCACATTAGATGAAGAGGTACTAGAAGCTTTGATGACCGAGAAAGATCCACCAAAATCTTGTTATAAAGATCCGTCCACAAACTTATTATACCAGGAAGAAAAATTGTATGTACCCGAAAGACTAAGAAAATCTATTCTAAATCATACACATGATAGCCCTATGTCTGGACATATGGGAATACAAAAAACTATAGATTTAACCAGACGATATTTCTGGTGGCCCAGTATAGAAAAATAAATTTATGATTATGTCACAAGCTGTGATATTTGTGCCCGTAACAAATTAGAACATAAAAAACCAGTGGGATTACTTATGCCTCTACCCATTCCTGATAGGCCTTGGTCCACTATAGCAATGGATTTTATAGTAGATCTACCTATGTCACAACAGTTCAACACCATACTTGTTATAGTAGACCACCTAACCAGGTTAGCACACTTCTTACCACTTAAGGGACTACCAACTACCAAAACCACTGCCAAAGTATTTATAGAAACTGTTTTTCGCTTACATGGTTTACCAAATAATATTATCACTGATAGAGGTACACAATTTACCTCCTCCTTTTGGAGAGCTATCTGTAATACATTACACATCAATCCTAGATACTCCACAGCTTTTCATCCCCAAACAAACGGTTTAACCGAAAGGTTAAACCAGACGCGAGAGCAGTATTTAAGGTGTTACATCACATATCTGCAAGATGACTGGGAGTCATATCTCCCTATGGCAGAGTTTTCGTATAATAACTCAAAATCATCATCTCTAAAAATGTCACCATTCTACGCCACCTATGGTTATCACCCAAACACCATATCACTGACTACCATCAACAGCAATTCACCCAGTGCTACAGAATTTGCCTTGAAACTACAAACACGAATGGATTTGCTTAAAACCCATTTAGCTGAAGCCAAAGAACATCAGAAGCTATACTATGATACTAAACACAGCCCAAATCCTAATTTCAAAATAGGGGATAGGGTTTTACTCTCTACTAAACACCTTAAATTGCACCTACTCAGCAAAAAACTGGCTAATCAATACATAGGTCCGTTTACCATCAATAAGATTGTAAATGCAAATGCTGTAGGTCTAAACCTACCTAAAGATTATAAAATACATACAACGTTTCATGTATCACTATTAAAGCCATATCGTTCTGATGCTCAAAGATGTAATTTAAATACACCGATGCTTATTGATGATCATGAACAGTATGAAGTACAAGATATACTTGACTCCAGGATACATCGTAATAAACTCGAATATTTAATTAGATGGAAGGGTTATGGACCTGAGGAGGACTCTTGGCAACCACATTCTGATGTACATTCTCCCCGATTACTCCGTAGATTTCACTCTCGGAATCCCTCCAAACCTGCTTTGGACTCCCCTGAGGTGATTCCTTAAGGAGGGGGATATGTGATATACCTTTAAGGTATATCCCCGCCCATTGTTAACACCAACCTATTTAAGGAGCTCAGCCTCAGGTTGCCTTGCCTGAAAATTGAAGTAAGCAATGTGCTAGTAACTTTTTCACATTTGTCCTAGTATTTCTATTTATCTTCAGGTCTACCTATGCTTTTTACTGGCAGTTCACTTGGATTTCTGTCACTCTACGCTACTGGTGTGTTCCACTTTTTACTACTTACTATCATCCTCTTGCCATTCAGCCAGGACCGGCTGTTACTTTCCTTCGGATCACTCCGCATCTTACCCAGATGGAACTCATTCCTCTGGCGTTCCGGAAGTCAGCCACACTCACACTGGACGCCGAATCTAGCGGTATAGTATCACTCTGGGATATTCTTCTATTCAAGGTACCGCTCAGCTCTATATTGTACCCGGTAAATGTTTAAGTTTGTTATGCAGACACAGCTTTCTGCCTCTGAGGAAAACAGGCTTGTATTGATATAATATCAGTATCAGAAATACTGCATCTTCTGCCATTTATGTGTGACATTTGTATCAACACTAACTCGCAAACTAACATTCCTGCTTTAAACTGCTAAATATCCTTGTGGAGTGTATGGTCATATGTATATATTTTATTGTGAATGCTTTGTGTGAGTGTGTGAAGAAACAACATACTTATTACGGATTCTACAGTGTGAACTCTGCACTTTGGGATTACAGTTTATCTGGATAACATATTTAAGTGTGTGAAGAAACAACATACTTATAAGGGATGCTATAGTGTGAACTTTCCTAATCTAGGATTACAGTTTATCTAAACCTTTTATTTCAAGTGTGTCTACAACTTGGATAAGTTTAACCATTAACCCCTGAAGTCTCAGGAAATCTAATTAACACTATCTCTCCCAAAATTCTGGCATATTTTTTACATGTAATCGTATGTGACACAGGTTGGATAGTATTACTACTCTACTTAATATCCTTGATCATTATTTAGTAAACTATCTCTAAGTCTATATCCAAAGACATAGTGTCATCTACTTAAAATCTTCTTCAGTAAATTGTCTCACTGTATATTCCCCAGTTAAACAAAGCTATTGTTCTCTGGAGGATACAAATTAAGAGATACACTACTAACTAAATAGCTTACACTTCATGGTAAACTTTAACATTGGGATTACAGCAGATCTGAATCTCACAGTACCTGAACTGTCTATAAGAGTGTTTTACCCACACTACTTTACCAGTATTGGGGCACTAGGATCCTAGAACTTTGCAAGTGCTTTTTTCACTTAGAGCTTATGGATAGTTTGAACATATTGTTCTAAGATTTTCTACTGGGTTTTAACTAGGGACATCCCTACTGTTTTATAAAAAAGTATGTATTGTATTTTGATGATAAGACATAGTGCATATTTTTAATAAATTGACATAAGTGATTGTAGGACTGTAGTTCCAATTACCCTTGGCTTCTGTCTCTTATATATTTTTATATTTTTATATTTTATGTGCTAACATCTGTTTATACCACTCCAGCAAGAAATTAACTTATCTAGCACCAGTATTTTACCTATATTTCTAATTTTTGGTCATCCTGTGGAGGGGGGGGGGACCTTTATACTAGGCAAAGAGTGAGGGGTGAGCACAAAATACTTTTCAACATTCACTATTAGCCCATTTGTTTACATTTGCAGATGTTGTGAAAAGGGATGAGATCCTGGATGTTCAAGCTGAGCCTACAAAATCTGATGCATGTACAGAAACTGAACCAAGTATTGCAGATATGCAAGAAACATTTGTTGACAACATGTACCACACAAGGAAATATGCGCATAATAATTTCAAAAGAATCCTGAAAAATCAAAGTAGGCAAATTCAGTTACTTCAACATGTATTGGATACTGTGCAATCCTCCAGGGCACTGATTAAAATGAGCATTTATGGGCAAGTTGCAATAGATTTCTTCCTTTTAGAAAATGTATATTAGAACGTGTTTATGTAGAAATTTTTTTTTAATAACATTTTTTTTGCCATACTTGAAGTGACTTCTTTATTCGCTTGGGTGATTCTGCGGGGGGGGGGGGGGGGTGCGGAAAGAACTATGTCATGCTTCCCATTTTAATTTTACAGAGGCCTGTCATTTGTATTTTCTCTTGTTATAGCTGTACATATAAGTCACTGGGTTGTGCAGGGCTAAATTTACATTCTGTCATTATACTCATTTTGCAAAGAACATTTACCTTTAAGTTGTCCCAAAATATGTTTTCCAAAGTTTATCCACTTGATACGTCTCATTCAGTAATTTGATCGATTGCAGATTTTCTCAGTGATTATATTTCCACCAAAGGCTGACCTTACTTGAAAAGTAAGACTTATACATGTAAAAATGAATTTATGACTAAATCTTCCTATACAAAGAACAAAGTCCCTAAAATAATGGTCGCAATTTCTCTGCCTAAATGTCTGCCTCTGCCATGTCACTAACACATTAGCATGCTTGTGAAACACATATAAAGAGTATGCTTACCCTCTGGAGGTCTTTGGTTCCATGAAGATAAAGTCAACACTATTCAGGTTTGCCAATGTCAGTGACCTATATTTGGAGTTTCCATGTGAAGATCCCGCCACTGTTGCTGCTTACCCTGCTACCAACCTTCTGTGATGTCAGTAAATGAGTGCACTTTTGGTGCACAGAGTGCTGAAATACCTCTCTTGCCCTGTCATGCACAGACTTCTTCCTACAGAAACCATGCACAGCTGTGCTGCTGCGAACTTGGCAAGGAACATTGCATGGCAGTGTGCTTATTGTTATAGAGAACATTAGAGACATTTCAAAGATACAAATAAACCGTGGTTAGCATATATTTAGTACACACATAAGTCTGAGTGCATTTAAAAGGGACATACAATCCTTTACTGTGCATTGTAAATGTATGTATGCGTGCTGTGCATTAGTACTGAACACTGATCCATCTGTGATGCCACTTTGTGGCCTACAACTGTGGCTACACACACGAGTGCCTTAGAATATAGTAGCTGTGAGTGGATTCAGGATACTCCACAAATACGTTCATAATGTGCATGTTGCCATTACACACAAAGTAGACATTGATAGAATGAAAGTATTGGCGGATGTGATATATCATTTGCTGGTTCCATGGTGGTTGCAAAGCAATATGGGTGCAGTGTATTTTCCCCCACATGTTAGATATGCCTCCATATTCTATTAGTTTCTATTAAGTTTGGGCCAAGCATCCTCTGTGTGAGAGAATCCTATGACAGGATGTCACTTGTTGAGGATGGCATTCATAAACTTCCTGATTACAACAGTAAAAGTGCCTTGAATCATCCTTTTTGACATGGTATAAACTAAAAATGTGCTATGTATAGATGCTCTAGGTATCATAAACCTCAGCTTCATTGAGTGCACACACCCTGCATGTGGGGGCAAGACATTTGGCAGGTATGATTGTGTTGAGACAGAGTTGTCCACGAGCAAGTGAAAAAGCAAACTTGGGATCCATATTTGCATAGCCAAATAGCAAAGCCAATTAGTCAATCAACAGAGCAGTGCTAAACAATGACAATCTAAAAGGCAAGAACAGCCTGAGATGGTAATCTGGGACATATTGGCTGGGATGTTTGTTTAATTTATAGTACACTAGACCTATGCCAGAAACTTAGTGATGATTCTTGACAATATTCAGATTAAATTTATTGATACAATAGAAGCCCAATTAGTTAAGCAGAGGTGAGAGCTATGGTTAAAAATCTGGAAATGTTATCGATAGTGCATCCGCGCACATAATACCCAGTAACTTGTAATACGAGTGCAGAATAGTTTTTCGTGGCCCATTGAAAAGATATGATGCATAATTTTTCAATAGTTTGCGAAGATTGGTTAACTAAATTGCTGCTGAACTCATAATACGAATAGGTGACAAAATCACAACTGCAAGCTTGCAAACTTGTGTGTAAACCTTGCACAGTCAATAGTGCACCACTTGCAATCTAGCCCTAAATATCTAAATTATTTGGAATCTTACTGAAAGGTCTCAAAAGTACTCATCATTTTGTGATCAAGAGACTGGTTTGCAAATTATATCAGATCAACAAAAGAACATGTGTTGAGGATATGTTATCTAACACCACATAAACTCAGGATGATTTTTCCTTAGATAGATGGTGGTTTGTGCTGACGGGGGTTGCATTAAAGTGGGTACCAAGATTCCACTATGGTGGACAGTTAGGTTTACCTGAGAGTTGCTGAGTAGGAATCCCCTTGTAGATATTTAAAACTCTCTTACATACACCTCTGCTAGGAAACATGGAGAAGAACAGGCCGACTAGAGAGGAGGAAGGTATGAGGGCTGGTAAAGGTGCCAAGGGAAATCCCAAGCCGTAGTCAGGAGAAAGCCAAGTTCAGACAAGAAATCTGTCCATGTCCACCCATGGGGAAAAACAACAAGCAGAATCAAAAAGGCCAAGGTCAGCAACGGATAGACAGTCCGCCAGACAACATTCCAAATCAGAGGGCAAAAGAAGGGTCAAAGTCCAGGCCAAGGTCAGATTAGGGTCAATCCAGAAATATGTCAAACCAGGTGGAGCAAGATAGATAGCATATGTAAAGGGAAGCCAGAGGTCGAAGAGCTGAAAGACAAGAGGTAGTATAGTGAAGTTAATAAGTAGCAGAGGCAGGAGAACCAGGAACACCAAGATGGGTAACTGGGAGCTGGGGAAACTAATGACTTGTCACTAGAATAACCAAAACGAGAGTAAAGGGCTTCAGAGGCTTTTTTAGGGCCTTGTGTGATGTCATCATACTATGCAGGGAGGCCATTTAATTGAGTGCTATCCTTTGGTGCGCACGCTAATCTATCAGTACCGCCTTTAAGTATTAGTGAAGTCCCGCACACACGAGTATGATTTAGCATGCTTATAAATGTAGAATGGATTAGCATGTGTAAGACAGGATTCAGCTTTGTAGCGAGTCTAGGAATAGCTCGCCTGAAGACAGCGTGCCTGAAGTTATAAGTGAGGTGGGAACTGCTACAGGGCTTAACGCGGTCCTGTCCGACGAACCGGCACTCAGAGTTAATGCACCTGGAGTTGCTTGCACAGCAGTTGTTTGCATTCTGGTCTTCTGTGTTAGAATTTATTTATACTTTAACTGTTTTATTCCCTTTTGTACCTTTGATAGTAGATGTTAAAAGGGTGTTGATAGTGTTGTAATGGGGAATTGTGTTGTGGTTTAGAATTAAGTGGGGCTACCAAAGGGTAGGATTGTTTAGGGGAACTTTATAGTGCAGGGAGATTTGTGGTGGTAGGGATGGCATGGGCTGTTAGGTGATACAAGGTTTACAGTGGGGGAATTTTGTAGTCGAGCAGCAGTGGTAGTGTTAACAGAGGTTGAATACTTGGCCGCTGCTATGGTTAATTTCAGTAATTGTGGACAGATCTACCTTTTTTAGGATTTATTGATGTGGGGCCTTGGTCACTTTTAGGAATAAAGGTCTGTAAAGTGGGTACCTATAATACTTGAACTTTGTCACATATCTAGCAGCAGGGAAGGAACTACCATTATGCAGCAGGTGTAGTGGCATTAGGGCCTGTGTTTATTTAGCAGTGTTATAGGCAACTCCTCGCATGGCTTGCCATAACAATTTTTACTATAAATGTGCTAAAGGCAGCATTTGTAGCCTTTTATAAGTTTGAGATTAGCATCCTTTGCATGTGCCTGTTACCGATCTCAGAGCCACACTGGAGCTGACTGGTGCAAACACACAGTGCACATGCCTGACAATAAAATGTATACACTTGCCTGTCAAAAAAACTTATACACTATAGTGTATTCACCAATCAACAGCTAAACACCTTCTTAGATGGGGGTGCAAAGGGTACAGGTCTTTCTCTTTAAAGCCTTTATTTAAAAGTTTTTTTTTTATTGCAGTGTTTGTTGTGACAGTTTGCTTTTGTGTCCATTTATGGGAAATAAAAGGAAAGCTTTCTACAGGCAAAAGTGTAGATTATTTTCTACTTTCTTTTCTTAGACCGATAATTTCATATTATTTTGTAATGTTACAAAATGGAACCAAACCAGTTCAAAATTACATACATGGACTATTTTAATGTAATGTTCTGTTTAGAACTTAAACCAAAAACGCAAGGTAAGCTCTTATTAAATCTGCCTCCTTGATTTTAACTACAGTTGTTTTAACCACTCCATTATTATGGGAGATCAGAATGAATTCAAAATATGGTATGAAAGGAATGGATTTTCCCTCAAAATATTTGTCTGTTCCAATGGCTTCAATACCACTTCAAAAGTGATGATTTTGGTAGCTATCTCAGCTCAAGGTCACTTTGTCTAGAACTACAACATCAGCATTTAAAATATAATTAGCATTTTTATGGAATACTTTGATTTAATTAGTGAAGGTTTGCTGCAGATACTTAAAATGTAATCAGCAATTGATTAAACTCTGCTGAATATATATATATATACACACATCTTGTTGTAGTTTAGAGCCTAAAATATACGTGGCTCCTCATGGTGGATTTTTTTTCATTTATGACAAAATTTTGGATACCAAATAAATACCATAAAATAGCAAAAAGCCTAACATATTTTACATTGTTCAGGTAATAATAATGTTATAAATAAAATAAGCAACATGAACAAACACATACAGTATTTCATAAAATCTATTTTTTGAAAGTTGAAAGGTGATTTTTTTTTGTAGAGTGAAAAATATATTACATGCACTAGACAATTTTAAAATATTTTTAATCTAAAATATTTACACAAAGGTGCACCAGGTTTGGCCAATCACAGGTGACGTGAAAAATAATTTAGTTTTATAAAGTTATTAGCATGATAGTTCTAAGATTTGGTCTGGTGGGGCGGTCACCTGGCGACTTATATGTACTCAGGCATAGATCCTAAGTCTTTGATGTCCTAAGAACAAGAGCTGAGAATCACTGTTAAAGTCGATGGGTTTAAATAAGCTACTGTTCTGTAGAACTTAATTGGCTTACTGTGCAGCTTATGATTGGTTGTACATGACAAACCCTTCAGTGAAGAATGTAAGGTTTTAAGTATTGAAGCACATATATATATATATATATATATATATATATATATATATATATATATATATATATATATATATATATATATATGATAAACCATTTAGTGCTTGCAAATATTTTTTTTTTAATTTTATATATACCTGTATATTTTTTATTATTTCAGTTCTTATTGTGCATTTTGAAAAAAAAACCCCATCAATTATTTCAGTAGTTCACAAGCTATTTAATTCTTAAGTTCAACCAACGGATTTATGTATAAATATGTGATTGAAATAACAATATAGCATGTTTTGCGCACATGACCATTTCTATATATCATATAAATATACTTTTTTTCATGAAATTCATTTTTTTAAAAAGGGATTCAGCTTCCGGACAACATATTTTTAATGGTATTTCTAATTCAAATGCCAACTTTTCTTATGGATAAAATAGTCCAAGCTAGCATGCAATATTTTTACATGGAAATTTTGATTAATTGAATTAATTAATATAGACCTATATCAGAATGTTGCAATATTATTTTATTTTAAACATCAAAACCAGCTTTTGTTAGAATAAAAAGGATCACAACATCATTTTTTTAAACTCATTTGTATATAGAGTAAATGTTTCCCTATATGGAGTTCCTGACACTATAAATGTTTAACATTTTGTCTGAAGTCACATTATTTAGTATATCTTCTCTAAATTAGGGGTAGGTAGAAAATGTGATTGAGGCCAGCACAATTTGTTTTTAATAACAGTGGGGTGGGCAGTGTGGTTCGGTTTATTGCTATTGGAGGCTATTATGTTTAGGGTTTCTCACTCTTGTGGGAATCAGTAGATCTCCCTACTAGGGTAAGTATTTATATCTATATGACATATGCAGCAGATAATTCATATACGGTCCGCACTAAGGTTTACTGCTTTGTAAAGGGTACAATGACTTTTACACCAGATAAAGCCAAAAAAGTGGTGTGCAAGGCCCTAGCAAGTTCCAAGAAAATATAACCTAAATTTCAACTGAAATTTGCCTAGTAATTTCCCCTCCTGTTACAAATTATTGGGAGATGATTAAAGCCTAACTTTTAGAGAGAATCATAGTTCCCAAGAGCAGTTTAATCTTATATATTCAATATTGTCTCTGATTTAACCCCTTAAGAACAAGTGCACAATGTACAGGGTATGGCTCTGTCAATTTGTTCCTAAAAGGGACAGTCTATTTCAAATTATTTGATTATTTAAAAAGATAGATAAACCCATTATTACCCATTCCCCAGTTTTGCATAACCAATACTCTTATATTAATATACTTTTTACCTTTGTGATTACCTTGTATCTAAGCTCCTGCAGACTCTCCCCCCCCCCATCTCAGTTCTTTTGACAGACTTGGATTTTAGCCAGTCAGTGCAGTCTCATAAATAACGCTACAGGAGTGAGCACAATGTTATCTATGTGGCACACATGAACTAGCGCTGTCGAGTTTGAAAAACTGTCAAAATGCAATGAGATAAGAGGCAGCCTTCAAGGCCTTAGAAATTAGCCTATGATTCTACCTAGGTTTAGCTTTCAACAAAGAATGCAAAGAGAACACAGCAAATTTGATGATAAAAGTAAATTGGAAAGTTTTTTAAAATTGCATGTACTATCTGAATCAAGAAAGTTTAATTTTGACTAAACTGTCCCTTTAAGGACACTCAACGTAGGTTCGTCATTTGTTTAAAGCGGTGGGGTGTCTAGTTTCTACAAATATATACTTTTGTGTATTGTGTTTGATAATGGCTATTAAACCTACATTCCAAGCATAGCAAATTTGCAAGCTTTTAGCATTAAACCAATAATCCTTTCCTTGCAGTATTTGGTCTTTACTTGTAACCCTAGACATATAAGGTATTCCTAAAATCAGGACAAAATAATTCATCTAATTTGAGATTAGCTACAATAGTTATGTTAAAATGAATATAAGGACAAGTGCCAGAAAAAAACGTCTTTTTTCCCTTTTCAGTATTAAATTGAAAATGTGTTGTTGTTTTATGTATCCATATAGGGTATTAATAGAAAGCCCTGTATGTCTGTTATAAAGGTGTACAATATGAATTGTATGGTGCAGTTAAAAAGAGATTGGATATTTATAGTGAAACCTATACATAGCAAAAATGCCAAAATTACCTCTGTCATTTAAGCACAGAAACTGGGAAAAACCTTTGTCCTAAAGCAGTTAAAGGCACAAGCAAGTGGCCTTGCATTTACTATGTATACTGTATTATTTGTGCTTATCCATAGGTGTGCACACAGATTGTGCCGGGTGTGCCCAGGCACACCCTAATGCAGCCCAAACTAGACTAAGCTGAATTACACAACTATTTCATTTTCCCAGTGCACCATTGTCACCTAGGGCCACTCAGAATTTGTAATACTTACAAGTCCCTGTCCATTCAATCTCCTGGAAGCAAATAGGAGTGCAGACAGGGGTCACTGGCGTCAGGGGCCAAGGGCAGGTCCCACTCATCTGCTAGACTAGGGCTCAATTAACTCACTGCCATTGTGCTTTCATTTGAACACCGCATGAAGGTAGTCTCCATGTCGTGCACAGTTTTTAGCATGATGTGAACAGCTTTGGCAGCACGAGGAGGCAATATCTTAGTGCCCCTGGCAGTAACTGGGTGCATACTCCAATGAAATCTGCTGCACACGCCTATGTGCTTATCCCTATTTTTATCACCTTGCTTCCATTAGATTCATAGATGCCTGTAAGGCTGACCTCATTGTTAAAGGGATACTAAACCCACATTTTTTTATTTCATGATTCAGATAGAGCATGCAATTTTAATCAACTTTCTAATTTACTCCTATTATCAATTTTTCTTCATTCTCTTGCTACTTTATTTGAAAAAGCAGGAATCTAAGCTAAGAAACCAGCCCATTTTTGTATCAGCACCCTAGGTAGCACTTGCTGATTGGTGACTACATTTAGCCACCAATCAGCAAGCGCTTCCCAGGTTCTGAACCAAAAATGTGTCGGCTCCTAAGCTTAGATCCCTGCTTTTCAAATAAAGATAGCAAGAGAATGAATAAAATTTGATAATAAGAGTAAATTAGAAAGTTGCTTAAAATTGCATACTCTATTTGAATCATAAAGGAAAAAAAATAGGTTTGGTATCCCTTTAAGGGGAGAGTATGTTACAAATTTATTGAGCATATCTACAGCTATATTTCCAGCGTTTTGTAAGTGGGTGTTCCTGCTATATACATATGGAGTTGTGTTAATAAAGGGACATTAGACCTAAACTTTTCTTTCATGATTCAGATATAACATAGATTTTCAAACAATGTTCTAATTTACGTGTGTTGTTAAATTTGCTTCATTCTCTTGGTATTAATTGTTGAAGGAGCAGCAATGCACTACTGGGAGATAGCTAAACACATCTGGGGAGCCAATAACAAGAGGTTTATATGTGCAGCCACCAATCAGCAGCTAGCTCCCAGTTGTAAGCAAAGAAATTGTAATAACAGAAGTAAATTAGAATGTTTTTTTTATTTTATTTTTTTATTGCATGCTCTAACTGATTCATGAAAGCTTAATTTTGACTTTACTACCTCTTTAAAGGACCACTCAATGCAGTAGAATTACATAACATGTACACAATAAAAAGACAATGCAATGCCACCTACTCTGAATTTCAAATAAACAGTAGATTTTTTTTCTGACAAATTTATTTTTTATTTCATTTTCCGGCCACATGTATCATGTTACAGACATCAGCCAATCACAGACTAGTATACATATACCTTGTGAGCTTGTGCACATGCTCAATAGGATCTTGTTCCCCAGAATGTGTGAATATAAAAAGACTGGCAAAATCTGATAATGGAAGTAAATTGGAAAGTGTCTCAAAACTGCATGCTCTATCTTAATCATAAAAATGAATTTTGACTTGAGTGTTCCTTTAAGTGCAACAGCAACATTTGTAAATGTTTGTGATTTCACCGTTTTCGAGTTGATATATTGTGATTAGTTTTTACAGCAAGTTATTACAAGTTTTATTAAATCTAGGCCATGAATTGTACCAGTTTTATTCTACCATTTTGATTAGAGAATCTGAAATGCATGCTGGGTGCAAGGTTTATTTGCTGTATGATATGTAATGGTTGGAGTTAAGATACATAAAGAGGTTAGCGACAGCAAGGATATGTTATTAACTTTGACATTTTGAGCAGTAATATACCCCACTACTTGCGTCAGATCTTCCTTAATGCTTAAGATGTTTTATATTAAGGATCAAAGGCAAAGAAAAATGTGTGTGGTTTTGAGACATAATTAAGTTTATCTTCAATAAGACTGTTACATTAAAGGGACATTAAACACTAAATAAATGCTAGATAGAATGATGCATTCAGAGAAAAGATTAGTCTGTGAATAACATGTAGATGTATTTTTTAAAGTTTCATTAGCTGTTTAAATATTGACAAAATCAGTGTAACAGTTTAGTGTCTATAAAACAATGGGAGCTGCCATGTTGTAAATTAGGTTACCTTCTCTGCTGTGGCCAATTAGAGACAGTTATAAATAGGTCACTATAGTGTGCAGCCAATGACTGTGTGGAATATAACAGTGTTCTGCACTTCCATTTCTAACAGTAACTGAAAAGCTCACAATTTCAGAATGGAATTACAGGAAAAGGGGACAAAATAAATAATGAAAGTATATTGCAGTTTTTTTAATTTATACAGTTTATCATTTTTTATTACGATCTCAAAGTGTTTAATGAGCCTTTAAGAAAGTCAGACAAAATGGCATTCACTTTGGAGATGTATTGCAATGCTACTGGTTTAAAAGTTTATAGACTAAGGATTTTGCTTTTCATATTTCTCTTGCATAGCCTTTTTCATAGCAGCTTTTAAGGCCTTTACTTTATTAAGGTTGAGGCCCTACATGCTTGGGGATCAGCTATTCCATTAGTAGTTTACTTGATTTTAAAGCCACAAAAAGAAAGGCCACTATGGGAGGGGCTTTTTTTTTAGTATGGATTTTTTGCATTGGGTATAGTGTTTGTGGTATAGCAGTCCATATGTTATTTTGTTATTCTTTCTGTAATGTGAACTTTAACTTCATCAAACTTTCACCTCTTTGTCTATATCCCCAACTCCAAGCCAATTTCGTTGTTGTAGGGAAATAAAAGAAATTATGAAGTTTGATAGCCCCTCCAATGCCGTCATTCAGAATTTAATGGCTAATTTAAAAAAAAGAACAAAGACCTGTGATGGTTTTATTGTCCTATGAATATAATAAATTCAATTAAAAAAAACTGCTTTAATCTTGTTTTTCTGATGGATTTGAACAATGCAAAGTACTGGTAATGCAAAGTCACTGGAAAACTACACAATAATAAGGTTTTCTTATTGTTCTCTATTGGATTGAAATTGCCTTTGATTTGGAAACCCCACAAAAAGACCTGCAAGACAATTCAAACACATTGGAATGGAGGTCAAACTTATCTACAATAATTTGAGAGGTTCTCTTCGATAATCATGTTTCATTTGAAGCACTTGCCATTAAACGTGCAGATACAAATTAGCAATCATCAGAGACTCATAACGTGAAAGAACATGATTAGTTAGCAAATGTTGATTTAAATCTGAATTCAGAATTTAGCATGAGGATTAGGCATATGTCTAATTAATCAAGTGTCTCAGTGACTGAATAGTAAAGATGATACACGCCGGCATGTTCTTAGAGTCTTAATTCACAATGACCAGATATGGATTGCCCACTTTTTAAACTTGTGGTCCTGTTGTCCCCAGCAAAATTTGAAGGGGCACTAAAACTTCCAGTCACAAACCCTAAAGGGACCACAACACTGCTCTCCACTGCCCACCTGTGAGCTACAGCTCTCAGAATGCAGAGAGGCCAAAGCAGAGCTTGGGGCTGTTGGGAGTAAGGGGAAGTAATGTGCGGCAGTTATTGGAGAAAGAGGAAGTGCATGCAGAATAGGGGGGGGCATAGCTGTGAGGAATGGAAAGAGAGCTTTTGGCTTCTGGGGACTGAGAGAGAAGGTAAAGTATGATAGAACAGCCAGTAAGTTTGGTTATGTAAAGGGACATGAAAACCAAAAATGTCTTTCATGATGTCTTTCTCTTGGTATCCTTTGTTAAAGGAGCAGCAATGCACTACTGACAGCTAGCTGAACACATCAGTAAGCCAATGACAATGGGCATATATGTGCAGTCACCAATCAGTAGCTAGCTCCCAGCTCCTGAGCCTACCTAGGTATGATGTTCAACAAAGGATATGAAGAGAAATGTTCTATCTCAGTGTTTCCCAACCGCGGTCCTCAAGTACCCCCAACAGGCCTGGTTTTCACTATAGCTGAACCAGTTCACAGGTGAAATAATCAGCTGATCAGTTACCAACCTGCTCTCATCCATCAGCTGCTATTTCACCTGTGCTCTAGTTCAGCTATAATGAAAACCAGGATTGTTGGGGGTACTTAAGGACCGTGGTTGGGAAACACTGCTCTATCTGAATCATGAAGGAAAAATGTTGGGTTTCAAGTCCCCTCAATTAGATGAAAATATATTTGCCTTACCTATTAGCTGAGTTTAAAAAACTTAGTAAAGTGATCAAAGCTTTGCTTAGGGATTTACATATGTTTTTAATTAAATACAGGCATTTCTGCAAAGATTGGTATATAAAAAAATACCTTATAGTACATCAGATCGTTTCAATTCTCAAATATCCATTGTGGATTTTTATATGGATATTTATTTATTCTGTTGTGTCTTCCTGCCAGCATTGACATTGGGGATTCTTATTGTCTTAAA
The DNA here is from genome assembly GCF_027579735.1 of Bombina bombina. Taxonomy (NCBI): domain Eukaryota; kingdom Metazoa; phylum Chordata; class Amphibia; order Anura; family Bombinatoridae; genus Bombina; species Bombina bombina. The sequence goes on from NC_069499.1 coordinate 893,511,078, forward strand.
ATGTCTAATTGAGTTAAAGGGACATAAAACCAAAAAATGTTCTTTCATCATTCAGACAGAAAATACAATTTTAATTTTTTTTACATTTTACTTCTATTTTGACATTTACTTTATTCTCATGTTATTCTTTGTTGAAGAGATGACCTAGGTAGGTAGCGTGCACATGCCTGAAGCACAACATGACAGGAAATAGTGCTGCCATCTAGTGCTCTTGCTAATGTATAACATTGTTGCAAAACTGCTAAAATATATAATGCTGCAGACACGTGCACACTACTCAGCTTACATCCTTGCTTTTCAACAAAGGATAATAAGAAAACTAAGAGAAATAGATCATAGAAGTAAATTGGAAAGTTGTTTAAAATTGTACGTTCTATTTGATTCATGAAAAGAACATTTTGGGTTTTACAGAATATCCCTTTAAGTTGTCTTGTTATGGCAGTCAACATTCTTCTTTCTGTTCTTCTACTAAACACCAGAGCCTAATATGTCTTAAAGGTTACAAAAGAGAATACCTGAGAGTTTGCGCACGAGCGATATCGGGTTTCGTGTTTGTTTGCACGCTCGATAAATTGCACTGGTATTACAAGTTGAAAGTAAACGTGATTGCTTGACCACAATTCAAGTTAGCGCGTCCTCAGAGCTGTGGCTTACTGTTTCGCAAAACAATAAAGTGTCACAAAACACATCAAAAATACATTTCAAAGTGCAGCTACACTCATAATAACACCATCTAATAAAAAGTATTTTTTTTAAATATTGAAATAAAAAGTTATAAGGGCTTAAAAGATATGAGGTCTCAGGGGTTAGAAAAAAAGGCAGGCAAAGGGCTTTAACATTGAGATACATACATATATATCTCTAAAGATGTGTATGTATATATAAATATATATGTGAACATGTGTAATTATATGTGTATATATGTATTTAAATGTGTATATATGTATTTATATGTGTATATATGTATTTATATGTGTACATGTGTATTTATATGTGTATATATGTATTTATATGTGTATATATGTATTTATATGTGTACATGTGTATTTATATGTGTATATATGTATTTATATGTGTATATATGTATTAATATGTGTACATGTGTATTTATATGTGTATATATGTATTTATATGTGTATATATGTATTTATATGTGTATATATGTATTTATATATTTATTTATATGTGTACATGTGTATTTATATGTGTATATATGTATTTATATGTGTATATATGTATTTATATGTGTACATGTGTATTTATATGTGTATATATGTATTTATATGTGTATATATGTATTTATATGTGTACATGTGTATTTATATGTGTATATATGTATTTATATGTGTACATGTGTATTTATATGTGTATATATGTATTTATATGTGTATATATGTATTTATATGTGTATATATGTATTTATATGTGTACATGTGTATTTATATGTGTATACATGTATTTATATGTGTATATATGTATTTATATGTGTATATATGTATTTATATGTGTACATGTGTATTTATATGTGTATATATGTATTTATATGTGTATATATGTATTTATATGTGTATATATGTATTTATATGTGTACATGTGTATTTATATGTGTATATATGTATTTATATGTGTATATATGTATTTATATGTGTATATATGTATCTACAGACATATATACACATATAAACACATAAATACATATGTATACATAGACATACTGTATATATAAGTGCATTTGCAGTGAAGTAGATAAAAACATGTAAAAGCATATTTATGCTAAATTCATATTCAATAAAGTGTTATACTGTCTTTTTACTGTAAATATTTCACATTCCAATGTTCTACACATAGCAGAATAAGTATTTGTAAATAGATATTCCTATATCTATATCTATGTATACCTATATATACAGTCATGGCCAAAAATAGTGGCACCCCTGCATTTTTGTCAGATAAGTTACCACTTTGCAAAACAATTGTTTCAATTACAAATGTTTAGGCATTCTCATGCTTATTTGTTTTGTTTGTATTGTTATGACACAATAAAGTGGAGAAAAAAGTAAAATCTGACACATTCCACCCAAAACTGCAAAAACTGACTGGACAAAATTATTGGCACCTTCTCAAAATTATAAGAAATAATTGCATTCAAAGTTTGTGATGCTCCTGTAATTTGTAATTAAACTCACCTGTATTAATTAACAGGTGCTGAGAATATAGAAATCACACCGGCAACCAGTTAAAATGGTGAAAAATGGACTTAACCTTTCTGTTGTGTGTCTCTGTGTGCCACATTGAGTATGGAGAAGAGAAAGAGAAGCAAACAATTGTCTGAGGGTTTGAGAACAAAAATTGTGGAAAGGCATGGACAATTTCAAGGTTACAATTCCATCTCCAGAGATCTTAATGTTCCTGTGTCTACTGTGCGCAACATTGTCAAGAAGTTTACAGCCCATGGCACTGAAGCTAACCTCCCTGGACGTGGACGAAAGAGAAAAATGAATCAAAGATTGCAACGAAGGATTGTTCGAATGGTGGATATAGAACCTCGATCAACTTCCAGACAAATTCAAGCTGACCTTAGGCACAGGGTACAAATGTGTCAGCTCGCACTATACGTCGCCATCTGAATAAAAAGGGACACTATGGTAGGAAACCCAGGAGGACCCCACTGCTGACACAGAAATATAAAAAAGCCAGATTGGAGTTTGCCAAAACTTACCTGAGGAAGCCAAAATCCTTTTGGGAGAATGTGCTGTGGACAGACGAAACAAAATTACAGCTTTTTGGTACTGTTTTCAGAAATTAGGTTTTTAAAGAAAAGAATACAGTTTAGGCATTGGATGACTTGTCTGTGTGCATGGCATAATGAAATCTGAAGACTACCAAAGAATTCTTTGGTGCAATGTAGGGCCTAGTGTCAGAAAGTTGGGTCTCTGTCATTGGTCATGGGTCTTACAGCAGGACAATGACCAAAAGCACTCATCAAAAACCAACCAGAAATGGTTTAAGACAAAGTGCTGGAGAGTGCTGAACTGGCCAGCAATGAGTCCAGATCTCAATCACATAGAGCACCTGTGGAGAGATCTCAAAACAGCAGTTTGGAAAAGGAACCCTTCCAATCTGAGAGACCTGGAGCAGTTGGCGATAGAAGAGTTGTCCAAAATTCTAGTATAGAGGTGTAAGAAACTCATTGATGATTAAAGGAAGCGATTGATTTCAGTTATTTTTTCAAGGTTTGTGCTACCAAATATTAAATTGAGGGTGCCAATAATTTTGTCCAGTCCATTTTTGGAGTTTTGCGTGGAATGTGTCAGATTTGGCTTTTTATTCTCCACTTTTTTTGTGTCATACTAATACAAACAAAAGAAATATGTATAGGTATAGATATATATTGGACCAAAATACCATCAGATACATGATAAATAAATATGTATTTATGAATAAATATAACATATTCTTGTATGTGCAAAACATTGGAATGTGAAATGTTCATATTTTCATGTCTGGTTAGCGCACATGAGAATATGCGATCGTGTTTGCATGTGAGTTGGGTTTTTTACCACTTTTTTTCTAAATTAACATCGATTATTGCGCATATGAAATTGTAAGTTTTGCATTTTGCACACGTCGGGTTAGCGCAAGAGCGATAACTTTTTACTTTCAACTCGTAATACTAGCACAACCTGACGCATGCAAAAAGTTTACTTCTAGCGGAATTAACGCTCTAGCGAAATCGCTAAATAGTACTCCACTTGTAAGCTGGCGCTTACTGTTTCATATTAGCTTCTACAAAGATCACCCTGTATAATGCTGCTTAATCTGTTAGCGCCTTATAAATAAAGATACATATATATATACTGTGTGTATGTATGTATATATATATATATATATATATATATATCTCAAAGTAGCAAGAGTATTGCAGTATGCAATGATACCTTTTCAACTGGACTAACTATTGTACTAACATTATATAAAAATGCAAGCTTTCGAGAGAGTGTCCTCAGGTCTGAAGCAATACTGATCAATATAATAGAATTTTCTAGATATCTTGGGAAGAAGGAGGGCTATGGAAACAGGCCAAAACAGGGACATCCCTTGCATTTGTCAGGCACTGGGCAAGACAGATTTCGGAGGCCCTCAGCTCAGTCCCCTTATTCCCCACCCCCTCTATGACCAACCTCTTTCTCAGCATTCAGTGTGTCCTATAAAAACAGTATATACTGCCTCTCCTGATACCATAAAAACTTATCCATAAACTAATTACAGGATGCACTTTTCATACCCTCACTCCTGATGACAATTCAGTGTCCCCCAAAGCGTGGGGCCTGGGGCAGGTGTCCCTCTCGCCCTGCCCAAAGGGCTGACCTGCTGCCAACTGTAATTTGTCAATATTGATTTAAAATAAATTATTTAAAGTGCTACAACTTAACCCTAATGTAAGTATTTATCTTTTGTTTTTTGTGTGTTGTCGATCAACTGTCTCTGTCCCTATCTTAACCAGAATTATTAGCCATATTGCATACTGATAAATTCGTTTGAAAAATGCCTCTAACATGAAACATAAATACGAGTTCAAAAATGGCTTTCCCTTTCTTGTTCTTGTTCTTTCTTATCTTGGCCACAAGGTGGCACTCAAAGAACTTTAAAACTGTACCTCCTTCAACATTTCAACACTGCTGCACTCTCAGACATACAGAACAGGTACATCATTTTCAGTAAGAATAGTTGATGCTTTCCTAACAACTGAATCGCTTGACTTTATGTCCTGTTGTTCCCTTGTATTTTTGCGCTAACAAGACTACTCCTTAATAATAAATACAATTGTTACGTTTGGCAAATATATCTGAGCTATGAAATACTAATATAGCATATTTATTTATCTGTAGACTAGATGCTGTACGTGATTTCACATTGATACATTGAACTATTTTCTAGCCTACCAAGAAATATTAACTATAGCTATTCTATGAAATATGTATTTAAAAACTCTAATATATATACAAACACACTATACACGCACACACGCTATAAACACACACACACACACACACTATATTCACACACTATGCACACACTATCCACACACAAACACACACACTATACACACACAAACACACACACTATGTACACTCACACTATACACAGACATATTATTCACACGCTATGCACACACAAACACACACACACTATACACACACATATATAACTTAGAAATAGTTTAAAATAAGTATTAGCTTACAGATCACACAACAACATATGTTAAAATCCAGGAATAATCAGGAGGCAGTTAATTTTAATAACTGTGTTGCTAATAATTAAACTACTAATAATATTTTAAAAAGATCAATATACACATGGTTTTTTGGTACATGCTTATTGTGTTTTCTAGCATTTAAGATTCTTTTTTTACAAGAATGTTTTTTTCCTCATAATTAAAGAGCCATTGTATCCCCAAAATTACATGCTCTAATTAATTACCTCTTTGTGTTTAACTCCCGCAAAGGGATTAAACAAATATATATAAAGTACCACTTGTGAGACTAGCGTTGCTGATTGGGTAAGCAACCATTTCCGCTCATGGCCAGCAGTTCTTTTGCAGCTCCTGAGTGGTACTTTAAGTATGTGTTTAAGCCCTTTGCAGGGGTTAATCACATAGAGTTGCATGGTTGTTTTTAAAATATATAATCAACAAAACAAAGCATGTAATTCTTTTTTAATGGTCCTTTAATGGAGGTAGTCTAGACAGGGCCAAATTAATGATCTTGAGCTTCTTGTCTGTTTCTATGAGGTAGGGGTCATAACAGCTTTTTTGGAAAATGCTTCTTATACCTTGTTACTTAAAGGTACATCAAAGTCTTTTTTTTATATTTCCAACATGTACAGTATATGTCAACATGCTAGCAAGCCAATAAATTGCAAAACATCTGCATTCAAATCACATTTATTAAAAGCACTTGGTTACACAATGTAAAGGGTTTTTCAAATCAAGAGCTGTCTAGATATAAGCTAATTCAAAAATATGAGTATGTTTATCTTATTTTGTTTAAGTGTGACCAATTGGGGTTTTGATAAGGGAGTTTGTACACTGCTCTAAGCAATCATGACAAAGTTTGTAGCCAGGTCAGAAGAATTTTACAGCAAAACTAGAGCACAATAAATAATGAATGTATAATACAGTTCAATTATATAAGATATAATGTGTAAGGGTTGGGGCCTTGTTCTGGTTCTAGATCAGCAGCTCAGTGGTCAGTTGACCCCACATGGCACTCTCAGTCTAGACCACACAAAGCACAGCTTTGCTACAGCCCAGGGCTAACAGTGCAGTTAGTTTTTATATATATTGCACAATTACAATGTGCAGATATAAGATAAACAACATAACACTACCTGGGTGTTCTTGAAAAAAATGGCTGAAATGTAAAGTTCAAATGTCAAGTTAAAGTGACTTTCTTCAAGGGAAAATAACAGTGAACTGCCCTAGAGTCATTCACGGTTCTCATGTTCTCACGTTATATGTATTATGTCATCTGTCAGTCTCTAAAATACTATACTATATGCTTTTAATTGTGCCACATAAGATTTTTTTTCTTTCTCTCTGATCTACAATAATTGAGGTAATAGAAAAGCCATTAGTTGCATTTCCTGGAATTATTCCACTTGGCAAATTTATATATGTAATAGAAACTATATTTTTAGCTTCTCCTTGTCTGTGCTAGTAAAAAATAAGGTACTTTGAGGTCATGAAGATATTGCTTCCTGTATGTTAGTTCTAAAAATACTGCACCAAACAATAATTAAAAACTAGTTGTCATACGTATTTATCACTTTTTATTGCTTGGAAGCACATTAAAGCATATCTAAGTTAAAAATATTTTGGGGTAAAAATAAATTAATAAATATATATATATATATATATATATATATATATATATATATAAATTAAATCAAATTATAGGATGCTTTGAAATACCTTATGGACCAGACATATATACACATGTAAACACATAAATACATATGTATCCATATATAGACATATGCACTCTCTGCTCACTTTATTAGGTACACCTGTTCAATTGATTGGTAACACAAATTGCTATTTAGCCAATCACATGGCAGCAACTCAATGCATTTAGGCATCTAGACGTGGTGAAGACGACTTGCTGACTTTCAAACCTAGCATCAGAATGGGGAAGAAAGGGGATTTAAGTGACTTTGAACGTGGCATGCTTGTTGGTGCCAGACGGGCTGGTCTGAGTACTTCAAAAACTGCTGATCTGCTGGGATTTTCATGCACAATCATCTCTAGGGTTTACAGAGAATGGTCTGAAAAAGAGAAAATATCCAGTGAGTCCCAGTTGTGTGGACTAAAATGCCTTGTTGATGTCAGAAGAGACCGGGCAGACTGGTTCAAGAGGATAGAAATGCAACAGTAACTCAAATAACCACTCGTTACAACCAAGGTATGCAGAATACCATCTCTAAATGCCTAACACGTCGAACCTTGAAGCAGATGGGTTACAGCAGCAGAAGACCATACCAGGTGCCACTCCTGTCAGTTAAAAATAGGAAACTGAGCCTACAAGTCACACAGGCTCACCAAAATTGGACAATAGAAGAATGGAAAAACGTTACCTGGTCTGATGAGTCTCAATTTCAGCTGCAACATTCAGATGGTAGGGTCCGAATTTGGCGTAAACAACATGAAAGCATGGATCCATCCTGCCTTGTATCAACGGCTCAGGCTGGTGCTGGTAGTGTAATGGTGTAGGGGATATTTTCTTGGCACACTCTGGGCCCTTAGTACCAATAGAGCATTGTTTAAATGCCACTGCCTACCTGTGTATTGTTGCTGACCATGTCCATCCCCTTATGACTACAGTGTACCCATCTTCTGATGGCTACTTTAAGCAGGATAATGCACCATGTCACAAAGCTCAAATCATCTCAAACTGGTTTCTTGAACACGAAAATGAGTTCACTGTACTCCAATGGTCTCCACAGTCACCAGATCTCAATCCAATAGAGCACCTTTGGTATGTGGTGGAACGAGAGATTTGCATCATGGATGGGCAGCCGACAAATCTGCAGCAACTGTGTGATGCTATCATGTCAATGTTTACAACACCTTGTTGAATATATATATATGTAGCTGAAAACATGTAAAAGCATATTTATACAATATTCATATTTAATAAAGTGTTATACTGTATTTGCTGTGAATATATGTCTATATGTCTATATCAATACCTATATATAATCATATATGTTACCAAAAATTTCAAATTTAATTCCATTTTCCCTCCCCTTGTATCATCTTACATCCATCAGCCAATCAAAAAACCTATATATGTATATACAGTATGGTGCACTCTTGCACAAGCTCAGTAGGAGCATTAGAAAGTGAGCATATAAAATGTTTGTGCACATTTTGATAATGGATATAAATTAGAATTATTTTTTTAAATAAGATGCTCTAACATTAAATTTCAATTTTGCCTTTAGTGTCCCTTTAAAATTTAATCGTAGATTGCAAAATGTATTTGAATATTATATCCCTTTAGATTATATTGAAAACTCAGAAAGGCTTCTATGAATAAATGATGCTCATATAACTTGTTTAAGGTGATGTTTTTCATAGCTGCTTTGATACTTATAATAAATCATTTGAAATAAATGCACAAAAATGTATTAATTTGCTATTTATTTATAACATTTCATATCTATTATTTTTGTAGACACAACCATTTCAAAAGCTAAACTGACTATACAATAAAATGACACCATTGCTTACGATGAAGTATATGGTAACTAATATATTTTTAACAAAAGTTAATGCATATTTATGCCACAGGGACTGAGGCTTTTTACAATTTTATATTATCATACATCACCTTTAATGGCCAGGTACTACACAAAAAAAAGACTTCCTGTGCTGACAAGCAGTGGCAGAACGGCATATTGTACAAAACATTTTGTGTGAAATCGGATATGATTCAACAAGATAAGACTCATCCACTTGCCAAACGATCATCTTGTACTGCATTCAACTGCACGTTGTCTTTTTAAACAATTTTTTTTTTTCAAAAAATGCTTTAAATCTCACCCTGTCCAATTAATTTTTGTTCTAAATAATGTTATGTTGTTTGTGAAATGAAGTAACATATCTTTTGTTACTCGGAACAATCATTAAGACATAAAAAGATAATTAGTAGTATTAACAAGTGAAAAAAATCAGAACATGTTTATTTTTCATTTTTGTCATAGGGTTGGTTATCAATACAGAAGAAGCCAGCACTATCTGGATTTTCAAATAAGAGTTCACTATGTGACATTGATTATGGTGTCACTATGTGACATTGATTATGCTGGCTTGTTATATTGTATATATTCTATCTAGTATAAATTATAAACATGCACGCACACATATACTGTATAAATTAATATATATATATATATATATATATATATAGTCCTGAACCAAAAATGCACTCTCAGGATTTTCAAAAACAGAGTCAGCTTTATTAGATGACGTTTCAGAGGAATTACATCCCTTTCATCAGATCAAGTTGATCTGATGAAAGGGATGTCATTTCTCTGAAACGTCATCTAATAAAGCTGACTCTGTTTTTGAAAATCCTGAACGTGCATTTTAGTGGTTGTATATAAACACACAGCATGCCCCAAGGAAATTGATTTACACTATATGGGAAATCTAAGCTTAAAGTGATGGTAATCTCACTATATTCACTGTTTATGATTTGACAGGAATCATCTAAATAAATTTATTAACGCTTTTTATTTCTCGCTACCTTACCTGCAATAATTATTTTCCTTTAGTATAATATCGCTGCCTGTCAATCGTGTAATACAACCTATTACCGATACACTTTTGTGTGTGTGTGTGTGTTTCCATGTATCCAATCAGAATACTGTCCAACTGGCTCGCTTTAGTCTTATGCGCGGTATCAATGTGCATGCGTGTAGTCTTCGTGTGTGTTTAGGATACAGGTGCGCATGCGTACAGGCTCTGAGGAATAGAATGAGTGATGTATGTAACTATTCATTTGGAGTTTCGTTCATAGATCACATCTTTCTTTTGGACTTCTGCCAAGTAAGCGTATTATACTTTTCTGGTAATATATATTGTTAATGTATTCTAAACTACAATGTATTAATTAACGAACTATAGGGTGCGCGCAATGATGGCAACGTATGTAGTGGGTGGTATCGCTATGTACGTAATTTTTTGGAAGGGAAAAATATTTTAGTGGGCAGAGTAAAAGTGGAAAACAATTATCGTCCGGTCTGTACTTTATATACATTTTTAAGGTAATACAGTTAATTTTAATACTTTATTTTTTGCGGTTGTACTTTAAACAATGCGATAATAGTAAAACACTCTAGGCAATAGTCGATTGTTTACCATCACTTTAAGAATCTTAAATGGAAAGTGTTTTGTGAAACGTTTCTTATATAAGGAACGTTTATTACTCTGATTAGAAAGGGTTACATACTTTTTCAACAGTATAATTTGTTGAATGCACACAACGCTGCATGTTTTGCCATGTATATGTCGTATACTGAAAATCTTGCTTAAGGCAATTCACAAATAACATATGTTAAAATATTGAAACAGCTTTAAGACACATAAAGTTACTGTCTATTTCTGTAAAAAAAATCTGTATCTAGGAATGTTGAGCACAAGATGTATAGCTCAGGGCCTATATACAGGATTTTGGTAATCAAGGAACATTAGTGAAAGTCTGCAATAATATAGTTAATTTAAGACAGATTAGTGAGGTTTAAACTTTAAAGGAATAGTAAAGTCAAAATTTTATTTTTATGATTCAGATAGAGGGGCCGATTTATGAAAGTGCGGATGGACACGATCCGCTGTAGCGATCATGTCCGCCCCACATCGATAAATGCAGACAGCATATGCTGTCGGCATTTATCATTGCACAAGCACTTGTGGTGAAGTACTTGTGCAATGCTACCCCCTGCACATTCGCGGCCAATCGGGCGCTAGCAGCGGGCGGCATTGTATGCGATCTGGCAGATTGCTGTCCGCTGCATCAGAGCAGGTGGACGAGTTTAGAAGTAGTGGTTTTAAGACCGCTGCTTCTTAACTCCTGTTTCCGCCGAGCCTGAAGGCTCACGCGGAAACAGCTGCATCAAACTCCATTCGGAGCTTGATGAATTGGCCCCAGTGTATGACATTTTAAACAACTTTACATTTGACTTATATTACCTATTTACTTTATTCTCTTTGTATCCTTTGTTCAAAAGCATAGATTGGTAGACACAAGAGTGGGGAGCTAGCAGCTGATTAGTGGCTGAAAACATATGCTTCTTGTCATTGGCTCACCTTATATGTTTAGTATTGCTGCTCCTTCAAAAAGATTAAAGAGAATTAATCTAATTTGATAATAGAAGTAATTTGGAAAGTTATTTAAAATTGCATGCTCTACCTGAATCAGGAAATAAAAATGTTGGGTCCCTTTAATAATGTTTGTGTCCCTTTAATAATACTTTACTATTTTAATAAAATTATTTTTATCACATTACTATTTTTGTAAGGATAATTCATATATTAACATATGTCCTGATCTTCATATTTATTTTGTAGATCAGAAACCCTACTTTTCTTTACCCAATTAATTTTATATTTATCCATTTGAAAACAGATCTTTTGTATATCAATGATATCAATTTCATGCTTTCCAATTTAAAGAGTCAGAGTGTGCAATTTTAAGAAATTTTCATTTCTGTATTCCCATTTACCTCTTTCTCTTGATGTTCTGTGAGAGCACAATCAGGAACAGGAGGCGGTCCGGGAGCCGTCAGGAGAATGATCCTGGGGCTGGGAACTTGAGGAGCGGGAGTGGAAGAAAACGGAGTGCTGGGGGCCTACCAGCGTCTCCTGCGGTGCAGGCAGGGTCCAGCAGAGGGTGCCAGAGGAAGCGTTGGGCCGGGAGTGGTGACGTCATCAAGGAGATGGCACAAGAGCGATGCAGCAGAGATCCGGAGGCCTCACGGAGGAGGGGAGCACAGGAGGCTGAAAAAGCAAGCAGTAATGCACGTGGCGGTGAGAGAGACGAGTCAGAGGAGGTGGAGAGGGGTAGGATGGTCAGGAGGAGGAAAGGACCTTGGACAGATGGGGGGCACAGAGGGCAGGAGAGAAGTGGTAGGAAGCAGGCAAGGGGACAGGGGTTGATGGCGAGCAGCGGTGTGAGGCCTTTTGGGCTTAGGAATGAGAGAGGGGACAGGATAGTGGAGACACAGCAAGCCAGTGTGGAGCAGAGTGGGGGCCTGGATGGAGGGCTTGAAGGGCAGGACAGTATGGGTAGTGTGGTAGAAGCATTAGTGCAAGAAGTGAGAGGGAGTGAGATGATGGGAGGTAGAGCATCTGGTGGGGGTAAAGGGGGTAATCAGAGTTTAGAAAGGGTAGAAATGCCCGGGAGAGTTGTGGCAGATTAACTTTTTAGGGGACTAAGGTTGGCTAAGAAGGCATTAGCCCACAATACCTGGAAGGTTTATGTACCAGTGTGGTTGAAATGGTTTGAGAGAATGGTCAGTTATAGGAGTGGGCTGTCAAAAGGCAGGAGGCTGTCTTGTTTAGTGGACTGGATTGAGGAATGGAAGGCCTTAAGGATGTCAAAGGCTATTGTAAAGAGGCATGTGGTTGTTAGGGTGGGGGGGATTTGATGAAGGAATTCTTAATCAAGTTAGCAGTTAAAGGAATCTATAAGGGGCGGTATGGGGCGTACAAGAGGCGCGTGTTGTTTTTTTCCATATTGCAAAGAATAGTGGGGGTGTTACCTAGGGTGTGTTCTTCAGTGTTTGAGTTCTTGTTGTTTCGAGCCACTTTTATGATGGGTTTTTTCGGGGTGTTTAGAGTTCTTGAGGTGGTAGGAAGGAATAGGATGGATTCGGGTGGTATTTGTGGAAATGAGGTTGTGGTGTGTGATTCGGAGTTGTTGATCTGGTTGAGAAAGTCTAAGACAGACCAAGAAGGAAAAGGGAAGATGATACGTTTGTTCCAGATTGAGGGTGAATGTTGCTCAGTAAAGGCAGTGGGGGAGTACTTGAACTGTCGGCCGGCAGGTGGGGGCCCTGTGTTGAAGCATGATGATGTCAGTGTGTTGTCAAAGTTTCAGTTTGGGTTTCTTTTGAGTCAGGCATTGGTGTTAGCGGGTGTTGATCCAAAAGTATTTGGCTGCCATTCCTTTAGGATTGGGGCAACAACGGAGGCATACGAATTGGGCTTGGGTGAGAATGTTGTGAAGCATGTGGAGAGGTGGAGATCGGGATGCTTTAAGCTGTATGTCAGGCCAAATCTGAGTGTGTAGTTTTGTGTTTCCCAGCAGGTCCGCTCCACTATTGGATAGTGGGTCATTCATTCATTTACTGGGCGAGGAAGGCAGCAGTGGTGAAGGAGTCGGGAGTTCAACTAGGAAGCATGTTTTAGTTAGATGGTTCGGGGTGAGAGGTCTTAAATGGGACCGAGTTGTGAGTCTGGTGTGTGAGTACGCCAGGTTGTATAGGCCTCCTGACATCCTGGTGGTCCATGCGGGTGGGAATGACCTAAGGTTTATGGCCCAGAAGGAGTTGGTGGACAGGATCAGGTGGGGCATGAGGAGGTTAAAAGAGTTGTTCCCACAATTGATAATTATTTCTTTCTGAAGGATGGTGTGTATCTCAACGAAGTTAGCTTGTACTTGTTCAATTTTAATCTGAAGGAAGGGGGGCAAAAGGCCTTAGCCCGTGTGGGTGGTGCTTGACTGTAGGTCGCGCGGTGGCGGGTGCTGGCCTTTTGAGGGGAGTTAAAGAGCAGGAAGTACCTCCCTTGAAGATGGGGGAAGAGTCTATTGTTGTGAAAAGCTAATAAAAAAGCATGTGATAAGAGGCTGTCTGTAGAGGCTTAGAAACTGGCAGAAATTTAGAGGTTTAAATATTATAAAGTATATTAATATAACAATGTTGGTTGTGCAAAGCTGGGGAATGGGTAGTAAAGGTGTTATCTATCTTTTTAAACAATAAGAATTTTGGTGTCGACTGTCCCTTTAAGGAAATGCTGTTAGTAACTGGGTTGTGCAAAGTGTACTTAGGCGACTTACTTAGCCAAGAAGCAATGGTACTCTGAGGAGTGAAGAAAAAGCTGTATAATCAGTGTGACCCACAAAATGGAGTAGGACTAGTAACTAACTGAAGTTCACTGTTTTAGATGTGTGAGAGAGGGATGGAGTTTGGTGCACAGCATAACAGGAAGCAGCTGAGTGAGAGACTACAGAGTTATGTGCAGGAGGAGTGAGGTGTGTGTACAGGGTAAATGTGGAGTGCTGAAGACAGGAGATGTCAAAGGTGAGTTGATGCAGGGGTTAATAAATGTTGCTGTGTAAAAGGTCCTTGTTTTGATGAAGTCATGCAATATGAAAAATAAGAATGGTGCTGAAACAATTGTGTGGCAATACTGAATGTGAAATAAATGGAAAAGAAACACCTAAGGGTTAACCTGAATAACATGTCTCAATACTAAAAATTAAGGTAGTGCTTATGCAATTTTGTGCCTGCCTGGGCACACTATGCATTCAAATGGCGGCAACCAAATTCATTGCCTCGTGTTTAAATAACAAATGCAAAGAGGGGCTTTTAGAAAACAAACAGTGCCCCACCCCCCTAAGATAAATCCTACATATGTCATTTATCTATAGTAAAAATATGTCTTTGCAATAAGAGAATTCTTTTTAAATTCGATTTACGCTAGAATGATTACCGCAACCTCATAACTGTTTAGCAAACCAAAAAAGTGTCACAAAACTAGTTAAAAATATGTTTAAAAGTACTGTTAAACTCATAATAACACTATCTAATAAAAAATATTTAAAAAGATATGAGGTCTCAGGTGTTTGAAAAAAAAAAGGCATGCAAAGGGCTTTAACATAGAGAAACAGTGAGTGTAAGGACCTGCAGTGGGACTGTAGCGGTATAAGGATATAGGCAGCAAGGGAAAGGGATAGGAGAAGAGGTGGTTCTTGAGAGTGCAACATAATTGCCTCAAAAAGCCATGCTGTAGAAAGTTCTAGCCTCTTCTCCCTGCAGCCTGAGGTACAGGGGGATTCATATCCCTCTGGAATCCACTCATTACATGAACATCTAAAGCCCAAAATTATTAAAAAAAATACAACAGGGAAGATATGCTAATATTTTCGAACTATCAGTAGAGGCATATAGGCAGAAGGAGAGGATTGCAGACGGCACAGGCCCCAAACGATTGAAGAGGCCTGACTCTTTTGATGAATGGTTGCGTTGTTTTAGAGTACTTTCTACTTGCTACTTAGAGAAGTACCCCTCACAGGCCCAAAACATCATAAAATATACTGATACAATCCATTGGATTCAAAGGCGATATAGAGATGGGGCCTGGAGGGACTATGACTCAGAGTACAGGAGAAAAATGGCGGGTAACCCAGTCTTAACTTTTGGAACGACTGATAGTCAATTATGGGCTCGAATGGGACCTGAAAGATCCCCATCTCCACCCCCTGGTAATCGTACACCTAATTTTCGTGGCTTTAAAAATAGAAAGAAAGGGAGGGAATGCTGGTTATTCCAAGAAAAGAGGTGCAAAAGAGGCAGTTCATGCATCTTTCGACATGTCTGCAAATTTTGTGGCGGATTCCATGCGGGATCAGATTGCAACAAAAAAAGAGTCAGGACCAGAGAGGAATAATGTCCTCCCTCACACAAAGAGCACCAACCCCAATACAAATTCACATGCTTGAACAGTGGTTACAACAATACCCAGATCAGTACGCAGCTAATTTTCTAAGGCAAGGTTTTTGGGAGGGTTTTCATATTCCAGTTGGGGAAGGGGTTAAAGGGGCAAAACAGTATCATAATCTAAAATCGGCATATCAATACCCAGAAGTGGTAAGAAATAAAATTAGTAAGGAGGTAGAATTGGGAAGAGTGGTGGGTCCGTTTGGGTCCCCGCCCATGGGAATCTGATAATTTCACTGGTTGGAGTGGTCCCAAAAAAGGAACTAGGAAAATATAGAATGATTCATCACCTCTCATACCCAAAAGGCAAATCAGTTAATGACGCCATTGATCCCCAGCTGAGTGTAGTAAAATATCAGTCATTTGACAGCGCATTGCAGTTAATTAGAGAAGTCGGCACAGGAGGGTTGTTAGGTAAATTGGATATTGAATCTGCATTTAGGCTATTGCCATTACATACTTCATCTTGTTACCTCATGGGTTTTAAGTTTGAGGGTGGGTTTTATGTCGATCGATGCCTGCCTATGGGTTGCATCATTTTGTGCGCTTACTTTGAGTGTTTCAGCACATTTATTCATTGGGCAGTAGCTTTTAGTGCAGGATACAATGGCATAGCTCACTATTTAGATGACTTCCTGGTGGTGGGAGATGGAAAATCTAATAGTTGTAACAGGTTAATGGAACACATGCAACTTATGATGTCTGATTGGGGGGTGCCGTTAGCACATGACAAGACACAAGTACTTGTTTGACATTTCTAGGGATTAAAATAGACACAATTAACAGACAATGTAGACTTCTGCTGGACAAAGTACATGACATGTTAGCAGTGGTACAGACAGCTATTGAAGCAGCAGGAATAACATTGAAGGAGCTTCAGTCATTATTAGGGTTATTGAACTTTGAATGTAGGGTGATCCCAATGGGAAGGGTTTTTAACAGGCGACTTGAAGCACAACTTAGCGGAAGATCTAGGCCCAATGAAAGAATATTTTTGTCAAAAGGGTTAAAAAAGGATTTGCAAGTTTGGGAATCATTTTTGGAACACTTTAATGGAATTTGTTATTGGCGTTCAGGCAGGCTATGGGGCATATTTTCAGGGAGAGTGGAGCGCTGGTCCTTGGCCAGCAAGTTGGAGTGAAGGTCCGCTAATTAGGAAACTTACTTTATTGGAGCTGTTCCTAATGGTATTGGCAGTCGAATTGTGGGGTAAACGTTTTCAAGATAGATTTGTTGTATTTTGGACAGACAATATGAGTGTCGTGTATGCTATAAATGGGTTATCATCATCATCACCTAAAGTGGTGACGTTGCTCAGACACTTAGTGTTGCACTGTCTACAGTACAACATTCACTTTCAGGTAAGACATGTCCCAGGAGTTAATAACACCTTAGCAGATGCCTTATCTAGGTTCGACTGGGTAATGTTTAGAAGGCTAGCAGCATTGGCAGCTCCTCAAGGTTTGTCATGTCCTAATTTTCTTTGGCAGCTACTCCAGCCTGGATCTCGCTCTTCCCATTAGTTTGAAACTCACTTGCCCCGACCACTTGGAGTGCTTACTGTAAGTATTGGCAAGAATGGGAACAATTTTGCCATTCCGTTGGTCTGGATGCCATACAGGGGGCCCCTGTTGCGATAGGTGAATGGTTGGTAAGCTTAAAAGCGGCAAATGTAACAAAAGCAGAAGTGAATTAGTGTCCAATGCTAAGAATAATTTACAGAGGGGTATTCTATGTGAACATGTTAAAATTACCCCCCATGCTGTCTTGCTATTCATCCCCCGATCAAAAACCGATCAAGATGCGAGAGGCACATGATTAACCCTGGAGGAAGCTCCAGAGTGGGAATCTTGCCCGGTCAAGGCATTAACACAATTTCTACAAAGCCATTCTAGAGTGCAGGGCACTCTGCTAATACACCAAGATGGGTCGGCACTGTCATTTTTTCAATTTCGTAAACTATTAGCAAGGGCAGCGGAAAAGGCGGGACTGAACGCAAAAAATATAGCCCCTCATTCATTTAAAATTGGAGCAGCTACATCAGCAGTGATGCAAGGCTCCTCAGGGGAGGTGATCAAGCGTTTAGGTCGTTGGCGTTCTGAGAGATATAAGGTTTATGTTCGCCCCATTGTGGCTCCTATTGTTGAATAGATTGTTCAATCGTATAAGTTGAAGATGTTAAACTATTCTTCTTTGCAGGTGATGTAAGGGGTCCGACCAGGATATGGATAGTGGGGCATTCCTATGTCCACTGGGCCGCCATCAGAACAGCATCCCTTGCAAGTGGGCAGAATCTGGGATTTGATCCTGCCTTAGTGTCCATTAGGTGGCTAGGGCAAAGAGGCATGATATGGCCTCAGTTACCAGGGGTTCTACAAGAAGCTAGAAGAAGGTGGGGAAAGCCTCACGTGATTATTCTGCACTTAGGGGGTAATGATATTGGGGCCTGTCCAGTCCTGGAGTTTATAAGAATTATACAAGCTGACTTAAAATGGTTGAAAGTAGCTTTTGGGGTTCGGATTGGGTGGTCGAACATTATATCCAGGCGGGATTGGCGCCACATGACCACAGTAGGGGCAGCCTATAGAATTAGGAAGAGCATTAACAGGGAAGATACAGCATGACATTTTAAGCAACTTTCTAATTTACTCCTATTATCAAATTTTCTTTATTCTCTTGATATCTTTATTTGAAATGCAAGAATGTAAGTTTAGATGCCGGACCATTTTTGGTGAACAACCTAGGTTGTCCTTCCTGATTGGTGGATAGATAGGGGTCCGACCAGGATATGGATAGTGGGGCATTCCTATGTCCACTGGGCCGCCATCAGAACAGCATCCCTTGCAAGTGGGCAGAATCTGGGATTTGATCCTGCCTTAGTGTCCATTAGGTGGCTAGGGCAAAGAGGCATGATATGGCCTCAGTTACCAGGGGTTCTGCAAGAGGCTAGAAGAAGGTGGGGAAAGCCTCACGTGATTATTTTGCATCTCGGGGGAAATGATATTGGAGCCTGTCCTGGAGTTTATAAGAATTATACAAGCTGACTTAAAATGGTTGAAAGTAGCTTTTGGGGTTCGGATTGGGTGGTCAAATATTATATCCAGGCGACATTGGCGCCACATGACCACAGCAGGGGCAGCCTATAGAATTAGGAAGAGCATTAACAGGGAAGCTGGTAGAGCCGTCACAGACCAAGAATCCATCAGAGCTGACAAGAGTCATTTGTTCAGGATAGATGGAGTGCACTTATCAGACGAAGGAATGGAGTTATTTTTAAGGGATATTACAGCAGCAATTAGACCCCTATTAGTATGAGCTCCCTACTATGGGAATAGAATGGGAATAAAATATTTTGTTCAGATCCTTTCTTTAAGTCAGGAGGATTATGTTGGGGCGGTGAAATGGGATCTCTGGTGGCGAGAGGCAGCGGCAGGTGCAATAAATAAAGGACGGCGAGAACGGGGGGAGTGATGGCCAGGCTGAAGGGAAGGGCATTATCCTCAGGTTCGCCTTTTGGCCCTTCCCATTGTGTAGGTAGGCCAAATGATCTCGTAACCCCTTAGTACCTGGTTTTTCAGAAAAAGCAGAGGGCCCTCTGCTGTAGGCTGGAAGTTGCTGCCCGTTGTTGTCATGGGTCTCATAGGATCTCTTTGCCGCCATAGTTGTGTCAGCTCAAAGAAGTTATTCTTATGATTATTTAATAAAGTTGGCCATGACGGCCTGTTTTACCTTCCATTAAAGACTGTGTCTCAGTTATTGTATGTATGGTTACTTCGACTGGAAGTGAGCTATGAAGCCTTATATCCTGAAGTGAGTGTAAGGACCTGCAGTGGGACTGTAGCGGTATAAGGATATAAGCAGCAAGGGAAACAGATAGGAGAATAGGTGGTTCTTGAGACTGCAACATAGTTGCAAGAGAAGGGGAGGTTTCTTACCTCAAAAAGCCATGCTGTAGAAAGTTCTAGCCTCTTCTCCCTGCAGCCTGAGGTGGATGATTTTCCCACCCACCCTCCCTTTTGGCGGCATGAGTCAAGGTTGAGCAGTATAATGGCTAGAAAGGTTCTATTCAGAGCCATTGCAAGTAAGTCCATTATATATTAATGGCTTGTTTTACCTTCCAATAAAGACTGTGTCTCAGTTATTGTATGTATGTTTACTTCGACTGGAAGTGAGCTATGAAGCCTTATATCCTTAATACCTATACATATCTAAATATGTATGTAAATATATATATATATATATATATATATATTTGTTTTTATGTGTGTACATACATATTTATGTATTTATATGTCTATATATGTATTTACAGACATATACACATATAAACACGTAAATACATATGTATACATATATAAGCGAATAAGCGAATTGGAACCCTTTGCTGTCAAGTATATGAAAACATGTAAAAGCATATTTATGCAATATTCGTATGTAGTAAAGTGTTTAATTATGTATTTACTGTAATTTTTTTACATTCCAATTTTCTTCCCATAGCAGAATATGTTCTATATATTTTTAAATAGATAATCCTATATATATACTGTATATATCTGTATATATCTGTAACTATATATAACTAATTATATATATATATATATATATATATATATATATATATATATATATATATATATATATTTAGCTATAGGTATATATTTTAGCAAAGAAACATGAGATATATATATATCTATATATGAGATATATATATATAGAAACATGAGATATATATATATCTATATATGAGATATATATATATAGAAATATCTGGATCGCAATTAGGTTTCATTGGCACTACTGCACATCTCAATAGGGATAGATACTATCATTCCGTATCACTCTGAATCATAGGGGTCAAAATATGGACTATTATCACAACAAAATTGCTACTAGGTTCTAGCTTCCCGTCAGTAGTGAGAATTGGTATACAAAATATATTTCCCAATATGTGTCAAGAGTTACAACTACGTGCCCCACCATCCTGGCCACTGACAGCAGGGCAGGTAATTATATTTTCTCAGGGAACGCTCTAAAAATCAATAAGATGAAAAGGGACATTCTCTCGACCGGTGGGTAGGGAATCAGTGCGATAGCAGCAGCTAACTAGACTCTGAAAACCCAAACTTTTAAGCTGAAGCCATCTTATATTAGTATAAAAGGTCATATTATGGGCAAAGTTAAGTACTGTAGGCAAAAATTACAACCCCATAAGACACACTTCACACTGTAACCAAACAAGTAGGCTGCATAGTTAGGCCAAAGTCATAGCATGATATCCTATTGTTACATGGAATTCTACTTACTCCATACTATACCCTCAACCCATTAGACTTAGTTCTGTATGCTCTTATGAAGGTTACTATATGGGGATAGGTGAGTATTTTGTATCAAAGCTAAAACCCAAGCAACAGGTTTGAATTAAACATTGTAAAATATGAATACCTGAATAACCCGTTTGACCATCATGTAGAGGTTAACATAAAAGAAGTTTCAAACTAATATAAGAAAAGTGTAGTTGGACACATATACAAAGTTCAAATGTATCTAGGGAATGTCTAATAATAGATTTCCTCAGTCGCTAATTCTAATAATAGTAACCTAAAATTTACATGTATGTTTAGGGTAGCAAACTATTGAACACATTATAATCTGGTCTCACATAGTATAAACTGCCATGCAACAGAAACCTTTACACTCTAAGATAGGGAATACCTAAGGGAAAATGAACAGTTGAAGATCATACTGTATATACATTTTCAAGTAACTAGCAACAAGTCCACAATAGGTAATGAGGTATCAAGAAGTCAGATAGGAATAAACAGGTAATTAACATGAAAGCTGTTGTATAGTAGTCAGTATTATCTTCCTGGTATGGCTCTGTATATAACTAGAGATTGTCCTCAGCACAATGTTCATTCTATACCGGAGGGCCTAGGTAAGTGGCATATGAATTTGAAAACAATCGGAACCTCAAACTAAACACACTGCATTTATCTGTATCACTTCAGCCAGAGGGAATAACCAAGTCCTGGGCTATTGAATACCAGAGAAAGTAAGTTTGTGAGATAACTTTGAGGCCGACTCACCCCTAAGCTAGACAAAAGCTGTATACAGTAGTTTAGGCAAGCCGCAGCCACTATGTGATCGCAACTCAGCCAATTCCTCTCTTGTCAAGGAGTTGTGAAGAAGCGTTATGAGGTAGTGCAGAGATGACTGCCATAACAGTACATGGTTCCCCGAAATAGCCGGTCAGAGCTCCTGCTTGTGACAGTTGCCTCTTCTTGTCCCGAATAGAAGCGGTCCCGTTGCGGTATAGGTCTGGGCTCTCCAAATCAAAACTGCCCTTTGTCTCGAAGGTGAAGTCCCCCATAGAGATAATCCCCAGGCTGACCTGTCAGCTCTCGATTCATGCAGCATCTCAGCATCATCTGTTAAAGTACAGACAACACCTCTCGGGCACTGCCACTCGTCAGCTGGATCATGATTGCGGTCATCTATAGTCTCGCTCTCTGTTAGCTTACTACGTGCCAGAGTGAAAACCTCTTTCAACTCCTCCAAGAGGTTACATTGTAGGGTATCAAATGTATGAAGTAGGGGACTCAACACAATATCTGTCATTCCCTCCGTAGCTGAAAACATCACGGCTTCCGAAGCTGTACTTTTCTATCAGCTGGGAGAGGGAAATAGCCGCTTCAAGCTTTTAGTGTTCAACAACCCAGAGCAAGATAATAAATTACGACGACACCATAACATACTCAGTAAACCTCCGCTGAGCATGTATATTAGCTTTCACTTATGGCGTGGTATAGATTCACATGTCAAAATGGCGGATCGCCCAGTTTCTCTAATGAGTAAACATATCCGTTATTCGCATAATAGTCCACAATGTCCCTTGTCCTTCATCTCCAAAACCCTCACCTCCTTACTTGAGGATTAGACTAGCAGGAATAAACAACAGAATCGATGCAATCTGTACATTTACATGGTTAATTTGGTCAAGTTTTTGGGAGCTCCGAAAACTTTTTACTTTCAACTTTTAATACGAGTGCTACACGACGCACGCAAAAAGCTTAATACTAGCGGAGATACGCCTAGATTATGAGTTTTGCGCTAAACTAATTCCAACAAAGTTGCGTTATTTAACTCTCCATAGCTCTGCCATTGCGAGTTACTGAAAAGCCTCCTTGTGCGTGCGGTATGGTGGCGTTAAGCTCCATACCGCACAAAAGCCAAGGCCTGATTTAATGTGCTCGTGCACGCTTTCACTGGAGAGAGTGTTAGAAAAAAACACCTGAAGTGCAGAATGAAAAATCTCCGTAACGCAACCCATTGATGTATATGGGGAAAAAAAACTTACATTTAAACCTAACACCCTAACATAAACTCCTAGTTTAAACACCCCTAATTCTGCCGCTCTCGACATTGCCCCCACTAATTAAAGCTATTAAACCCTAATCCGCCGCTCCCCGACTTTGCCGCCACTAAATAAAATAATTAACCCCTAAACCTCCGGCCTCCCATATCGCCGCTACTAAATAAACCTATTAAACCCTAAACTTAACACCCCCCTAACTTTAAATTAAAATTACACTATAACTATATTTAAATAAATAAAATCTTACCTGTGAAAAAAAAATAAACCTAACATTAAACTATAAATTAACCTAACATAACTATTCTAAAAAAATAAAAAAAATACTACCAATTAAAAAATCTAATTTACAAATTTAAAAAACCTAACACTACAAAAAAATAAAAAAATCTAAAATTAAAAAAAATACTAAAAACACTAAATCACGAAAAATAAAAAACACTAAGATTACAAAAAATAATAAACAAAATGATCAAAAATAAAAAAAATTACACCTAATCTAATAGCCCCATAAAAATAAAAAAGCCTCCCAAAATAAAAACACCCCCTAACCTACCAATAGCCCTTAAATTTTCTTTTTGTAGGTCATTGCCCTATGTTAAACAGCTCTTTTACCTATAAAAGAAACAAAGTCCCCCCAACAGTAAAACCCACCACCCAACCAACCCCCCAAAATAAAAAACCTAACTCTAAAAAAAACTTAGCTACCCATTGCCCCTAAAGGGGCATTTGTATGGGCATATGTTAATAAGTTTATTTAATGATAGCAATCTTGGAGGCTGGAGGTTTAGGGGTTAATAACTTTATTATAGTGTTGGCAATGTCAGGGAGCGGCGGTTTAGGGGTTGATATATATAAATAGTGTTGGCGATGTGGGCGGTAGATTAGGGGTTAATAAGTTTATTTTAATAGTCACGATGTAGGCGGGTGGCAGATTAGGGGTTAATAAGTTTAATATAGTGTTTGCGATGCGGGAG
The DNA here is from genome assembly GCF_027579735.1 of Bombina bombina. Classification (NCBI taxonomy): domain Eukaryota; kingdom Metazoa; phylum Chordata; class Amphibia; order Anura; family Bombinatoridae; genus Bombina; species Bombina bombina. The sequence continues at coordinate 893,535,213 of NC_069499.1, forward strand.
GGTGGCGATTTAGGGGTTAGTAGGTAGTTTATGGGTGTTAGTGTACTTTGTAACAGTTTAGTTATGAGTTTTTTGAAACATTTTTGTTTCACAAAATCCATTACTACTGGTCTCAGATGGAGGTATGGATTGTGTCGGTATAGGCTGTAACGCAAGCATTTTAGCCAGACCGCACAACCTGTTATACCAGCGCTATGAAAATCTCACACAAAAATTACATTTTTTTGAGTGTGGAATGGACGTTGTGTTACAAGCTAAACTGCTTGCGGTAGAGCTATACCGACACAACTCGTAATATGCATTCCTGGCCATTCCGGCGTAATGGCAATATTTTCAGCGTTTAAAGCCGTACCGCACCATAACGCAAAACTCGTAATCTAGGTGCGGAGCGAAAAATAGCGATCCACTCATATTCTGGCCTCTAGTCAGCCAATCACAATAGACAAATGCTTGCAGGCACCAATATGTACATATTGTTTGTTTTTGTTTTTTTTATTTTATAAATATTTTTTATTAAGGTTAAAGAAGCATAACATTGTACAAAAGGTAGTTCAAAAACTGAATGAAAACACCAATGCCATACATACAATGATCAAAAGTCAATACCATGTGTAACCAGTCTTTGAAGGAATAAACCTCAGAATAAAATAGTCTTTAACATTTTATATATATATCAATCAATTCAGAGAAGTATATATTACATAAGAGTGGAGGTTCAGAGACTAAGTCAAAATGGTGAACAACCAGCGCTTGCATACATGAGGGTAATGTAGGTCGCTTTGGGGATTGTTTATCAGAAAAATCCAATGGGGGAACGGGCAGGAGGTAGAAGGGGGAGGGGGAGGTGAGGGGGGGGAGATTTTTTTTTTTCCTTATTGTGACCTGCCCTCTCGGGGAGGGGGGGAATTATGCAGTCCCCTCCCCGCTGGCACAGTCCTGTATCGGTATCGGCTACCATCCCATTACATGGAGGAGATTATGCCTTCTCCCATTGAGTCCCAGGGCTCCCAGATCATGGCAAACAGGTCCAATTGTTGGCTTGAGCCATATACATAGCTCTCCATAGACCGAAAGTAAGAAATAAGATGAATCAAAGCCTGCCAGTGGGTTAGCTTTTTTCTAGTTACAGGTTTTTGCCGCCATTGTGATTGTTATCAGGAGAGTGCGACCCGGCGCAGAGAGGGGCCGAAGGCCAGCATGTACCAGGGCTGTTTCCGGGGTCAAAGATGCCACCAATCCCAGGCGGCAGCACAAAACCTCTACTTTATTCCATAAGGGTGTAATGGCAGGGCAGGCCCACCAAATGTGATGGGGGTTGCCCAACCTCTCCAGCAGAGGGGGAAGCTACCAGGAAACATTTTATGTAACTTTGAGGGGGACATAAGGCCACCTGGTCAGTAACTTGTAAAATGGTTCGTACAGCGTCATGCAGTGTATTTTTTTTTTTTTTTTTTTTTTTTTTTTCAGAAACAATAGGTGTTATAGAACCAGTAATCAAAGATAATATATAAGATTGTAATGCTTCCTGTGTGGTTAACAAACAGAGATACTGACCTCATGTTTTTTAGATTAACAACATATAGGGCCCTTTTTGGGTCCTCCAGACTATAAACATGCACATATATTATAGAAAAGTTTATCAACCATAACTATAATGAAGGACTCTTATGTTGGTTATAGGGGGTACTCGATGGGATCTGTGTCCCTTAGCTTAAGAAATAAGCTCCAAAAGGGGAGGGCGGAGCCTAGTAATATAAGAGCAAACCAAGAACAAAGAGTGTAAGATAGTAAAGTTGGACCTGGACCAGTACTAAAAGTGCATATATGGCTGGGCGAATGTCATCTAAAATCTATACTACATCTATAGTAGCATTTAAATATCCCACAAGCAGGAGAGTCTGACCTTAGATAGATTCCTTAGCTCAGTACTAGTTAGAAGGCAGGTATGTAAACGCTTAGAAGATAAGCTCCCTAGGGAGGGGCGGGCGGGGTCTATTAACACAAAACGGAAGAGAAATTAGACTTGGACATGAACCAGTTCTGGGGGGATGAATGCTAAGAAGTGACCAACTATGATCATTATTATTAATTTCAATAACAACAGCAATACCTGTTAATTTTTGACTATTTATGTCATTTCACAGTGCTATAAAATTGCACAGCTTTTTCCGAACTTAACATATAGGACCTGTCAACAGCAAGAGGCTTATAAGGGATCTGCTGCCCCGGCCGCTGGCAGCATCATAATTAACCACACAAAATTATCCTTGCTGTAGTGTTGTTATGCAGACAAGTTAAGTCTGGGGTTTTTATCTGGTAGTATAGAGAAGTAATAACATATGCAGATGTTCTATATCTGGAGTATATGACATAGCATATCAGGAAACCTTATAACATTACCCAGTCTATAATAGAATAAACATAAGCTAGCACACATCCGCCAGGGAGCAAACTATATGTATATATAGGGAAGCACTGCGGTGTCTGATCACATGTATTATATTGGGGCTATCAAAACAATTATAATTTTGGCTGCATGGAAAATGTCTATATAACCACTACCTTAGACAGATAAAGTGGTATATCATATGAAACAATCCTATATAAGTAGAAAGAAACCTGTTGGAATGCGTTATATTAAGACTAACATTCTATCTATAAATCCTACAATAGGGGGCCATTTGTACCCTAGCTCCAGTGTAATCATCACCCTTAATGCTGAAATAACATGTGAACATATTTAAAACGTATATGCTAAACCATGAACAGGTATACTCAAACATTTTCTATAGTGCAACCCTGAACAATCTTTTGGGAATGGGTTTATATAACCAGTAACTGTGGAAACATTTCATGAAGATAACATTCTGAAAAGGATTTTAGCTTCCTTTACTAACTTATAGCAAGGATGAAAAAGTCAATTAACAACGTCTGTAATTCAAATCCAGTATAAAAGTTAATAAGGGTAAATCTGTCCTTCGTGAGGTTAGTGAAAGATGGCATTAGCCTACACCTATTTTCATCCCAGATGGCTGCCATAGTCTCAAATGGTCCGGAGACCGCAATTGCAAGGCAGGGATCTTGAACTCATTATGTTTTAAGTAGCTCCGCTCAGTCTCACGAACGTGGAAACTCCCGGGGGCAGAACTCAGCAAAGATGACAAATGACCCCAGTCACTGTAAAGAGTCAATCGTTCTTGCAAGCCATTAGATTTAAAGTTAGCAGACTCAAACTTTATGTACCTGTCCACCGACTCCATAGCAGTACTTATTAGAGATGGTATCTTAGGTTCGTGGGAACAACTCAGAAGGATCCCTCCACACAGTCCCAGCGGTCTAGGTGGATCGCCCCGAGCTATGGATGTCCAGCAGAAGACACTGACTCCACTATAGGGAGGCATAGCAGCCGTCTGTGAGATTGCCTCCTCAGGTTGGGTTAGCTGTATCGCGGAGGATGTCAGAGCAGCGTTGTTTAGGTGAGGCTCTGAAGCAGATAGCGGTGATTCAGCTGCCCTACTGCCTATCCGTTCAAACTGTAAGGTGATCTCCATTATTAGGGTCTGTTCAATTTTCTGCAGACAAAGTTCAAGCGCATGACGCACTTTCGCTCCCCATGTACATATCTCCGCCATCTTGTTAATGCTGTCCGCTGTATCCAGTCTCTGTATTTAGTTTGTAGCCAAACTTAGACGGGTTGCAGTCGGTTTATCCACTCCTTTAAACTGCATAGATCATTGAGTCTCACAAAATGCGGTTTTATATCGCCTCAGTTTCACAAACTTAGGGTAAATAACTTAGAAAAGCTATCTTAGAGAGAGGAGCTTCATGAAGACGCGTCCTGTCTTTTCAAAGGCTAGCTCCGCCCCCGTCATGCAGTGTATTGACGATTTGGTATATTGGATAGCGTCGGCCCTATCTTCTGAAGACAGCCCCACCCCCAATCTCTTTCCCAATCCTCCATCTGCTTGGTTTTAGTAAGTTCTGAAGCATCAAGGAGGACTTGGTAGTGGGAGGACATGGGTGAAATATGACGGGAGCCCAAGGATATCCGGGTCTGCCAAGGTGTCTGCTGTCTGGGAGGAGCACTCAGAAATCCCCACGACTTTAGTATAGAAAGAAGCCTTAGGAGGTCAAATCTGAACCTGGGCTGGATGCCATGGGTGTGGGCCAGGACTTCAGGGGGAACTGGGTTTCCTCCTGAAAAGAGGTCAGACATTTTAAGAGCAGAGAGGGCTCGTCGCACTGCAGGGCCCGCAAGAGGAAGCCAAGTAGAAAACCAGACATAGAGTGACAAGGAGAGGGGTGTGGGGAGACCAAGTTACGATGGCGGAGCTGCAGCCAGAAGTTCCTACAGTGCCGAACAATTTTATTGTAAATCAGAAAATCCGAGGCACAGTGAGGTGGAATCCAAAGAAGATCCATCAGTGTCAGAAGGGCCGGCAGTGAGGCCTGCTCTAGTTCTAGCCAGCAGGGGACGGCCTCTTTAGTGTTCCATTCTGATATATGGGATAAAAGGGTGGCCTCGTAATAGAGCTTAACATTCGGAAGGCCTAGACCACCAGCCAGAACTGGGTGTTGTAATAAGGATGCTGCAATACGAGGTCTCCTCCCGTTCCATATGTACCGGTTAATTACCGCTTGGAGTTTGTTAAGCAGTGAGAGTGGTACTTCAATTGGCAGACATCTGAGAAAGTATGTCAGCTTGGGGAGCTGCATCAGCTTAACCGCAGCTATTCTCCCATACCAGGAAATTTAATCGTATCTTCTGGAACACAGATCCTTTTGAAGCTGGGTAAGAAAAGTATGAAGGTTCTTAGAAAGAACTATGCCAATATCATGAGAGAGGAATACCCCGAGGTGCTTTAGGCCTGATAATGACCATTGGAATTTATATTTCCTCCTAAGGAAGTTCAGTAAGGAATCGTAAAAGGTTTAAGGGATAGGCTTCAGTTTTGCTTAAATTCAGTTTGTAATAAGAAAAACTGCCAAACCTTTCTAGAAGATCGAATAAAGCTGGAAGGGACTCCTCTGGTTCTGTGATGAAAAGTGTCAAATCGTCTGCATAGAGAACTACTTTCTGGGAGGTGTCGTGAAGGACTAAGCCCTTAATTTGGGTCGATATCCTAATTGCTGCAGCCAACGGCTCAATGACCAGGGCAAACAGCAGGGGGGACCCCTGTCTTGTGCCATTTGTGACTTGCACCGTGTCTGAACAAAAATCTATGCCTCTCACCCTTACTGTGGGGAAGGAATACAAGGATTTCACTGCTGTGATAAAGGACCCTGGAAGTCCTAATGCTGAAAGTGTTAAGAACATGTAGTCCCATCTCACCCTGTTGAACGCTTTTTCTGCATCCATTGAGAGGGCGAGAAGGTGAATCCACATATCTGTGGCCTCAGTGAAAATGTTCAGGAGACGCCGTGTGTTGTCTGGCCCCTGTCTACCCGGTATGAAGCCGACCTGATCAGGGCCGACTAGTTCCGGGAGAAATCTGTTTAGTCTTGTGGCCAGTATTTTCGTGTATAGTTTTATGTCAACATTTATTAAGGAAATTGGCCTGTAATTTTCACATAGTGAATGGTCCTTCCCTTCTTTGGGCAGCGTGATGATGGAGGCCTCGAGAAACTCAGAGGTGCAGAGTACACCTCCCCCAAAAACTGAGTTGAAAAATCTGGTGAGAAGAGGCAGCAATTGAGAGGAATAGGTTTTGTAAAATAGTGTGGTGAACCCGTCCGGTCCCGGTGCCTTATTTAACTGAAGTGAAGAGATCGCATGTTGCAGTTCTTCGGTAGTTAGTGGGCTAGAAAGGCCCTGGGCATCTTGCTCAGATAGGACCGGGAGAGGGAGAGAGGATAAGAACTGCTCGATCTGTGGCTTTGGGGCTATAGAGGTCTTGGGGGAGGAATCTAAGTTGTACAGTGAGGTACGCCTTGAGGTAGCGAGTGAATGCCTTTGCTATGTCTTGTGGGGCATGCACATTCCCTCTTTGGGTTTTAAGAAATGGGATTCGACATTGCTGTGTGCGAATTCAGAGCTTATGAGCTAGAAGTCGGTCTGCTCTATTACCTTTGTAGTAGTACAATTGTTTGAGAGCTAAAAGATTTGATTGGACTCTTTTTTTCTTCAATTGTATTCATTTTGGATTTAATGGCTACTATCTGCGCAGTTATCTGCCTCAAAGGGCCCCCTCTGTTATGTATTTCTAAAGAGCGTAGTTCCGAGGATAGTTGAGCTAAGGACTTTCCCATACGTTTGCGTTTTTTTGAGGCCTGTTTTATAAAGTGGCCCCTTATAAAGGCTTTTAGGGTTGCCCACAGAACTGGGTCGTCTGTCATTGCGTTGTCATTAGTGACTAAAAATCGGATAGAACCTTGGAGGCGTCAACACTCGCTGGCCCTGAGATTAAAGAGGGATGAAGCTTCCAACTAGGGGAGGAGGATGCCTGGAATTGAGTATTTGTGAGTACAATGGAGACCATATCATGGTCTGACCATGGACATATCTGGATCGAAGGGTGCGAGAGCCTGTCAAGATTTGGGGAGCAGCACAGGAGGTAGTCAATTCTTGAATAGCAGAGATGGGGATTCAAATAGAAAGTGAAGTCTCTCTCCGAAGGAGACAGACACCGCCAAGCATCGTACAGGCTGAACTGGAACATTAAGGAATGGAATTGATTGGAAGCCCGCTTAGCCATGGGATCTAAAGGTTTTTGTTTGGAGGTCCTCCTATCCAGAACCGGGTCCCACACCATATTCAGGTCCCCTCCTATCAGGAGGGTACCTCTATTCAATTGGTCTATCAGGGGGAGGACCGATTTCAAAAAAGCAAGTTAACCAGTGTTTGGGGCATACAATAAGACCAGGGTGTATTGAACCCCGTCTAGGGTACAAACTACCAGTAGATACCTACCCTCCAGATCCCTCTCCACGTGCTGGATTATGCATGTGACTGACTTGTGGACCACAATGGCGACACCTCTTTTTTTTGTTTGGTGAGAAGCCGACAGGCAGACCAGAAAAAGTTTACTGTACTGCATGAAGGGGGCCAATGGGTTTCTTGAAGAAAGGCAACCTTTACATTAGTTTTCAAGAGGTATCGGAGAAGAAGGCTCCTCTTAGTAGGTGAGTTCAGACCTTGGGTGTTTAGGGTAGCAAATTTAAGAACCATGCTGAACACAAAAAAAAAGGGGGGGAAGGGGGGGAGATGAAGGTAAAGGACGGTGGGGGATGCTAGATAGGTTTCTCTGTCTAAAGTGTTACAGCCTACCACAGGTGATGTTTCCTAGGCTCTGTTTGTGGGTAATATACTTCAGGTGTGAGTTAGTAAATAAGGTCTGTGATTGAAAAACACAGCCAAAATCTGCGCCGTGCTTCCCTAAAAAGCAAAGAACGGAGCAGATCCAAAAGTATAGGGCCGCAGGGGCCCAGGGGGGTGAATCAAAGTGTTGAAATGGGCATTCGAAATGGACACTTATTACAGCAAACACTGGTAAACTTTGGGGTGGTAAGTTTCCAGCTGATGCATAACATTGAATACATTGAACAACATTAGTATAACAAAAAACAAACAAATAAAATGAGAGTCAAGTTTGGGGTGGTAAAAACACCCTCAGGTACCACATAACATTTATATGGGAAACCCCACTTTTCTCAATCGCAACTCTCTCCTACATTTACCACTAGAAGTGATAGTGGCCGCTAAACTAGGCAGGAGATTAAGGCTAGTGGGTGTCACCTTTGGGGGAGTCTGCAAAGTAGGCATGGGAGAAGGTCCGGCAGTCAAACTCTGAGGGTCAGGTGGGACTCTATTAATGCTTTAGGAGGGGAGTCTGCAGAGGGCTATGAGGTCCCATGCCTCCCCTACTATTGTGCCACTAGTAATCTTGCAACTTGTTTAGGGTGACAATAGGTTAACTGGAAGAACTGTTCCATTAAAATAGGAAAACCCTTGTATCCCCCTTCCCAACCCACATTTACAATTACAGTCAGGAGGAGGGGCAATCCCTAGCCTAAGTGGAAGTTACGTCAATGGGGCAATACCCCAGAGAGAGGACTGTTGGGGAGGGGTGGAGGAAGTCCAACCAATCCCTATCTAAATGTCAAAGGCGTCCCAAAGGACTCGATGTAGGGGGGATGTGTGAGGAGCTGAGGCATCTCCAGTCGCAGCACCCTAACTGTGTACCCCTGATAATCATGCAACTTGAACAACATAACACAAACATTATAAAACATATTGATTGGAGGGGCTACTGAGATCAGCGAACCCCTACTCTTACTATCATAATGTCCAGGCTTGGGACAACTTTTTCAGTCAAGGTGCCCCTTGGTTTCTGCCAGGCTCCATATCTTTGCACCTGAGGGAGGAAAAAGAGCAAGTTCAATGACAACAAGCATGGGGACCTTTGAGCTTATGTCCTAGTGGTAATTTGAAGGTGTCCGCTGATATTAATTCAAGGACCATTAAGTAGTCATTCAAAAAGGATACAGAAAGTTGAAAACAAGGTCTCCCAGAGAAGGAAGGCCAAAACTGTCCAGGGCTCTGAACATAGCATGAATTACTAAAACAAAAAAGTCGGAAGAGATGTTCCTCAGGTCTCATTCCGGGTCACAAGCAGAGGGGAGGGTCGTAGATGAGGAAGTTTGTGAAGGAATTCTGATCTTCTCCCTAGGGGGAAGTTGTTTCCACGGTGGGCTTCTGCCCTCAGTTCCCCAGTAGGAGCTCTGGGGGTTGTGGAAGGTGGTCTATCTGGAAGAAGAGCCCATTTGGAGAGAAGATTTCTAGCTTGCTCTGGTGAAGTTATTATGTGTTCGATTTCATCTTTGGTGACGAATAGCCGAACTGGGAAACCCCATCTATACTTGTCTCGGTAAGCCTTTCTCTGTTGCAAGGTGTGAGGGGAGAGGTCTGGAAAGATCTGCAGACTTTCGAACTTCGAGGCTTTTTAGGGACCCAGAGTTAACTGCCCTCAGGAATTTCTCTCGGAAGGTGTAGTGGTGCAATCTCACCACTACATCTCTGGGTTTGTCATCCGATATGGCTCTCAGTCTGATTGCCCTATGGGCTTTGTCAATGTAGGATTCGGGATCTTGTAAAGGACCAAGAGCGGCTGTGAACACTTCCTGTAGGTAGACTTGCAGGTCTTTGGGGAGAATGCTTTTGGGGATGCCCCTCAGGTGAACATTGATGCACCTGGAGCGATCCTCAAGATCTGCTAGCTTGGATTCCAGTGCTGTGATCTGCCCCGCTGAATATGACATGAAGTTGGCGTGATCAACTAATAGGTCTTCCTGCTTGCGCTCCAGGGTGTCCGTGCTCTCTCCAATCGCAGCAATGTCTCTCCTCAGTTCTGAGCATGACTTATCAAATCTTTTGCAGATGGATTCATGATGGGATTCCAGCATGGTTTTAATCTGGTCCATCATGTTATTGTTGGCTCCTGCAATATCTGCCAAATTTGCGGGTTGGGAAGTGGCGTTAAGGCCTCTTTCGTTACTTGGTTCTGAAAGGCAGGTTGAATCGGATAAGTCATCTTCTGAGCAATGATCCAATTCTCTTCAGGGTTGCTGGAAGTGTTTTTTCATTGTTTTTTTCGGGCCTGTAAAGCCCTTCGGCTTTCTCCTCTGGGCTTGCTCCATTTTCCCACCAGGGTTATGTTTGTGGTGAGGCAGTGTGGTGGATAATGAACACTTCTGGTGTAGGTCGTAAGAGATGGTGAGGGTTAGATGGTGCCTTCGTGCTGCTGTATAATTACTCTGATTCACTCCGAGGGCCCAAGCCCTAAAGCATTTTCTTTCTTAGCCAACTACCATGTTGATGTCTTCTGTAGAGCTGTGAGTCCCTCCCCTAGGGAGTTGTCCCCTATGGACGATGTGGGGAAGGGTACTAGGGGTATGACCAGCAGGCAATCAGGGCCGGTGGGAAAGGGAGGGGAGAGACCCATCCAGCAACTCTTTCAACCCGTGAGGGTAAACCTGTGGGCCAGGAGAAGGTCTGAGTATTAGTGATATGTTGCCAAAGAGTCTATTTAGGTATGTGTAGACAGCTCAGAAAAATGTCCAGGCCTTTTCACAAGGCAAGGAGGATGGCTGATGCAAGGTCCCAGATAAGGGTTAATCTCCTAGAGTGCTGCTTTCAGAGAAACCTAAGTACCTTTGCTCTGAGTGTAAGGCAGGATGAAGTTGACAGCACTGCAAGGGGTATGCACCCAAGAATTTATAGAAGGCACTGTAGCCCCTAAGTGCGAGCCTAAGGGAGAAGAGATCTTTACTGCTATGGAGCAACTACAGGGGGGCCCAGTATGAGAACCAGTGGGCAAGGATGATGTTAAGTACCAGGATCCCAGCAGACCAGCTTCCAAGGCCTTGCCGTCCCTCTGTGAGGTGGGTTATGTTATTTTAGTGGGGATGTTGCTAGGCGCCTCAGGTCAGGTAAAGGCTGCTGATATAGTGGTTGCTCAGGCCTGTTTCCAGGATCAGTTTAGCGAGGGGCCCCTGGGGTGATCAGATGGGTATGGCTCAGGCCTTTCTATGGTAGGATGTGGTAGGATGGCCACTGGGAATGACTGCTACTTATGCAATGGTTCTCCCTAATGTCCCTGTGAGTGGTCGCGTAATGGGAATGGCGGATTTTCATTCCAGATCAGGGGCATCTAAACTTTTACCCCCATCAGTGTCCTCACCCCAGGGAATAGGTGGTCTCACAGGGGATTATAAGATAGCAAGCAAGGGGAGCAACCTTGGCAAGGTATGTGGCATAGGATATTTTCAGAGCATGTAGGCCTCTGTCGTAGCCTGCAGGGTATACACCAGGACTTGCTGGTGCATGGTGTGAGTGACCCAAGGGCCAGGGAGGATGAGGAGTGAGTAGGATGAGTAAAGTCTTACCGGCCCTGCGTGTCCCCACAGAACTGTGTAAGTGATCGTCTCTGATGTCCCCAAAGTTTGTCTGACCTGTGGAGCAGAAGGAGGCCGCAGGTAAGATGGCGGATCTTCGCGCCAATCCTCTGATGTCAAACTCCTTAGAGAAGTTTCGGTCCACAGAATAGGACGGACTCTAGATGTGTCTGGGTTCTGGAATCAACCCTCCTTTGTCCTCCGGGTAAGAGGTGTGAGGCCGCCTGCTCCAGTGGGTCCTCAAGGCACTGGGCGCCTCCTTGTACTTGATAGATTTTTCTCTGGCCCACAGGATCAGGTCCGCAGTGTAGTGGGTCAAGTTATTACCCCACTATAGTTCTTGGGTGTATGAAATTTCTGCTCCGGAGCAGATCCCGACCCTCCGGAGCTCAAGGAGGTCATGCTTGCCCAATAGTGGTGACACCGGGCCTGTATTGAACCTGGGCAGCTGCAGTGAATGAAAGAAAAAGTCACTTTTGACAGTCCAGCTTCCGCAACTGCAGAAGTGGTCAATAGTCTAACGCTAGAATGTCCTTAAATAGATGGTAGTATATTACTTTTATTTAATCTTTAGTAGAGAGCTTCCTCACGGCATGTCTGCTCTCTTAGACGGTTAATTCCACCCCCGTACACATTGTTTTTTAAACAATGGATACCAAGAGAATAAATTACATTTGAAAATAGATGTGAATTTAAAAGTGCCTTAATATAGCATGCTCTATTTGAATCATGCAAGTTTATTTTTGACTTTCCTATCCCTTTAACCAATTAAATGTAAAGAGATATGAAACCCCATTTTTTTTTCTCTTTCTTATTTGGATAAAACAAACCATTTTAAACAAATTTTAAATTTACTTCTTTTATCACACTAGCTTTATTCTATTAGTATCTTACTTTTAGTATATTTTCTTGAAGGAGCAGCAATGCTCTATTGGGTGTAAGCTGAACAAATTGGATGAACCAATGACAAGAGGCATATATATATATATATATATATATATATATATATATATATATAGCCACCAATCAGCAGCTAGATCCCAGTAGTGTTTTGCTGCTCCTATGCTTTCTTATGTATGCTTTTCAACAAAGGATATCAACAGATCAAACCAAATTACATAATAGAAGTTAATAGGAAAGTTATTTCAAATTGCATGATCTATCTGAATCATGAAACAAAAATGTGGGGTTTATGTCCCTTTAACCTTGTCTATGAGAGGTTGCCTGGGTCAAAGGACCAAAATCATATACTTTTCAAGCAAACCTGGTTCTCTTTAATATGCTGTATATAATTATGCATATTGATATAAGTCCATATTTAGCCAGTGGCTTCTATATCAGTAACCTTTCAGATTTGTGCTTTTTTGAGAAAAAAAAAGTAGTATCCTGCAACCATCTCCCTTAGTATTTCATCTGGCAGGCCTTCGTTTTAGGAACATATTCTCTTTAATCTATGGTGTGGACTGGGTCCAATTTTTATGAAGAGTTTTCTAAAGAATGTTGAAAGATCTAGTGGCTTTGCAGTTTCTGAAATGCCTAATGTTTTAAATGCGTGAAACGCTAGGTGTTTATTTTTAAAACATTTCTACTGTTTAGTAGTATTTTTGTACAGTTCCTTGTATCAGATGGTTAAATAATTTGTTGCTAATAAGCAACACAGTAGCCTGGATATCTGATTTGTCAGTAGAATTTCGGTGCTTCTACAGCAAACATCTCCATGGTAAATGGGGTCTCTTTTTCCTCTAACATGAAAGTAGAGGTGTTTGATTAAAAGCCAGGGAGATGCTTTGATTTTCTACAATGACTTTCAGACAACCGTAGAATAGAGCCAGACATGGATGAGCCAGAAGGGCAAGATTAGTATCTTCTGGATTATAAAGGGGATTAATTTCCCTTCCTTATTAACAGTATATACCATTTTATGACATTATAGGTTGCAGACTGCTTAAAGTGAAGGTAAAGTCAAACACTCTATTATAAACAATTATAGATATCAAGGCAAATAAATATAATTTTCATTCATCAATATTCCCCAAAATATATATTACCTGAGATATCTTATTTTATTGTCATGTAATCGGCTTTCCGAAAATCAACCCGTTCAATGTTTTTTTTTTTATAAAGAACTATCACGTGGTTGAGCCATCCAATTGATTCTCTGGCCATTAGGCGGCCGTCAAATTTCGTCATCAACAGATGGGTCTATATGCGCATGCGTAACATTTTCTACTTCTCATTTTCCATCCGCGCGCGTCCTCATTTCGCGCATGCGCAGTATAAACTTTAGGTAGTAGTCAAAGTAGGAGCTGCCGAGGAACTTGCTAAGTATTTTCGCATGCGCAGTAGAGAGCGACAACCGGGATTAACGCATGCGCAAAGATCGCTGATAACAAATGATGCGCATGCGCTGTTATTCCATGCTCGATGTGCACGAGCGTAGTAGACACGTATAGAGCGGGTGGGACCGCTCTATACGTCACAGTATCATAAACCCGGAACTTGAGGGTGGGAGGAGAATCTGCACGGAACGGTAACAAAACTATTGTTAGAAAAATACCTAAATAACTAAATATTTGTAAAAAACAAACCTAGCGACTGGATTGGAGTTATTAAAAGGATCCTAAATACCATTGCTGCTTAACAAAACTTTACCTTCACTTTAACTCTACTAGAATATGGCCACTTCCATGAGCTTTAAGCAACATCTTTGTAATTTGACTACCTTTTAAGAGTTCTCTTATGCTTGCTACTACCACCAGATTTGTCCTCAACCAAATTATCATGATGCTACCTATACTGAAGCCTCGGGATTTTACCCTTCATTCCCTACCATTCGTTTGTGAACATAATTATTGAAAGATCTTGCTTCTTTATCAATTAGCTGTTCTATAGTTTATCCTTTTCCTCTCTTTTTTTTTAACAGGATAGTTTTTTCTGGAGTATTGATCCTATACAGTTTACTCTAAGATAATCCAATTCAAATAAATATATGAGTAACAATACTAGAGAAGAAGGAAGACCTTTGGTTTCAGGAGAATAATGTGGATGTCAGTAGATATGCATATGGGTCAGCTGGACTCCTAGAAGTTATTTCTCATATGGCAAGCACAATCAAAAAGTTGGATCCTACTGACATGATGCCTGAGGTTTGGGGAAATCATTTGATCTTCCTCTTAAAGTGAATGTCAATTTTCATTTTTTTTATGCCTCATAATTATTCCAAATGTGTGTGAGATAAACCGCCACTTTTTTTTTCTAAAAAATAAATGCTTATGTATATATTTATTTCACCAATTTGCTGCTGTTTACAAGCCCAACTCCTCCCAGTCACTACTTCCTACTTCTCCTCAGTGAGACGTATAGAGCCGTCCCACCTGCTCTATACATAGTCTCCAAGCGTGCTCCCGTGGACTTCATCAACAGCACATGAGTTGAAAGGCATTAATGTTGACTAGCTACATAGTATTCAATGAATGAATACATTTAATGAATACCATTGTGGCATCGAGCGCAACAGCATATTTTTGAGCTCCTTAGATTTTCATAAAATAAATCGCCTTGTAAGTATTAAAATCAATTTTTATATAGCACATGCACTACCCGTGAACTCGCATCTAAGCTAAGTAGAAGATTTCAGCTGTTCCCCATGCGCATTAAGAGCAAGTGACGTAGCAAAAAAGAGGTTTGTCCCCCTGGGGGGGAATCAATGATTGGGCTAAAGCAATGATCAGAACCTGTCACTCAAACAGCAAAGATGGCGGGCGGAGGAACATTACTGAAAACGAGCGGCTAATAAGGTACATTTCAGGAAAAACAAAGTAATGATTTGAAAATAATGAATTAAAGTTCATCTATTTTCAATGACGTTTACTGAGGCTGACTTTATATTCACTTTAAGTCTGTGTGAATGGGTATAATTTTGTTTGTGTATATTAAAAATCAGGAGATACCATGGGAAATTAGAAGACTTGGAGATGACTCCTAGAAGCCAAAATGGCTAAAAACAATATTGTAGCTCTGTGTTTCTCATCTATTTCCACCACTTTTATATTCTAATAGTTGAGATCTATTTTATTAATTTTCTTATCTTATAAACCATTTTTCCCATCTCATTTAGATTTTTTTAGAACTAAAGAAAGAGGGAACCTTTTAAATTTAGTGGGATGCAATGGTTTTATGTTAATTTCCCCATAAATTGTAGATAAAACATCTGAGGTCATGCATGGTGTGTGTGCAACTGCACATACCAATCATTATCTTAGAAAGCTCCAAGATCAGCACCTAGTGTGAGTTCAAGGGAGAGTCTACTCCAAAATGTTTTTTTTTTTAAAATTGATAATCCCTTTATTACCCATTCCATAGTTTTGCATAACCAACACAGTTGTATGAATATACTTTTTACCTCTGAAATTACCTTGTATCTAAGTCTCTGCAGACTGCCCCCTTATCGGAGTGCTTTTTAAAAACTTGCATTTTAGCCAACCAGTGCTGCCTCATGCATAACTCCATGGGAGTGAGCACAATGTTATCTATATGGCACACATGAACTATCAGTGTCTTGCTGTGAAAAGCTATAAACATGCACTGAGATAAAGGTGGCCTGCAGGGGCGTAGAAACGGGCAGAAATTTAGTGGTTTCAATGTTATAAAGTATAATAATATTACAATGTTGGTTGTGCAAAGCTAAGGACTGGATAGTGAAGGCGTTATCTATCTTTTAAAAAAATATAAATTGAAGAGTAGACTATCACTTTAAATTTAAAGTTTTAACTTATTACTTTGCATAATATTCAGGAGCTATAAAGCTACAGGATAGTCTTTGGCTGACTGCACCTTAAAGACACAGCAAGCAACTTATATTTAAAGTGGGAAAACCTGAAGAAAAGTGATATGCAGAGAGTATATATTATAATGGCACCTTTTTAGAATGCTCCAAGATAAGCAACTTCTGATAAAGCTTCAGAATAGTTTGTGGTTGGCTGTTAAAGGGTCATTAAAGTCAAAATAAAATGATTCAGATAGAGCATTTTAAACAACTAATTTACTTTAATATAAAATTTGCTTTGTTTTCTTGGCATCATTTGTTGAAAAAGGCTCAGGAGCAGTAATGAACTACTGGGAGCTAGATGGTAAATTCTACCTCATCTCATTGGCTCACATGATGTGTTAAGCTAGCTCCCACTAGTGCTTTGCAGCTTCTTCAACAAATGATACCAAGATATTAAAAAAAATAAAAAAAATTGAAGAGTTGTTTAAAATTGTACCCTCTATCTGAATAATGAAAGACACGTTTGGGGTGTTATGTCCCTTTAAAGGCACAGCAAGCAACTATTATCTAAAGTGGGAAAACCTGAAGGAACACTATCAAACGTTATATGCAGTGGGAAGAATTTTTAATGTCAAGTTCCTTGCAAAAATCTTTTTGAGATATATTTCTGAAAGTAGGTAGCTACATAATTGAAGATTATTGAATCAATTAGCAAAAAAATACAAACATGTACTTTTCAAATGAATCATTTACATCATATCCCTTCTAGACAGTGAGAAGCAGGTGAAAAATATATATTGGTAGAGCACAATACAACCTTTAATGTTCCAGTTGTATTACAGACGTAATGACTAGACAGACTTGCTAAAGCTTTCCTCTGCTACTTCCACAGACAATTAGCAGTCTTTGTAATTAATCAGGGCATAAAATCGCACAGAAGGGTTTACAGTGAGCTCTTTTAGTTTCTCTTCAGAACTATAAAGGGCCTCAGCATTTCATGGACAGTTTTCAAAGAATTCACACACAATTTAAAAAATCACAATTACCATTGTTGTATATTATTCTGCGAAGAAGTGTCAGTCTTTTGAACTTTAATTACTCATCTTCAAAGACAGGAAATGCTAATGAGGTTTGATTTTATTCTTTTTTTTTTCAAGCTCTTTGACACAAACTTTATACCAAGACTTTCTATTTTGTATAAAATTTTCAATTACCTCATGTGTGTATTTTACTGTGAAAATTCATTAGACCTGAATTGTAAATTCATAGTCTACATTCAAGTAAAGATAATTTTTATATAAAAAAATTAATTTGGAGCATTTTACATTTAGAATGTTATGCCAGTATTTCAGTAAAATAATAATAATAATAATAATAATAATAATAATTAGAGATGTGCATAAATTCAGGATTTGTTATTCATTGCGCAAACCAATAACAAAGTTACCCTCCGTATTCAGCATTCATATAGTTAGTGTAAGGACCTGCAGTGGGACTGTAGCATTATAAGGATATAGGCAGCAAGGGAAAGGGATAGGAGAAGAGGTGGTTCTTGAGAGTGCAACATAGTTGCAAGAAAAGGGGAGGTTTCTTACCTCAAAAAGCCATGCTCTAGAAAGTTCTAGCCTCTTCTCCCTGCAGCCTGAAGTCTCAAAACCCATCTGGAGTTTATTCACCAGAGGGTAGGCCGGGAATTGTTGCGTAGGTTGAATTACCTGCGGTCCTCCAAGTGACGTCATTTCCGGTATCGGGTGCGCCTATGGCACTTCCGGTATCGGGTGAGGCCACTTCCGGTTCGCGCGGTTGAGGACTCAGACGCACAACATCCTTCGTCCATGCAGGCGAGCTCTCTGCAGGGGCAAGGGGCAGAGGAACGCCTCATGGACGGAGGATAGCCAGAAAGGGGGCATCAAATGGGGGACCATGTAGAAAAATAAGATTTGCTCAATCCGGTACAGTGGGGGTTAAAAAGGCGGGGCAAAGGATAATAGGCACAGTGCAAAATATATTGGCAAATACTTTGGACATAGAACAGTTCACACAAGTGGCGATGACCGCAACAGGCACTATGGCGCAAAAAAACAGCAATAATATAGAAAAGCAAGCGGTGATGACCGCGACGGACAGTAACATTAATGTACAAAATCAAGCGGCGATGACCGCAACAGGCAGTATTGCACAAAACACCATAAATATGGGGCAACAAGCGGCAATGACCGCGACTGGCACTATTGCACAAGGCAACATAATAAGCAGTGGGGCAGTAGGTGCAGCATTTCTGGAAAACCAAAACGCTTTAATATCAGGATATGAAACAATTGTGCCTAGCCATAGGCATGGTTTACAGCAGGAGATGCAAAACATTAATACAAACAGTGTGATACGGTCTGAGATAGAGAGCAGGCACAGGTCTCTTAATGTAGGCACCAAAAACACACAACCCAGTTTAAATGAGAGTATGCTTGGTTCTGGGCAAGGTGTCATGCCATGTACATGTGCGTGTATGAATGCAAGGGGGCATACACATGAAGGTGGGTGTCAAAAGGATCAGAGTATTCATGAGGTGGGAGGTCCCTCCATGGGGCATTCTGATGTTTCTACCTCTGGTGCTCACAATATTATTTCTCTTTTGCAGGAAGCAATAAGAGTAGGCGAACAGATCTCTTCCATGGAGAGCAAAGGTCAGCAATCCTAGGGGTCGCAGCCACAGCAAGGTGGGCAGCACCGTAACAGGGGAAAAGGAGTTCCAGAACAAAGCAGTCAGATTTGATCCGCGCAGCCAGGGGCATCCGGAGTGGAACAGCCATCCAAATCGGGGCAACAAGGTTCTGGAGGTGAGATTAGTCAATTTAGACATGTTAGGGGTGATATATCTGACACTTCATCAGCCGAGTCTAATACAGATAGCGACACATCAGCACATCAGTGAGTTTAGTTGAGCCAGGTCAGAAGAGGATGTTCAAGATGGTGAAAAAAGTTTTGCATGATTTAAACACAAAAAAGGCGAATAAAGCTACAAAAGTTACTACAGACAACACTCAAATAGTAGCACAAATAAATCAAGGGCAGAACCCAGATGAACCATCCCCTCCAGTAGCATCTGCCAGGAAACTGGCACTACAAGGGGATTCATATCCCTCTGGAATCCACTCATTACATGAACATCTAAAGCCCAAAATTATTAAGAAAATACAACAGGGTAAATTTGTTAATATATTCAAACTATCAGTAGAGGCATATAGACAGAAAGAGAGGAATGCAGACGGCACAGGCCCTAAACGTTTTAAGAGGTCTGACTCTTTTGACGAATGGTTACGTTGTTTTAGAGTACTTTCTAGTTGCTACTTAGAGAAGTACCCCTCACAGGCCCAAAACATCATAAAATACACTGATACAATCCATTGGATTTAAAGGCGATATAGAGATGGGGCCTGGCGGGAATATGACTCGGAGTACAGGAGGAAAATGGCAGGTAACCCAGTCTTAACTTTTGGAATGACTGATAGTCAATTATGGGCTAGAATGGGACCTGAAAGATCCCCATCCCCACCTTCTGGTAATCGTACACCTAATTTTTGTGGCTTTAAAAATAGAAAGAAAGGGAGGGAATGCTGGTTATTCCAAGAAAAGCGGTGCGAAAGAGGTAGTTCATGCATCTTTCTACATGTCTGCAAATTTTGTGGCGGATTCCATGCGGGATCAGATTGCAACAAAAAAAGAGAGTCAGTACCAGAGAGGAATAATGTCCCCCCTCACACAAAGGGCACCAACGCCAATACGAGTTCACGTGCTTGAACAGTGGTTACTACAATACCCAGATCAGCACGCAGCTAATTTTCTAAGGCAAGGTTTTCGGGAGGGTTTTCATATTCCAGTTGGGGAAGGGGTTAAAGGGGCAAAACATTATCGTAATCTAAAATCGGCATATCAATACCCAGAAGTAGTCAGAAATAAAATTTGTAAGGAGGTAGAATTGGGAAGAGTTGTAGGACCTTTTGTGACCCCGCCCATGGGGAATCTGATCATTCCACCGGTTGGAGTGGTCCCAAAAAAGGAACCAGGAAAATATAGAATGATTCATCACCTCTCATACCCAAAAGACGAATCAGTTAATGACGCCATTGATCCCCAGATGAGTTCAGTAAAATATAAATCGTTTGACAGCGCATTGCAGTTAATTAGAGACGTTGGCACAGGAGGGTAAATTGGATATTGAATCTGCATTTAGGCTATTGCCATTACATCCTTCATCATTTTACCTTATGGGTTTTAAATTTGAAGGTGTGTTTTATGTCGATCGATGCCTGCCTATGGATTGCGCCATTGCATGCACTTATTTTGAGTGTTTCAGCACATTTATTCATTGGGCAGTAGCTTTTAGTGCAGGATACGACATGTCTGCAAATTTTGTGGTGGATTCCATGCGGGATCAGATTGCAACATAAAAAGAGAGTCAGTACCAGAGAGGAATAATGTCCCCCCTCAGACAAAGGGCACCAACGCCAATACAAATTCATGTGCTTGAACAGTGGTTACTACAATACCCAGATCCCCAAAAAAGGAACCAGGAAAATATAGAATGATTCATCACCTCTCATACCCAAAAGGCGAATCAGTTAATGCCGCCATTGATCCCCAGATGAGTTCAGTAAAATATCAATCGTTTGACAGCGCATTGCAGTTAATTAGAGACGTTGGCACAGGAGGGTTGTTAGGTAAATTGGATATTGAATCAGCATTTAGGCTATTGCCATTACATCCTTCA
Organism: Bombina bombina; assembly: GCF_027579735.1. NCBI lineage: Eukaryota > Metazoa > Chordata > Amphibia > Anura > Bombinatoridae > Bombina > Bombina bombina. The sequence continues at coordinate 893,555,639 of NC_069499.1, forward strand.
TCATTTTACCTTATGGGTTTTAAATTTGAAGGTGGGTTTTATGTCGATCTATGCCTGCCTATGGGTTGCGCCATTTCGTGCACTTATTTTGAGTGTTTCAGCACATTTATTCATTGGGCAGTAGCTTTTAGTGCAGGATACGATGGCATAGCTCACTATTTAGATGACTTCCTGGTGGTAGGGGACGGAAAATCTAATAGTTGTAAGAGGCTAATGGAACATGCAGCATATGATGTCTGACTAGGGGGGTGCCGTTAGCAAATGACAAGACCCAAGGCTCCTGTACTTGTTTGACATTTTTAGCTATTGAAATAGATACAATTAACAGACAATGTAGACTCCCGCAAGACAAAGTACATGGCATGATTTGTTGTATTTTGGACAGACAATATGAGTGTCGTGTATGCTATAAATGGGTTATCATCATCATCACCTAAAAAGGTGACGTTGCTCAGACACTTAGTGTTGCGCTGTCTACATTACAACATTCACTTTCAGGCAAGACATGTCCCAGGAGTTAATAACACCTTAGCAGATGCCTTATCTAGGTTCGACTGGGTAACGTTTAGAAGGCTAGCACCATTGGCAGCTCCTCAAGGTTTGTCATGTCCTAATTTTCTTTGGCAGCTACTCCAGCCTGGATCTGGCTCTTACTATTAGTTCGAAACTCACTTGCCCCGACCACTTGGAGTGCTTACTGTAAGTATTGGCAAGAATGGGAACAATTTTGCCATTACGTTGGTCTGGATGCCATACAGGGGGCCCCTGTTGCGATAGGTGAATGGTTGGTAAACTTAAAAGCGGCAAATGTAACAAAAGCAGCAGTGCAAATTAGGATGTCAGCATTATCTTTCTTTTTTAAACTACTAGCAGTACAAGACCACACACATTCGTTTCTCATTAGACAGGTTCTGAAAGGTTGGAGCAGAACACAACAAATAAAAAGAGATATTAGGGAACCAATAACCAGAGACTGGCTTGAGCAGTTAGTCTCTGTGTTACCGCTGATTTGTAATTCCTCTTATGAAGTAACACTTATAAAATTAGCCTTTAGTTTAGCCTTTGCTGCAGCGTTAAGGGTAAGCCAATTAGTGTCCAAAGCTAAGAATAATTTACAGAGGGGTGTTCTATGGGAACATGATAAAATTACCCCCCATGCTGTTTTGTTATTCATTCCCCGGTCAAAAACCGATCAAGATGCGAGAGGCACGTGGTTAACCCTGGAGGAAGCTCCAAAGTGGGAATCTTGCCCGGTCAAGGCATTAACACAATTTCTACAAAGCTGTCCTAGAGTGCAGGGCACTCTGCTAATACACCAGGATGGGTCGGCACTGTCATTATTTCAATTTCGTAAACTATTAGCAAGGGCAGCAGAAAAGGCGGGACTGAATGCCAAAAATATAGCCCCTCATTCATTTAGAATTGGAGCAGCTACATCAGCAGCGATGCAAGGCTCCTCAGGGGATGTGATCAAGCGTTTAGGTCGTTGGCGTTCTGAGCGCTATAAAGTTTATGTTCGCCCCATTGTGGCTCCTATTGTTGAATAGATTGTTTTTCAATCGTTTAAGTTGAGATGTTATACTATTTTTCTTTGCAGGTGATGTAAGGGGTCCGACCAGGATATGGATAGTGGGGCATTCCTATGTCCACTGGGCCGCCATCAGAACAGCATCCCTTGCAAGTGGGCAGAATCTGGGATTTGATCCTGCCTTAGTGTCCATTAGGTGGCTAGGGCAAAGAGGCATGATATGGCCTCAGTTACCAGGGGTTCTACAAGAAGCTAGAAGAAGGTGGGGAAAGCCTCACGTGATTATTCTGCACCTAGGGGGTAATGATATTGGGGCCTGTCCAGTCCTGGAGTTTATAAGAATTATACAAGCTGACTTAAAATGGTTGAAAGTAGCTTTTGGGGTTCGGATTGGGTGGTCGAACATTATATCCAGGCGGGATTGGCGCTACATGACCACAGTAGGGGCAGCCTATAGAATTAGGAAGAGCATTAACAGGGAAGCTGGTAGAGCTGTCATGGACCAGGGTGGATTCGTGGTTAAAGGGACACTGAACCCAAATTTTTTCTTTCGTGATTCAGATACAGCATGACATTTTAAGCAACTTTCTAATTTACTCCTATTATCAAATTTTCTTTATTCTCTTGATATCTTTATTTGAAATGCAAGAATGTAAGTTTAGATGCCGGACCATTTTTGGTGAACAACCTAGGTTGTCCTTCCTGATTGGTGGATAGATTCATCCACCAATCAAAAACTGCTGTCCAGAGTCCTGAACCAAGAAAAAAGCTTAGATGCCTTTTTTTCAAATAAAGATAGCAAGAGAATGAAGAAACATTGATAATAGGAGTAAATTAGAAAGTTGCTTAAAATTGGCATGCTCTATCTGAATCACGAAAGAAAAAATTTGGGTTCAGTGTCCCTTTAACCCCTAATCTGCCAACCCCCCACAACTCAAAAAACTAATTTAATGACTAAGCCCCCTAACCTAACACCCCCTAAATTAACCCCTTAATTACATTAAAAAAAATACTACAATACAATTAAAATTAAAATTAAAAAAATTACATTACATTAATCTAAAATTACAGAAAATAAAAAAGGCTAACTTTACAAAAAATAATAAACAACACTATCCAAATTAAAAAATTTAAACCTAATGCCTATGAAAATAAAAAAGCTCCCCCAAATAAAAACACCCCCTAATTTAAGAATAAACTGCCACTAGCCCTTAAAAGGGCTTTTTGTAGGGCATTGCCCTAAAGAAATCAGCTCTTTTACATTCCCAAATGTCCCAAATAACAGTAAAACCCAACACCCACCAAACCCCTCAAAAAAACCTAACACTAATAAACCTAAACTACTCATTGCCCCTAAAGGGGCATTTGTATGTTTATTGTCCTTAAAAAGGCATTCAGCTCTTTTGCAAATTGCCCAATAAACCCTAATCTAAAAAAAAAAAAAAACTAACACTAAAGCCCCAAATTGGTACTAACGGTTTCAGAAGTCCGGCGGAGAAGGTCTTCTTCCAGGCAGGTCCATCATCTTCATCCACAGCGAAGGCAACGCAGAGCGGAGGTCCAGAGCGGTCTTCCCAGATGGGGAAGTCTTCCCAGATGTGCGCGTAGCGAAGGCGGCGCAGAGTGGAGGTCTGGAGCGGTCTTCCAGATGTGGCACTCCTTGGCGGTGGAGCTCCTCGGCGAAGGCATGGACGTTCCTCTTCATGCGATCATCCACCGCACACTGAAGATTGAATTCAAGGTACCCCATATTTATTGGGGTACCTTGCATTCCTATTTGCTGAAATTTTCAAAATCAGCCAATAGGATGAGAGCTACTGACATCTTATTGGCTGATTTGAACAGCCAATAGGATTTCAGTAGCTCTAATCCTATTGGCTGTTTTGAAAAATTCAGCCAATAGGAATGCAAGGTACCCCAAATTGATTGCGGTACCTTACATTTAAAGGGACAGTTCACCCAAAAACTTTCTCCCCTTTAAATTATTCCCAATGATCCTTTTTACCTGCTAGAGTGTATTAAATTGGTTGCAAGTAACTCCTTTACTCATATTTCAGCATTTGAAATAGCTGATTTAGCTTGTGGTTTCCCAACCTATACTGAAAGTTTTGATACTGGCGTATATTCTATTGAATAGCCTAAGTAAACACAGTCATCAGAAGAAATTAAACTCACAGTGGGGTTGCAGGATAGTTAAGTAATAAAATGATAATTTTCTATTGTTCTCTCTATGTATTGAGCTTTGGTGTTCCAGACAAATATAAGATAAGGAAGCAAGTCTGTGTACATAAAAGTGATAACATAATGAGATCTGATATTACCTGAAGCTCAACCCATTGTAATAGGCTGTGGTTTCAAAGCACAAAACCAGCTACTTCAGATACACAAATAACCCTGAAAATGCAATTTCTCAAATATTTTATACTCTGCAGTTGGTATAACAAGTCATTTAAAATACATTTATGGAAAAACAATTTTACAGTGTACTGTCCCTTTAATATTCAGTATACAACGGATATCGGATGAAGAGGAGCCTCCATGCCGCTGAGGACCACCGCCGCCACAAAGACCACCACCGACGCCAAGGACCGCTGACACCGCAATAGATGACCACCGCCGAGGATCGCCACATCTGGGAAGACTGCTCCGGACCTCCGCTCTGCACTCTGTGGATGAAGATGATGGACCCCCCTGGAAGAAGACCTTCTCCTCTGGACTTCTGAAACCGTGAGTACCTATTTGGGGCTTTAGTGTTAGGTTTTTTTTTTTTTTTTAAATTGTTTTTTTTTGTTTTTTTAGATTAGGGTTCATTGGGCATTTTCAAAAAGAGTACTTTAAGGGCAGTGAAAAAAGAAATGAATGCCCTTTTAAGAGCAGTGCCCATACAAATGCCCCTTTAGAGGCAATGGGTAGTTTAGGTTTATTAGTGTTAGTTTTTTTTATTTTGGTGGGTGGGGGGTTTACTGTTAGGGGGGACCTGTTTTATTTTTAATGTAAAAGAGCTGATTTCTTTAGGGCAATGCCCTACAAAAAGTCCTTTTAAGGACTATTGGTTGTTTAGTATTAGATTAGGGGGTGTTTTATTTTGGTGGGATTTTTTATTTTTATAGGGGTATTAGTTTAGGTTTAATTTTATTATTTTGGATAGCTTTGCTTATTTTTTTCTGTATTTTTACTTTTTTATTTTTTATAGCTTGGGGGGTTACATGTTACCTCATAGACTGCCCTCTGGGCAGGCTTATCAACTAGTGACTATATAAAAGCTATTGTTTAAAACCATGAAGAAAAATATATTAAAGGGCCATTAAACTCAAATAGTTAGAACACATAAAGTTCTAGATTACAAGTAGAGTTCAATCAATAGTGCATATGATACAGAGAACTAAAGAACTCCATTAGCTTAGAGTATGTGTGTTATACATGAATTTTACATATCACCCCCTATAGAAGTTTATTATTTGAGGGAATTACACACCTTCTTTATTTGACATGCAGATGTTGACATGCACTACTAGACTATCGCTTGAAAAATAAAAAATAACTAATATGGACTAATATAAACTCAAAATTAGAAGCAGTATTGTTTGGGCTTGACCAATTCTAGCGCACAATAGCACTAATATTTTTGCCCTCTTCTTGTAATCTACCCCAAAATCTTTAATTATTGAAAGTACAGATTATTCATTATTTATTTGTCTGACTTGTGGCGTAAAATATACCTGAAAATTGTGGTAGTTCCCCCTTTCTCCTAGGGAATCTTGGGTTAATACTCATCTACTTTGATGTGAACTTGTGTTTTCCACCACCTCTCTCTACAGTTGTCTCTCTAGTCATTTGCTCTCTTAAGGTGGATTATCATTCTTGATAAGAAACGGATTCTTTGCAATAGCAGTGGTTATGCTAGATAGTTTGGGCATGAATGTTATTTAATATATATAAATATTTACTTATATGGATAAATTAAATGGGGATTAGAAAATGATATACAGTTTGTATGTTTGTTTAAATACCTGTTTAATAAATAATAATTATTTAACTGATTCAGTGCTAAACCACCGTAAGGGAAGCGGAAATGGTAGGACTCACATAATGTCTTTATTTAACTGCACATGTACAAAAAAAAATAATGTCCAAATTCTGTATATGTTTTAGTTTGTGATTGGCTAGCAAGGGTCCTTATGTTTTGGGGAACAGAAAAATCAGTGAAAAAACATAAAACAATATACTCATTTGACTAAATAATGCTGTATTTATTCACATCATGTAGATCACAATTAGGGATGGGCAAATGAAAAGTATTTTAATACATTAGTTTGTTCGTTTTGAATGTTTGTACAACATTCTAACATTTGTTTTAATGTAATATTATTTATAATGCTATCTTTAAATGTAATATTCAATTAAAAATTTTAATCAATACACTTTAAGTTTAATATATTCGAATTATGCAATATTCAAAATAGAAACATTTAAATTAATATATTTGCATCTGTTTTGTATCAATTTACTAAACTCCCTACTACATGAACTATTGAACTTCTGAATAATATTTGTTAAATTGAATGTTACTTTAGAAATTTTGAATGTGGATATTAGATCTAATTATGTACATTCGAAAACTAAAGAAACATTTGAAAAACGGAAATCCGATTACCGAATTTTACGGATTTTCCTTCTTGTCTTGTCTAAAACGGATGCCCACAGAACTATTCGTTCAACCAAGCAAATTACACTTTCAGCATATTCAGCCATCCCTACTTACAATTTGTGTTTTATTTCCATTTAAATAAACATAGGAATATGGTATAGATGTAAATTAATGAGTCTAGTATATGTTTAAAATATATGTGTGTCTGTGAATTGATCCCAGTTGAGGGTTGAAAGCACTAACCAGCCTTTTTACACCATCTTGTTAGAGTTGCTTAGCAACACACTTCCCATGCACCAATTTACCTTGGTGCCAAAAGAAAATTAGGGTCAGGTTATGCTTCACACCTTATAAAATGTTCATTGAGTTATAAAATAGATTGAGGAAATATGAAAATTGCGTGAAAAACAAGAGAATAACTATTTACATCCGCCATATGATGTAATGCTTTGCATCAATGAATTACAGCATGTAAATTGTTGCATTAAAAAATTCCCATTAAGCCAAATTATGGAACTAATACATACAAAGTTCAATACTACAATACAATTTAATAATTTTAGTACCAAAATAATGATTTATTTTCATGCATAAACCTCCATTTTCTATTATTTAAATAACATTTTATAATGTAATGTTTCAACAACAAAATTACTGAGCTGAAAAAAAAAAGAGTTTATGTTCAACTATTAAAAGCACCTGAAGAATGTACTGAGCAGCTATATTTCACGCATGTCATCTTCAGAATGTGCCACAGATACACAATCAAGTGATTTTTGGCAGATAAATATGATCCACAAATATTCTGTCAATCAGAATAAATGAATGTAAAATGGATGAGCATATGCTTGGGGTGCTGAGTGGTCATATATCAACAATTCCAGCTGTAAATCAAACTAATTAATAGCACCAAAAAAAAATTTAGTTCAAAATATTGGAAGGAAAGATTTGCTGTATTATCAGCGCTTGAAAATTTATTTATTTTTGTTAGAGTCTATTTATTAAAAGGACATGAAATCCAACATGTTTTTCTTTCATGATTCAGATAGAGGATACAATTTTAAACAACTTTCCAGTTTACTTCAATTATCAAATTTGCTTTGTTCTCTTGTTATTCTTTGTAAAAGGACCAGCAACGTACTCCCGGGAGCTAGCTTTCCCAGCACTTTGGGTGAGACAATGACAAGAGGCATATATATGCAACCCTTAATCAGGAGCTAGCTCCCGGTAGTCCATTGCTGCTCTTGAGCCTACCTAGATATTCTTTTCAACAAAGGATATCAAGAGAACAAAGCAAATTAGATAATATAAGTGATTTTGAAAGTTGTTTAAAATTGAATGCTCTATCTGAATCCATTTAATATGGATGTTACTGTTTTTTTTAAGTTGCAAAAATCCTGACGTACAATAAAAAAAGGAAAAGGACACACTAGAATTGTTATTTATTTGTTTTTAACAAGTCCCTTTAAGTAATAAAAAATTAACACTTTGTTCAAATGATCATAACATACTTCAAAAAATCGACAACATGAGTCATATTTTGACTGGCACCTTGGAAACCAAGTTAAATGGTTTAGGAAGTGATATCGTGGCGCTGCATATCTAAAAGAGCTTGTCAACTGACATTCATTTTATTCGAGTGATTGCTAGAAGACAGAAGAGTTTACAACTCCCACTGTCTAGAGAATATGAGAATTTTACATTCATTCTAACTGATTAGATTTTGCTGTACAAATAATTCAGTCTCAATTTAAGGTGTTTTTAATTTATATTGTTTTGTCCAGGCAAAATAGCTAATCTGTATTTTCTATATTGTTAATGGGACACTGAACCCAAACTTTTTCTTTTTTGATTCAGATAGAGCATGCAATTTTAAGCAACTTTCTAATTTACTCTTATTATCAAATTTTCTTCATTTTCTTGGTATCTTTATTTGAAATGCAAAAATGTAAGTTTAGATACCGGCCCATTTTTGGTGAACACACTGTGTTGTTCTTGCTGATTGGTGGATAAATTCACCCACCAATAAACAAGTGCTTTCCATGGTTCTGAACCAAAAAAATAGCTTAGATGCCTTCCCTTTCAAATAAAGAAAGCTAGAGAACATAGAAAGATTTATAATAGGAGTAAATTAGAAACAGCCTATCTTGAACATCTATACAAGAGGTGAGCTGACACACCTGTACCCAATCTGCCAGCCTGCTCCTACTAGCACATTGGTGTGCTCATCTGGAATGTGAGTACCCATTTGTGAAACTAACAGAGTGATTTCAATTGTGCTCTTAATGATCTGCACATGTAGAGCTTCTTCTCTGTGTTCCACTTAATTCCCAGCACTGTAGCATAAAGAAATCGTCTCCTATTGTGGGTGAGCTGTCACACCTGTATAAATCTACAGCCTATCCCTACCAGCACATAGGTGTGCTCCGGGAGTATGTGAGTATCCATTTGGCTTGATTGTAATTTAAATCCATCTACATCTGACGATACTACACATGAGGCGCCCCTCTGTTCTTCCTTATTTTTCATAGCTTAAACCGCACCAGTCGGCGAGGAGGAGGCAGCCAACAAAGAAAAAAACTCTTCTTTAACAAAAGAGGACACTTATCTTTACATTCCCTACCCATTTTATTTTATTTGATAAATGGATTATTTTGTTTATACAGTAAGATATTACTGTCTATTGTGGGCCACTATTTATATATTCTGGAGGTGTATGTAGCATTCACTTTGTTACTAATATATTTTCACTAATATTGTTACTTTATGGTCAATCTAACATTTGTATTGCATATTCTTAAAATCAAGAAAATAGAGAGACGCACTCACTGAGATAGAACAATAGCTAGAAAAACTTCTGTGCTTGTCCACAAGGCCAGTGCCACTCAGGGTGCAGTCTCTTTTTGCACACTATGCCTTTTCACAGAGAAAACATATCCTGTAGCATATCAGTCTGATCCTGCCCAATGACAGTCCAGCACCGAAATACCAGGCAATTCCTCTCTGAACAAGACAAATAACAAACCCCAGACGTACGTTTCGGCCTCTCTTGGGCCTCGTCAGTGAGGTGCAGTTGCATATCTCTAGGGCATGTGTGCAAGGAGTCCAACGTCTGGTTTCCCCCTTTTACTCTTAGGGAGACCTAAGAGTAATTTACATAAAATCAAGAAAATAGAGAGACGCACTCACTGAGACAGAACAATAGCTAGAAAACCTTCTGTGCTTGTCCACAAGGCCAGTGCCACTCAGGGTGCAGTCTCTTTTTGCACACTATGCCTTTTCACAGAGAAAAAATATCCTGTAGCATATCAGTCTGATCCTGCCCAATGACAGTCCAGCACCAAAATACCAGGCAATTCCTCTCTGAACAAGACAAACAACAAACCCCAGACGTACGTTTCAGCCTCTCTTGGGCCTCGTCAGTGAGGTGCAGTTGCATATCTCTAGGGCATGTGTGCAAGGAGTCCAACGTCTGGTTCCCCCCTTTTACTCTTAGGGAGATCTAAGAGTAATTTACATAAAATCAAGAAAATAGAGAGACGCACTCACTGAGACAGAACAATAGCTAGAAAAACTTCTGTGCTTGTCCACAAGGCCAGTGCCACTCAGGGTGCAGTCTCTTTTTGCACACTATGCCTTTTCACAGAAGCCCACAGAAGGCCAAAACGATCGTCTGGGGTTGTTGCTTCCCTTGTTCAGAGAAGAATTGCCTGGTATTTCGGCACTGGACTGTCATTGGGCAGGATCAGACTGATATGCTACAGGATATTTTTTCTCTGTGAAGGGGCATAGTGTACTAAAAGAACGTGCACCCTGAGTTGTAAATATAAATGAACAAGCATGGAAGTTATTCTAGCTTTTGTTCTATCTCAGGAGTGCTGTTCTCTTTCTCTTTTCACATTTATGAAAATTACTCTTGGGTCTCCCTAAGAGTAATGGGTAAGCCAGATGTGGAGCCCGTGCACACATGCCCTTAGAGAGATACAACTGCACCTCACTGACGAGGCCCACAAAAGGCCGAAACGATCGTCTGGGGTTGTTGCTTCCCTTGTTCAGAGAAGAATTGCCTGGTATTTCGGCGCTGGACTGTCATTGGGCAGGGACAGACTGATATGCTACAGGATATTTTTTCTCTGTGAAGGGGCATAGTGTGCTAAAAGAACCTGCACCCTGAGTTGTAAATATAAATGAACAAGGATGGAAGTTATTCTAGCTTTTGTTCTATCTCAGGAGTGCTGTTCTCTTTCTCTTTTCACATATTGTATATTCTTATCATTGTTTATATGAGAATTAGGACTCACATAGTTACCCATATATATGGTTAATTTGTTCTTGTACTAGTGCCCCCTCCCTGTGACTAGGATACACCTTTAATTAATAAATAGTATTACAAGTAAAGGAGAAATTCACAGTAATTCTAGGTAATTAGTTCAATTTAAAATATCAGTAAAAATCTAGATATATTATAATGTGTTTGGGATATAATAATATAGATCAATGTCATGCTTTCCCATGCACCTTAGGTTTAAAAATGCAACATCATAAGGGCTTGAACCCCCCCCCCCCATTGGACATTTCCATCTAAACAAAACATACCCCACTTAAATAACTAAACTTAACTTTAAACTAAGGACACTGACACAGAGCTGGGGAAAGCCATTGTCACTTTTAATTATTAACATTAATCTTAAATAAATTTAAACTTAAGAATCTTCACAAAGTCTTGTCATCAAGGGTGGCGGCAGCTGAGCGCACTACAAAAACCCCAAACAGCAAGAGGACAAGGCCTTAGACATAACACAGGACTTCTGCCAAGCTCTGCCTTCAAGGAGTAAAAGACACCCCAGAGGAGCATGGCTAGCAGGCCTATAAGGTGAAGCACTCCTAGGCCACCACCTAGGGACATTGCTCCACCCTTTAGCTTGACCGTCACCTCTCAGTGCTCAAAATAGGCCTTGACCTCCCGCCACAAGAGCTAACCCTTACTAAGTAAGGAAAAGCTCTTACAACAACCAAAGCAATTAAACCTGAGCCATTAAAGCATTTTTTAAATTAGATAGGAAATAAAGCAGGCCCTCATCAGACAAATGCACGCCATCTGGTTGATACAAGTGCCTCTTGTACACTGACAAATTGTTGTGCCAAACCACAAAACCTCCTGTGACCAGCTCTCTATTCACTTTTTTACGGATTCTATAAGCTGCCCTGGGTGAAAAATGTCTCTACTGAAACCGAGCCACAATATTTGACCACCCTATTCAAACTCCATAGAAAACAATCAACATCCAGCAAAAGTCTGCCTTCCTCATGTTCATAAGGTCTAGAGCCAGAGCAGAACTGACTTTCCCTACCTACACAGAGCCTCCTGAAGCAGACTAGGCAGCTCGCTCCAATGCAGACCCCTGTGACCCAGCCATCTCAGACAAGGCCCGGGGCAGGAGGAAAACCAAGCTGCCGTCCTTCCAGTCGGGAAATAAAAGAATGGCCCAGTATCCATATTCTAGATGGGGCGATTGGGTAAATCTAAATTAATGGAACTGCATATTGAACTATCCTGACAACCAACAAACAAAACATGCAGGAAATGGGAAGGAAAACCTGGATAAGAGATAGCAAAAGGAACATGCAAACCATTAACTTTGAACTGTGGGGCGCACATACAATTGATAACCCTGAGACCTCCATCGCCCTAGCCTCTTAATGGAGTAAGCTGGCCAGCCTAAAGCAGCCCCACTGGTGGAAGCACCAATGCAAAAAGAATGAGAGGCAATTTTCTTTGGATCCATGCCAGCTAAGACTGCTACTCTACCCAACACCTTATGGAACTGATACCTAGACAAATACGTTCCGTCCTTGTGAATAAGGAATTGACTAAAACCAGAAGCCTAACCTCTCAATAAGACCTGGCGAGAGACATCAGGAAAATAACCTCTTCAGCTTGTGCAGAGAGGGTTAGTCAAGTGCTTCTGGCCTCCTGATCAGTTTTGCACCTTGGCACAAACACTAGCAAAGCCTCACCAGTGAAACAAACATGATCCACCTGTACCCCTCTACCTTTCACTTACTTGAATAGGGACACTAGCTCCTCCACCCTCATTGCGCCAAAGAAAGCTAAAACAAATGCAAGACTAAAAAGAAGGTTTTCGAAATCAGAAGAGCAAATCTGGGGAAGACAAAAAACAAGGTCACGTAGCCGCTGAGCCGTAACCAGCTCCCTGGCATCCTGCTGACACTGCTCTAAGCACCCCCAGCCTTTCACTACTTGACAAACCAAAAATGAACTAGAAAAATCTACAAACCCATATATCTTATTAAATAAAGATAGAGCTGCTATTCAACTGGGCACAGCTAATTTTGAATCCCCCTACTATGCAACAGCCAGTCTAACAGCAGTACCTGAGACTTTTCATCTACTGAAAGAGCCCGCTCCTGACATAACTTTACCCACTCTTCCCAGTGATGTGAATAGGCCTTCCAAGTCACAAGTGCCAAGGAAGCCTGAATTAAAGGGAAAAGAGCTGCCCACCTTCCGAGATTTTCCAGAGAAAAGAAGGACAGGGAAGAAATCTAGTCTGTGCGTCTTCCACTACATTATTAACCCCCGGTACATTTTGGGCCGAAAAATTAAATCAAACTACTTCCTGACAAGAAGCATACAACCTATTAATAGCAAACACTACCCTAAGATTGTCGGACCAGAATATTATTGAATGGTTTCTGAGACCATACCCCCAAAGTTCCACTGCCACTACAATTGGAAACAAATTCAGGAGAGTAAGATTCCTGGTGAAACCCCAGGCCAACAAGCTTGTGGGCCACGGCTCAATGATCCACTCACCCTCCAGGAAAGCACCGTAACCAAAAGAACCCACAGCATCCGTATAGAGTTGCAAAGCTGGGTTTGACCTCCGCAACAAAACCCTGTTAAAGTCAACCAAGTTGACAATACATTACCTAGGCATTGATTTTGATACTCAAAAAAGTAAGCTTCGTACAAGGGCCCTGTGTTTTTTCCTCTGCCAGTGGAAGCCCAAAGTTGTGCATTAACAACCCTCATCAATTCCATGAGTCTGATACAAGCACCAGACCGAGGAGCACCTACTAACAAAAAATCATCCAGGTTGTGCGCAACAGCGCTTCTACCCACTGCCATCTATACTGCCCAATGCATAAAGGAACAAAACGCTTCAAAGTAAGCACAGGAGACAACAGCACATTGGAAGACACCTGTCTACATAGAATGAACCCTCAAATTTAATGCCTATCAAGCAGAAGGAAGATGGATGAATGGGAGTAAATGAAAAGCAGATTCAATGTCCAATTTTGCCATCAAACCAACCACCCTGACCAAATTGAGTGCCTGATCAAACGACTGATAGCGAACTGAACTAATTGCTGAATTAATCACATAATTCACTGACTGGCCCCTGGGGTTAGACAGTTGTTGAATGAGGCCAAATTTACATGGGTTTTCTTAGTTGGTACCACACCAAGAGGGGGCAACACCATGTAAGGAACCAGGGAATCTGGAAATGGACCTGCAATGTGCCCAGGAGCGACTTCGTTGACCAGTTTCTTCCTGACTAACTCTGGAAAATCATAAGCCTATAGTTATGGCTGCCACCATGTTGAAATATTTCAGTGCAGAATTGTTTGCACATGTGCAGCAAGTCTCCATCAGATACCTACTTATGTAACCTAGTTACTAAAAATAGTGCCACCCATGATTAGAGGGAGTTGCATGAAATGCATTTAGTGTTACAGGCTTATGTTTATATAAGTCGGGGCTACATTCTATCAATTACTGGAATAGATTTATTTATAAACAACAAGGGGAAACTTTTATACAGCACATGGCTCATATATGACAGTGAGATTTAGGGGATATTGATCCTTAGTCACTGGTATCCACCGGTTAGAGAAAGCTAATCTATCTAATATAAGGAGAGAATCACATGTTAAGTTAATTAACCAGTCATATATAACACCTTCTAAGATTAATATATGGTGTATAAATGTAGAGAGAAATTGTCTAAAATGTCAATCTAGAAATGCAGATTTAGTACATTTATTTTGGAGCTGTCCAAAATTCAGAAGTTATGGAACTGTGTAAGTTTTTAAATCAGACAAATTCTTAAGCATAGGTATAGCTTACTGAAAAACCACATTTTTCTCATATTCCAAAAAAAGCCAACTATGAGAATGAAACTTTTATAAATACTGTAATCCTAGCGGATATTTTATTCTTCAAGCATGGAAAAAAAACAAAAGAACCCAGTACAATATGACCCTGTTATTCTCTCAAGGAAAAATATAAAAAAATACTGTTTGAAATGGCTAGACTTGATTAATGCAGATGATATCCAGAATCAGTTCTTATCTGTATTTTAAGAGGTATGATATATTAAATAAATTGTTCAGAGGGGCCATAACATAAATAATTAACTAGTATAGGTTGGACCTGAAGGTGCAGGGAGAGAGAGAAGGAATAATTATTTATGTATTTTATTTTTTTATCTTCTTTTTTTCTTCCTTTGGCCAGTTATGGAGAAATTGTATGGATAATTTCATTCTGGGGAAGTTCTGTGATAGTATTGTATATCGGATCATGATGATAGCATAATATGGTTAGAATTATGATAGACAGAGGTCAATAGACTTAGGATCTGGAAAACCGTATATATTCATAGAAGTAAGCAATGAGAATAATGTTATCTGAGAGTTACAATGTCCTATCTCATTACAATTATTAGGCTGTATTTGAATATTTTAGCAATGTTCTACGTGCTAAGTAGACAATTATTTAGTCTTATTCCATTTATTAAACTCTTTTTGCTTGAGTCTGTATTTATGCCCATGTTTTTTTCTTTTCTTTGACAGCAGACTTATCTGTGAATTTGTACTAAAAAGTTTACTCTTTACATATTGTACAGATGTTGATAATTATCAACTCAACAAACAATGAAAAATAAATTCCTAAAAGAAAGAAAGAAATGTATTTAGTGCTCATTTAATAAATAGCAACAATATAAAAGTATATTCCAATTTTTTTGTTTTGTTCTGCAATCTCAAAAGACTGGTAAGCAGCTGCTGGTATTATTTTTATAATGTCATTCTGGTTGTCCCTAAGATATCTTTGAGACCAGGTGGGGTGTTGATTTTTCTTCTTTTTTTTTTTTGCAGATAATATGCAAATAATTTCCTCAGGAGTAGCCATTCATTTTTAAATATTTATGTACTTTATACTACGATAAATATATTTCTTTTGTATCTGTTGCTCCTTTTCAATCTTGTTTTTTTTTTTCAAATGTCTACACAATTCTTAGACTAAAAAAACCCCTCAGAAATACATTGTTTTGTATTCTATTGCTTGTACGCATGAAGTTTCTTTTTTATTACGCATATACTTTGTACTGACAATTTTTAAATTAATTTTCCAGTACTTTTGCTTTAACAAGTGCTTTGTATTAGATTAAAGGATGAAGTTATATTGTATGGGGAAAAAAATATTTTTTTTCGTTTTCTTTCCTCTAAATTTTTTTTTTTTATGTTGGAACAGCAAATACTGTTAAGAATGTCTACAATTAATTTTTAATCAAAATAATAGTAGAACAGTCAAGGAACAATTTTACTTTTAGTGTCTGTAAATGATATTTTTGCCAATATTAATACATATTTATTGAAATTATATTCCCGTCTTACAAAAGAATTAAAGAGATATTATGAAAAACTCAATGAAACACTTTTAACTCTGGAGTCATTTTACCATATAAATATATTTTAAAGGCATATGGCAAATATTACCATATAAATATGACAAATTATGCCTTAAGCACAAATTAAAACAGGTACCTGCCTTCTGCATAACACAGAACTAGCATCTACAGTATGTTTCCCAATATCTGTATTTTCCAATATGTGTATTTAAAAGGACAGTCTACTACAGAATATTTATTGATTAAAATGATAGATAACCCCTTTATTACCCATTCCCCAATTTTGCATAACTAACACGGTTATATTAATATACTTTTTACCTCTGTGATTACCTTGTATCTAAGCTTCTTTAGACTGCCTCCTTATTTCAGTTCTTTTGACAGACTTGCATTTTTGCCAATCAGTGCTGACTCAAAAATAACTCCAACGAGAGTGAGCACAATGTTATCTATATGACACACATGAAATAGCAATGTTTATCTGTGAAAAACTGTCAAAATTAACTGAGATATGAGGCAGCCTTCAAGGGCTTAAAAATCAGGGCTTAAACCAAGCCTACCTTGGTTTAGATTTGAACTAAGAATACCAAGACAACAAAGCAAATTTTATTATATAAGTAAATTGGAAAGCGGTTTAAAATTGCATGCCCTATTTGAATCATGAAAGCTTCATTTTGACTAGACTGTCCCTTTAATATGTCTCTAAGTCGGGGGCGGAGTCTGGAGAGGCCAGGTAATGGCCGCATAAGTGGAAAGCTCCAGGCAGTATACACAACCAAAAGGCAAAAGCGACCTGAAAACAGCAGCTGTGGAACTCACAAGTCAGTGAAACACTGACCGGAGACATGCACAACAGATGACCAGAACGCTTTTCATCGCGCAGCAAGCAGACAAACCATATAAAGAGGGCTCACGCCGATAAGGCCAGTGTCGGCTACCCACGTGGCGCAACGAGAATCGGAATCCCTGAACGATGCTCTAAATTGAAAGCTGGTGAGCGAGAAGTGGGAAACTGAAGGGGTCAAGGACTGAGAAGGACAGCAAAGGCTCCAACATACAGGGAGCGATAACCGGAGACAGGTAAAAGGAATCTTTAACTCTGTCAGACCCCTGCTAGACAAATGGCGCCATAGTGAAGGACATAACGCAGCGTTAGAAAGGAAAGCTGCACTGACTGCTCAAGCTGTAAACTATGTGGGGTACAAAGCCATAATTAACACTCTGACTAAACACCATAAATAAGGAAATTGAGAGGTCACAACATAAGAGGGGCTGCATTGATTATGAAAAATAAGGGGAGAAAACCAGAGACAGCCTTTCTTTTATTTCAATTTAAACACCGGTAGAAGACATCAGTGGACAATATATACAGTACGCAGAGGGGCTAAAACAAGATGTATTGAAACATATACCCATACTCTAAGACACAAGTAGGAAAGTCTAAACGCTAAAACCCCAACTCACTATTATAACCAATGAGTGAAGAAATGAAAAGACTTGGGGGACGATAATGTACAACGCCATCATACAGAACATTTGGATCACCACAGACACGCAGTGTTAAAACAAATATCTGAACACATAGAACACATGACAGATTGGTCAGCAATTTGCTAGATATATATGAACATGCAGGCATATCTATAGAACCAAGGAGTAAGGGGAATAACTTTTAAAATATCCACTGCAGTGGGCTGACATTAATAAGCAGTCACTGCGAGCTGATCATATCTTTCAATTAGACACTGCTACTATGACCTCTAAAAGAAGCACCAAAGTTGGGCCCTTGGGCAAACAAACTACTGCACCTATTTTCTTTAAAGCTACCAGAGGGGAGAAATCCCCAGAGCAGCAATCACCTCGTTCAGACGGAGAACAGGGAAATGATGCAGACTTCCTAACAGATCTGGGAAATCAAGCACCTATAACAAAAGCAGATCTAGATAATCTGGTCTCTAAACAGGACATATCAATGAATTTTGACAAGCTTCTGGAAAAGATGGAGACATTGCAAAACACAGTTACCAATAGCCTCACAGAACTCAAGCAGGAGATTGGTGAATTAGGATCCAGAGTAAATACACTAGAAGAAAGTGGGGATACATTGGCTGAAGGCTTAAATGAAGTCACAGATCAAACAAAAGCCCAACAACAAGACATTGAAGATATCTATGACAAGCTTGAGGACTTGGAAAACCGCAGCCGTCGCTGCAATATTAGGCTGAAAGGAGTGCCAGAGTCAGTAACCCCTAAAGAAATGAATTTGTATCTGCTTAACCTATTTCAAGGTATCACAGGAACAGGAGACGAAAATAAATTTCAAATAGAAAGGGCGCACAGGGCCTTACGACCCAAACCTAAAGGGGATGACCCCCCTAGAGATATCATCATCAGGATGCTAAGATACCAAGAAAAGGAGGAAATATTGGCAGCAGCACGAAGAAATCCGACATACAAACATCAGGGCAACGTGATCCAGTTCTACCAGGACTTATGCTTGAGGACCCTGCAGAGAAGGGGTGCCCTTAGGCCCCTTACAACACAATTGAGGAAGGCCCAAATCCCGTATAGATGGGGTTTCCCGTTTGCTCTGCACATCACTTGGGAAAATAGGATAATATCTATGAAAGACCCCGAGGAGATGCCAGACATCTGTAGAAGAATGAAAATAGATCCTCCTGTTTTGCAACATCAAAAACCACCCACTGGAAATGATCCAGGGGGCAGGCCGTCTTTTCAAAAAAGATGGTCTAAAATACCGGAGAAAAAAAGGAAGACATGAAGCATCAGGTGTATTCATAATACAGAAAATGTTAAATCCTGAAGCAGGAGCAGACACACCTGACAGTGTCTGCAGGAATCTTTGTTCCTCCAGACTGATCATAACTTCGGACAGATGAGTATATTTTGTGTTTATACTTGTTTTAGATATATTTTAAGTAAATGTGATCACAAGTTAGTGTCAGGATGTTTTAATGACGAACTAGTCATACTGACAGAGACAAGGTTACAACCTGAGAGGAGAAGATATAAAGACTATGGTGGTACCTGGATACCGATAAGGACCTTTCTTTGTGTTTTATGTCTTTTGAATTAAAATATATAACCAGGTTAAATATTCCAAATAATTAAGAAAACCTTTTTTTTTCTTAGCAAAAATATAGTTATGGGTGAAGTTACTGCAGCTGAATAAATAATTGTATCTGCCTTTAAAGAATATTTAGATAGTTAAGATAAGCACTGTAACTGCCTTATTGAGAAAAAATGCAATGTTTAGTCACAAATGAAGGACTTTTAGTTTTTATGTTATGTTTGGTTCTATTTTTCAATGTTTGTCTCCGGGTGGTGCCGGGTAATACAATGTATAAGAGTAACGAAATATGGGTATGGGGGTGCAATACCAAGATCCTCAGAATTCATGAGGCTCAGAGAATATATCATGTAGTGTTTACCTCAGGTAGGAACAAAATAAGGAGACAAGGGGAGATGGAGGGAAGTAACGGAGATGTCACATAACTTTATCCTGCTATCGCACAATGCAAGGGGGTTGAACACAGACATTAAGAGAAAAACTGCCATGACACAATACTTGAAAACAAGAGCTAAAATAATCTTTTTACAGGAAACACATTTCACGAAATCAGGGGTTCCAAAGTTCTGGTCACATCACTTTCCGTTACACTATCATTCTACAGCCGAAACTAAAAAGAGAGGGGTCTCTATATTAATTCATAGATCATTAGATTTTGTGACAGATAGAGTAGTCACGGATAAAGAGGGACGATTTGTTATTATCCAGGGCTCCCTTCAAGGGACCACAGTCACACTATGTAATATATACGCCCCCAACGAAACACAAAATTTATTCTTTTCTAAGATATCGTCATTGCTCACACAATGGTCACAGACAAGATTAATCGTAGCAGGTGACTTTAATGTTAATATGACTCCACACGGAGGACATGACTCTCAAAAAACAACAAGTAAACAACATAGACACAATAGCATCATAAAGGCAATTAGAAACTCATTAGATGAACAGGGACTGGTAGATTCATGGGAGGTAGTGTGTAAAGCAAAACATGATCACACTTACTATTCATCGGCACACAAGATATACACGACACTTGACTATATCTACGTTAGCCAAATACTAGCGCCCAATCTCGTAAGAACGGGAACTCAGACATGTGTCTGGTCTGATCATTCACTTATATATCTAGAACTTTCGGGACTCATAAACTACACGAGACACCGGTCATGGACATATAACCCGACTTTACTAAAAGACAGGGAGATACATGTTAGAATGCAAAAGGCATTAAAAGAATACTGGGACATAAACGTTAACACAGTCAAGAACCCACTAATGACATGGGCCGCTCACAAATCGGTGATGAGGGGACTTCTAATAAAGGAACAGTCCATAAAAAACAAGACAGTACTTGCGCTAGTCAACACATTGCAAAAAGAAGTTGAACAGTTAGAGAAGGAACACCAGAGAACACTATCTGAGAGAACATACAAAACATTGATCACTAAAAGAGGGGAGTTAGCTAAATTACTGAATGAAGCTTCTATAAGAGCAGCTCTACGGCTCAAGGCCCATTATTTTGTATACGCAAATAAGCCAGATAGATATCTGGCACACAAACTAAGGGAAAAAAATAAGTTCTTTACTATACCTAAGCTAGTCACACACAGGGGAGAAACTACTTCAGACCCACAAACAATTGCAGACAGTTTTGCTCACTATTACGAGCAATTATATGACGGGAAAAAGGTAGCAGCAGGGAATAATGATACTCATATTTCCAGCTTCTTAGACAAAGCTGATTTGAAAACCATAAGGGAAGATGATTTGGAGACCCTTAACTCAAAGATAACAGCACCGGAAATCCTAGGAGTAATTAAAGATCTCAAAGCGGGTAAGGCGGCGGGACCCGACGGTCTGACGGGAGAATATTACAAACTTTTTAAACAAGAATTACTTCCCCATTTAGTTACTTTTTGTAATGGGATAATGGAGGGGTGGGAATTACCCAGAGAAATGCTTCAGGCAAAGATTATAGTTATACCAAAAGGTGGGAAAAATAGTAAACTATGTCAAAACTATCGGCCAATCTCCCTGATCAATCATGATATAAAAATATTTGCTAAGGTAATGGCGAATAGACTAAAAAAGATATTACCCTCCCTGATCCACCAAGATCAGGTGGGATTTGTCCAAGATAGAGAAGCCCCTGATAATGTTAGACGAACGCTTACTTTACTGGACTACCTAAACGCGACAGGGACACCAGCTCTATTCCTGTCGCTAGACGCAGAAAAAGCGTTCGACAGGGTGGACTGGAAATTCATGTTCAAGGTATTAGAGGCCATGGGATTTAATGGAGCCTTTATTAAGGCGTTAGGTATCATTTACTCTGGGCCGACGGCAGTGGTGGGAGCAGCAGGTTACTTATCAAGGCAAATTAACATTCTAAATGGGACACGGCAGGGGTGCCCGCTATCACCGTTGCTATTTGCAATTTGTATAGAACCGTTGGCTGCATATATTAGGAATTCGAGAGACATCTCAGGAGTGCAAGTAACAATCTCTGAGTATAAATTGATGCTGTTTGCGGATGATGTGTTGCTAACGATTACTAAGCCTATGAGCTCCTTGCCCCACCTATACAAAATATTAGGAGAGTACGCGGAGATTTCGGGCTATAAGATAAACTCTGACAAGTGCGAGGCGTTAGCGATCAATTTACCACAGCATACTAAGAAAGCAATAGAGTTAAATTTTGCATTCTCATGGGTTAAGAGTCATATCACGTATCTAGGAATCAAAGTGGGCGACAAACTGACGGACCTCTATAGATTAAACTATATCCCTGTTTACAAAACCATTAGAAATGACTTAAGGAAGTGGAAGAAACATAATTTTTCATGGTATGGTAGGCTAATGTCTATTAAGATGAATATCCTTCCTAGACTAATGTACTTATTTCGAGCAATACCGACTAATATACCCCTCCCAGAACTAGAAACTTTACAGGTAGATCTTCTGAAATTTTTGAGAGGAGACGGTAGAACCAGAATAGCATCACAGCTGCTGAAGCTACATAGGCAGGCAGGAGGAGTAGGGGTTCCAAATCTAGTAGAATATTTTCACGCCTCAAGATTGGCACAGACGGTTCTCTTGAGCAAACACAACATGGATATGGTATGGCCACAGGTAGAATCGGAGATAGCGAGCAGCGCTAGAGCAGCAGACATTATATGGGACCCAGATGCACTTCCAAAAGTGGGAACATATAGATCACCAATAACACTAGAAGCAGTCAGACTGTGGAATAAGATAGCGATAGGGCTGCGGCTTTGTAGTCCGGAATCATTGTTAAAACCAATCAAGTTTCTTCTACCTAGAGATTCGAGAAAATTAGTAGATAAATGGGCGAATAAAGGCCTATATAGGGTGGCCGACTTTGTATCGGGCCCCAAACTGCTTACGTTTAACCAAATTAGGGACCAAATTGACCCAGAAAAACTACATTGGTTTTTGTATTTACAGATCAACTCGGCAGTAACAGCATACATGAAACACAAACAAGCACACCCACTCACTGAACTGGAGAGAATGGTCAAGATAGATACTAGGGGGAAAAAACTGATCTCGCGACTTTATGTATTAATTCAGAAAACCAAATATGACACTAAACTGGCTGTTACAGAGAGATGGGAGAGAGATACAGCAGAGGTATGGAATACGGGTGAATGGAACGAAATGATGCTGAACTCTTACGGGGGTATGATTAGTGCAGACATGAGAGAAAATTGTATCAAAGTAATGTTCAGATGGTATTTGACACCTGAGAGGACAGCATACTTTATCTCAACACACAATGGACACTGCTATAGGGGCTGCCCAGAAAAAGGTACTTACCGACACATGTGGTGGGATTGTCAAAGGATACAAGCACTGTGGGAAAAATTATCAGAATTGATAGGTAGCTTACTGGGAGATAGAATTAATCTCACAATATCACAGGCTTTGCTACACGAAAGGGTAAAACCTTTCAACACGACAATCAACAAGTTTATTAGAATACTCTGCACATGTTTAAGAATATGCATAGCCCGTCATTGGAAAGTTGGAGCACCTACATGGCGGGAAGTGGTAGGGAAGATTGCAGACACGTACACCCTATCAGAACTGGCAGCTTGGTCACAGGGGCAACCAGAGCAGTTTCAGAAGATCTGGTACTACTGGATATTAGGTCAGGGTAATACTTAAGAGATGCAGAGGTAGAAGGAGGAATATAGGAGGTCTCCTGGATTACATGTGATCTAGAACATTAAACGAGGAAATACCCATAGACAAGAAAACAATGATCTTTTTTTAGGAACAGTTAGAGCTTAAGGATGACTAGTTTGCTTAGGAAATTGTATGGCACCACCCGGGGGGGGGGGGGGGGGGAGGGAGGGAAGTTGAGGGGGAGTTAAGGTTAGTTAAGGTTTTTTCCTTTCTTGTACTAAATGTATGAGACGGATTAGATACTTTTAAGAATTGTGAAAAGGGGATATGATACTGTGATATCGTCATGATACCTGTAGAAATGGTGGTTCCATGTATAAGACATGGTATTATTCTACAATGACATCTGTATAATCGTGTCCCTACATTTGAATATGTTTTGATTTGTTTTTCCTCATTGTTTGCTGTAAAACTATTGTATTTAATAAAAATCATTTCAACCTAATATGTCTCTAAGTCCTAAACCACAAGGTTGTTAAATGATTTTCAAGGCATGCTCTAAGCAAGAAGATGTTTTTTTCTGTATTAATAAATTACATATTTTTTGTAGTAACTGACTTTTTTTCTCAAAGATCTTACCAGGAGTTCATTAAAGAGACAGGAAAATAGAGGTAAATTTAAAAGTGTCTTAAAATTACATGCTCTATCGGAATCATGCAAATTTAATTTTGACTTTCCTATCCCTTTAATTAACCTTTAGTGACATCACTGAGCATTCAATGAATTAACTAAAACCACAGAAGTGCAAGATAAAGTAAACAGAGCAATTAATTTATATTGTAAAAATATGAAAAACTAAGTTTAAAATGTGTGTGCATAGTATTTTTGTGTGTATGTATATATGTTTTGTTGCCTCT
Source organism: Bombina bombina (assembly GCF_027579735.1). Classification (NCBI taxonomy): domain Eukaryota; kingdom Metazoa; phylum Chordata; class Amphibia; order Anura; family Bombinatoridae; genus Bombina; species Bombina bombina. The sequence continues at coordinate 893,579,694 of NC_069499.1, forward strand.
TTGTGATTTGCATTTTTTAGATGTAGCACGATCCTTTGGTGAAGTCTTATGGTGATTGCTTATTATGTCTGTTTGATTTGGTCCTCTGAGGTGCTCCGTAACATCCTGGCACTTGCGCAGTAGCGCTTGGTAGGCGTGCAGGGACACAGCTGCTTGGGATCACACATTGATGGGTTCTTCTTAACCCTTTAAGGACACAGTTTTCAGTTTGCTCAATTGTTTTATGACGGAAAAATTCTGTCATATGTCCTTAAGAGGTTAAATAGGTGAGTGTTTTGTTTGTTCTGTTGGTCTGAGGACGGGGGTAACCCTGAAAATGTTAACTGTGAAATAAAGGATTATCTTTTGAAAACGGTGAATGCCTTCCCATTGTCTGTTCATTGTCTATGTTGCCTTGAAGAGCACCCCGGAAGTTGTGCATTAAAGTGTGTGCTGGCTCCCCCATACATGAAATTATATATATATATATATATATATATATATATATATATATATATATATATATATATATATGCAGTGTATATATTTAGATAGTACAAGATAGTTGATTAATTTACTTCCATTTAAGTTATGTTTACTTTCAAACAGGAAGCTTAATTAACTCACATGTAAATGTAAGTAAATGATTTTGTCTTTTCTCCCTTGTTATGATAAACAACAAGACAATAATATCCATAGTATGTCCATCACCACTGTCCACCTCACTGAAGGCTGAGCCCAGTAAATCTGAAGAAGAATAGACCGTGAGTCAGGTTGGTGGCCAAAAAGATTATCTACACACTTTTAAAATATATAATATGGCCCATATTAGTTTCATGGGCATTCAATTTCAAAACCATAAGCATTAATGTATATGTGGCACTATAGTACCTGCAACTCTTCTGGGGAGGCTTTACACAACATATTGGAGAGTGTCTGTGGGAATTTGTTCCCATTCAGCAAAAAGAGCATTTGTGAGGTCAGGCACTAATGTTGGACAAGAAGCTTTGGTTTACAATTAATATTTCAATTCATTGAAAGGATGAGGTGGAATCCTATAAAAGTCCCATATTAAAGGGATATAAAATCCAAAACATTTATTTAATGATTCAGATAGTGCATACAGTTTTAAACAACTTTCTAATTTATGTTTATTCTCACATTTTCTTCCTTTTCTTTTGATTCTTTTTTGAAAGCAGGGATGTAAGCGCATGAGTGTGCACTTGTCTGCAGCACATATTGGCAGCAGTTTTGCAACATTGTGATACATCAGCAAGAACACTAGATGGCAGCAGTATTTCCTGTCATGTAGTGCTTCAGGCATGTGCACACTACCTACCTAGGTATCTCTTCAACAAAGAATAGCATGAGAATGAAGCAAATTTGATAAGAGAAATAAATTGGAAACTTTTTTTAAAATTGTATTCTTTATCTGAATAATGAAAGAAACATTTTGGGTTTCTTCTCCCACTGAGCTCTTCAGTAGGACCAATCATAATGTCAATGTTTATCTAGGGAGATTTCATGGCTATGTGCTGGATTTTATGCATCTGTTAACAATGGGTGTGGCTGAAACTACTGAACTTAAACTTTGTCTCCCTAGGATGTGGTTAAAGCAATATGATGTCGTCATGAAAGGCGCTTCAGAGCATATTGAAGCCTGGTTCCCCTCAGAAGACAGTGCTTGTCAGAGGGAAGTGAAGGGAGTATTGCCTCTTGACACCATGTTTTTGCATAAAGGGAAATCTTCTCATGGGTTATCTGTAAATTCGGTCACAGGGATTCATCTTTTGCCTCCCTTTACAGATTGACGTTATACTCCTATTACCTCTGCTGATATGTTTCAGTACTGGTTTGACTGTCTGCTATCTGTGGACAAGTGTCTAGGGTAAGTATATTTAAACTTATTTAACAGACACAGATATGGATTGGTCACTTTTTTTAAAGATATTCCTATGTATTACCATATATAAAAGCCCTGGGAAAGGCATTATTCCCCTGAATACTCCTTTTTATTAAATATGTCTAGGCTATGTTTTTAGCGATCTAGGGTTAAATGGGCACTCAGTCAGTTTAAATGAAACATTTATATGTTTGATTTAATCATACTAAAGTTACCATAGATGTAATTTTTTTTCGTACTTTTAACCAGACCTCTGCTCCATGTAGCCTATGTTTTTGTCATCACATACGAGCGAGCATAACAGGACGTTATTTAAAATTGAACATCCGCATTTTTCTCTTTCCTCAAAGCTTGCTCTTAAATAAGGGGGTTACATTGGTGTATTTTTGCTAACTTAATTTTTTTTGGCCTTATTTGCCAATATGGAGCAGCCTGATCCTGTCCCTGAAGCTACCATAGGAACTGAGCCAGTTGAACACCTTTCTACCAAAGCTAAGTGTGCTTATTGTAAAGTAACTGAAATACTTTCTTCAGCTCATTTATATGGCTCCTATTTAGATTTTTTATCACGTTCCTAATGTTTCTTTGTGTTCAACTGCACCTACTGTTTTTTACTCACAGACTAATGCAGAAGGCATACCCACAGCAATGAAAGTGTTTATTGCAGATGCCATTGATGAGGCCCTGACTGCTCTACCGCCTTCAAATCAACGTAAAAGGTCAGCACATGTTTTGCCTTCTACTAGTAATATATGTACTGATCGATAGAATACTGAAGTATCTTCTATTGATGGGGATTCCTCTGATTCTGAGGTTCCTACATCAGACACAGATTGATAATTTTTATTTTCTATTTAAAATTGAGCATATTTGTACTCTTTTAAAAGAAGTTTTATTCATTTTAGGGATTGAAGAAACAAATCCTTCTGATGATATACCCTGTATTTGTCTAAATTCAGTGTATAAAACTGTTGTCAATCTTCCTGAGTTTTTTCCTTTTCCTGACGCTGTCTTTGATATGATTGCTAAAGAATGGTCAAAACCGGCTACTTCTTTTAACCCTTCTTCAAGGTTTAAAAGATTATATCATTTACCTACTGCTAATTTAGAGCTTTGGGAAATAGTCCCCAAGGTTGATGGGGCCATTTCCACTCTTGCCCAATGTACTACTATTCCTTTGAAAGATAGTACTTCTTTTAAAGGAAACTTGAATCGTATCTTAGAAGGGCATACTTACATACTGGTTAAATTATTTGACCAACCATTTCTATTGCTATTGTAGCTGCTGCATCTACTTTTTGGCTATCTAGTCTTGCTCAGCAGTTATCTTCAGATCATGAATGTTCCAACATTCTTCATTTACTTCAACATGCAAATAATTTTATTTGCAGTGCAGTATTTTATATCATGAAAAAAAATCAACATTAAGACATTGTCCTTATCTATTCTTACTAAAAGAGCTTTAAACCTTGAAATGCTAATATGGTGTCTAAAACAAGATTATTGTCTTTTTCTATTCAAGGAAAGAATGTATTTGGTTCCCAACTAGATTAAATTATTTCCACTATTACTGGAGATAAGGGAGTTTTTCTTCCTCAAGACAAAAAATCTAAGGGGAAATTTAAGGCTCCCAATCGTTTGCATTCCTTTCATCAGAATTAAAGGGACAGTCAACCATAGAATTGTTATTGTTTTTGTTTTAAAAGATAGATAATCCCTTTATTACCCATTCCCCAGTTTTGCATAACCAACACAGTTATATTAATGTACTTTTTACCTTTGTGATTACCTTGTATCTAAGAACCTTCTTCCAGCCCCCTGATCACATGACTGTGACTGTTTATTATCTATTGTCTTAAGTCCTATCTGAATAATGAAAGTTTAATTTATACTTGACTGTCCCTTTAAGAACAGAAAACTGTCCCCTCCCCTAAATCTTTCTTGCTCTAACTGGAGACCTTCTTCAAATTGGAACAAATTCAAACAATATAAGAAACTAATCCAGCCCCTAAGACAGTGTGAAGGTGCTGCCCCCAACCTAGTTCTTCTGGTAGGGGGCAGACTAAAACTTTTTGGTCAGAATCTGTCCACAATCCATGGATTCAGAATATAATTTCTCAGGGATATCAAATTGGATTTAGAATAAACCCTCCTATGGGAAGATTTTTTCTCACCCATATTCCAAGTCATCCAATAAAAGCACAACATGCGTTTCAGACGTGGAATTCATGGAAGTGATTGTCCCAGTTCGCTTACAGAAACAAGGGACGGGTTTTTATATAATTCTCTTTATTGTACCGAAAAAGGAAAGCAATTTCAGACCAATTTTGGATCTCACAAATTTGTGAGATGGAAACTATAAGGACTATAAGGACTATTCTGCCTTTTGTTCAACAAGGTCACTTTATGTCCACAATTGACTTACAGGATGCTTACCTTCACATCCCAATCCACCCAGAACATTCAAAATGTAACATTCTCCTGTAATTCTGATAGCCCCTGCGTGGCCTCACAGGATTTGGTATGCAGACCTGGTTCGGATGTCTAGTTGCCCTCCGTGGCCCCTTACTCTAAGGCTAGACCTTCTGTTTCAAGGTCCCTTTTTCCATCAAGATCTAAAGTCTCTAAACTTAATGGCATGGAAATTGAACTCTTAGTTCTCAGTCATAGAGGATTCTCATAGCGGAAAGTGATTAACACTATGATTCAGGCCCGCAAACCAATTTCAAGGAATAATTTTTACAACGTTTGGAAAACTTATATTTCATGGTGTTCTTCTCATGATTTTTCTGGCATTCTTTTAGAATTCCTAGAATTCTTCAGTTTCTTCAGGATGGTTTGGATAAAGATTTATCTGCCGGTACTTTAAAAGGTCAAATATCTGTTCTTTCTGTAATGTTTTACAGAAAAATTCCTCATCTTCCAGATATTCATAGTTTTGTTCAGGCTTTAATTCAAATTAAACCTGTTATTAAACCTATTTATCCTCCTTGGAGTCTTAATTTGATTTTAAAGATCTTACAAGCTTTCTTGGAAAGTATTGTTTCTTTTGGCTTTCACTTCTGCTAGAAGAGTTTCTGAATTGTCGTCTTTCTCTTGTGAGTCTCCATATATGATTTTTCATCAAGATACAGCTGTTTTGTGGACTTCTTTCAAATTTTTACCTAAGGTTGTGAACTCTCACAACATTAATAGGGTAATTATTGTTTCTTTTTTGGCTCATAATAAAAAAAAATCTACAGAAAAAGCTTTGCATTCTTTGGATGTTGTTAGAGCATTTAAATATTCTGTTGATGCTACTATAGATTTATGAAAAACTACCAGTCTTTTGTTCTGTTTTCTTGTTCTAAAAAAAGGCCAGAAGGTTTCCATTTCTTTGGCCTCTTGGTTGCAACTTTTGATTCACAAAGCTTATTTGGAGGAGGATAAGTCTCCGCCTCAGAGAATTACAGCTCATTCTACTAGATGTTGATCAAATTTGCAAAGCGGCTACTTTGTCTCCTCTGCATACCTTTATGTAAATTTTACCATTTTTATGTTTTTGCCTTGTCAGAAGCAGCTTTTTGTAGAAAGATCCTTCAGGCAGTTGACTCAGTTTGATAATTGTGCCTATATTTTTATTTTGAGTTTTGAGACAGTGCCCATAAAAATCTATGTATCTTTTGTTACTGTGTAGCATTTTATCAGCATGACCTTCAAACTCTTTACCTTTTGTAACATATCTGATACATTATTTACATTTGGGACTTAGTTTTTAAACAATATTTTGTTAAATTTTCTTTACTTTTACATTTCATTATCTCAGCATACATATACCTCTAATGTCTCATACCATATTCCTGTGTTTAATAATATAATTATTAATATTCACAATACATATAGACCAACTGATTCATTTATTAGTTCTTTATCTTAATATGGAATAAACTATTGCCAGAAGTGTATGTCTCCTTCAATATCCATTCCCTTTGGCTTATATGTATTGAGGGTAAAAATCAATATGCTTATTTTTTCTTAGCAAGGATGAACTGGCAGTCTTGAAGCTAGGTTTGAATTCTGTCTCCTCCACATATTTCAATGTATACAACACTTTAGTGGATGTGAATAGATTTATTTGATCATTAACTCAGAAAAAGCATTACTTGAGAGATGAGTCTGTGGAGAGAACAGTATCACACGACTATTTCCGATTTCAGGATGAAGTAAGATTTTTGGATTTATATCACCTATATAGGGAAAGCCAGTTCCTAGAGGTAGGAAAGAGTTAACATAGTGGCTTTAAGCCTAAATCTATATTCTATCATATTCAGACTAGGGGGGATAAATTAGAATTTTTTCATAAGAGAGTTGAGAAAGATCTAATAGCGGTGAAAAATCACAATAAAAAATATAAAAATAATCTTACCCTGGGAGAAAGGAGAGGTCTCAATAAATTTAAAAAGAGAGAGGATATTGTGATTAAGCAGTCTGACAATGGAGGCTTAATTGTGGTCATGAATAAGATATATTATGTCCAAAAAGCACTTAGACAGTTTAGCGATAGAGAAGTGTATGAAACTCTACCCAATAATACAACCTCTTATTTTCAGCAGGAGCTTAAGGATTTGTAAGATGATGGTTTGGCACTAGGAGTGATAGACAAGTTGACTTTCGAATACTTATATGTGGAGAACCAGTGATTCCTATCTTTTACCACATACCTAAGGTTCACAAATCAATTACTGATGTTAGGGGGAGACCCATTGTATAAGGAATAGGTTCTCTTTTTCAAAATGTATCCAATTGGGTTGAATCTTTACTCCAACCATTGGTGTGGAAATTTTTTTCCTTCCTTAGAGATACAAAACATTTTCTGAGCTTGACTAAAGATCTAGATTGGACTAATCAATATATTTGTTTAACAGTAGATGTGGTAGACCTTTATTCTGCCATACCCCATGTTGAGGGACTAAAAGCAATTGAATATATGATGGATCTTTTTAGTGAATATGACTTTGTATTGAAATGTTACATATTGAGGGTATTGAGATACTTGCTGACACACAACTATTTCCAATTTGACCAGGTTTTCTATCTGCAGAGACAGGGGACAGCGATGGGAGCAAAATTTGCTCCAGCTTACCCCAATCTCTTTATGGGACGGTGGGAGCTGTCCCATGTCTATGCAGAAAAACCATATCGCCATACCCTGGTTGGGTACAAAAGATTTATTGACAATCTATTGTTTATATGGTCTGGTACAGAGGGAGAAGGTTCACAGTTTGTATATTTCCTCAATAACAATCAAGTAGGCCTGCAATTTAGACAACATATGTAATATCATACGTCAGAATCTTCCTATTTTATGGGCAGATGACCACCTCAAAGTGGTTGTTGAAGGTGGATGCTAATTTGTTTCTAGACAAAACATGACCATCGGTAACATAATTTCACCCAAGTACACTTAGGCGACTAAATAGAGAGAGTAGCTGGCTAACATGTAAGGGGCATTATCACTGTGGTACCTGTAGGTGTGTGGCATGTTACTATACACAAGTTAATAAGATATTCCAGTCCAACAACACACAGAGGGTATATGAGTGTAAATATTGTACCAACTGTAGATCAGTTTGTCTCATTTACATGATCACATGCACAAGCTGTAGGATACAATATATAGGATGCACCTCACGTGAAGCCAGAATAAGGATTAGGGAACATCACACAGATATTAAAAATGGGGTTGATGGTACAGGTGTAGCAAAAGATTTTATTTATGAACATTTGCACAAAACAAATTATTCTCTTGGATGATAATAGATCTAATTAAAACAAAACCAAGAGGGGGTGATGCAATTAAGGAATACTTATTTAACACATTTGGAGCCATAGATTTACTTCATATTCTCATGGTTTATCTATGTAGTAATTAACAAACTGACTAATCAAGAATTGTAAGCATTTGACATTTAAAAAGTGAATGACAAGAAAATATCGCCTAGATTTAGAGTTTGGCGTTAGCCGTCAAAACCAGCGTTAGGGGCTCCTAACGCTGGTTTTAGGCTACCGCTGGTATTTAGTCAATAAATTAATTAAATAAATTACCTACAATTATCTACAATTAAGGTAGAAAAATCTGATTGGCTGATTTAATCAGCCAATCAGATTGAGCTCGCATTCTATTGGCTGTTCTGATCAGCCAATAGAATGCAAGCTCAATCTGATTGGCTGATTGGATCAGCCAATCGGATTGAACTTGAATCTGATTGGCTGATTCCATCAGCCAATCAGATTTTTCCTACCTTAATTCCGATTGGCTGATAGAATCCTATCAGCCAATCGGAATTCAAGGGACGCCATCTTGGATGACGTCCCTTAAAGGAACCTTCATTCTGTGTTAGGACGTCGGAAGAAGAGGATGGATCCACGCTGGAGGTCTTGAAGGTGGAGCCGCTCGTCGTCGGATGGATGAATATAGAAGATTCCGCTTGGATGAAGATGTTTGCTGGTCCGGATCTCCTCTTCTGCCCGGATAGGATGAAGACTTTGGAGCCTCTTCTGGACTTCATCTTGCCGGATAGGATGAAGACTTCGGGACCCTCTGGAGGACCGATCGGTGATACCCGGCGTGGTGAAGACAAGGTAGGAAGATCTTCAGGGGCTTAGTGTTAGGTTTATTTAAGGGGAGTTTGGGTTAAATTAGGGGTATGTGGGTGGTGGGTTGTAATGTTGGGGGGGGTATTGTATGTTTTTTTTTACAGGCAAAAGAGCAGAATTCTTTGGGGCATGCCCCGCAAAAGGCCCTTTTAAGGGCTGGTAAGGTAAAAGAGCTTTTCAATTTTAATTTTAGAATAGGGTAGGGCATTTTTTTATTTTGGGGGGCTTTGTTATTTTATTAGGGGGCTTAGAGTAGATGTAATTAGCTTAAAATTGTTGTAATATTTTTATTATGTTTGTAAATTATTTTTTTATTTTTTGTAACTTAGCTTTTTTTATTTTTTGTACTTTAGTTAGTTTATTTAATTGTATTTATTTGTAGGTATTTGTAGGTAATTTATTTAATTAATTTAATGATAGTGTAGTGTTAGGTTTAATTGTAGATAATTGTAGGTAATTTATTTAATTAATGTATTGATAGTGTAGTGTTAGGTTTAATTGTATCTTAGGTTAGGATTTATTTTACAGGTAATTTGGTAATTATTTTAACTAGGTAGCTATTAAATAGTTATTAACTATTTAATAGCTATTGTACCTGGTTAAAATAAATACAAAGTTGCCTGTAAAATAAATATAAATCCTAAAATAGCTACAATATAATGATTATTTATATTGTAGCTATATTAGGGTTTATTTTACAGGTAAGTATTTAGCTTTAAATAGGATTAATTTATTTAATAAGATTTATTTTATTTCGTTAGATTTAAATTATATTTAATTTAGGGGGGTGTTAGGGTTAGGGTTAGACTTAGCTTTAGGGGTTAATAAATTTATTAGAGTAGCGGTGAGGTCCGGTCGGCAGATTAGGGGTTAATACTTGAAGTTAGGTGTCGGTGATGTTAGGGAGGGCAGATTAGGGGTTAATACTATTTATTATAGGGTTATTGAGGTGGGAGTGAGGCGGATTAGGGGTTAATAACTTTATTATAGTAGCGGTGAGGTCCGGTCTGCAGATTAGGGGTTAATAAGTGTAGGTAGGTAGTGGCGACGTTGGGGGCGGCAGATTAGGGGTTAATAAATATAATATACAGGTCGGCTGTGTTAGGGGCAGCAGATTAGGGGTACATAGGGATAACGTAGGTGGCGGCGGTGTACGGAGCGGCAGATTAGAGGTTAAAAAAATATGCAGGGGTCAGCGATAGTGGGGGCGGCAGATTAGGGGTTAATAAGTGTAAGGTTAGGGGTGTTTAGACTCGGGGTTCATGTTAGGGTGTTAGGTGCAGACATAGGAAGTGTTTCTCCATAGGAAACAATGGGGCTGCGTTAGGAGCTGAACGCTGCTTTTTTGCAGGTGTTAGTTTTTTTTTCAGCTCAAACGGCCCCATTGTTTCCTATGGGGGAATCGTGTACGAGCACGTTTTTGAAGCTGGCCGTGTCCGTAAGCACCACTGGTATTCAGAGTTGCAGTGGCGGTAAATATGCTATACGCTCCCTTTTTGGAGCCTAACGCAGCCCTTCTGTGAACTCTCAATACCAGCGGTATTTAAAAGGTGCGGGGGAAAAAAAGCACGCGTAGCTAACGCACCCCTTTGGCCGCAGAACTCTAAATCTAGCGGTATGTTAGCACATAGCCCTTTGAATTTCAGAGGAGACTAACACATTTTTTGGGTCCAATGTTCCCTGGAGAGGTCAAAATGCATATCACATGTGTTTTCTACGAAATGCTGATAATCAATAGTTTGTTAGCCAATTTACAGCATTTGAAGAAATCCTATCACAAAATGTGTGTTTGGCCTCTTTAGGGAGAATCTCAGTGTGCCTAAGGAAGAATAGTTGAATAATTGGTAAAACTGTATAATTAACCATGGAACTCTAGCAGTGATCATCATAATATATCCAACTGTTTAACTTTACCAACAGACCAAACTGCACCCTGGGAGTTCTGCATGCAATGTGATAAACTCCCATATTCTATTATGACTGTTGTATTCAAAATAGTAAAATAGTAAACATAATACAGTTTATGTGCCTGGTGCTTTGTGTTTATATTTTCACACATAATCTTTCTTGCACCCAAGATTACCAGGGGATGCTGGTTGAAGACAGCTGCCAAACAGTGCCGAATTGCACATCTTTATCCATTCTCTTATTTCAATTGTAATAGCAAGTTTATAGAGAAGAGATATATGTGTATTTTGTATTTTGCATTTCAGATTAATATGATTTGCTAATTTTTCTGCAATTTGAATATTTTTTGAAGATTAACTCTTCTGAGACCTTTGATAGCAACATGGTCTGTTGCTTTTTAAAAATGGTTTACTCTTTATTCTCTATATATAAATAGCTATATAATAAAATGTACATGCAATGATTTCAGATTGTAGTATTAACTGCTAAAATATGACTAGGGAAATTATTTTCAATATACTTTATTTACTTTGCTCCTTTTTTTCTATAATTTAAATATAAAAAATGTAGATTTTAAATTTCTGCAGCGTTCACAAGCTTAACTTGTCTGTTTCTAAATGAACCCAGCAGAGGTGATAAGAAAAGATACAAGAGAACATGACAAAGAAAGTTTTTCATCAAAATGACAGTAGCAAATAAGGTATTTTGAGAGAGACGTTTGAATATTTAAAAAACTGCTGCAAACAATATGTTAATATATTCAGAAATAATTAATACTCACCTAATTTATTTCAAGATTACATAATACATGGCGTATTATGTTCCTTTAATATTTTAATACATACTGTATATATCTACCACTCTATTAGGTGCTGCTAAGGAACTGAGATCTTTCATGAGTACATGCAGATTAAGCCACATACCATAGCCTATAATTATGAATGAGATGTTACATTGTCTCATAATGTTACCCATATCTGTCTACCAGTACTTTTTAACCCTCTGCATATGATATTCCAATTTTACATTAAAGGGGCATTAAACCCCAAATTCTTCTTTCATGTTTCTATTAGAACTTTCAATTTCTTTCATACAGGTGGTGAGGTCCACTACCCATTGCTCATGGAAATTACTCTTCTCTACCACTAAGAGGAGGCACAGTTTCCAAAACCTCAAGAGCTCTATAAAACCTCTCCTACCTCACACATACCTCAGTCTTTACTTTGCCTCCGCTGGAGGTTGTTAAAGTATGAAGATGCGCATGTGTTCTATGATTTATGATCCAATGGTTTTACCTCATGGTAAATCCTTCATAGGCCCTCTGTAATCAGTCGTTCTATTGTAGTAATTTTCAAAGTGTAAGGCAGGCCTCTCATGGGGGCGCTAGAGCATATAAGGGGAGGCACGGAGCAATGACTCTTTGCACTATTGCATGGATACCACAAGCAGCAGCTGAATTTGGCAAAACATAGAACTTTTTTAAGAGCCAACAATGAGACTTGCCATGTTCTGTTTGTTATTTTGATCAGTAACTTGTGTTTAACACAGGAGTAACAAAGTGTAAGTTGAAACCTGAGTTCAGCTCTTTTTTGGTTAAGCAGAATAAGCTTTTGAGAGTTGTGTGTGAACCCTGTATCTGATGCAAATTCCTCAAATATTACACTTTTCTTTAAAGAGATAAAATAAAGTAACATCTACTATGAGGGGGGAGGTGCACAGCCGGACTTTTCTATTGATATCCTTTGTTGAAAAAGATATTTTGTAATCTAAGAAGAAACAATAAACTACTGTGAGCTAGCTGCTGATTGGTTGCTGCACATGTATGCATTTTGTCATTGGCTAACCAAGTGTTCATCTAGCTCCTAGTAGTGCATAGCTGCTTATTAAAAAAAGGATACAAAGATAATGTAGTGAATTTGATAATAGAAGTAAACTAGAAAGCTGAAAAATATTGTTCTATGTGAATCATAAAAGAAAATGTGTAGGTTTCATGTCCCTTTAACATGCATTTGTTTTGTCAAAGTCAATATGGCAGTATTTTTTATTTGGGTTTTGCAATAGATAGCATATTATACAGGATTCATCTTTATCTTTCTTTAGCTTTCTCTTAAATTGCCCCTTTTGGTGATTATATGTGTATGATTGTTGTTTTTTTAAATTAAATTTACTGCCACACCCCTGATTACTTTACACACACACACACATACATATATCACACACACACACACACACACACATATATCACACACACACACATATATATATCACACACACACATATATCACACACACACATATCACACACACACACACACACATATATCACACACACACACACACACACACACACATATATATATCACACACACACATACATATATCACACACACACACACACACACATATATATATATATATATATATATCACACACATATATATCACACACATCAATATCATATATACACACACACACATATATATCACACACACACATATATCACACACACATATATATATATATATCACACACACATATATATCAGACACATCTATATCACATATACACACACACATATATCACACACATCTATATCACATATACACATACACACACACATATATATCACACACATCTATATCACATAGACACACACATATATATCACACACACACATATACAGTATATCACACACACACATATAAACCAATGCAATGCTTTTATTAAAAACATGTTAGCAAATTGTTAAGAAAAGCTATATTTTAGTCTTTCAGTATCAAAATCCAAAAGGGCTAGATTCTTCATAGAATACTAAACATATTTTAGTTCTGGTGGCTGTGTTGAATCTGGGAGAAAGTTCATGTCTACGCTATTGATATAAATATATATGTAAATATTGCAGGACCCACACTCACATCTCATTGTAGTCCACCTACCAGTGTACAGGAACAGTTAAACATAATCCAGTAGACAGCGATCCACACTTACTGGATATATAGAAAGTATTAACAGTCTATTTTGAAGACAGTGACGTTTTGGGGTTACAACCTCTTCATCAGTCTAAGTGGTTGAGCCTGATGAAAGGGCTGTGACCCTGTAATGTCACTCTTTTTACAAAAGATTGTTAATACCCTCTACAAATCCAGAGAGAGAAAGACGAGGAGAGAGAGAAAGACAAAGAGGGAGACATATATATAGTAGACATTACCAAGCATCAAAATAAATTAATTTTTTGTTTATTTTATAGTAGGATAATATGTATATATTCTATTGAATATAAATTATATACATGCACACACACATATAGTGTATAAGTATATATATATTATTTTATTTTTTGCAAAAAGATTCAAAGCTCATTTCATTTAAGATTCTGAAGACTAATTATATCCTTCTTTGATATGGGCAGAATTCTTATTGTCAACAGTTTTAGGGCATGAAAAATTCATTCTGCACTGTGATAATAACTGAGACCTCTTCAGTATGTCCTATGCTCACTGATATCTGAAGTGGCTTGAGGACATTTTTGAATGACAAATGTCAAGAAGATATTGAGAAGCATTCACAATGTCTCCTTAATGGATTCTTTTATCTTCCGCCTGCTTCTTGGGAAACTCTATTCATGTTAGATCCTATTTATGTTAAAGGGACATTAAACCCAAATTTTTTCTTTCATGATTCAGATAGAGAATACCATTTTAAAAACTTTCTAATTTACTTATATAATCTAATTTGCTTCATTCTTTAGATATCTTTTGTTAAAGAAATAGCAATGCACATCGGTGAGCCAATCACATGAGGCAAGTACGCGCAGCTACCAATCAGAAGCTACTGAGCATATCTAGATATGCTTTTTAGGAAAGAATATCAAGAGAATGAAGCAAATTAGATTATATAAGTAAATTAGAAAGTTGTTTAAAATGGTATTCTCTCTCTGAATCATGAAAGAAAAAAATTGGGTTTAATGTCCCTTTAAGGTAACACATTTAAAAAAACAAAACAAAAAACATTTATATTTAATGTTGATTTCCTGATTATGTAGCATTTTGTTTTAAATATATTACAAGTGGAGAGCAATCAATAATGCAGGGTGTGTCTTACACAAAGAATAATTCACAATCTCATATTACAAGTGGATAGTTAAAGGGACAAAAGTCAAAATTAAACATTCATGATTCAGACAGAGCATGTACTTATAAACAACTTTGCAACTTACTTCTATTACCAATTTTGCTTATTTCTCTTGGTATCCTTTACTAAAGAGTAATCTTAGTCGAGCTTAGGAGTGTGCATGTGTCTTTAGCCATCTGGCAGCAGTATTTGTAACAATATTTATAGCAATGTTATTCATAGTTGCAACAACATATAACATAGCCATAAACATTGTTGCAAACACTGCTGACAGATGGCTAAAGACACAACCACGCTCCGGAGCCAACATAGGATCACTCTTTAATAGAGAATACCAAGAGAACTAAACAAAATTGATGATAGAAGTAAATTGGAAAGTTGTTTAAAATGTCATGCTCTATCCAATCCATTTTAGTTTAATTTTGACTTTGCAGTCCCTTTAAAATTTTAACCAAAGCATCTTAACGTGACAGAAACATTTTCAGTTTGCTTTATACTTTTAGTGGATATCACAGAGTGTGCTATTATCTGCTCGTATTACTAATGGTGAGTTACGTATTGAGTTGAAGCTTAAATCTAAAATACTACGGTAAAATGTAGCACTTTTTAAGATGTGAAAGAAATTGTTATTATTGATAGTATAGCACAGAACTACATGAAGAACTCCACTGCTTGTGCACCCTTAGTTTAGCACTAGAGTGATATCCTACTTTTTTTTTTCTGTGCGCACACATAAAAGTCTATTACGTGAGGGATTTATAGCCCCGCGCCATCCGACATGCAGAAGTTAGAGCGCACTAACGTCAAGCAACAAAAAATTACTTTGCGATCGTAAAAGGAGTGCAAAAATAGAATAATTTTTGATTGGACGCGAGTAATGTTTACACACACTTCTAGCGCTAATATTTTTGCACTCCACTTCTGATTTAGGCTTTAGTATTATCTTGATTTTTAAAGTTTTTGAGATTAATATATTGCACCTAAATTTTTCCCATATTTAATAAAAACTACACCTTATACCTAATATTCAGTTCACTGGCAATAACAAATTAAAAAACATAGATGAATCACATAAATCTTAGGGAAAAACGCAAAAAGATAAAGTCACGTTGAGGCTGCTGATGCTCTTCTGCATATTGCAGGAAATGGTTTTTATATAAACGCCACTGAGTCGCAGATGCGCTCTTTTGTTTTTATGTATTTCTAGCGGTAGCTAGAAGATAATAGGCTTCTAAAGAAGCAAATGTTCTCACAAAAAATATTTTTTTATACCCATAGGTAATCTTTTATTAAATTAAATCTTTTGGTGGCTTATATAATATTAAAGAATGCAGGTTTAAAGGGTCAATTAACCTCAAAATTTTCTCTACTTTAATTTGTTCCCAATGATCCATTATACCTGCTGGAGTGTATTAAATTGTTTACAAATAGCTCCTTAGCCTTTATATTGGCATTTAAAATAGATGATTTAGCCTTTAGTATCCCTACCTATACTGAAAGTTTCTGTACCTAAGTATAGGCTATTGACAAACTATGAAACACAAACAGCAGAAGAAATTACTCTTACAGTGGGAGGTAGAAGGGATAAAGCTATAAAATGTTAATTTTGAATTGTTCTTTCTAAGTATTGTATAAGAACGGGAAGCATTTGAGTTATAAGATAATAATATCTGTCTGCAAGCTTAGCCTATTTGGATGGGCTGTGGTGTTAAAGGGCAAATTTAGCTGTTTCATTCGCAGAAAGAAGCATAAATGAGCAATTTCTCATACATTTTATATGCTGCAACTGGTATATCAAGCCATGGGGAACACATTCAGGGAAACAGAAATTTACAGCTAACTGTGCCTTTAATAGTAACTTGTATCTTTCTGAGCAAGACCTGTGGATGAAAGTGAATTGTTAAGAAAACATGAAAACGTTACAAGGGATAAGTGATAAACCACTTTCACACACTTACCCAAACAGTTAAATGCTGACACTCATTTCTTATTCAATTAAACTATAATTTACATGTACGGTACTACATTATTTATTTAGTAACTATGCTGGTAGTTATAAAAGTTTGCAAAAATGTACATATAATAAGCAATTAAGGGCTAGATTACGAGTGGAGCGCAAAGTAATGCCACCGCTTGAGATTTTTGTGCTTGTCATGTTGCACCTGTATTATGAGTTAAAAGTACCTGACACGTCAATGAAGGAAAAAAATTGTGGGGGAAAACACCCAACTCTCGCACAAACCTGATTGCATATTCTCATTTGCGCTAACACAACATGATAATATGAATATTTCACATTCCAATGTTCTTCAAATAACAGAATATGTTCTATATATTTATAAATAAATATTTCTACATATATCTGATGGTTTTTGGGAAAAATATGTATGTGTGTTTGTGTGTGTTTTGTGTGTTTGTGTCTGTGTGTGTGTTTGTGTCTGTGTGTGTGTATGTGACTGTGTATGTGTGTGTGTGTTTGTGTGTGTGTATGTGTGTGTGTGTTTGTGTGTGTGTATGTGTGTGTGTATGTGTGTGTGTGTGTATGTGTGTGTGTATGTGACTGTGTATGTGTGTGTGTGTGTGTGTGTATGTGACTATGTGTGTGTGTTTGTGTGTGTGTGTGTGTGTGTATGTGTGTGTGTGTTTGTGTGTGTATGAGCGTGTTTGTGTGTGTGTATGTGTGTTTGTGTGTGTGTGTGTGTATGTGTGTGTGTGTTTGTGTGTGTATGAGCGTGTTTGTGTGTGTGTATGTGTGTTTGTGTGTGTGTGTGTGTGTATGTGTGTGTGTGTTTGTGTGTGTATGAGCGTGTTTGTGTGTGTGTATGTGTGCTTGTGTGTGTGTATGTGTGTGTGTGTTTGTGTGTGTATGAGCGTGTTTGTGTGTGTGTATGTGTGTTTGTGTGTGTGTGTGTATGTGTGTGTTTGTGTGTGTATGAGCGTGTTTGTGTGTGTGTATGTGTGTTTGTGTGTGTGTGTGTGTGTGTGTGTATGTGTGTGTGTGTTTGTGTGTGTATGAGCGTGTTTGTGTGTGTGTATGTGTGTTTGTGTGTGTGTGTGTGTGTGTATGTGTGTGTGTGTTTGTGTGTGTATGAGCGTGTTTGTGTGTGTGTATGTGTGTTTGTGTGTGTGTATGTGTGTGTGTGTTTGTGTGTGTATGAGCGTGTTTGTGTGTGTGTATGTGTGTTTGTGTGTGTGTGTGTGTATGTGTGTGTTTGTGTGTGTATGAGCGTGTTTGTGTGTGTGTATGTGTGTTTGTGTGTGTGTGTGTGTGTGTATGTGTGTGTGTGTTTGTGTGTGTATGAGCGTGTTTGTGTGTGTGTATGTGTGTTTGTGTGTGTGTGTGTGTGTGTATGTGTGTGTGTGTTTGTGTGTGTATGAGCGTGTTTGTGTGTGTGTATGTGTGTTTGTGTGTGTGTATGTGGAAACTGTCTTAATATTTTATTGAGGTTTACATATGAAATAGGGATAATTATCCCTATTTCATATGTAAACCTCAATAAAATATTAAGACAGTTTCCACGTACACAATTACCAGTCATTTTTCTATAGGTACTGGTCACCTGAATATTTTACGTAATGTATTCCATAGCTTCCTATAATTTCCTTACTAGAAAAACCCCAACAAAGTGTAAAGTCTCGGTGGCATTATGCCTTATTTATCAGATGAATGGTAGCCCTTATAGTCACTTTTTTGCTGTGAAAATGGTTTCATTATGTGCATCAAACACTTCATTTTGTGCTGCAGATTAGCAAAAACCTTGTCCCTTTTCAGACTTTTTGATGCAATTATGGAAGGAAGAAAGATGACTTGGTTCTTGTCTTTTATGTAAGATAAACATTTGGATGTAGACTTCATTATTCCTCTTGAGTGCACTAGACAGCATTTTATGATATCTCTTTTGAAGTTATATTTACAGAAGAATTAGAGCTAAATCTGATAGTGCTCTCTTCACACTTTTGACGAATTCATGCTGTAACCTGCCAGGCTAAAGTTGTGCTTTGATTAACCCCTTTTTACACCTGGAGGGAACGACAACCCACTCCTAATCTTCCACACATGACTGCAGTGAACAAACGTATGACGTTAGAGTTACCTTCACAAGTATGAAATCATACATATTATTTTACTAAGAAAATATACTGCACATAACATCTTAGCAAGATGATATTCAATTTAGATGGAAAGCCAATTCATAAATGCTATTAAATGTAATTTATCTATCAATATATATATCTATCTATCTATCTATCATCTATCTTTACTGTATATATATATATATATATATATATATATATAAATGTCATAGAATTATTGCATAGACAGTTAGCAAATCTAAGTAGGTAGTGCTGCTTGTGTTTCCCCAGAAGTACTGTGTAAAGTTCTTATGTGGCGACAAACATGCATCTGTGGTCATGCTTGGGTCAGGAACGGTCCTGCTCTCC
This sequence comes from Bombina bombina, assembly GCF_027579735.1. Taxonomy (NCBI): domain Eukaryota; kingdom Metazoa; phylum Chordata; class Amphibia; order Anura; family Bombinatoridae; genus Bombina; species Bombina bombina. Next base: position 893,598,693 of record NC_069499.1, read on the forward strand.
TCAAGCCCACCATAAACTTTATAATGCTAAAGTAACTGGTGGGGTCAAGTGTAGATGTCGTGAGTGCTGATATTTTAATGACAAGTGCTGCAATAAGGGGAGCTATTGCTCCTTTCACCATGCGTGCATGTATTGCAGTAGGCCCCATCCCGGGGTTGACTGCTCACACAATCATGTGTCCACTAATGATACTATTGATCCAGTGCTTAGTTCTGTGAAGCACCAATCTTTTTACGACTCCCTTGAAATAGCCTTTTACTCGATTGACTTTTCTGGGAATTGAGGTGAACACTGTTGCCTTTCTTTGCAGACTGCCCAAGGATAAAGTTTAGAAGTCGCTGACAACAGTTTCTGCAGCTGTGGCAGTGACTTCTTTTGCTCTGGAGGATCTCCAGTCCCTCTGCACCTGCAGAGTAATATCTATGCGGAAGGTGTTTAACAGACAGGTTGGAGAAACCCTTGTGGGGTATTAGGGAGCATCAGTGTAAGTGCAGGATTTATGATGAGATGAGGGCTGATCTGTTAGTGTAGGAACCTTTCTTGTGTAAATTCAATGGCTTATTGTTTTGGAGGTTGGCTCCATTGTCTAACCAAATTATCCACTTTTCACGGACGCAGCAGGGTCTCATGAGTAAGGAGCATACCTTTAGGGTTTGTAGCACTTACCCTGCTTCCTGGGTAGAGCCAATGGCAAGGTATTTGCGTTCCTTAGTGTTGAAGTGTATACGTTACAACATTAATTTTGTGGCATGGCATATGCCTGGAGTGGCTCCAGGGGCAGTTGCTAATGGCGTGCCATGTCCATCAAATCTTTGGCAGATTCCGGAAGGTGGGCCCCCTTTCTCCCTTAGTACGTGCATCTTTGGCTCAGTCCACTTGGAAAGCTTATTGTCAGTTCTGGAGTGAATGGGAAGCATTCTGCGAAGACATCACCAGTCATAAGGTAGAGCTGAGTCAGGTATTGTTGGATTGGTTACTACAGTTTCAGTCGAGGGGTGTTAGGAGAGGTGCAGTGCAGTCTAGGCTTGCAGCTGTTGCTTATTTTATAAGCTTCAGGGCCTTTCAGATCCAGCTAACACTTTTCTTTTGAGCCAAATAGTGTGAGGATGGGGCAGGTCTGAGAAGGTTTTTTACTGATATCAAGGAGTCCATTACATTTCAGAGGCTAAATAACTTGTGTCAGGGTATGAGCTATTGATGTTAAGGGTGACTTTTGAACTTGCATTCTTTGGCGCTCTTTGCATAGGTGAGTTAGTTTCTCCATTAAATATGTCAGTTGGTAGAGATGTTCAAGTTTCTCATGTACACTTTGTAGATGGGTCAGTTATGTTATTCATCCCTAGATCTAAAACCGATCAGTCCACCAGGGTGCTTGGATATCTATTCTGGCTCAACCTGAGAGGTTGTCTATCTGATGCATTTAATTAGAGATTTTGGGGAAGTCAGGGTAAGGGGTTCACAGCAGTTCTTGGTGCATGAGGACAGTTCCTCCCTGTGTAGTTGCCAATTTCTTAAAGTTTTAGAGAAGGTGGCGAAGACAGCTGGACTTGATGTGGGGAGGATTTCACCCCATTATTGGGGCAGTTATGAGTGCTGCAGCATAGGGTAGGTCAGTTGATGTGATTAAGAGGCTGTGTAGGTGGCACTCACACAGTTACAAGGATTTTCATATTTGTCCTCCTTGTTAGTTATTGCAGTTGTGTTTTTCTTGGACAATTGTTGTTTGGCATTAGCCTTATTTCCTATAGTTGTGTCTAATGATAATTATTTTGTTTTTATTTGCAGGCATTCCTAGAGGTCCAGTTAGAGTGTGGATAGTAGGCCACACCTACATCCATTGGTCTTCCATCAGGGTGTTGTCCTGACCTGTAGTGCAGAACTTAGGATTCTATCCTGTTCAGGCTTCCATTCGGTGGATGGGAAGGAGGGCATGAATAGGAGCAATCTGCTAGCAGTCATAGAGGAGGCATTGGGGTGGGACAAGCCACATATTGTTCTTGAAAGCTGATGTGAGATGGTTCAGTATTAGGATCCCTGGGGTTAGGTTGGGTTGGTCTTCGAGGAGGGTGTGGAGGCATCTTGTTTGTCATTCAGCTGCTTACTAATAAGGATCAATAAGAAGTTGTGGAGAGCTCTAGTAGTCATTAGGAGTTCTGTGATTTGGCAAATAATATAGGTGATTCAAGGCATTTGTATCAAGCAGATGGGTTTCATCTTTCCGATATTGGGCTAGATTTGTTTTTGAATAATTTGAAGGAAGTCTTTTCTCGTTACTTGGTTGGTTAGAGTGGAGCAAGAGCTGCTTCTTGCTGTAAGTTGGGGATGTTCTTGTGGCAGTATCAGGGCCCAATTTTTTTTCTCCATATCCTGTTGAAGTAAGGGTCAAGCTAATAGGAGGCATCTTGTTGTGGCTTGAAGGGTGGAGTGCAGCAGGCGATATTCTTTGTTCCCATTCATTTTTGGAGCCCTGACCTGCTGGTGCATGGAGTCTAGATTAGTAACTCTTGCCCCGTCTTCCTCTGGAACTTTTCCTTTCAAAAGGTTGATTTGTTTTCACGCCGTTAAGTTCTATTTCTGTTAATAAACGCGGCCATGTAAGGTCTTCTCTTCAACTCCATTTGGGTTATTCATGCTAGCCTATTGTCTTTAATGGGTTTTTAACCCTTACTGGAGACAAAAACCTGCAGTGAGTTCAGGTGCAAGCAGGGACAAAGTACAATAATAAGGCAACTACAATTGTGGTAAGGTTGTGCATGGAAGCTGCCACTGTTAGTTGCGATTGCCATGTGATTAGAGATGATGCCCCTATCAAGAGGTCAAAGAACAAATGCATTGTGACATTGAATTAATTTGAAACGTACACCTTACACATTGAAAACAAGCTGGTAAGTGAATGTGTTTGTTCAGATTTTACTGAGCATGTTAAAAAATATTTTTCAGATAATCCATTTGGAGCTGTTCTATAATGAGTAAAACATGTTTTAAAGTGGTTCGACATATCTTCAGTTTTCTCTACTCTATATTCAATATAATATAAAGGCGGATTCTAGATAACGATATACCACTGAATTTTAAGGCAATACAAAATAAACTATTACAAAATAATTAAATAAAATATTAACTGCCAGCTACAAGATAAAAAGTGAATTTTAAATCAATGCTTCAGGCTAAAATTTGAGCGATACTGGCAGAAAGAATAAATGTTGGGAGAAACATTTCTAAATACACAAATGAATCATTTTGAAAAATAATACTTCTGGTGCTCAAAAATATTGTAAGGTCTATCAAGGACATACCAGGTAGCACAAGTTTAAGGAATTGCAAATTCAGTACTGGATTAAAAAAGGGTTCATAAATAACGTAACATAAAAACAAACTAAAACTAAAAAAGGGCTGTATTCAAATCAGGTATATACATTTGAATATATCTTTAATATCCAAACCATAAGTGGAAGATATTAATGAAAAGGAATTAAAGGGATAGTATAGTCAAAATTAAACTTTCATGATTCAGATAGAGCATACAATTTTAAGCAACTTTCTAATTTACTCCTATTATCAAGTTTTCTTCGTTCTCTTGGTATCTTTATTTTAAAAAGCTGGAATGTAAGATTAGAACCTGGCCCATTTTTGGCTCAGCATCTGGATAACACTTGCTGATTGGTGTCTAAATGCAGCCATCCAATCAGCAAGCGCTACCCAGGAGCTGAACCAAAAATGGGCTGGCTCCTAGACTTACTTTCCAGCGTTTTAAAATAAAGATACCAACAGAACAAAGAAAAATTGATAATTGGAGTAAATTAGAAAGTTGCTTAAAATTGCATGCTCTATCTGAATAATGAAAGTTTATTTTAGACTAGACTATCCCTTTAACCAAACGAAAATGAGAAAATGGCTGGCAAATGAAGATCATTGCCTACTTAAAGGGACATGTAACCATATGGAAAAAAACAATTAAAAGTGATGCAGCATATCTATGACTATAAAATATCATATGAACAACTCTATGTAAAAAAAACATTTTTAAGCTTCCCAGGGTAAGTCTTGTGTGAGCAGTTATCCTTCAGTTTCTATTTTTACTGTTATATGCATGGTGAAAAAAATCAGCCAATCAGCATCAGTGTTGAGATGACACTTTGCTTTGCTGTGATTCCATAATTCCACAAGATTTAATAGTAAGCTCCTTTAAACTTAGGAGGGAAATTAAGTGACTGTGCCTGCACATGTCATATGCTCACTCCCTTGCAAATCCCCAGACTAGCATCGTGATTTGATGATGAAAGTCCCTTTAAAATAGGATGTTTTGAAGCTAAATATCTTCCTTTTTACCTAAAGATGCTCATGTGGGGGTCGATCCGCTAAAAATCGTCGCCCGCAAAAGCTGGCGACGCCAATATTTGCGCGGGTTTGGTATCCTATATACGGCATAACCTAGAAGTTACGCGCGTATATTTCTGCCGTCGCCCGTAGTTTTTTGGGCCATAGGCAGGTATACCAAACCCGCGCAGTTTGGTATCCAATATACAGCGTAAGGACTTACGTGGCGAAAATGGAGAAATCTTACTCCATTTTCACCTCGCCACAAAAAGCAGCCGTAAGAAGCCTTACACTGATTATTGGAGCCCCGTAACTCTCTAAACTAGCTGCTAAATAAAACCTAACACCTAACGCATGCGCAATGTCTATCTAGCTGTCAACCGCGATCTGCTAAATAAAACCTAACACCTAACGCATGCGCAATGACTATCTAGCTGTCAACCGCGATCTGCTAAATAAAACCTAACACCTAACGCATGCGCAATGTCTATCTCCCTGTCAACCACGATCCCCCGCCGCAATCCCTAATAAAATATTTAACCCCTAAACCGTCACCATCTACATAAACTAACCCCCTACTGTGAGCCCCTAAAACCGCCGCCATCTACCTTATCTATCCCCTAATCTGACCCTTACACCGCCGCCACCTATATAAAAATTATTAACCCCTAATCGAATCCCCCTATACCGCCGCCAGCTATATTAATATTATTAAACCCTAATCTAATCCCCCTAAAATAATTATCTCTATTACCAGCCCTTAAAAGGGCCTTTTGCGGGGCTTTGCCCCAAAGTAAACAGCTCTTTTGCCCTATAACCTGCCCTCCCTACACCGCCGCCACCTATATTAATGGTATTAACCCCTAATGTAAGCCCCTTACACCGCCGCCATCTATATTAAAATTATTAACCCCTAATTTAATCTACCTACCCCGCCGCCAGCTATATTATCTATATTAACCCTAAGTATATTATAGTTAATATAGTTATTACATTATATATATTAACTATATTAACCCTAATTATATTAGAGTTAATATAGTTACTATAGTATTTATATTAACTATATTAACTCTATCTAACCCTAACACCCCTAACTAAATTCTTATTAAATAAATCTAATTCATATTATAAACTAAAATATTCCTATTAAAATCTAAATTCTTACCTATAAAATAAACCCGAAGATAGCTACAATATAATTAATAATTATATTGGAACAGCCAATAGAACGCAAGCTCAATCTGATTGGCTGATTGGTTCAGCCAATCGGATTGAACTTGAATCTGATTGGCTGATTCAATCAGCCAATCAGATTTTTCTACCTTAATTCCGATTGGCTGATAGAATCCTATCAACCAATCGGAATTCGACGGACGCCATCTTGGATGACGTCATTTAAAGGTACCTCATTCGTCGTTCAGTCGACGGCCGGGATGGATGCTCCGCGTCGGTGGAGAGAAGATTGAAGATGCCGCTTGATGGAAGATGCTGGCGGATGGAAGAAGACTTTGCTGCCGCTTGGATAAAAACATCGCCGGGATGAAGATTTCTTCTTTACCGCTTGGATAGACATCGCCTGGATCGGATGAGGAGTTCTGCCTGGCGTGGTGAAGATAAGGTAGGGAGATCTTCAGGGGGTAGTGTAGGTTTATTTAAGGGGGGTTTGGGTTAGATTAGGGGTATGTGGGTGGTGGGTTGTAATGTTGGGGGGTGGTATTGTGGTTTTTTTTCAGGCAAAAGAGCAGTTTTCTTTGGGGCATGCCCCCACAAAAGGCCCTTTTAAGGGCTGGTAAGGTAAAAGAGCTTTGAACTTTTTTTAATTTAGAATAGGGTAGGGAATTTTTTTTATTTTGGGGGGCTTTATTATTTTATTAGGGGGCTTAGAATAGGTGTAATTAGCTTAAAAATCTTGTAATCTTTTTTTTATTTTTTGTAATTTAGTGTTTGTTTTTTTTTGTAATTTAGTTTAGTTTATTTAATTGTATTTTTAGATAGATATTTGTAGTTTATTTAATTTATTGATAGTGTAGGTGTATTTGTAACTTAGGTTAGGATTTATTTTACAGGTAATTGGGTAATTATTTTAACTAGGTAGCTATTAAATAGTTCATAACTATTTAATAGCTATTATACCTAGTTAAAATAATTAACAATTTACCTGTAAAATAAATATAAACCCTAACATAGCTACAATGTAAATATTAATTATATTGTAGCTATCTTAGGGTTTATTTTATAGGTAAGTATTTAGATTTAAATAGGAATATTTTAATTAATAATATTAATATTAGATTTATTTTAATAAGAGTTTAGTTAGGATGTTAGAGTTAGATAGGGTTATTATACTTAATATATATATATATATATATATATAGAATATAATAACGATATTAACTATATTAACCCTAATATAATTAGGGTTAATATAGTTAATATATATAATATAATAACTATATTAACTATATTAACCCTAATATAATTAGGGTTAATATAGTTAATATAGCTGGCGGCGGTGTAGGGGGATTAGATTAGGGGTTAATACATTTATTATAGGTGGCCGCGGTGTAGGGGGATGTAGATTGTAGGCAAAAGAGCAGTTTACTTTGTGACAAAGCTCCGCCAAAAGCCCTTTTAAGGGCTGGCAAAAGAGCTGTTACTTTGGGGCATGCCCCGCAAAAAGCCCTTTTAAGGGCTGGCAAAAGAGCTGTTACTTTGGGGCAATGCCACGCAAAAAGCCCTTTTCAGGGCTATTTGTAGGGTTAGACTTAGGTTTAGTGGTAGGGATAGTTTAGTATTTTAGGGGTTAAATAATTTAATATAGATGGCGGCGGGGTAGGGGGATTAGATTAGGGGTTAATAATTTTAAAATAGATAGCGGCGGGGTAGGGGCTCACTTTAGGGGGTAGGTAAGGTAGATGGCGGCGGTGTTAGGGGCTCACTTTAGGGGGTTATAGATTTAATATAGCTGGCGGCGGTTTAGGGGTTAATAACTTTATTAGGTAGCGGCGGGCTCCGGGAGCGGCGGTTTAGGGGTTAATACATATTTTATTGTTAGGATAGTGAGGGGGGATAGCGGATAGAGGGTTAGACGTGTCGGGCTATGTTAGGGAGGCGTGTTAGACAGTGCGGGTGATTTAGACTTTAGTCAGGTTTTGTAGGCGCCGGCAGTTTCTAACGTGCCGTAAGTCACTGGCGACGCCAGAAATTTGTACTTCCGCAGATTTCTGGACATCGCTGGTTTATCCGACTTACGGCACTTTAGCATCTGACGGCGCCGTATATGGGATAGCTCGAGTTGCGAGCTGAAACTGCGGGCGACGCGGGTTCCCTCGCTTGCGCCGCAAACTACACCGTTTATCGGATCGCGCCCGTGATCTTTTCTAGTCAGCTTTTTACAGATATGCTGTGCCATGTTGAAGTGATTCTGGTTTTATACCACAGTATTTAATAGTTAGCAATAAAGTACCAAAAACAGCCTCTAAATATCTATTCCAGATAATAATCTTTTGGTATTTGTTTGGTCTAAAAAAGCAATTTATTTTTCAATGTCTCAAAAATTATAATCAGTACACTGAAACCCAGTTTCAGCACTTCTGATGTGTTAATCCGTTAGATACTTAAGAGTGAACTAGGAAATTGCCTCTATTCCATTATTTTAAAAGTGTTAACAAGGGATTAGGAGAGCCTGCAAAGTGTCATGTTTTAGCAACACAACCAACCTCTGCAAAACTATTTTTCTCCACTATTGGGAGACTTTAGGTTATTTTTTTAGGTATATTTAGCTCCAATTTGAACAAGCAATTATAATTGTATGTCTTGTTAAAATGGCAAAATACATATTTGTATATAAATAAATATAAATGATTTTGTAAAGTAATGTTGAGAACATGCACTCCATTATTAATGTCTAGAGTTTGATGTTTTGTAGAAGGATGTTTAAAGGGACAGTCTAGTCAAAATTAAACTTTCATTATTCAGATAGGACTAGTACTTTCCAATTTACTTTAATCATCAAATTTGCTTTTTTCTGTTGGTATTCTTAGTTGAAACTAAACCTAGAAAGACTCATATGTTAATTTCTAAGCACTTGGGGGTCGATCCGATAAAAATCGTCGCCCGCAAAAGCCGGCGACGCCAATATTTACGCTGGTTTGGTATCACATATACGGCGTAACCTAGAAGTTACGCGCGTATATTTCTGCCGTCGCCCGTAGTTTTTTGGGCCATAGGCAGGTATACCAAACCAGCGCAGTTTGGTATCCAATATGCAGTGTAAGGACTTACGTGGCGAAAATGGAGAAATCTTACTCCATTTTCACCTCGCCACAAAAAGCAGCCGTAAGAAGCCTTACGCTGACTATTGGAGCCCCGTAACTCCCTAAACTAGCTAGAAAATAAACCTAACACCTAACGCATGCGCAATGTCTATCTACCTGTCACCCGCGATCTGCTAAATAAAACCTAACACCTAACGCATGCGCAATGTCTATCTACCTGTCAACCGGGATCCCCCCCCCAAATCACTAATAAAGTTATTAACCCCTAAACCGCCGCTCCCGGACCCCGCCGCCATCTACATAAACTAACCCCCTACTGTGAGCCCCTAAAACCGCCGCCATCTACCTTATCTATCCCCTAATCTGACCCCTTACACCGCCTCCACCTATATAAAAATTATTAACCCCTAATCTAATCCCCCTATACCGCCGCCAGCTATATTAATATTATTAACCCCTAATGTAAGCCCTTACACCGCCGCCATCTCTATTAAAATTATTATCTGCAGGGTATAAAAACAAGTTTTATTAAAAACATTTTAATAAAACTTGTTTTTATACCCTGCTGGGGTTCGTTCTCCCCTTTATCCTATAATAATCCCTATATCACTACTGAGGAATCGGAGCTATCGGAATCGGAGCTATTTCCCGGCACCTCTAGTGTATCATCTATCCTCAGCTGGAAGTGTAGAGACCCGTAGGTTTGAAAGGAAGGTGTGTTGCCGCTTTGGGCGCTGATTGGCTTTCGGCAGCTTGTTCCTGATCCATCGATTGGATTTCGCCTGGGTTGGTCTTCTACGCTGAGGTCCCGGTCCGCTTGTGAAGGCACGATTCAGTGCCGCTTGGCTTGTGAGTAATAGTTTTTGTTACTTTGCCTTTGTATGTGTCTTTTGCGATATCACCCTATTTGGCGCCTTCTTTCCCTCGCTACAGATACCATATTCCTTGTTTACATCGGAAGAGCAGCCTGGCTTCTATGATATTGGAAGCCGTCGACCACCATCTTTGTTTGTTCCCTGAGCGCACCCACATAGGAGGACGTTATCCTGAACTGTCCATTCTAAATTAAAAAAAGTTCAAAGCTCTTTACCTTACCAGCCTTTAAAAGGGCCTTTTGTGGGGCATGCCCCAAAGAATTCAGCTCTTTTGCATTTAAAAACATATACAATACCCCCCCCCCATTACAACCCACCACCCACATACCCCTATTCTAAACCCACCCAAACCCCCCTTAAAAAAGCCTAACACTACCCCCCTGAAGATCTCCCTACCTTGTCTTCACCACACCGGGCCGAACTCCTCATCCGATCCGGGCGATGTCTTGCTCCAAGCGGCAAAGAAGAATTCTTCCTCCGGCGATGTCTTCCTCCAAGCGGCAAAGAAGAATTCTTCCTCCCGACGACATCTTCCTCCAAGCGGCAGCAAAGTCTTCTTCCTTCCGGCAGCATCTTCCATGAAGCGGCATCTTCAATCTTCTTTCTTAGCTCCGCCACCGCGGAGCATCCATCCCGGCCGACGACTGAACGACGAATGAGGTACCTTTAAATGACGTCATCCAAGATGGCGTCCGCCGAATTCCGATTGGCTGATAGGATTCTATCAGCCAATCGGAATTAAGTTAGAAAAATCTGATTGGCTGATTGAATCAGCCAATCAGTTTCAAGTTCAATCCGATTGGCTGAACCAATCAGCCAATCAGATTGAACTTGAATCTGATTGGCTGATTCAATCAGCCAATCAGATTTTTCTACCTTAATTCCGATTGGCTGATAGAATCCTATCAGCCAATCGGAATTCGATGGACGCCATCTTGGATGACGTCATTTAAAGGAACCTCATTCGTCGGGAAGTCGTCGTGCCGGAAGGATGCTCCGCGGCGGAGGAGCGAAGTAAGAAGATTGAAGATGCCGATTTGCTTGAAGACGTGGAAGAAGACTCTCTGCCGCTTGCTTCAAGACATCGCCCGGATGGAAGAAGACTTCACTGCCGCTTGCTGGAGCACATCGCCCGGATCGGATCAGGAGTTCTGCCCGGCGGGGTGAATACAAGGTAGGGAGATCTTCGGGGGGGTAGTGTTAGGTTTATTTAAGGGGGGTTTGGGTTAGATTAGGGGTATGTGGGTGGTGGGTTGTAATGTTGGGGGGTGGTATTGTGGGTTTTTTTGCAGGCAAAAGAGCAGTTTTCTTTGGGGCATGCCCCCACAAAAGGCCCTTTTAAGGGCTGGTAAGGTAAAAGAGCTTTGAACTTGTTTTAATTTAGAATAGGGTAGGGAATTTTTTTATTTTGGGGGGCTTTATTATTTTATTAGGGGGCTTAGAATAGGTGTAATTAGCTTAAAAATCTTGTAATCTTTTTTTATTTTTTGTAATTTAGTGTTTTTTTTTTTGTAATTTAGTTTAGTTTATTTAATTGTATTTTTAGATAGATATTTGTAGTTTATTTAATTTATTGATAGTGTAGGTGTTTTGTAACTTAGGTTAGGATTTATTTTACAGGTAATTGGGTAATTATTTTAACTAGGTAGATATTAAATAGTTAAAATAATTAACAATTTACCTGTAAAATAAATATAAACCCTAACATAGCTATAATGTAATTATTAATTACATTGTAGCTATCTTAGGGTTTATTTTATAGGTAAGTATTTAGATTTAAATAGGAATATTTTAATTAATAATATTAATATTAGATTTATTTTAATAAGAGTTTAGTTAGGATGTTAGAGTTAGATAGGGTTATTATACTTAATATATATATAATATAATAACGATATTAACTATATTAACCCTAATATAATTAGGGTTAATATAGTTAATATAGCTGGCGGCGGTGTAGGGGGATTAGATTAGGGGTTAATACATTTATTATAGATAGCGGCGGTGTAGGGGGATGTAGATTGTAGGCAAAAGAGCAGTTTACTTTGTGACAAAGCCCCGCCAAAAGCCCTTTTAAGGGATGGCAAAAGAGTTGTTACTTTGGGGCATGCCCCGCAAAAAGCCCTTTTAAGGGCTGGCAAAAGAGCTGTTACTTTGGGGCAATGCCACGCAAAAAGCCATTTTCAGGGCTATTTGTATGGTTAGACTTAGGTTTAGTGGTAGGGATAGTTTAGTATTTTAGGGGTTAAATAATTTAATATAGATGGCGGCGGGGTAGGGGGATTAGATTAGGGGTTAATAATTTTAAAATAGTGGCGGGGTAGGGGCTCACTTTAGGGGGTAGGTAAGGTAGATGGCGGCGGGGTAGGGGCTCACTTTAGGGGGTTATAGATTTAATATAGCTGGCGGCGGTTTAGGGGTTAATAACTTTATTAGGTAGCGGCGGTTTAGGGGTTAATACATATTTTATTGTTAGGATAGTGAGGGGGGATAGCGGATAGAGGGTTAGACGTGTCGGGCTATGTTAGGGAGGCGTGTTAGACGTGTCGGGCTATGTTAGGGAGGCGTGTTAGACAGTGCGGGTGATTTAGACTTTAGTCAGGTTTTGTAGGCGCCGGCAGTTTCTAATGTGCCGCAAGTCACTGGCGACGCCAGAAATTTGTACTTGCGCAGATTTCTGGACATCGCTGGTTTATCAGACTTACGGCACGTTAGCATCTGACGGCGACATATATGGGATAGCTCGAGTTGCGAGCTGAAACTGCGGGCGACGCGGGTTCCCTCGCTTGTGCCGCAAACTGCGATCTATATCGGATCGCGCCCTTGAGGGCTGCCTCTTGTCACATTCTTTTTAAATTCCTTTTCAACACAAAGAGACAGAAAGTACACATGGGCCATATAGATAACACTGTGTTCAGGCAAAAGGGGTTATTTAAGATTTAGCACAAAACAATGCTAAATTTAAGACAATAGATAATAAACAGTCACAGTCATGTGATCAGGGGGCTGGAAGAAGGTTCCTAGATACAAGGTAATTACAGAGGTAAAAAGTATATTAATATAACAGTGTTGGTTATGCAAAACTGGGGAATGGGCAATAAAGGGATTATCTATCTTTTAAAACAATAACAATTATATGGTAGACTGTCCCATTAATGTTAGTAGTAACAGGTTTTTGGTAACAATTGGGATAAAAATAATAGGAAACTGAAGGGGGGCAGAGGAGATTTGTGTTTCTGATACAAAATGCTGATTATAGGGCAGATCACAATCTATTTTTAAAATTATAAGCATGTTAATGCAATTACAATCAGATATTTTCATTATTTTCCCATGAATATCTCTATGGAAATGACCCTATATTTAGCATGCAACAGTCCTGTTTTCTGATCAAAATTCCAAATGTTGAAACTTAAAGGGATATGAGACAGTACTCCTTTTGTAATAAAAAAAAAGTTAAATCACATTAAACATAAAAATAAACAGATTGAGTTAAAAAATATACTTGTTTTCTTCAAAATGAGCTCAAATAAACACATTACATAACTTAAAGGGCTACTAAACCCATTTTTTTTTCATGATTCAGAAAAAGGGGCCTGACTTCTGACAGTGCGAGCGGATATGATACGATGTAGCGTATCATGTCCGCCGCACATCGCTAAATGCCGACAGCATACGCTGTTTGCATTTATCATTTCGCAAGCAGTACACCAGAACTGCTTGTGAAATGCCGCCCCCTGCAAATTTGTGGCCAATCGTCCGCTAGCAGGGGTTGTCAATCAACCCGACCGTATAGGATCGAGTGGATTGATGTCTGCAGCCTCAGAGCAGGCGGACCAGTTATGGAGCAGCAGTCTTTAGAAACAGGGGCATCAAGCTCCATTCGGATAATTCGGCCCCAAAGCATGCAATTTTAACTTTCTAATTTACTCCTATTATAATTTTTTCCCTGTTTTCTTGCTATCTTTATTTGAAAAAGCAGGAATCTAAGCCCCCCTGCTGCTAAATCCAAGAAGTGACAGGTATGTGGCAAGGTTACCCTTATGAAGCATGCCATGCTAATTATAAGAATTGGAAGACTCATCCTAACCTAAATTAGAGGAAAAGGTTGCAAAGAAATGATAAAAATATATTGCAAAGTTGCTTTTCTACACGTAATTATACACTGTATATCAAAATCTCAAATTGCTTACTGTCCCCTTAAAATAAACTATAATTTACCATGGTCTAAATTTACACATTTACAGTTTGATGATTTATGTAAAAAATGCCATTTAATTAAATTCTAATGAGTTTGTAGTTTCTGAAGCAGGATAAACAAATATTATAAAACAACAAAGGAGTTCCAAGAACTGAATAAACCGACTAGATGCATTCTCAGAGGCGTAACTAGAAACCACAGGGCCCAGGTGCAAGAATCTAAGAAGGCCCCCCCCCCAAAAAAAAAAGTGAATTTGTATAATTCTTTTTTTTTTCTTTTTTTTTTTTTTTAACATTTAACACAGAAAAAAAAATGTGAATCAGATTACATGTCTGCAAAAGGAGGTACCCTGTGCCCACAGTCTGTGAGATGGTCTGACCCCCTGTTACTGCATATAGTGACACTGTTTAACCCACCAGTACTGTATATAGTGAGTCAGTGACACAGTCTGTAATCTGCCGGTGAGATGGCTGGCCTGACCCTACCTGCCTCAGTACTTTATAAAGTGACCACAGTAGTCTGTGACATAGTCCAGCCCCCCCATACTGTATATAGTGGCACTGTATAGTGACACTGTTTACTTCTCCCCCCATGCTGTAGTAACAAGGTCTGTAATTTGCTGGTTCCACAAACATAAACACACACACATACATGTCTAAATACACACACAGTCACATACATACACGCACACACACACATACATAAACACAAATGGGTAAAACAGAAACACTAACCCCTGTAGTCAGAGACACTAGTGAAGTATCATGTCACACTCACATGATATCAGTGCAGGCAGTGGCAGGTCAACGTTTTTCATAAAAAAAAATATTTCGATTTTAAATAGAAGCATTTTTGTAATATACTTCAATTAGTAAAAGTTATTACTTATTTTTCAGTCGCATACACACATATGCTGTGAGGGCCTGTGCACCAGTATTCAAGTTCAGATTGATGGCGTTGGTATGTATTGTGTCTGTGAAGGCTTCGTTTTATCATACAAACCAATGCTGACTCTCTGAGAAAGTGCAGTGTTTCAATACTGATTTGTGGGCCCTCACAGCAGATGTGCGAATTCCACTGAAAAACAATAAAAACTATTACTAAAAGCATTTTCGCTAATGTAAATATATTACAAAAATGTTTCTGTTTCAAAATGAATATATATATATATATATATATATATATATATATAAAAATACTATAACTGGGTCTCATAGTGTCATTTAGTGTGCTGATAAAAAGTATTACATGTGCTTGTTTGCAATTTTCACACATGTTTTTAAACTGCAATTGAAAAGAAAGCTAAAACCGCCTTGTTTCACTTTAAGGCGGTTTTCACTTTACAGCGGGGCTCTGGTCCCTAACCCTCTGTATGAGCGAGGTATGCCTAAGTATTGGTCTTTGTGTATAGAAAGAGGCAGGTAAGATAAGGAGGTCTGCTATTCCTGCAGTTTTGAATGAAAATGTTTTTGAGAACAATTGAGGAAAACAAGCTATTTTTAAATTTAAAAAAAAATCAACCTAAAAAGCACAATTTCCCTATATTTAATATTATGCAACTGGTAATTACAAGTAATTGGAAACACATTAAGGAGAAACAAATTTTACAATATAGGGAGCGATCCGATATACGGCGTAGGTTTTGGCACAAGCATGGGCACCCGCA
Source organism: Bombina bombina (assembly GCF_027579735.1). NCBI lineage: Eukaryota > Metazoa > Chordata > Amphibia > Anura > Bombinatoridae > Bombina > Bombina bombina. The sequence goes on from NC_069499.1 coordinate 893,614,032, forward strand.
CCGCCCGTAATTTCACCTCGCACATCGGGGTATTACATATACTGCACCGTTAGATGCTTAACGGCGTAAGTAGGACAAACTGGCGATCTTCCGAAAAGTGCGCAAATATACATTTTAGACATCGCAAGTAACTTACGCCTGTATTTTGTCCATGTAAATTCCCAATAAAGAGTAGTTTTATGCAAATTAGGCTATCACTCGTAAAAATGAACCGCGACTCCATCTAAAAATGCGACATGTAATTACGCTATTCAAAAGTCATATATAAACCCATGCGCAGCCGCCATTTTCTTCAGTGTGTTTGGATGGTTCTTTGAGCTACAGCACACTACAGTGGAGTGGAGGATTAGTCAGAGTAGAGAGAGAGGCGCAAACAGAGGAGTTAGGTCGCATTGTTGGTTGATTAAGCTTGTACACTTACACATATTTTTACATATTGCACACATACATATACAAAGACACCACACTTTTTTTTTTAACACCTCACACATTTTATTTAAATTTTACAGTGTGATAGGCTGAGTGTTTAGTTGTGATTGTGTGTGATTGAACTGGGAGTGAGTGTGTGAGTGTGTAGTGTGAGGATGGCAGGGAGAGGTAGGGTGGAGGAGAGGAGGGGAGAGGAGTATTGTAGAGGACAGGAGGAGCAGTGGGGTCCTCGTCAGGGAGTAAGTGGAGTGGGGAGAGCTAGAAGGGATGATGGGAGGGGAGATGCCCGAGAGCCCCAGAGACCAGGCACACCAAGGAGAGGGACAGAGGGTGCACATGGGGACAGAAGGGGGGAGGAGGGAGAGGATAGGGAGGAACCCACACAAGGGACATCACAGGGAGCAAGCCAGGTGTCCATGGAGGATGAGAGGATGAGATGTCCAAACTTCTCATTCAATGAAAATGTTGCCCTAGTCCAGGCCATCATGGACAATCACAGTGCCCTCTTTGGCCAGGAGAAGGGCAAAGGCAGTGCCAAGGGGCGTAAAACAGCATGGTTGGTGGTAGAGGATGCCATCAACAGTGTGGCCCCGCAGAGGAGGACTGTTGAGGGCCTTAAAAAGCGGTGGAATGACTGCAAGAGGCGGATAAAAGAAAAGATGGGGCAGGAAGCTATTCACCAGAGGGGAACAGGCGGTGGTCCACCCCTGGACATAGAATACAACACCTGGCAGGAGATGATACGCAGGTCCCTGAGTATCACAGCAGTTCGTGGACTTCCAGGGGCTCGTGACTCAGGGGCTGCAACCACAGCGCATCATGCTGGTGAGTAACATCCCACACACCAGTATTATATGTATTTGAGATATAACATCCTTTAATGTCACAAATTCATGTACACAATGAGGAGCATGGTATTTGGCCTACTAACAAAAACATCTACAATTATATTTGACATTAATGCTACTTAACACAATGCAATTCATGATATGAGGTGGAATAGTGCAATACTAACATGTCTCAGAGTAACACAGGCCACAAGCCACATGTAAAGTTTTAAGTAAATGGACACTATAGCCATCACAATACTTTTATCTCAAGAAAGCAGGTTCAGTGCCTACATCAGGCTAAAGTAAATTGTGTGACCATAGTGTCACTTAAAGAACACATTTTTTCGATCATTGACATGTACACATAACTATTGTATGAAACACATACCTGTATACTGCGCATATTAAAATCCCTCATATCACAAATCACAATGTGCACATGCATGTTATAGAGTTTGACATGAGAATCAGTATAGGCCCTAGCATGTATCAATGTACATTGTATGCCCACATGGACATATATATGACTGTACTAATCCCTCTCATCATTTGACTCCTCCACAGAACCTCCTGTCATGAGGATGCAAACAGGCATGCCGCCACCTCCACCACCACCACCAGTCACAGGCATGCAGCCACCACCACCAGTCTTCAGGCAACCACATGAACATTATGCTCCCAGGCATGAGCAGGGTTGGATGGCTTCAGTTGAGGACCTGGAAGTGATGCCACAACCATTGACATATGACCCCTGGCAAGATTCCTGGACAGAGGAATATTCTTCTTTTGGCTTTGAGGGGGAGCCAAGACAGCCACAAAGGGTCCATGTATTTACCCCCCCCCCCCCAACACAATCTCAGGGCAGTCATGGCTTTTACACACAGGCTATGTCACAAGAAGTGCCAACTGGACAGGCTGAGTGGTCACACACTCATCATCAGGGGGACTATCGGTCCACCCTGAGAGCTCCACCATCCTAATCACTTGGGAGAGCTCCACCATCCTCATCACTTGGGAGAGCTCCACCATCCTCATCACTTGGGAGAGCTCCACCATCCTCATCACTTGGGAGAGCTCCACCATCTGCAGATGAAAATTGTAATAAATATATTCAAAGTTTTGTGTGTATCTATTATGTAACCTTTTTGAGTGGAAATTCACAAGTTACATAAAAGAGTTGATATTAGCCAAACTTAGTTTACACTGAAAACAATGAGTTGTGACAACAGTAATAAACGGTTAGGCTTTCCAACATATATGGTAATAAGAAAACAGACAGTACCTTTAGTTCCTTTTAGGTAGCTAGAGTCCCAGGGAAGGATTATGGGCTATTAGGTGGATAGCAGACAGCGGAATAGGAGAGAGCGGTTCCGGCGTTGATCCGATAGTGCTGCAGGGGGAGAGAGACAAGCTTACCGCACTGTGGCCGTAGCTGATGACGTAGCCGGCGGTTTCACAGAGTTCTGTAACACTTCCAAATAACAGATGCCGGCAATAGCGTAGCGGTTGCAGAGTGGATGCTGTAATCTCTTGATTCGAAACTTTATGGATAAACAGGAACCTGATAGCTGCAAGTAGAAAAGTCACAAAGTAAGTGTAAACCACTTAGGGCTGACAGAGAATGGAAATCGTATAGAGACTTCAATTAACCAGCAATGGACTGCTGGGAGGAAGTTCCTTATAAAGGAGGAAGGTGACGATCCTTAAAGGTACAGTAAAATAGATTCAGAGCGAGGAACCTTACATAGCCCCCCCCCCCAAGGAAACCACAGCGAGGTTTCACGGACGAGGTCTGTCCGGGTGTCTCCGATGGAAAAGGGAGACAAGACGGGGAGCAGAGAGGTTGGAAGCCGGTTCCCAGGAATCTTCCTCATGTCCATAACCCAACCAATGGACAAGATAGTAGAGTTGACCACGAAGAAGACGAGAATCAAGAATACTATGAACCTGGTATTCCTCTTGAGGGTCCGAACCTACCATGTCAGGTTGGGAAACGGGAGTAGGAACGTTAGAGATACACGGTTTCACCAAGGAAACATGGAAGGTAGGATGAATCCGCAAAGTGGGTGGAAGATCCAAAGTAACAGTAACAGGACTAGGAACAGAAGAGATGGTATAAGGACCAATGTAAGTTCTACCCAATTTCCTACAGGGATAGCCCAACTTCAAGTTCCTAGTGGAGAGCCAGACCCGTTGTCCAACGGTATACTGCGGAGCTGCCCTATGTCTGAGGTTGTAATACTTGCTCTGAGAAGCCTGGGCTTCAAGAATATGAGCCCTTTGCGGAAGAAAATATGCGTGAAATCTCATTCACTGTATCGTTCACCTGGGGACAAGGTGAATCAATCCTGGGTAATAGATCACTACGGGGATGAAGTCCATAGTTAATGTAAAAGGGGCTGAAACCAGTGGAAGAGCTTACATGGTTGTTAAGTGCAAACTCCGCCAAAGGCAAATAAGATGCCCAAGTATCCTGCTCTTGAGAGCAGTAACATCTCAGATATTGCTCCACGATTTGATTCATTCGTTCAGTCTGCCCGTTTGACTGCGGGTGAAAAGAGGTCGTGAGGCATTGTTCAATATGCAAAGCTTTACAAAGATGTCTCCAGAACCTGGATGTGAACTGTGTCCCCCTGTCACTGACTACAGATTTCGGTATTCCATGCAACCGAATCACCTCTTTAACAAAAAGTTCAGCTGTATGCTTAGACGTAGGAAGAGCAGTAGTGGGGATGAAATGGACCATTTTAGAAAATAGGTCGGTGATAACAAAGATAGTAGTAAACCCATTGGATCTGGGTAGTTCAACGATAAAGTCCATGGAGACCTTATCCCATGGTCTCAAAGGGGCTTGAAGTGGTTGTAGAAATCCGATTGGACGTTGTTTCGAATGTTTTGAAGTGGCACAGATAGTACAATTAGATAAAAAGGATTGAACTGATTTTCTGATTCCAGGCCACCAATAAGAACGAAGGATGAGTTCAGTGGTCTTAGTTGCACCCATATGACCAGCTAAAGGTGAGTCATGAACAGTTTTTAATACTAAGGGACGGAAGGAAGCTGGTATGTACAATTTCTTTTCTTTATACAACAACCCATCGGTGTGCATAGTAAGACCATCTGTAGGTCTATCGGCATCAGAAGTTTGAGCAAGTTTAATCTGTGGTACGAAATCTCCTATATAACCAAGAATACAGTGTCGAGGAATTATAGTGGTTGGCGTAAGGTCGTGTGTAGTTATTGAATGTTGTCTAGATAGAGCATCGGCCTTCCCATTCTTTTCCCCGGGTCTATAAGTTATGACATAGTTAAACCTTGAGAAATAAAGACTCCATCTCAGTTGCCTGGAGGAAAGAGTTTTATTGGTTTGCAGATATTGTAGGTTCTTATGATCAGTGAATATAACAATGGGGTGAACAGCACCCTCCAATAGATGTCTCCAGTGATCAAATGAACTTTTGATCGCCAATAACTCCTTTTCACCGACAGGATAATTAATTTCGGCAGGTTGTAGAATCCTGGAGAAATAAGCTACTGGATGCAATGGATCCTTGAATGATGGTCTTTGGGAAAGGATTGCACCAATTGCGTATTCGGATGCGTCTACCTCCAAGACGAATTGATGGTTCATATCTGGAAACTTTAAGATGGGAGCTGTAGAAAATCTTTCCTTAAGGATTTCAAAAGATTCTTGAGCTTCAGGAGTCCAACGGAAAGTGTTATGTATCTTTGTGAGTTCTGTGAGAGGTTTGGCGATTGCAGCAAAACCAGGAATAAACTTCCTGTCCATAGAGATACCATGTACAGTGATATGGTAACCTAGAAAAGTGATGTCTTGGGTTTCAAAAATACATTTTTCAAGTTTAGCATATAAACTATTTTTCCTTAATCTGTTTAGTACTTCTTTGACATGAATTCTATGTTGGTCAATAGTTTGCGAATATATTAAAATGTCATCTAAGTAGACGACGATATACACATCCAATATGTCTCTGAAAAGGTCGTTAATGAAGCACTGAAATGTTGCTGGGGCGTTACAAAGCCCGAATGGCATTACAGTATACTCATATAGACCATATCTGGTCCTAAATGCTGTAAGCCATTCATCTCCAGCTCTCATTCTGATAAGATTATAGGCGCCCCTAAGATCCAATTTGGTGAAAACTGAGGCGCCACGCAATCTTTCTATCAGTTCAGGGATTAATGGAAGAGGGTACCTATTTTTCCTTGTGCGTTTATTAAGCTCTCTGTAGTCTATTATAGGTCTAAGAGAACCGTCTTTGTTGGTAACAAAGAACATGCCCGCCCCAGCGGGTGAGGTACTGGGTCTGATAAACCCTTTTTTAAGGTTCTCGTCGATATAATTCTTCAAATGCTCTAATTCAGGCTTAGACAAGGGATATAGATGTCCAAATGGAATAGAGACACCTGGAAGCAGATCAATAGAGCAATCGTATGCCCTGTGTGGTGGTAAAGATTCTGCTTCTTTTTTGTCAAACACGTCAGTAAATTCGGAATACTGAGGGAGTATCTTACTCTCTGAATCAGTCAGAGATAAACAAAAAGAATTACTAGATGTAGGGTTGGTGATCTGAATCTCTGGGAATGTAATGGTAAGACAAGACCAGTTGATAAGTGGTTTATGAAGACTTAACCATTGAATTCCAAGAATAACCTTGAACATAGGGGAGGAGATAACATCTAAACTTATTTGTTCAGTGTGTTTTTGTACTGTGTGTAATTGAAGGGGAATGGTTTGGTGAGTGAGAGGACCACTAGGTAAAAGAGTACCATCAATAACCTTCACAGATACAGGGATGTGCTTAGTGATCAAAGGAATTTTATTAACTTTCACAAAATTCACGTCAATGAAATTACCACAAGACCCTGTGTCAATTATGGCTGTAGTCCGGATCTTGTAGTGTTCCCACTGTAAAGAGATGGGTAGAGTTAGATATTTAGTGGTAGTAGTTTTAGAGAAAAAATTATTTAGAGGAAGATCATCCTTACCCAATTTCTGTTTTGCCAATATGGGGCAGTCCTTTACCTCGTGCTTAGGGGAAGCACAATATAAACATAGGTTCAGAGTTTTCCTTCTAGATTTCTCTTGTGTGGATAGGGGACCTTTAATGAAGCCTATTTCCATAGGTTGTGGGGAATCTTTCCCAGAAGAAAGAGTAGGTAGTGCAGGAGCTTTTTTTGTGAACCCAGATCTTTCAGATCGTCTCTCCCTCAAACGCCGATCAATGGATATGGACACCGTATACAACTCCTCCAAAGTGTCCGGTATTCCAATTCGCGAAAGTTCATCTTTAAGCTCCTCACTTAATCCCAGACGAAATTGATTCCTCAGTGAGATCTCATTCCACAATGAATCAGTGGCAAAGATCTTAAACTGAGTTATGTAAGTTTCAACAGCATTTTTATTTTGTTTCAAAGCTCTAAGGTTATTTTCTGCTGAGATTTGCTTATAAGGATCATCGTAGAGTGTGGACATTTCTGTAAAGAAAGCGTCCAGAGATCCTAGGATAGGATCCTGTTTTTCAAAAAAAGTGTCTGCCCATGCCCTGGGCTCTCCTCTTAAATAAGAAATGACGGTTAGCACTCTAATTCTTTCAGAGGCGTATGTTTTAGGTTTTAGTTCAAACAATAACATACAGGAGTTCCTGAACTCTCTGAATTGAGAGCGGTTGCCAGAAAATTTCTCCGGTGTGGAAACAGCAGGTTCAGGATGATGTTCATTCTGGCTTGATTTAACAGCTAGTGTTTCCCTAAGACAGGCCTTTAGGGCCTGGTTTTCTATCTGTAATTCTTGAAATGAGCTGGCGAGCATATCAACCCTATCTGATAAAGTTTTTAGGTGTTCAGACATAGCACCCAACTCCATTTTGTTTATTTGTATAGTTTAAACAGGACGATGTAAACAGAATTCAGAAATAGTGAAATTAAATCCTGTATTTCTTTTTTGGCTGGTTAATTATGTAATAAATATATTCAAAGTTTTGTGTGTATCTATTATGTAACCTTTTTGAGTGGAAATTCACAAGTTACATAAAAGAGTTGATATTAGCCAAACTTAGTTTACACTGAAAACAATGAGTTGTGACAACAGTAATAAACGGTTAGGCTTTCCAACATATATGGTAATAAGAAAACAGACAGTACCTTTAGTTCCTTTTAGGTAGCTAGAGTCCCAGGGAAGGATTATGGGCTATTAGGTGGATAGCAGACAGCGGAATAGGAGAGAGCGGTTCCGGCGTTGATCCGATAGTGCTGCAGGGGGAGAGAGACAAGCTTACCGCACTGTGGCCGTAGCTGATGACGTAGCCGGCGGTTTCACAGAGTTCTGTAACACTTCCAAATAACAGATGCCGGCAATAGCGTAGCGGTTGCAGAGTGGATGCTGTAATCTCTTGATTCGAAACTTTATGGATAAACAGGAACCTGATAGCTGCAAGTAGAAAAGTCACAAAGTAAGTGTAAACCACTTAGGGCTGACAGAGAATGGAAATCGTATAGAGACTTCAATTAACCAGCAATGGACTGCTGGGAGGAAGTTCCTTATAAAGGAGGAAGGTGACGATCCTTAAAGGTACAGTAAAATAGATTCAGAGCGAGGAACCTTACAAAAATATAGCTGAAAGTACATAAGCACCAGCAGATGCAGCTGAACCTGTCCCAACAGAACCAGCAGATGCAGATGAACCTGTCCCAACAGAACCAGCAGATGCAGCTGAACCTGCACCTCAGGCAACAGCAGATGCAGGTGACCCTGCCCCAAAAGCACATAGAAGCCCTGCTGCTCAAGAGCCTGTGGATGCATTGTATTCACCCCTGGGTGAGGAATACATTGCACTCCAGAGGAGACTCATAACAAGCACAGAGAACATACCAAGAGGCCAAGAGAGGTTCTTCAGGAGCCAACAGAGGAGACAACAACGTAGCATAGAGCTACAGAGGGACATAGCAGCATCGTTAAGTGCAAGTGTTCATAACCAATCACAGATGATGCGAATTCTGTATGATATGCAGATGCAAATGGACAATAGATGGAGATAACAAAATCAACTCTTTGTTGGTTGAGCACTTTACACACCAGCAGGACACTGGTGTGTTGGTTGAGCACTTTACACACCAGCAGGACACTGCCTCCAGCCTATCATCTGTGGCCAGCACACCAGCAGAAACAGAAGAATCTTCTCAAACCAGGAGAACAAGGCAATCCACTACAGCCACCTCAGCTCCCTCATCCAAGAAGCCAAAAAATAAATAAATATTCTTATAGTTCACCATAAATCTTGTCCTCTGTTATTTACCATATAATTGTCATCCACATCCATGTGAGGTGTGTTTTAGTACACTAATATTGTTAAAACATATAATAAGGCCTATGTGGAAATGGCCCAAAAAAGGTAATATTATCCTGTTTATGACATATTCTTGTACTATAACTCACATCCACAATAGTTGTTTCTGAAGGGTACATATAGTAATATTCACTTCTAAGATGTAAATCAATGTATCTCACATCCAATATAAATTGACACATTGGTATATATAGTAGTGATGTTACTGATAGGGTGGGCATTATCAGGTGTTTTAAGTCTGCGGGTGAGAGGTTGTGGTGTCTGTGATTGGTTTGACACAATTGCAAAGAGGCAGCCTTCAAGAAGGTCTTATAAATTATCATATGAGCCATCCTAGGTTTTGCTTTCAACTATGAATACCAAGAGATCAAAGCAAGTGTTATAATTAAATTTGAAAGTAGTTTGAAATAACATGCCCTATTTAAAAGAAGAAGGTTTTCTTTGGACTTGACTGTCCCTTTATATATTTTGGCATCAGTGCCAAGCTGTGTTAGCATTAGAATAAATTACACTCCAGTGGGTTCTAAAGAGATGAAGGTAATACAATTTAAAGTAAATAAGCAAGTATATGTCCACAATGTGATAAAGTACCTACAAGCTCAATCCATTTGATTATGTTGTGGCTTCAAACTATTTCAAATACACAAATAAACCTTAAAAAAGCAATACCATAGTATACTGTCCCTTTAACCTTGAGATGATGCTTAAATGTATGTGTTTGTTAAGGCTTCCAGGGAGTTACGTTGGTTTTTTAGTCAGTGCAAGGGTTGCTGCGCCTGCAATTTGTGGCGAGATGAGAATGGAGTAGATTTTCTGAATTCTGCGCGCGTAAGTCCTTCCGCTGTATATTGGATACCAAATTGTGCGTCTGTTCTATGTTAGTCTATGGCTAAAAAAATACGTCCGAAGGGTGAAATATACGCGCGTAACTTGTATGCTACGCCGTATATGTAATACCAAAATCGTGCAAAATCTGGCGTCGCCAGCTTTTGCGGGCAACGCTGCATATCGGATCGGGCCCATAGTGTCCCTTTTAAACCCTTTGGCCTCTAGTTATCAATGTCTGTCGGACCTGATCCGACAGTGCGGATCAGGTCCGACAGACATAGCTGAATACGGCGAGCAATACGCTCGCCGTATTCAGCATTGCACCAGCAGCTCACAAGAGCTGCTGGTGCAACGCCGCCCCCTGCAGACTCGCGGCCAATAGGCCGCCAGCAGGGAGGTGTCAATCAACCCGATCATACTCGATCGGGTTGATTTCCGGCGATGTCTGTCCGCCTGCTCAGAGCAGGCGGACAGGTTATGGAGCAGCGGTCTTTGTGACCGCTGCTTCATAACTGCTGTTTCCTGCAGGCTCGCCAGAAACACAGGGCATCAAGCTCCATTCGGAGCTTGACACATATGCCCCTTTATCTTTTCAGATATGTCTCACAATTATTCTGTACTGTATGTTTGGTGTTCTTAAAGATACATTAAACACAGAGGGGCCCATTTATTATGCCCCAAATGCACCAGTTTCTGCGTGAGCCTTCAGGCTCGCTGGAAACAGGAGTTAAGAAGCAGTGGTCTTAAGACTGCTGCTCTTTATCTCGTCCACCGCCTCTGAGGCGGCGGACAGCAATCAGCCCGATCGGATACAATCGGTTGATTGACACCCTCTGCTAGCAGCCCGTTTGGCTGTGAATGTGCAGGGGGCAGCATTGCACAACCATTTCACGAGAAATGCTTGTGCACTGATAAATGCCGACAGCATATGCTGTTGGCATTTATCAATGTGCGGCAGACATGATCCACTACAGCGGATCGTGTCTGTTCGCACATTGTTAAATCGGCCCCTTAATACGATTCATGCACCTTGCTCTAATTATGGGTGCCGCTATTTTCAAACCTAGGTTTTACTGCAGGTATCTGAAGGAGATTTGCTGCACATGTACAAACACAGCACTGGAATAAAGTGATAGAAAGATTTCAACATGGAGGGCCCACTGTCTAGTTATGCTTTTCAAGAAAAGATACCAAGAGAATTAAGTAAATGTGATAAAATAAATAAATTGAAACATGGCTTAAAGGGACATTATACACTAAATAAATGCTAGGTAGAATGATGCATTCAAAGAAAAGATTAGTCTAAGAATAACATATAGATGTATTTTTGAAAGTTTAATTAGCTGTTTAAATATAAGTGTAAAGAAAGAATAAAATTTGATAATAAAAGTAAACTGGATAGTTGTTTCAAATTACATCTATCTCTTAGAGATGTCGCGAATAGTTCGCCGGCGAATAGTTCCCGGCGAACATAGCTTGTTCGCGTTTGCCCCGGTGGGCGAACATATGCGATGTTCGATCCGCCCCCTATTCGTCATCATTGAGAAAACTTTGACCCTGTACCTCACAGTCAGCAGACACATTCCAGCCAATCAGCAGCAGACCCTCCCTCCCAGACCCTCCTACCTCCTGGACAGCATCCATTTTAGATTCATTCGGAAGCTGCATTCTTAGTGAGAGGAGGGACAGTGTAGCTGCTGCTGATTTAATAGGGAAATCAATAGCTAGGCTAGTGTATTTAGTGTCCACTACAGTCCTGAAGGACTCATCTGATCTCTGCTGTAAGGACAGCACCCCAAAAAGCCCTTTTTAGGGCTAGAACATCAGTCTGCTTTTTTTTTTTTCCCTGTGTAATCTAATTGCAGTTGCCTGCCTGCCAGCGTGTGTGTCAGGCTCACAGCATATACTGTGCCCACTTGCCCAGTGCCACCACTCATATCTGGTGTAACAGTAGTGTACATTTAAAAAAAAAACACTTTTTTGACTGTGAAATAATAGCAGTCAGTTTCCTTCACACGTGTGCGTTTCAGTGCCTGCCAGGGCATAGTGTCACCCCAGTGCAACTCATATCTGGTGTAACAGTAGTGTACATTTAAAAAAACAACACTTTTTTGACTGTGAAATAATAGCAGTCAGTTTCCTTCACACGTGTGTGTTTCAGTGCCTGCCAGGGCACAGTGTCACCCCAGTGCAACTCATATCTGGTGTAACAGTAGTGTACATTTAAAAAAAAAAACAAAACTTTTTTGACTGTGAAATAATAGCAGTCAGTTTCCTTCACATGTGTGCGTTTCAGTGCCTGCCAGGGGCACAATGTCACCCCAGTGCAACTCATATCTGGTGTAACAGTAGTGTACATTAAAAAAAACACTTTTTTGACTGTGAAATAATAGCAGTCAGTTTCCTTCACACGTGTGCGTTTCAGTGCCTGCCAGGACACAGTGTCACCCCAGTGCAACTCATATCTGGTGTAACAGTAGTGTACATTTAAAAAAAAACAACACTTTTTTGACTGTGAAATAATAGCAGTCAGTTTCCTTCACACGTGTGCGTTTCAGTGCCTGCCAGGGCACAGTGTCAACCCAGTGCAACTCATATCTGGTGTAACAGTAGTGTACATTTAAAAAAAACAACACTTTTTTGACTGTGAAATAATAGCAGTCAGTTTCCTTCACATGTGTGCGTTTCAGTGCCTGCCAGGGCACAGTGTCACCCCAGTGCAACTCATATCTGGTGTAACAGTAGTGTACATTTAAAAAAAAAAAAACAACACTTTTTTGACTGTGAAATAATAGCAGTCAGTTTCCTTCACACGTGTGCGTTTCAGTGCCTGCCAGCACACAGTGTCACCCCAGTGCAACTCATATCTGGTGTAACAGTAGTGTACATTTAAAAAAACAACACTTTTTTGACTGTGAAATAATAGCAGTCAGTTTCTTTCACACGTGTGCGTTTCAGTGCCTGCCAGGGCACAGTGTCACACCAGTGCAACTCATATCTGGAGTAACAGTAGTGTACATTTAAAAAAAACAACACTTTTTTGACTGTGAAATAATAGCAGTCAGTTTCCTTCACGCGTGTGCGTTTCAGTGCCTGCCAGGGCACAGTGTCACACCAGTGCAACTCATATCTGGTGTAACAGTAGTGTACATTTAAAAAAAATTTTTTTGACTGTAATAGATTGAATAGCAGTTAGTTGTCTACAAGCGTGTGTGTCAGGCCTTCAGCGTCTACTCTGCCAACTTCTGTCAGTGCACAGTGCCACTCATATCTGTTGTCACACTAGCTTGCACGCATAGTACCACTAATCGAAAAAAAATTTACAGGCAGAGGCAGGCCACCCCGCAGGGGCCGTCGTGGTCGTGGTGCTGTGATTCCCTTTGGCCCTAGAATAATGCCCAGTGTTCAGAGGCCACGTACCCCGAACTCGAACAGTTCTGAGGACATAGTTGACTGGCTAACACAGGACGCCCAATCTTCTACAGCTTCCGCTCGGAACCTTGACGCACCATCCTCCTCCAGCTTAGCTTCGGGCACCTCTCACGTTACCACTCGCCCGCTTGCCGCCACCACCAACACTAGCACCAAAGCCGCTTCACTTGATCTGTCAGAGGAGTTATTTACACATCAGTTGGAAGAAATGAGTGATAGTGATGCGCAACCATTATTGACAGAGGATGTAGATAACAGGGATATGTCTCAGTCAGGCAGCATTACACACATGGACGTATGGTGTGATGATGATTATGTTGTACCCGCTGCTGCTTCCTTTGCTGAGTTGTCAGATACAAGTGAAGCGGTTGATGATGACGATGCGTCCGTGGATGTCATGTGGGTGCCCACTAGAAGAGAAGAAGAACAGGGGGAAAGTTCAGATGGGGAGACAGAGAGGAGGAGGAGACGAGTTGGAAGCAGGGGGAGGTCGTTGCAAGGAGCTAGTGGCACAGTCAGACAGCATGCATCGGCACACGGGGTCAGCCAGATAGCACGCCAATCAACGCATGCTGTTGCCACAACCAGAATGCCGTCATTGCATAGCTCAGCAGTGTGGCATTTTTTTTTGTGTCTGCCTCTGACAACAGCGATGCCATTTGCTACCTGTGCCAAAAGAAACTGAGTCGTGGGAAGTCCAACATCCACCTAGGTACAACTGCTTTGCGAAGGCACATGATCGCACATCACAAATGCCTATGGGATCAACACATGAGTACAAGCAGCACACAAACTCAAAGCCGCCATCCTCCTCCTGGTCCAGCATCTTCAGCCACGTCAACCACTGCTGTCCTCCTTGCCCCCTCTCAACCATCCGCCACTCCGTGTCTCGCCTTGAGCAGTTCTGCTTATCTGCCCACAGTCAGGTGTCTGTCAAGGACATGTTTGAGCGTAAGAAGCCAATGTCACAAAGTCACCCTGTTGCCCGGCATCTGACAGCTGGCTTGTCTGAACTCTTAGCCTGCCAGCTTTTGTAGCTATTGGGACACCGCAGTGGAAGGTACCCGGCTGAAATTTCTTTGCACAAAAGGCAATCCTCAACCTGTACTCAATTGTGCAAAAGGAAGTAATGGCATGTCTGGCACACAGTGTTGGGGCAAGGGTCCATCTGACCACTGATACCTGGTCTGCAAAGCATGGTCAGGGCAGGTATATCACCTACACTGCGCATTGGGTAAACCTGCTGACGTCTGCCAAGCATGGAATGCGTGGCTCTGCAGAGGAGTTGGTGACACCGCCACGACTTGCAGGCAGGCCTGCTGCAACCTCCTCTACTCCTCCTACTCCATCCTCTTCCATAACCTCCTCGGCTGAGTCCTCTTCTGCTGCAGCATCTTGATCCCCATCAATGGCACCCCCCAGCTCCCCAGGTACTATTCCACATCCCGGATACGGCAGTGTCACGCCGTCTTGGGGTTGACTTGCCTGAAAGCAGAGAGTCACACCGGTCCAGCACTCCTGTCCGCCCTGAACGCACAGGTGGATCAGTGGCTGACTCCGCGCCAACTGGAGATTGGCAAAGTGGTTTGTGACAACGGAAGAAATTTGGTGGCGGCATTGAATTTGGGCAAGTTGACACATGTGCCGTGCATGGCACATGTGTGTAATCTGATCGTACAACGCTTTGTGCATAAGTACCCAGGCTTACAGGACTTCCTGAAGCAGGCCAGGAAGGTGTGTGGCCATTTCAGGCGTTCCTACACGGCCATGGCGCACTTTTCAGATATCCAGCGGCGAAACAACATGCCAGTGAGGCGCTTGATTTGCGACAGCCCGACACGTTGGAATTCAACACTCCTAATGTTCGACCGCCTGATCCAACAAGAAAAAGACGTTAACGACTATTTGTATGACCGAGATGCTAGAACAGCCTCTGCAGAGCTGGGAATTTTTTTGCCACTTTACTGGACGCTCATGCACAATGCCTGTAGGCTCATGCGTCCTTTTGAGGAGGTGACAAACCTAGTCAGTTGCACCGAAGGCACCATCAGCGACATCATATCATTTGTTTTCTTCCTGGAGCGTGCCCTGCAAAGAGTGCTGGATCAGGCCGTAGATGAGCGTGAAGAGGAAGAGTTATGGTCACCATCACCACCAGTAACAGCCTTATCAGCATCACTTGCTGGACCTACGGCAACGCTGGAAGAGGATTGTGAGGAAGAGGAGTCAGAGGAGGAATGTGGCTTTGAGGAGGAGGAGGAAGACCAACCACAACAGGCAACCCAGGGTGCTCGTTGTCACCTATCTGGTACCCGTGGTGTTGTACGTGGCTGGGGGGAAGAAAATACCTTCAGTGAGATCACTGAGGACGAGGAACGGGACATGAGTAGCTCGGCATCCAACCTTGTACAAATGGAGTCTTTCATGCTGTCGTGCCTGTTGAGGGACCCTCGTATAAAAAGGCTGAAGGAGAACGACCTGTACTGGGTGTCCATGCTACTAGACCCCCGGTATAAGCATAAAGTGCCTGAAATGTTACCGAATTACCGCAAGTCGCAAAGGATGCAGCAGTTCCAAAATAAATTAAAAAGTATGCTTTACACAGCGTATAAGGGTGATGTCACAGCACAACGGGAATCTAACAGGGGAAGAGGTTAAAGTAATCCTCCTCCTCCCACGACCACGCCGGCAAGGACAGGACGCTTTACAGACGTGTTGTTGATGGAGGACATGGGGAGCTTTTTAAGTCCTATGCATCGCCACAGCCCTTCGGGGTCCACCCTCAGAGAACGACTCGACCAACAGGTAGCAGACTACCTCGCCTTAACTGCAGATATCGACACTCTGAGGAGCGATGAACCCCTTGACTACTGGGTGTGCAGGCTTGACCTGTGGCCTGAGATAACCCAATTTGCGATAGAACTTCTGGCCTGCCCCGCTTCAAGTGTCCTATCACAAAGGACCTTCAGTGCAGCAGGAGGTATTGTCACTGAGAAGAGAAGTTGCCTAGGTCAAAAAAATCTAGATTATCTCACCTTTATTAAGATGAATGAGGGATGGATCCCGAAGGGACTGACATTTGACTAAAAAAGGCCTGATGAGATGAGCTGCCTTGGGCTAAAAATGGTCCACACGCTGCTGTATTTTATCTCTGAATGCCGGATGACTTGCATGATTTATCCACCACCAACTAGGGTTCAAGCCGTAATGTTTTAGGGCGCTTTCTGCCTGGGAAACAAACATAAATTTTTCTGACCTCTGGTGCTGCACTGTGGCTTCAAAAACCAAACCAAAAAAAAGGCACATAACAGGGATTAAACTGATAGGAATAGTACTTCTTAACACACCACTCCTATCTGGTGGCACATTAGATTGCACGCGCAGTGCCCCAAATTTGAAGTAGGAGGTCCGACCAAGCATCTTTTTCCATCTCCCGGTTCCTAAAATCCATGCCATATACACGTTCTATGATAGGGGACATAACAGGGATTAAACTGATAAGAATAGAACTACTTAACACACCACTCCTATCTGGTGGCACATTAGATTGCACGCGCAGTGCCCTAAATTTGAAGTAGGAGGACCGACCAAGCATCTTTTTCCATCTCCTGGTTCCTAAAATCGATGCCATATACACGTCCCCTGATAGGGGACGTAACAGGGATTAAACTGATCGGAATAGTACTTCTTAACACACCTTATAATAACGCAGAGAGAGGCAATGCAGAGAGAGGAGTCTGAAGAAGAGGAGTCAGAGGAGGAAGGTGGCTTTGAGGAGGTGGAAGACCAAACACAGCAGGTGTCCCAGGGGGCTTGTTGTCACCTTTCGGGGACCCTTGGTGTTGTATGTGGCTGGGTGAAGGAAGAGACATCAGTGAGGACAAGGAACGGGACATGGCTAGCTTGGTATCCAACCTTGTGCAAATGGGGAGTTTGCGGTTGTGCAAATGGACTGTTTGCGGTTGTTTGTGGTGCGTTAAACGGGAAGATTGGTCTGTCACTTTGAAGCGGGCGTAACCCTTACACTACCTGATCGATACAACATCATACCTGATGTTTTAAAGCACGTTATTCCAACCAATTTAGGAATGTTAGGTGATTTATGCCCTTTATGGATTAAAACCAGACTCTGCATCAACTATGTAATTTTCCATGGGAGTTTTGCCATGGATCCCCTTCCGGCCTGCCACAGTCCAGGTGTTAGTCCCCTTGAAACAACTTTTCCATCACTATTGTGGCCAGAAAGAGTCCCTGTGGGTTTTAAAATTCGCCTGCCTATTGAAGTCTATGGCGGTTTGCCCGTTCGTGAACATTTGCAGGGATTCGCGTTCGCCATTCGCGAACGGAAAATTTTAGGTTCACGACATCACTACTAATGAAAGAAAACTTTTGGGTTTCATATCCTTTTCCAAACTGTATCCTCTATCTGAACCAAGAAAGTATAATTTTTAGTTGCATTTCCTTATAAATATTTTTTAAAAAATTTTTTTTTGTAATTATGTTTAATTAATGATGTTTCATATGTGTGATACAAATGTAGAAGTTCCATTCCCCTTTAATACAGAAGCCACAAAAAAGTCAACTTACATTGGAAGTGTCAGAAAATTTGGGCTTGCTACTGAAAAAAAAAATATTGCTTGCTTGTACAGTAATAAATCAATGATTTATACAGTACTAGCTCAATTTAATCCCTGTATTTGTTTGAAATGTGTTCTCTGGTCCCATAGCTCACATTTCCCTCCAAAAAAATATTACTTTAATCACTTGTAAGATTTTATTCTTCTATATGTATCGACACAGTTCAAATTCCTAATTCTTGCTTAGTCTACGCATGATAAAGTTTGCAAAATTGGCTTCTTTTCATGTACATGTGTTTTTGCTATATAGAAGCATGTTTAAGAAATATGGACTATTAAAAAAAATCCCACTTAGTTTTTTAACATTACTAATTCAAGAACTACACTTAAAAAGTAGGGATCATTTTATGTAGCTCATAATTTCTGTGTTGACTACAATAAAGAGGGTTTTCTGTCATTTATACAAATGTATATGTGCATTTATTTAAGCAGATACTTACATTAATAGACGTGTGTGGCAAATATATTGGAAAATCAGATATGTGCAGATTCCAAAATATTATATTTTAAAAGAGTTTTTACTTGAAATAGCATGCTCACATAGGTGATACAATGATAGTGTAAGGCCCTTGCCTGGAGCACTAAGGGTTAAGGCCTTTAGGATAAGCAGTACAGTTAGGGCTAGATTACAAGTGAAGCGCTAAATTATTGCGTGCCCCCAAACAGTCAAATGTGCCCATTTGCGGGCGCACAATAATTAACCAGCTACTACAAGGAGCTGGTTAGCACTCAGAAAAATAACCAGAGAGGTCATTATAGTTTTTATTTTTTTTAAAAAAGTAGCATTTTTTTAAAATAAAAAAACAGTGCACTAAACAGTTTTTGGGGTCTAAAAGTGCCTTTACATTGTGGTCTATGGGAACTGTGTGTTCCCAGTAAATATATATGTATATGACTATTTGCATATATTTATGTGTTAATATATGTATAGACACTTATTAACACATACATATATATGTATATAATCATTTACATATATATTTACAAATGCTGCAATCGCTGCGCTTCTTACCCCCTTCTCTACAGTTAGGTTCTGATGCCATCTCAGACGGCATCAGAACAAGGCTCCCATTGGAGTCCATGGAAGTGCACTCTCATGAGCGCAATGCTTCCGAAAAATGCAAACGTGAGCTTGTGTTCGCATTGCTGTAAACTTGTAATACCAGCGCACATTAGCATGCACTGGTATTACACCGTGGAGTGCAAATATTGTTTTCTTGAAAGCGATATTTAGCGCTCCACTTGTAATTTTGCCCTTAGTTAGCAACTTTGTTGCAATTTAGGGGAGCATATTTAGGCTTACCTGGAAAGCTCCTGTAGCAGGGTATCCAGCTTCTTTTTCCTGCTGCTCTGCCTGAAGATTCTCTCACCCTCCCTCTCTTTTTTCTTTTTTTTTTTTAATAACTTTATTTTTCATACTCAAGGCATTACAAAGTAAAAATAGTGAGTCATACATGATAATCAACATTCTAATAGTGATTTCTAAAGTATCTCCTTTTAATAGTCCATGGGATATGGTATATTATATGCTTTTCCAGAAAACCATACCGGCTTGTTAGAGACCGTGCAACAATGTCCTCAACTTACCTTTTTGAAAGAGATATATGGTGTCCGTTAAACACAATGATGAATTTTAGACAATGTTGTTACAGATCATAATTTTAAAATACAGTCTGCTAGATTACGAATCTTGCGTTAGCCTTAAAAAGCAGCGTTGAGAGGTCCCAACGCTGCTTTTTAACGCCCACTGGTATTACAAGTCTGTCAGGTACAGGTGTACCGCTCACTTTTCTTCCGCGACTTGAGCTTACTGCAAATCCCCTTACGTAAATTGCGTATCCTATCTTTTTAATGGTATTTTCCTAAAGCCGGTATTACGAGTCTTGGAAGAAGTGAGTGGTACACCCTGTCCTGTCAAGACTCCTACCGCATTTAAAAGTCAGTAGTTAAGTATTTTATGGGCTAACGCCGTAACATAAAACTCTTAACTAAAGTGCTAAAAAGTACACTAACACCCATAAACTACCTATTAACCCCTAAACCGAGCCCCCCCCCCCCCCACATCGGAAACACTTAGATAAAGTTTTTAACCCCTAATCTACTGACCGGACATCGCCGCCACTTTAATAAATATATTAACCCCTAAACCTAAGTCTAAACCTAAGTCTAACACCCCCTAACTTAAATATAATTTAAATAAAACAAAATTAAATTACTACAATTAAATAAATTATTCTTATTTAAAACTAAATACTTACCTGTAAAATAAACCATAAGATAGCTACAATATAACTAATAGTTACATTTGTATCTATCTTAGGGTTTATATTTATTTTACAGGCAACTTTGTATTTATTTTAACTAGGTAAAATAGTTATTAAATAGTTATTAACTATTTAATAACTTCCTAGTTAAAATAAATACAAATATACCTGTAAAATAAATCCTAACCTAAATTACAATTACACCTAACACTACACTAACTACAATTAAATACAATTAAATTAAATAAACTAAAGTACCAAAGTACTGAAAATAAAAAAATAATTACATGAAATTTAAACTAATTACACCTAATCTATCAACCAATCGTAATTAAGGTAGAAAAATCCTATTGGCTAATCCAATCAGCCAATAGGATTGAAGTTCAATCCTATTGGCTGATCTAATCAGCCAATAAGATTGAGCTCGCATTCTATTGGCTGTTCCAATCAGCCAATAGAATGCAAGCTCAATTCTATTGGCTGATTGTATCAGCCAATAAGATTTTTTGTACCTTAATTCCGATTGGCTGATAGAATCGGAATTCAAGGGACGCCATCTTGGATGACGTCATTTAAAGGAACCTTCATTCGTCAGAAGAAGAGGATGCTCCGCGTCGGCTGGACCCGCTCCGCTCCGGATGGATGAAGATAGAAGATGCCGCCTGGATGAAGACTTCTGCTCGTCTGGAGGTCCTCTTCTGCCCGGATCGGATGAAGACTTCTGCCCCTCTGGAGCACCACTTGTGCCCGGCTGGGTGAAGACGGCTCAAGGTAGGGTGATCTTCAAGGGGGTAGTGTTAGGTTTTATTAAGGGGGGATTGGGTGGGTTTTAGAGTAGGGTTGGGTGTGTGGGTGGTGGGTTTTAATGTTGGGGGGTATTGTATTTTTTTTACAGGTAAAAGAGCTGATTACTTTGGGGCAATGCCCCACAAAATGCCCCGTTTAAGGGCTATTTGTAATTTAGTATAGGGTAGGGAATTTTATAATTTTGGGGGGCTTTTTTATTTTATTAGGGGGATTAGATTAGGTGTAATTAGTTTAAATTTTATGTAATTATTTTTTTATTTCCTGTAATTTAGTGTTTGGTTTTTTTTGTACTTTAGATTATTTAATTTAATTGTATTTAATTGTAGTTAGTTTAGGTAATTCATTTAATGATAGTGTAGTGTTAGGTGTAATTGTAATTTAGGTTAGGATTTATTTTAGAGGTATATTTGTATTTATTTTAACTAGGAAGTTATTAGATAGTTAATAACTATTTAATAACTATTGTACCTACTTAAAATAAATACAAAGTTGCCTGTAAAATAAATATAAACCCTAAGATAGATACAAACATAACTATTAGTTATATTGTAGCTATCTTATGGTTTATTTTACAGGTAAGTATTTAGTTTTAAATAGGATTAATTTATTTAATTGTAGTTATTTTCTTTAGATTTATTTAAATTATATTTAAATTAGGGGGTGTTAGGGTTAGACTTAGGTTTAGGGGTTAATAAATTTAATATAGTAGCGGCGACGATGGAGGCGCAATATTAGGGGTTAATAATTGTAGGTAGGTTGCGGCGACGTTGGGGGGGCAGATTAGGGGTTAATAAGTGTAAGATTAGAGGTGTTTAGACTGGGGGTTCATGTTAGGGTTTTAGGTGTAGACATAACTTTTGTTTCCCCATAGGAATCAATGGGGCTGCGTTAGAAGCTGAACGCTGCTTTTTTGCAGGTGTTAGGTTTTTTTCAGCACGATCTGCCCCATTGATTCCTATGGGGAAATCGTGCACAAGCACGTTTTGCAAGCTCACCGCTACCGTAAGCAACGCTGGTATTGAGGTGAGATGTGTAGCTAAATTTTGCTCTACGCTCACCTTTCTGCGGCTAACGCTGGGTTTAAAAAACCTGTAATACCAGCGTTGTCTTAAGGGAGCGTTGAAAAAAAAATGCTCGTTAGCAAATAGCAACGCACCCCTGTTACCGCAACACTCGTAATCTCGGTGAGTGATTCTTAGCAAAACCCTGAGTAAAGTTTTCATAATATGTTAAACTTAACTATCAAGTAAAACAAGAAACAAAAAGTACAGAAGTATAAAAGAATGTAAAATAAAAAGACTGTACAAATATAAGTACAAAAGGCTCAGTGTTCAGTACATTTTTATATGGCACAGTTTAATTTCTCCTCCCACTTTGTTTAGGTAAGCACAGCTAGTTTGTTTTTTAAAATTACTTTTAAGCATTGGTTAGCTCATACTGACTGGATTATCTCAATCAAAACACCACTTCTCACATAACTGTTACTCCATTATATAGTTAGAAGCAAAAGGGTTTACTACATATGTTTGTAAAGGGATTGGTAGAGACAAAATATAAGGCTCCCACTTATCAAAAAAGGATTTAATTTTAGATGTAAGCCTGAATTGTCAGCCTGCTCAATTTTTAGTTGTGTATGTAGTTTCTGTTTTAAAACATATACGGCTAGATTACGAGTTTTGCGTTATTAGTAAAAAAGTAGCGTTAAGGCTCATAACGCTGATTTTTCACTACCGCTGCTATTACGAGTCTTGTAGCTGTCCCGCACACTTTTTTGGCCGTACCGCAAAATAACACGCAATTTGCGTAAAGTCTATTTTCAATGGGACTTCTATAGCGCCGGTATTACAAGCTTTTTTTTGGAGGCCAAAAAGTGAGCAGTACAGCCTATCCCGCAAGATTCGTAACGCATTCTAAAGTCAGTAGTTATGAGTTTTACGCTACAAAGCTGTAGCATAAAATTCATAACTAAAGTGCTAAAAAGTACACTAACACCCATAAACTACCTATTAACCCCTAAGCCGAGGCCCTCCCGCATCGCAAACTCTAAAATAAATTTATTAACCCCTAATCTGCCACTCCGGACATTGCCGCCACTAGAATAAACATATTAACCCCTAAACCACCGCACTCCCGCCTCGCAAACACTAGTTAAATATTATTAACCCCTAATCTGCTGTCCCTAACATTACAGTTATTAACCCCTAATCTGCCGCCCACAACGTTGCCACCACTATACTAAAGTTATTAACCCCTAAACCTAAGTCTAACCCTAACACCCCCTAACTTAAATATAATTAAAATAAATATAAATAAAAATTCCTATCATTACCTAAATAATTCCTATTTAAAAATAAATACTTACCTATAAAATAAACCCTAAGCTAGCTACAATATAACTAATAGTTACATTGTAGCTAGCTTAGGGTTTATTTTTATTTTACAGGCAAGTTTGTATTTATTTTAACTAGGTAGAATAGTTACTAAAGAGTTATTAACTATTTACTAACTACCTAGCTAAAATAAATACAAATTTACCTGTAAAATAAAACTAACCTGAGTTACACTAAAACCTAACCTTACACTACAATTAAATAAATTACCTAAATTAAATACAATTACCTAAATTACAAAAAACCCCACTAAATTACACAAAATAAAAAACAAATGATCAGATATTTAAACTAATTACACCTAATCTAATAGCCCTATCAAAATAAAAAAGCCCCCCCAAAATAAAAAAAAATCCCTAGCCTAAACTAAACTACCAATAGCCCTTAAAAGGGCCTTTTGTGGGGCATTGCCCCAAATAAATAAACTCTTTTACCTGTAAAAAAAAAATACAAACAACCCCCCCAACAGTAAAACCCACCACCCACACAACCAACCCCCCAAATAAAAAGCTAACTAAAAAAAACCTAAGCTCCCCATTTTCCTGAAAAGGGCATTTGGATGGGCATTGCCCTTAAAAAGGCATTTAGCTCTATTGCTGCCAGAACCCTAACCTAAAAATAAAACCCACCCAAAACACCCTTAAAAAACCTAACACTAAGCCCTGAAGATCCACTTACAGTTTTGAAGAGCCGACATCCATCCTCAACGAAGTGGCAAGAAGTCCTCAACGAAGCCGGGAGAAGTCTTCATCCAATCCAACGCGGAGCATCCTCTTCAAACGAAGTCTTCTTCCCGAATTAATGTTTATTTAAGTGACGTCATCCAAGATGACGTCCCTTTAATTCCGATTGGCTGATAGAATTCTATCAGCCAATCGGAATTAAAGGTGAAAAAATCCTATTGGCTGATGCAATCTATTGGCTGATTGGAACAGCCAATAGAATGCAAGCTCAGTCCTATTGGCTGATTGGATCAGCCAATAGGATTGAAGCTCAATCCTATTGGCTGATTGCATCAGCCAATAGGATTTTTTAACCTTTAATTCCGATTGGCTGATAGAATTCTATCAGCCAATCGAAATTCAAGGGACGCCATCTTGGATGACATCACTTAAAGAAACATTCATTCAGGAAGAAGACTTCGTTTGAAGAGGATGCTCCGCGCCGGATGTCTTGAAGATGGACCCGCTCCTCGCCGGATATGGGGCGATAAGACCCTGGAAGTTCTGGATCCCTGCCTAGCTTCGGGAGCAAACAAATATGCACATCTGTAAATATGTCAGCTAGTGATTCATCTGTGGAAAGATAACTGGTAAAGAGGTCTGCCAGAACAGGTGCAAGTTCGTTATTTAATAACTTATAGTATTCAGGTAGCAAACCATCGTGCCCTGTGACTTTATTTGAGGGAGTGTTTTTAATAATTTGGAGAAAACTTGTACATTTATAGATAGGGTGATTCCGAGCCTCTGCCTGTTATTGGCTTATTTGGGGCAGATTTATGGATCTCCAAAATTCTGTTTGATTGGTGACATTTATATCTTGTCTGTTATATAAATTTTCCTATTAGTCTCTAAATCCTTTTGCTAAAAAACAGTTAAAGTTTTTTTTGGTTGCCATTTATATTTATAGCTATTATATATGACTTGGGGGATAATGTTTTTACCATATTGGCTAGCAGCCACCCAGATCTATTCCCAAACCTGTAAAATCTACCCTGCTTGTACACTGCTCTTGATTCTTCTTGAGATGCTAGGAAAGTGTCTCTGTCTTACTCTCATAATATGTGTTTTGATTGTGGGGATTGGGCCTTCTAAGTAAACGCAATAAGAGGTTGCTACTTGGTTAGTCAAGTGTAATGATCTTTTTTTGTTCTGCCTACAAAATTGAGATGTAAAGGATGGGATTTCTCCTCTCAGCACAGCTTTTGAGGTATGGCAATAAAGATCATATTGATGTCTACTATTTTTGTTCAAGTTTTCGTAATCTCGCCACATTGACTGTATGTACTTCTCAAATGCTGTATTATGTACTAAGAATCTAGGGGATCTCCAGTATTTTGTAACTTAATTCACCCTACCAGTGTCCAGAAGCAACCATACTGGGGCGTGATCACAGACAACTATATTAGAAATGCCCATATCTATTTAGCAGTGGGGATATCAGGAAGTAATCAATTCTTGAAAAAGAGTGAGATAAGTTTTGGACAAACATGTATAGTCCCTACCATCAGGAATTCTGAATCTCCAATCATCTATCAAGTTAAAAGTTTCACGCAAATGTTGAACTAATTTAGAGTCAGATTTATTTGTGTTACCCTGACAGTTTTTTTTATCAATTTTAAGCTAGGATCTCAAAAACAATCTAGAGGAATTTGTTGTGCAATGTTGAAGCCACCTCCTATAATAAATGGGGTATCTGCCACATATAGTACCCGCTTTGTAATTTTGACCAAAATACTTTTTTCATAAATATTGCACAAGTAAAATAGTGTGCCTATAACTTTGAGAAGTACAATAATAAATGTACCATTAATATCAAATGCAGGCCTCTTTTAAATAATATTGCAAAAAAAATTGCTGAATTCAAAGTTTATTCACATAGAGAAATAGGCTCACAAATACATAAGCGACTTTTCGGGATTCAACCCTCCATGCTTGAATCCCAAAAAGTTTCCTATGTATTTGTGAGTCTATTTCTTTATGTGAATAAACCTTGACTTTTTTTTATTACATTAATACATCGCTTATGTATTTGTATATATTATATTTCTCTATGTGAATAAACCTTGAATTCAGCAATATTGGATGGTGCTGTTCATTTATGTACTGCTAACATCACAGAGGGGGTTGGAACAGGAAGTGACAGGCATTAAAGGCCACTGGATGAGGGGAGACTCTTAAAACCCCTCAATCTCATCTTCCTCACTAGCCAGAGCCCTTAAAATATATATATTAAAAAAAGTAAAAACATAACACGTGGGGAATGGGACTTTATATAGGTTCAATAAAAAATAAAAAATCTGTTATGTCTAGAGACCCCTTATTTTATCATAGACAAGTCCCTCGCTGAAATAAAAATATGAATTTTGTCAGTATGGTTAGGGGGTCACTGTGGTAATCGAGCACTACTATTTAGCTCTGTTAGAACCCTAGAAGCCTTAAATCTTTTCTACCTCTGTTTCACAAAATTGTGTCCCATTTTAGTAGTAGGTAGAATGTTTATTTTTGTTTTTTTTTGTCAGATCTTACATTTGTCAATGTTCAAATGAATTTACAATTTACCAGAAAATATTTGTAATTTTGGAAAATCTCTTTTCAGAAAAATGTTATGCTCCACTGATCTAATAACCATATTCAATTTAGAATTAGCTGCAAAGACATTAAAGGTAATTTATTAATGGTAATGGTTGCTCTCCATCCTTTAGAAGAGTTTACCTAATGAATTTTATTACAAAATCACCATAAAGCATATGTTTTTTTTATAGATAAATAATTTGATAACAAAAAAATATTTAGCTAAGTGCTTAACATAGAGTGTACTAGTAACTTTTTTGCTCTAGTAAGTTTTATCCCTTAACTAGTGAATTATAGTGATATTTTATTTTTCTACCCCTGTATAAATGTATTTATTTATATTTATGTAAAAGTTAACAAGTTTAAAACATATCTATATAAGGCATATCCATTTATCACAATTTAAATAACGTAGTACAAAACTGCAATAGCATAGGGTTCTTAATATCCAACATGAGTATAATGCGAGCAGTGTCAACATTTCCAACGTGCTGTTAATCAATCATCAAAAAACTCTTCTTGTGTTGAAATGAGTTATTTTTTTATCTTATTAAGATATACATTCAACAGGATATGCTTTCTGCTAAGGTCAAGCAAATAGAGATTCTAATTATCAGCCATTCATGAATACCCTCATGTTATGATAAAACAGAATTATCTTTTAAAACCTTGCAGTTTACAAAGAATGAAGATTTTACAGGTCAATGTTAAAATGCTAATATCATAAAATAGGCATAAGCTTAGATTTATTAAAGTTTTCTGGGTCATGCATGTTAGTAACTCAGATACTTAGCAGAGACAGTCCTTGTTAAATAAAACAGGCGCTAACCATTGAGTTATCTGAGAACTGTGAGGTGTTTTCTTATACAATTAATTAGACTAAATGGAATCCAAATTCTCATGAATTTTAACATGGCAATACCAAGCAATTCTAAAATATATTAACATATATATATATATATATATATATATATACATATATATCAAATAATATATATATATATTTAAATATATACAAAATAAAATGCTATGTCTTATAACAGTTTAACTTATATCTGCTTCTAGTTTCAAATACATGGTGAATAAAAAGTCAGGAACCTTATGTATAAACCTACAAGTATACCTATGGTGTATGTTATCGTACAGGTGTACCATCTTAAGAGATGCCATTTTGAATGCAAGTTCAAAATTTCAATAAAATATTTAAAATTTTGACTCGCCCGGAAAACTAATTTTTCTGTCAATTTATACATTTTAAGAAACAGCCACTTGTAATATAGACCTTAGTTTTCTGCTAGCAACAGTACAATAATAAAATGCTCTCGTACATTAGAACATTTTGTTACTTCTTTATGTCCATCTAACTAGCAAGCATTTATTTGCGATCATATAACATTTGTGGCAAAATAATAATCAAGAAGGAGAAAAAAATAGAGAAAAAAGTTAGGGGCTTAAGAGTATTATGTCATAAAATGGCATATACTACTAAGCAAAAACAAACAAACAAACTGAGTGTGATTCACCTCTCTGTTTCCTGGCCAATAACTGGATACGTCGGCTTCAGTTGACAGGGGTGAAGTAGCTACAGCAACAACTGATGCGTTTTGGACAGTATTATGGTCTTTTTTCATTGTTCCTTAGACAAACTCTATCTATTTAAAGCACACTAGCGTGACACTTGGTTTGTCTAATAAATATTGAAAAAGGACCATAAAACTGTCCGAACCCCGTCTGTTGGTGCTGTAAATAATGTGTGCTCTTCACCTCTGTTACCTGAAGCCAACGTATCCAGCATAATGCTCTTATTTTACTAATGATAATAAAAGTACATTTTTAATTATTATTAACACTTTATAATGGATGTGAGTGCTTAAGCCCCAAACTTTTTTCTCTATTTTTTTCTCCTTCTAACATTATATTAAAAGGAGTAGCACCAGACATAGCACACTCTTTGTGGTCTCTGTCCTAAGAGTGCCAATATATTTCTTTCGTTTTTACAATTATAATCTAGACAATGGGTGGCCAACTCGTTTTTGCGACCTCTGGGAAAAAGCAAAACTAAGAATGTGTGCCATAGTTTTTATAGCCACAAGAAAACGTGCTTTGGTAAATTCTAGTGGTGGACAAACAAGGAGGCCACAACTCAATAGGGCCATCTGGAAGGAGAACAGCAGGTAGGAATACCCTGCAACCTTACCTAAATCAGCCACTGGACATTTTTAGGAAATATTCAGTCATTTTTGTGCAGACATAAAAATTATATCTTGTAAGGGTACTGAAATACTGATCCGCAGCCCCTATATATTAGGGCCATCATTGATCTGGACCGTAAATAAAGATATAAGATAAAAGAGATATGCAAGGACAGAGACATGTTCATAAAGAGAATGAGCATGGCAAGAGATAGAATGGAGTAACCTGACACAATAGAGGCATAGAGGGTCTAACAGAGACAGACATGTACATACAGAAATTAATTTACATTGGTATGTAGAGACCTACAGACGCATATTGAGGCAGACAGGTACAGAAACTGACATAAACTTGGCTTGACACCCAAGTGGTATTTTAGTGGCAAGTCTGGTATTTTACGGTTTTATAATGAGCCAGCTTACAGGTGGAGCAGTAGTTTGTGCTCCCACTTGAGTGTTAACCCTGCTAGACTTCACTTTTTGCGCACATCGGGTTGAAAGTAAAAATGTTTCAGTCGCACGCTAACCTGACGCAAGCAAAAAGCTGAACATCGAATATTGAATATTGAATATCACGACCACATTAACGTATTCCCCCCTATACTTCAATGTAGGGCTAAAAGTTGAAAAAACTAACACCCAACAAGTCGCACAAACCCGAGCGTGTTTTCTCAAGTGTGCTAACCTGACATGAAATATGGATATTTCACATTCCAATGTTCTTCACAGAATATATTCTATCTATTCTTAAATACATTTTATATATAAAATAATATATATATATATATATATATATATATATATATATATATATATATATATATATACAGGAAAAACAAATCCTCCCTCCTATTCCAGCCACCTGGGTGCAAATATAGCCAAATGTATACTTCCAATAAATAGTGCACTCTCAGGATATTGTGAAAAAAAGGTCAACTTTATTAGATGACATTTCAGGGAAAAAGGTTTTTTGATCTGAAGAAAGGGACTAGAGTTCCCTGAAACGTAATCTAATAAAGTTGACCTTTTCCTGAGAGTGCACTATTTATTGGAAGTATATATATATATATATATATATATATATATATATATATATATATATATATATACATTACTGTGCAAAAGTCTTAGGCCACCTTTAGATTTGTTGTTTTAGCAATCGTATAATGACCATATATAATTATTTCTCAACTTGAGCAATAGCAGGAACCTTGCTCTTGTAAACCTAAATGGATGATAATAATGGATCATAATGATCACAGAATTTGACAGACATAAAATCATATCTATATCTATCTATCTATCTATCTATCTATCTATCTATAAATATATATAGAACATATTCCCCTATGTGAAGAACATTGGAATGTGAAATATTCACAGTAAATACATAGTTAAACACTTTATTAAA
Source organism: Bombina bombina (assembly GCF_027579735.1). NCBI lineage: Eukaryota > Metazoa > Chordata > Amphibia > Anura > Bombinatoridae > Bombina > Bombina bombina. The sequence goes on from NC_069499.1 coordinate 893,643,912, forward strand.
TATTAATATTGCATAAATATGCTTTTACATGTTTTCAGCTACTTGACTGCAAAGGGGGTCCAATGCACTTATATATATATATATATATATGCATTGGAGACCTTTGCAGTTAAGTAGATGAAAACATGTAAATGTATATCATATATCATCCTTATATATAGGTATAGATATGCTATGTTAGTGCAAATGTGAATATGCAATGCGAGAATATACCGGTTTGAACGAGAGTGGGGTGTTAGTTTTTTTCCCCTACTTTTTTGCTCTATTGACTTCTATGGGGGGATATGTCAATGTGCACGTGATATTCTGTCAGACTTTTTGTGCTAGTCGGGTTAGCACAAAAGCGAAAACAGTTTACTTTCAACTCATAATACAAGCGCAACCCGAGCACACAAAAATCTAACTTCTAGCTCCAACTAATGCTCGAGCGAAAGCGTTAATTTTGGCTCCACTCATAACCTGGCCCTTAAAGGATTACTTTCTGTTATAATTTTTAAGCTAAACAACTAACATATTAAAGTTAATAAACATTAATTAAAACCTACTGACCTATATTTTCTCCAAAACGAAGTTTCATAACGTTCTAAAAGTTATATCTTTTATTCTCCGATGATGTCACGTTATCCTGCCCACTATTTTCAGCACTGCATGTTCAAAATACTTAAACCAATAACTTTGTGTTTAAAGCGCCATTTTGAAACCTAGGTATTGTAAACGGATTGGTACAGAGCAAAGGATACCCACGGAGTGGGTTTGGAAAACAATTAAATTTGCAGACAAGATTTCTGATATACGGTAGAGATATGTTAATGAAATGCTATTGATAAAAAGCGTATTTGGGGTAGTTAGTTAGTAGGCATAGAAAATATTTACTTACAGTGGCCCTTTAAAAGGAAAACAACTTTTACAGTACAGTGTCCTTTGAAACCCACAATATAAATATGACAAAGAGGTTGTTGAGTATCAATCAGAAAATGAAAAGTAAAGAAATCAAACCCCCATTCACAACATATTAAGAGCAAAAAAAATCAACTTGTGGCTTCCATAACGTGTATGATCTTGTGCAGTAATGGTAGTTATTATCATCTGCAAAAAGCCTCAGAATTCCAATGGATACAACTTTTTATATTGTCACTGCTTGGTTTGTATACCCTGTATTTGTTTTCCATTCACCCCAGCTTGAATTGAACTCTTTCTATATCTCTATATCTGCCACCTACCTTAACCTATCTTGTTTAATTCTTTGATGCATGCCATCTTTTGTCATTTTAATGTTTTGCTTATAGTTTGTATTTTTTAAGTTTTTTGTTTTTTTCTCATTTAGTACTACAGTAAACTTACACTTAAAGGGACAGTCTACACCAGAATTTGTATTGTTTTAAAAGATAGATAATCCCTTTATTACCCATTTCCCAGTTTTGCATAACCAACACAGTTATAATAATATACTTTTAACCTCTGTGATTATCTTGTATCTAAGCCTCTGCAAACTGCCCCTTTTTTCAGTTCTTTTGACAGACTTGCAGTCTAGCCAATCAGTGCCTGCTCCCAGATTACTTCACGTGCACGAGCACAGTGTTATCTATATGAAATATGTGAACTAACACCCTCTAGTGGTGATAAACGGTTAAAATGCAATCTGAAAGAGGTGGGCTTCAAGGTCTTAGAAATTAGCATATGAACTTCCTAGGTTAAGCTTTCAACTAAGAATACCAAGAGAACAAAGCAAAATTGGTGATAAAAGTAAATTGGAAAATTGTTTAAAATTACATGCTCTATCTGAATCATGAAAGTTTATTTTGGCCTAGACTGTCCCTTTAAAGGAACACTCAAGTCAAAATTAAACTTTAATGATTCAGATAGAGTATGATGGATAAATGGATATAATAGAGTATGATGGCTGTCACATGATGCAGTGGGAATGGAAATATACATAACTGAAATTTGTCTGAAAAAAAATCTATTAGTTATTTAAAGTTCAGACTAAGCTATTGCTTTGTCTTGTTATCATGCATTTGCTGATCATGCAAATCTACTGTGTCTGCTGGTCTTTTAAAAGGACAGTCTACACCTTAGTCATCTTAAAGTTAAAGGGACAGTAAACCTCAAAAATAATGTTATAGAATTCTGCACATAGTGCACAGAATTATATAACATTATATTAGCCTTATCTTTATAAAACATAATATTCCCTTTGATTTTTTTTAAAACAATTGCAGTTTTTTCAGACCCGCTCTCTGTGCTCTGCTGAACGGGTCTGTTTTTTTCACACAGCGCATGTATAGTCACAGCCCGGCCCGACCGCGCCATTATACACAGTGCAGCTCGCTTCTGCTCTGTCTGACAGCAGGAGCGAGCTGCACTGTGTATAATGGTGCGGTTGGGCCGGACTGCAACTATACAGCTGGCCCGATGCGCGGTGTGAAAAAAACAGACCCGCTCAGAAGAGCACAGAGAGCGGGTCTGAAAAAACTGTAATTGTTTTAAAAAAAATCAAAGGGAATATTATGTTTTATAAAGATAAGGCTAATATAATGTTATATAATTCTGCACTATGTGCAGAATTATATAACATTATTTTTGAGGTTTACTGGCACTTTAATCTTAAATTAATATTGTTTCTGGTCACTTTGAAATGGCTTCCAAGCTCTGCCCACTGATAACATTACAATCTGGGCTGCATCTAGGCACTCTGTTGAATCCAATTAGTGAGTCTTTTGTAACTAGTGAATCCTTTAATGCAGCCCAGATCATGATGTCATCAGTGGGCGGAGCTTGGCAGTCATTTCAAAGTGTCCAGAAACAATATTATTTGCATTTTAATCTTAGGTAAGACTTTAAGATGACTAAGATGTAGACTGTCTCTTTAAACTTCAGGCCCAGATCTTTTTTTATCCTGATACCATGTTTAAGTCCAATAACTGGGTAAACAATATGTTAAAATGACTGAACCCAGATTTAATGATACATGTCTGTTTTAGCTTACTTATTCATGCAAGTCTATCCTCTTGACAAAACACTTCCAATATTTCTTTATCAGGCAACATGTATTTCTATTAAAACAAGCTATTTCTATTTATAAATTAATTAAATTATTCATCTTCACAAGACAATCAGACAGTTCTTGGTGGTAAATTAGCACACTTGCTTGTTTTGGAGAAGAAAAAAAGTCTTAACTACATATTGATCTATTAAAGACTCCACAATTTTGTAATACTCAGAATATTTCTATACTGCACATTTGGCAGAATTCCAGGGGACCAGGTGCCTGTACTGGATTAAGTCCAACTAGCCCTCAGGCCACCTACAAAGATTTCAGATTTCAGGTAGAATCTGGAAGCGGTTCACCTCAATGTGCCGAAGTGTAGCATCATTTCAGGTACTTATGAAGCATTTCCAGATGGTTGGAATTTTTCCAAAATAATATTCTTTCACATCACATCATCACAGTTTAAAGAATGTGACTTGAAAAGTAACTCTGCACAATAATAATAATATTATTATTTTTAAGTGGTAATTTTGTTTTTGTAAAAGGAAAAGGACATGTCACCGTTTAAATAAGAATCTTTTAAACTGGACTAATCTCCTTATAGTTTGAGCTTTCATCATTTGTATTCATTTGTGTAGCTTGTTATAGCCTGTAGGGCTAATCTTTTCTTAATACTATTTTTTTCTTCTTATTTAATAAATAAAATAGTGCCTGTGGTAGGTTGCCATTATTTATTTATTTTATTGATTTTCTGCCTTGGGTAAACTGTGTATCATAAATTAAAAAAAAAATAATTACAATGATCTAATTATATTTGATGTGTTTGAAACATTCATTTTAATTGTTAAAGCAATTTCAGAAATGTGTTAAAAAATCAAATATTGTACTGTAATTTCGGCTAACATACAGCCTTAAATGGAAAGATTAAATATGATCGGCATTCAAGTGAAATAAATTTCTCCACAAATTCATATGTAAAACAAAATCTGTTTTTAAATGCAAGGGCTATAAAAATTAAGTGCAGCAGTATTTAGTAATACTTTATTTTATTTGGACTCATATCTTATAGTTTTGAGGAAAAAGTATATCTATTTTGCAGAAATAAGTTTATATTTTTTAAGACCAATTTTATTTGCTGTACAATGTTAGGAACCTGAATAAAATAATACACTGAAAATATTTTAGCTAGCACAACTAATATTTTAATAACATTGATTTATACTAAATACATTTGTTTGCAATTTTAAACTTTATTATGATATTGAAACATAAATGCAGAAATCAGCTTATATAAACTATACTGTAAAATTGTTTTCCCCTTAAAGGGATAGGAAAGTCAAAATTAAACTTGCATGAGTCAGATAGATCATGTAATTTTAAGACACTTTTAAATTCACTTTTATTTTCAAATATGCTTCATTCTCTTGGTATCCCTTGTTGAAAAAGAATATGCACATATCCTACACTAGTTGGAGCTAGCTGCTGATTGGTGCCTGTACACATTTGTCTCTTGTGATTGGCTAACTAGATGTGTTCAGCTAGCTGCCAGTAGTGCAATGCTGTTCCTTCAGCAAAGGATAACAAGAGAATGAAGCAAATTTGATAATAGAAGTAAATTGGAAAGATGTTTAAAAATATGTTGTATCCAAATCATGAAGGATAATGTTGGGATTTCCTGTCCCTTTAATGTACAGGGAGTGCAGAATTATTAGGCAAGTTGTATTTTTGAGGATTCATTTTATTATTGAACAACAACCATGTTCTCAATGAACCCAAAAAACTCATTAATATCAAAGCTGAATAGTTTTGGAAGTAGTTTTTAGTTTGTTTTTAGCTATAGCTATTTTAGGGGGATATCTGTGTGTGCAGGTGACTATTACTGTGCATAATTATTAGGCAACTTAACAAAAAACAAATATATACCCATTTCAATTATTTATTTTTACCAGTGAAACCAATATAACATCTCAACATTCACAAATATACATTTCTGACATTCAAAAACAAAACAAAAACAAATCAGTGACCAATATAGCCACCTTTCTTTGCAAGGACACTCAAAATCCTGCCATCCATGGATTCTGTCAGTGTTTTGATCTGTTCACCATCAACATTGCGTGCAGCAGCAACCACAGCCTCCCAGACACTGTTCAGAGAGGTGTACTGTTTTCCCTCCTTGTAAATCTCACATTTGATGATGGACCACAGGTTCTCAATGGGGTTCAGATCAGGTGAACAAGGAGGCCATGTCATTAGATTTTCTTCTTTTATACCCTTTCTTGCCAGCCACGCTGTGGAGTACTTGGACGCGTGTGATGGAGCATTGTCCTGCATGAAAATCATGTTTTTCTTGAAGGATGCAGACTTCTTCCTGTACCACTGCTTGAAGAAGGTGTCTTCCAGAAACTGGCAGTAGGACTGGGAGTTGAGCTTGACTCCATCCTCAACCCGAAAAGGCCCCACAAGCTCATCTTTGATGATACCAGCCCAAACCAGTACTCCACCTCCACCTTGCTGGCGTCTGAATCGGACTGGAGCTCTCTGCCCTTTACCAATCCAGCCACGGGCCCATCCATCTGGCCCATCAAGACTCACTCTCATTTCATCAGTCCATAAAACCTTAGAAAAATCAGTCTTGAGATATTTCTTGGCCCAGTCTTGACGTTTCAGCTTGTGTGTCTTGTTCAGTGGTGGTCGTCTTTCAGCCTTTCTTACCTTGGCCATGTCTCTGAGTATTGCACACCTTGTGCTTTTGGGCACTCCAGTGATGTTGCAGCTCTGAAATATGGCCAAACTGGTGGCAAGTGGCATCTTGGCAGCTGCACGCTTGACTTTTCTCAGTTCATGGGCAGTTATTTTGCGCCTTGGGTTTTCCACACGCTTCTTGCGACCCTGTTGACTATTTTGAATGAAACGCTTGATTGTTCGATGATCACGCTTCAGAAGCTTTGCAATTTTAAGAGTGCTGCATCCCTCTGCAAGATATCTCACTATTTTTGACTTTTCTGAGCCTGTCAAGTCCTTCTTTTGACCCATTTTGCCAAAGGAAAGGAAGTTGCCTAATAATTATGCACACCTGATATAGGGTGTTGATGTCATTAGACCACACCCCTTCTCATTACAGAGATGCACATCACCTAATATGCTTAATTGGTAGTAGGCTTTTGAGCCTATACAGCTTGGAGTAAGACAACATGCATAAAGAGGATGATGTGGTCAAAATACTCATTTGCCTAATAATTCTGCACTCCCTGTATTTTCAATTACTTGATATACCAGCTGCAGAGTATAAAATGTATGAAAAATTGCATTTTCAGGTTCGCTTGTGTATTTGAATTAGCTTGTTTTGTGTTTTTAAACCACAACCTATTAAAATGGGTTGAGCTTGCAGTAATATCATATCTCAATATGTTATCACTTTGGGGTCGAAATTATCAATGTCCACCGCACATCGATAAATGCCGACCGCATACGCTGTCGGCATTTATCATTGCGCACGCATTTCACTAGAAATGGTTGTGCAATGCCACCCCCTGCACATTTGTGGCCAATCGGCTGCTAGCAGGGGGTGTCAATAAACCCGATCGTATATGATCGAGCTTTTCAGCAAGTGATATCAAGAGAATGAAGCAAATTAGATAATAGAAGTAAATTAGAAAGTTGTTTAAAATGACATGCTCTTTCTAAATCACGAAAGAAAAAAATTGGGTTTCATGTCCCTTTAAGTTTGTAAGGAAGGTTAGCGATAAAAAGGGGGAATCCACAAAGGATATTGCTCTCTACTTTATTGATGTACCTCGTGAGGTCTATCTAAAATGGTTGGATAATTGGGCAGACCCTTGTTCCCTGCATTTTTTCTAACATCTATCTGTCTGTTGCACCTGGAAACACATGTTTCAATATAAGAGGAGTCAAATACCATCTACATAACAGTTTAATGTTAGTTTCAAGGATGCTAACTGCTATGGAGGAATTAGCTGTGTCTATAAAGATTTTTTTTCCCAGTTGAAGCACGACTGTTCATAATCTCTGGGATCAAAAGGACTTTATTAATGGACATTTTAAATAAAATATTTTTAATGATATATTACTGTTTTTAATTAGCTTTGGGGAAATAGATATTTCTATCACATCATTTTTATTATATATCAAGAATGCCCCCTAGTTCTGTTTTTGATTACTTGTATTCATTGTTTATCCTGTCCTATAAAAGCTGACTTTTTAGCCTATGAGTTGGAAACCATCAGCTGACATTGTTCAAACTCAAATTCTCCAGTTTAAATTGACCAATTATTAAAGGGACAGTCAAGTAAAAATTAAATGTTTATGATTCAGATATAGAACATGTAATTTTAAACAACTTTCCATTTTACTTTTATTCTCTAAAATGTTTCGTTATCTTGGTATTTTTTGTTGAAGATCATACCTAGGTAGACACTGGCAGCAATCATAAGAGCAGAAGGGCACTACTGAGAGTTAGCTGCTAATTGGTGCATGTATGCCTCGTCTCATTGGCTTGCCCAATGTGTTCAGATAGCTCCCAGAAGTTCATTTATGCTCCTTCAACAAAGGATACCAAGAGTATGAAGCACACTTGAAAATAGGAGTAAAAAGAAATGTTGTTTAAAATTGCATACTCTATCTGAATCATGAAAGAAAAAAATTGTGTTTCATGTCACTTTAATGGAAAATTTTGTTTGAAAAAGTAAGACAACTTTATCCATGCTTTTGAACAACTTAAAGGGAAATTATACCCAAATGTTGACTCATTTAAAAGTGATGCATAATAGCTGTAAAAAGCAAACTAGAAAATATCGCCTCTATGTAAAAAAAGAAGATAGTTTACCTCAAAATCTCCTAAGTAGCCACATCTCATTGTAAAGGGACATTAAAGTGAACCTATTAAAAACAAGGGCACTTTAATTCATCAAAATTGACATTTCACTGTTTTCTTCAAAAACTTACCTTTTAAAATCCTGGCAGCCTCCAGCACTTCCACCGCCCGTCACAAGCAGTCTTCTTGGATCCAAAATGACGAATCCGGCTTCCTCCAATCACAGCGTTGCATCAGGCCAAAATTCCCCCGGGGGGAAGCTCTGTGATTGGAGGAAGCCTGATTAGTCATTTCTGACGTCTGCAGAGGCTTCCGACAGCCGGGGCAATCACTGGAGCTGCTGCAAGGATTAAAAGTTAAGTTTTTGAAGTAAACAGTGAAATGTCAATGTTGATGAATTAAAGTGCTCTTGTTTTTAATAGGTTTATTAAAAACCAGGCACTAATTCATCAAAACGGACCTTCACTTTAATCAGCCAATAAGGATTCTAGTCCCAGGACTTGCAGAGGAGTGTGCACACACAGTTATGTTATTTCCCTCTTCGGTTTAAGGAAGTTTACAGTGAAAAATATCATGAGATCACAGTAAAGCAAAGTTTGAACTCAGCACTGATAAAACTGATTGTGATTGTTTTGTTTTTTTCAACATGCAGCTGTCAATAGCTGAAAAATAGCTGTTCACGGTGCATTCCTATTGTAAGCTGAACATATTTTGAGGTAATATATCTTCCTTTGTAACATAGAGATGTTAATGTTATATTTTCTTGTCTGCTTATTCCAGTTATGCTGTATTACTTTCGAATGATTTTGCACAGTGTTTCTCAACCGCGGTCCTCAATTATCCGCAACAGTCCAGGTTTTCATTATAGCTGAACTATAGCACAGGTGAAATAATCAGCTGATGGGTGAGAGCAGGTTAGTTACCATGGTTACTGATCAGCTGATTATTTCACCTGTGCTCTAGTTCAGCTATAATGAAAACCTGGACTTTTGGGGGTACTTGAGGACCGCAGTTGAGAAACACTGATTTAGCTTATGAGTATTATGTCCCTTTAATTTAACTTACATCCTAAGACAGTCCTTTAAACTATGATCTTTTTTTTTATTTTAAATGCTAACTTTGAGCATGTTTTCCTACAGTGAAGGTGTATTAAACAGCAATGGGTCTGCCTTAAAATGAGCCCTTTGGCTGAGATTACCATTGGTTGCAAATTAAAAATGCTAAATATAGAGATTTTAAGCCATTTACAAGGCACTAGTCAAAAGCCAAATTATAAACTTATTGTTCAGGTAGAGTATGTGGATTTAATAGATTTTTTTGAATTAATTTTTTCTTTTAGTATCCTTTGTTGAAAAAAATAGGTAGGCTCAGGGACAGCAATGCACTACTGGGAACTAGCTGATGATTGGTGGCTACACACACATGCCTCATGTCATTGGCTCATCAAATGTGTTCCGCTAGCTCCCATCAGTGCATTGCTGCACTGTACCTTTTGTAGGGGCTAAACACACTGTTATATGCAAGCAATTGTGCAATAAGACATTTCTCTCACATATTAGATAATTTTCTTTTGCATTGTTATGTGCCTTATCTATAGTCTACAAAAAGCACATTTATATGTTGTTATGTTTTATGTTGTGGAATTACATCTTTAATGTAGGTTTAGTAAAGCATACATGGTAAGCACTCTCTTTAAAGGAAAGTTTATTTTTGAGTTGCATCTGTAATAAGAATGTTTTTGGGATTTTTCCCCTTTAAATATACAGTGATGAAATAATACTATGGCTGTTGCTAAAAAAAAAAAGTGACTTCTGGACTAATGCATAGTAGGGAGGGGCTTTTGACCTAATTGTAGGCATAGTTTGGGGTCAGGTCAAGGTTAGGGGACTTGCCTTGGTATACTATATGCTGGTGGGCTGGGAGCAAAAGTGTTCCTCTTATCTCCAGGGCAAATGTGGGAGATGAAGCCCCCTCCCTCTTTTCATGGTGTAATGCCACATCTCATTGGTGTGCTTACCAAGTGCATTTTGTTGTTTTTGTGGTCAAGGGGGGTACCTTCTGAGTTTTACAGTAGAGGGGAGACTTTCTGGTATGGAAGTTGAATTTTGTGGAACAATGTTTTGTTTTGGGGCAAGCACTGCTGGGGGGTTATTTATGGTTATTGTTATCATTATATAATCTAATTCTGTTTATATAAGGTTTAGGAATATATCACCTAATATGGGGGACAATTTATGTTTAAGTATTATTATACTAACATATTTGTTTTAAGGGGTCTTTTTTTTTCTTTCAAAATGTTACAGTTAAAGTATATTCTGATGATGAAAATGATGATTAAAATAATTATGCCTTGCAAGCTAATTTCTAAATTTTCACCTACTTATCCAATAAAAACGAAACCCTACCAAGTAACAGTTGTTTATTTTGAGGGGAATACAAACTGAAGACACTATACATTCTGTAGGCTAGAACACATGGGGGGATATTTATTTTCCCTTACAGGTGTAAAGAAATAAGGAGGGGGAGTACATAAGTGATTCTAATGCCCACAAAGCTAACTACATAATTGTTCCAGCATTATGCACTTGAAAGGAACATGATTACTAAATTACGTATACGCAAGGATAAACTGAAATGTGAGATACCTCATGTGAAAAAGGCATCTTTACATTTGGTTGATATTTCCTTTTAAGTGGTCTTAGAACTGCACTGTTTTGATTCCAGTCACTTTGAAAATAAAATTACTAAAGCCACATCATAGAGAAGTGTATTACCTCTAACCTATCCATGGATTACTTTCAAGCTATTGTTTTCGGCATGCAGCAAGTTAAATTGTGTTCTCATTTTTATATCCCATGATGCAATCCATGTTTTGCATTGATAAGTATTATTTTTCTTTAGCTGCCGCAGGTAAACATCCTCAACTGTGGGTAGTATTGCTGCCACCCAGCCGGTATTTTACTGACATGGCCGGTATGTTAAAGGTTCAGTTCAAAGTTGAGAATAAAAATTCAATATAGAAATAAATAAGATATCAGGGTGAAACTTAGTTTAAAGGGACACTAAACCCAAATTTTGTCTTTCGCGATTCAGATAGAGCATGAAATTTTAAGCAACTTTCTAATTTACTCCTATTATCAAATTTTCTTCATTCTCTTGATATCTTTATTTGACATGCAAGAATGTAAGTTTAGATGCCGGCCCATTTTTGGTGAACAACCTGGGTTGTTCTTGCTGATTGGTGGATACATTCATCCACCAATAAAAAAGTGCTGTCCAGAGTACTGAACTAATAAAAAAATGTAGATGCCTTCATTTTCAAATAAATATAGCAAGAGAACGAAGAAACATTGATAATAGGAGTAAATTAGAAAGTTGCTTAAAATTGCATGCTCTATCTGAATCACAAAATAAAACATTTGGGTTCAGTGTCCCTTCAAGTTTATCAGAATCTAATTATAAACCAATGATAATTTAAAATCAGTCCTAGCAGCTTTAGTTCCTAATTTATGCTGTATAATTATTTATGAACATTTATGCTAATGAGTATGATTGGTATTTTTTTTTTTTTTTTTTTTAAAGGCGGCAACGCTAACTATGGGAAATGTACTTACATTGTATTATCCAAGAAACTGAAACAGATTTATTAAAGCCAATAGAGTTTGCAAGTCCAAAATGCAGGGGGGCCTACCTATTTTTTATATGGAGGGACGTTCACTATGAGGGCGGTTGACCGAGGGTCACCTTACATTGTACACGTCATCTAATGCTAAAGATAATGCCTAAAAAAACATTGATTCTAATCACATTTTTAGTTAAAAAAGTACATAGGAAATTAATTAATGTTAATGAATAAACAGGCCAGTAAACTTTAAAGGGACACTACAGTCAAAATTAAACTTTATTTGATTGAATAAAGCATGAAAGATTAAAAATGTGTTAGTATATTTTCAATGTAAAAAGTCTATAGAGAAATAGTAAAAGTAGGAACGTCTCCCTCACTGCTTGTTTGAATAAATTCTTGAAACTCGAGTTTTATAAAAAGTCTGATTAAAGTCCATGAAAAATACAAAAATATCAAAAATATCTATTGTGGAACCACCTTAAAGGGACAGTACACTGTAAAATTGTTTTTATTTTAATGTATTTTCAATGACTTGTTATACCAGCTGCAGAGTATAAAATATTTGAGAAATTGCATTTTCAGGTTTATTTGTGTATATGAAGTAGCTCGTTTTGTGCTTTTAAACCACAACCTATTACAATAGGTTGAGCTTCATGTAATATCATATCTCATTATGTTATAACTTTGTGTAAACACACTAGCTTTCTTAACTTATATTTGTCTGGAAAACTAAAGCTCAATACATAGAGAGAACAATGGAAAATTATCATTTTATTACTTAACTATCTTGCACCCCACTGAGAGTGTATTTTTTTCTGCTGGCTGTGTTTACTTAGGCTATTCAATAGCTGAGACTCCAGCATCAAAACTTTCAGTATAGGTGGGGATACCACCAGATAAATCAGCTATTTCAAAGGCAAAAATAGGGGTAAAGGAGCTACTTGTAAACATTTTAATACACTCCAGCAGGTAAAATGGATCATTGGGAACAATTTAAATGGGAGATTTTTTTGGGGTGAACTGTCCCTTTAAAGGAATAGTCTAGTCAAAATTAAACATTAATGATTCAGATAGAGCATGCAATTTTAAGCAACTTTCTAATTTGCTCCTATTATCAATTTTTCTTTGTTCTCCTGTATCTTTATTTGAATGTAAGCTTATATGCCGGCCCATTTTTTTTCAGAACCTGGGTAGCACTTGCTGATTGGCGGCTAAATTTAGACACCAATCTAAATGCGCTACCCAGGTGCTGAACCAGAAATGGTTTGGCTGCTATGCTTACATTCTTGCTTTTTCAAATAAATTTAAAAAGAGAACAAAGAACATTTGATAAGATGAGTAAATTAGAAAGTTGCTTAAAATGACCTGCTCTACTATCTGAATCATGAAAGTTTAATTTTGACTAGACTATCACTTTAATATCAAGTCACTTTAAAGACACAACTGGAAATACTTCTTCATCCTCCAGTACAGTGTGGTAGGTATTAGCAGTTAAGAAACTCCCATGATCTATTAGTTAACAAGCAGTTACTCTGTCCTCACAAGTTTACAGGCACAATCCAACAATCATATATTACAGATTGCCTTGCTCTTCGGTCCTCTTGCAGTTAAGCCAGTGAAAGTCCATCAGTCCGGTAGAACAGACCATGTACTCAGCCTGATACTCACCTCCAATGGTTTCTTCTTTTCAGCGTTTCTTTGCAAGGTGCTTCCAGACCCAGCCACGTGACATTAGATGACCGTCTTGGTTGGATCCTTGGAAGGCTAGATGTGGCCCTGTCTTCTTAGTTTGGTTGGTCCTGCCATAGTGTGATTCACATAGAAATCATACTGAGCATATAGTGTAGGACCTGGTGAGCTGTTTGTTATAGAATTCAATTATTCATTTGTCTTTCTTTCTTTTTGGGAAAACAGCTAGATTCAGTTTACTAGAGGATTCAGATACTGGTTCACATGGAAAAAATAGACATACTGAAATGCATCTGGAAGATAGATGGGGCCTAAAGATCTAAAGGTCTCCACTCAGTGAGATAATCTAAAGGGACTTGTCAGTGCTGCAAAGGCAATAAAACAATATAAGAAAGGCAAATTGTAGCTTGAGAGCTGTTTATCACGACATGCATGGTTGGTAAAAAAAACTACGCTACAATATAATAAGAAAAAAATAAAAATAAAGATTTTGCGTCATTTTTTTCCACCTTGATTACTTTTAGATCATCAGGTCCATAATCACTCACAAAGGGCCTGATTATCTAAAGTTTCCTGATCTGGTGAGATTATCTAAGAAGTCTTGTCAGTATTGTGAGGTCCCTCAAAATTTTTAGAAAAGCAAAGAGCTGTTTATCTAGCTATGCAGGGTTCTGGATGTGGAGGAGAAACACCTACATTACATTATATGTTAAAATATATATATATAATTTTATCTACAAATAAAGTAGTATAAGTTCTGCTATTTAGCCAGTGAGCAATCAGTCTTTAAAAGGACATTGTACCTATATTTTACTTTGCATAAATGTTTTGTATACAATCCATTTATATAGCCCAACTGGGGTGTTTTTGTAAAACCCCAAAGTATCAGATGTATACACAAGTCTAGAGATTCTTGCTGCTGCACTTTCTGCTTTCCCAGCCCCTTTTCACTGGGTGTCCCAGCCTAACCTCATCAACAAGAGAACAAAGAAAAATTGATAACAGGAGTAAATTAGAAAGTTGCTTAAAATTGCGCTATCTGAATCATGAAAGTTTAATTTTGACTAGACTATCCCTTTAAAAGGTTTTATACTGGATTTTTATATCAGTATCTGTGTGCATATTATTCTTTATAGTAGTTTGTATTACATACAGTTATATGAAAATTGGTGTACACTTTCCCTTTAAGGTCCACTTGCATACTCCCTTGCTTCAAAAGCAAACTAAACAGCTTTAACATAACCTTAATAATAATAATAATAATAATAATAATAAGAATAATAACAACAATACTAATAATAATATTTTAACATGTTAAATAGTGCTCTTTTATGTGCATGTTAGAAAAGTTTACAGTTTTCTGTCTGAGGGAGTTGGTTTAGAATGGGGTTTTCACAGTGGATGGTAGGGTTAATGGCAAGGAAGGCTCAGGGTTAATTGGAGTTTGGGGGCGTGTCAGAAGTGGTTAGATTTTTATTATGGTCACAGAAACGCTTTATTGTGGTGTGGGTAAAGTCATTGTAGAAGATCATTTCATTTTATTAATCTGCATCACTTTTTCTTTTTTGGACACCAGCTGTTAGCTGGTTAGACTAGCCACAAACAAAAATAATGCAGAGACAGCTGCACAGCAGCCATGACTATGTAGCTAAACATTATTGTGCTACATAACTTAAAGAGACATTAAATTTAATTTAAAAAAAAAATGAGAAAGACCTTTTGCGTTGCCCTAAGTATCAGATACTTATTATATCGAGAAAAGAGCTACCTTTCATGTTAATAGAGTGGCTTTTCATTGGCTGTACTGTCCAGCCAATCACTGTAAGAATATGTTTTGAACCAAATGACGGATATGTGTGGGAGAAAAATAGAAACATAGAAACACAGATATTGACGGCAGATAAGAGCCATAGGCCCAGCAAGTCTGCCCGACCTTACCTAACAGTATAAACTTATCTAGTTTGTAAGATAGCCTTATGCTTGTCCCATGCATTTTAAAGTCCCCCACAGTGTTTGTTGCTACTACCTCTTGAGGAAGTTTATTCCATAAATCAATCACTCTTTCTGTAAAGAAGTGCTTCCTCAAATTACTCCTGAATCTACTACCCTTTAGCTTGAGCTCATGACCCCTTGTTCTTGAATTTTCCATTTTATGTAAAATACCCACAGCCTCAGTTTTACTAAACCCTTTAATGTACTTGAAAGTTGCTATCATATCACCTCTTTTCCTTCTCTCCTCTAAGCTATACATATTTAGGTCATTGAGCCTATCCTGGTAAGTTTTATTTTTTAGACCATGTACCATTTTGGTAGCCCTCCTTTGCACAGATTCAAGTTTGTTAATATCCTTCTGAAGATATGGCCTCCATAACTGCACAAAATACTCAATGAGGCCTAACTAATGATCTATAAAGTGGCATAAGAATCTTACTATTTCTGCTGCAAATACTTCTACCAATACATCCAAGCATTCTGCTAGCCTTACTCGCTGCATTACTGCATTGTTTACTAAGTTTTAAATCATCTGAAATAATAATTCCCAAGTCCTGTTCCTCATCTGTAACAGTCAGTAAAGTGTCATTGAGTCTGTAATTAACATTTGTATTTTTCTTCCCTAAATGCATTATTTTACACTTTGCTGTGTTAAACTTTAGATCCCAGTCGTTTGTCCAATCCTCCAATTGTTGTATATCACTTCTCATTTTGTCTACCCCCCTGGAACATCCACTCTGTTACAAATTTTTGTGTCATCTGCAAAAAGACATACTTTCCCCTGTAGCCCTTTGCTGATATTGCAGATAAATATGTTAAACAAAACAGGCCCCAGAACTGACCCCTGAGGAACACCACTAGTAACAGCCCCCTCTGCTGAATGAACTCCATTTACTTAGACACTTTGTTTTCTGTCCTTAAGCCAGCATTCCACCCAGTTCACAATTTTTGAATCTAGACCAAGGAGATACAGTTTGTGAATTAGTTTATTGTGTGGGACGGTGTCAAATGCTTTGCTGAAATCTAGATATGCTACATCAACTGCTCCACCCTTGTCTAATAATTTTGTTACATAATCAAAGAAGTCAATTAGAATTAGTCTGACATGATCTCCCTGAAGTAAAACCATGCTGATTTTGGTCCTCTAAATTGTTTGTCTTTATGTAAGTCATAATTCTTTCTTTTAAGAGGCTTTCCATTAATTTCCCTACTACTGAAGTTAAACTAACTGGCCTGTAGTTGCCAGATTCTTCTCTAATGCCCATTTTTATGAGAAGGTAAGTAACATAGGATATGCAGGGTCTAAAATATATATTTAAAGGGACACTAAAGTCAAAATTAAAATATTTATGATTTAGATAGAGCAGCAATTTTAAACAACTTTCCAACTTTCTTCAATTAAATGTGCAGTCTTTTTATATTTACACTTTTTGAGTCACCAGCTCCAACTGAGCATGTGTTAGAATTCACAGAATTTTTCATATATGCATTTGTGATTGGCTGATGGCTGTCACATGATACAGGAGGAGTGGAAATAGACTAACTTTGAAATTTGTCAGAAAAAAATCTACTACTCATTTTAATTTAGTTTAGACTAAGGGCTAGATTTATCAGGCTATGGCGGACAGGGGCGTACATATGCGCCCATGTCCGCCGCAGCTTGCCTCTGGTGGACTGAATTCCACTGGCAGAATTCAGCATTGCACAAGAACACTATTTTGCGCTCTTGTGCAACGCTGCCCCCTGCCCGTGCACAGCCAATAACAAGCGGGCAGGAGCTGTCAATCTCCCCGGTCGGACGAAACTGGGGAGATTGAAATTCTCCACCTAAGAGGTAGAGAAGAGGTTAGGGAAGCAGCGATCTGATGACCTCTGCTTGATAAATACAGACTGCAGGTTCTTGTGATATCCTGCAGTCGTAGGGGGTGAAGGCAGACAATTTTTTGGATAAATCGACCCCTAAGTGCTGTTGCATTGTCTTTTTATCATGCATTTGTTCATTTTGCAAATCTACTGTATTTACTGGCCATTTAAATGGTGCTTTGGTAATTTTTATTTCAATAAATATGCACCACTAAGTGCGATGTTTTAAGATCCTTATTTTAACCCCCTCCTCACAATGTATTTAGAATGTGGTTGTCATTGAAGGGGCGGGTGCTTTCAGAGCTTTTTTAAGTCACCTGCACTTACCCTGCATCCCTGGTTATCTATTGGTCTGGCATCTCTGGGGGAATCTGGTGACCAAGACCAGGAATTGTTGTGCAGTACCACAGGGTTTAAAGGGACAGTCTACTCCAAAATTATATTTTATATATATATATATATATATATATATATATATATATATATATATATATATATATATATATAATATTAACCCTTTAAGGACACAGCTTTCAGTTTGCTCAATTGTTTTATGACGGAAAATTTCCGTCATATGTCCTTAAGAGGTTAATATACTTTTTACCTCAGTGATTACCTTGTATCTAAGGCTCTGCAGACTGCCCCCTTATCTCAGGGCTATTTATTTATTATCAATTAGCTTGCGTTTCAATGCTGTGTCCTGCAAAACTCCATGGGAGAGAACACAATGTAAGCTATATGGCACAAATTAATTAGCAGTGTCTTTTTGTGAAAAGCTAATGAAAAAGCATGTGATAAGAGACTGTCTGTGGTGGCTTAGAAACAGGCAGACATTTAGAGGTTTAACTGTTATAAAGTATATTAATATAACATTGTTGGTTGTGCAAAGCTGGGGAATGGGTAGTAAAGGCGTTATCTATCTTTTTAAACAATAACATTTTGCTGTAGACTGTCCCTTTAAAGGAGCTGGATGGAGGGTAGGTAATCTAACCCCTTGATCTTAGCTCCCTTAAAGGGACAGTATACACCAATTTTCATATAACTGCATGTAATAGACACTACTATAAAAAAGATCTACAAATCCAATATAAAATCTTTAAAAACTTAGAACTGTTGATGAGGTAGTCTGGGATGCCCACTGAAAGGGGCTGGGTAAACAAAAAGAGCAGACACTCTCCACCTCCCACCTTCCCTGCATATGAAAAGGCAGATAACATAAACAGGAGCCAGCAGGAGTCTGTAAACGCATGTATACGTCTGGCACTTTGGGGCTTGTTTAGGAGTCTGAAAATCAGCACAATGTTCTTAAAAAATAAGCAAAACTATACATTTTTATAAAAACACTGACAGATTGGCTATGTAAATGGATCATCTACAAAACATTTATGCAAATAAAAATCTAGTGTACAATGCCCCTTTAAGTCCTAGAAACCCCACCATTTGAAAGTCAATCACCTGCTCATTCAAATGCTTTGTGTCTTGGGATATAAAGTAAAATCACTCATTAAAAAAAAGTTTAAAATGCACATTTTTATGCACTTCTAATAGGTCATCAAAATGCCTAGAGAACCCAAAAGACCTATTGTTAAAGCCCAGATGTCCCTCTATATAAGTTTTAATATCAAGGAGATCACTGTGGTAATAGTCATCACCTGGTGTGAATTAATGTTCATTTAGTTGAATAGAGGCTTATGGGAGCCCCTATGTGCAGATCTATGTTACATAAAGATACCAAAAGGCCCTTATTTATATGTGGATAAACCCCTTTTTTTACTATAGAGTTTAGGGGGGAAAACACACACACTATTGTTTATAACCTTGTTTATTGAATTGTGTATTAAAAATGATTTTGCAGGTTTATTATATGTCATTATATACGTAAAATATTGGTATAGTTCGATTCTACTGAGTCTCCTGAAAAAAAATAATATATATATGTGTGAGTGTATATGTATGTATGTATATATATATATATATATATATATATTTCCCCTTGTCCTGTAAATCTATTCTGAAATTGTTAGCTTCTCAGTTCCTGTTAAAAATAGAAGGGCAAAACACTGTTATATTCCACACAGCCATTGGCTAAACACTCTAGTGACCTATTTATAACTGCCCCTAATTGGCCATAACAGAAAATGTAACCTAAGTTATTACAACATGGCAGCTCCCATTTTTTTAAAGACACTAAAACTTTACACTTATTTTGTCAATATTTAAACTCCTAATGAAACTTAAATATACATCTACACGTCATTCTCAGACTAATCTTTTTTTTTTATTGCATCATTCTATCGAGAATTTATATTGGGACAGAGTACAAATGGAGCACTAAATATCGATTTCATGAAAGCAATATTTGTGCTTCACTGTGTAATACCAGCGCATACTAATGTGTGCTGGTATTACAAGTTAACAGCAATGCGAACCAAACCTTGCATACGCATTGCTGGGTAGCATTGCCCTCACATGAGAGTGCTTTCATAGGCTCCTATAGTACCCTCGTTCTGAAAACTTCAGCGCAGTGAAGGGGGTAAGTAGTGCAGCAATGGCATCAATTTTAAATATATATGTATATGATTATATACATATACAGTATATGTACGTGTTAATATGTGTATATACATGTTTTAACACATAATTATATATGCATATAACACACAGTTCCCATAAACAGCAATATAAATGCACTTTTCCGTGCCGTTTTTTACTAACACTCCACTCCCACCAACTTTAGCCCCAAAATATTGCCTAGTTATTTTATTAAAGAATAAAGATGCTGCTATCTTTATTTTTCAATAAAAAAAATGCTGGACTGTATTTTGAGGGCATTTGGGGCACATTTATAACATTAACCATAGATCTGATCTCTGGTTAATTTTATAAGCGCTTATTGCTACCGAGAGCTTGTGGTAGCCATAACCAGCCCTTTTTAATGGCTGATTAATTATTGCGATAATTTAGCTCTCCACTTGTAATCTAGCCCTTAGTGTTTAATGTTTCTTTAATTGTGAGCAGGATCTAAAAACTGCACACAAAAAAAAGCACAGCACAGGGGTTGAAATGGCTCAGTAGTTAAAGGGTTAAAAAAAGCTTTTTCAATCTTTTTTTTAATAATGTTCCTTTTACTGCATGTAATCACTCTCACAGTACATATCATTGGCAGTTTCTATGCAAGCAACTATTTTCATTCCGCTTGATTTTCTCATGTAACACATTGTAACAGGATAGTCACTAGCATTGTTAAATATGTGCATATCAGTTTCGATCTTAGCAAGAATTAAACACTTATTCAAAGCTGCTTGCTACTTTGTAACATTTAGAAAGGCATAGAAGCGTATCGTCCAATCAAAAACCAATGAGGGTTGGCCTATGGTCGTAACTTGCGGATACGCACATACCTATATATGCTTTTCTGGGTGTGGCCAGGTGCAATAACAACGAAACATGTTCATCATTTGCTCTTATTGGTATTAAAGGGCCACTAAACCCAAAATCTTTCTTTCATGATTCAGATAGAGAATAGAAATTTAAACAACATTACAATTTACTTCTATTATTTATTTTGCTTCATTTTTTAAATATCCCTAGTTGAAGAAAAAGCAATGCACATGGTGAGCCAATCACACGAGGCTTCTATGTGCAGCAACCAATCAGCAGCTAGGGAGCATATCTAGATATGCTTTTCATCAAAGAATATCAAGAGAATAAAACAAATTAGATAATATAAGTAAATTAGAAAGATGTTTAAAATTGCATTCTCTTTCTAAATCATAAAAGAAAAAATGTGGGTGGAATGTCCCTTTAACTAATGCACTGACCTATTTGATTTTTAATCTGTATGGTAATAATTATCAAATATTTACTGTTTTCTCATGTGTAATGCTAATAAATATATTTGAGAAGCAGATAATAAGAGTAATGAAGAAGAAACTATAAGTCTTCAGTTTTCCACAAATATGTATCACAATTTGTTTTAAACATGTGAGATTAAGTTTCTTTTGCAAAGAATTAATTTTAAGTGAGGAATCCATTGGATTTCCTGTCTTATTGCTATTCCACCTCTTTACTAAAGTTTATAAGATCTCACTGAATTGATCATGATTAATATAAAATGACAGAAGCTTAAAGGGCAGTATACATCAATTTTCATTTAAAGTGAAGGTCAATTTAGATGAATCGGTGCCCGGTTTTTAATAATCCTATTAAAAACAAGGGCATTTTAATTCATCAAAATTGACATTTCACTTTTTTCTTCAAAAACGTACCTTTTAATCCTGACAGCCGCTGCAGAGCTTCCTCCACCCGTCGCAAGTCCTCTTTGCGGGTCCAAAATGACAAATCCGGCTTCCTCCAATCACGGACGATGCCTCAGGCCATGATTCCCCCAGGGGGAAAGCTGTGATTGGAGGAAGCCGTATTAGTCGTTTCTGACGTAGGGTCAGTTTTTGAAGGAAACAAGTGAAATGTCAATTGTGATGAATTAAAGTGCCCTTGTTTTTAATAGGATTATTAAAAACTGGGCACCGATTCATCTAAATTGACCTTCACTCTAACTGCATGTAATAGACACTATAAAGAAGAATATACACAGATACTGATCTAAAAATCCAGTATAAACCTTTTAAAAACTTACTCCCAGTTTAGCACTGTTGATGAGATAAGCCTGGGACACCCACTGAAAGGGGCTGAAAGCATAACCTCCCCGTCCCCTGCCTGCATATGAAAAGACACATTATACAAACAGAAGCAGTCTGAAGTCTGTATAAATCAGTCTACATCTAAAACTTTGGGGCTTGGTTAGGAGTCTGAAAATCAGCACAATTTTATTTAAAAATAAGAAAAACTATAGATTTTTTACAAAAACACTCCCAGATGGGCTATATAAATGAATCATCTTAAAAACATTTATGAAAAGATTGTATAATGTCCCTTTAAAAAAGTTGTTTTCCCCTCAATAATGAGCTTCATCCAACAAAACTTGGTCAGTTTGGATTGAATTAAAGGGACACTGAACCCAATTTTTTTTCTTTTGCGATTCAGATAGAGAATGCAATGTTAAGCAACTTTCTAATTTACTCCTATTATCAATTTTTCTTTATTCTCTTGGTATCTTTATTTGAAAAGCAAGAATGTAAGTTTAGATGCCGGACCATTTTTGGTAAACAACCTGGGTTGTTCTTGCTGATTAGTGGATATATTCACCCACCAATAAACAAGTGATGTCCAGGGTCTGCACCAAAAATGGGCTTAGCTTAGATGCCTTCTTTTTCAAATAAAGATAGCAAGAGAACGAAGAAACATTGATAATTGGAGTAAATTAGAAAGTTGCTTAAAATTGCATGCTCTATCTGAATCACAAAATAAAAAAATTGGGTTCAGTGTCCTTTTAAAAGCACATTATATAAGGGAGCCGAAATCGGCTAGAATAGCGAAACAGGTGGTTTGTAGGAGTAGAGCAGTGGGGGGTGCACCGGATCTTCTGGAATATTATAGGGCCGCCAGATTAGCCCAAGACTCCTGTCTCCTGAGGAAATCGGAAGAGGCTACCTGGTTGTTTTTGGAGATGGAGCTGGGAGGATGGGAGGAAAGAGATTCAATCCTATGGGACACACATTCTACTCATTCAGTTAAGGTACATGCTAAGACATACACCTCAGACCTGACCACAAAGACTTGGATAAAGGCACTTAAGAGAACAGACTTGTTTCCTAAACACTCTTTACTGACACCAATTAGATGCTTTCTATCGGGAGACTCTCGCATACTGGTTACCAAATGGGAAAACAAAGGGCTCTACAGGGTAGCGGATGTGGTGAAAGGGGGACAGTTTCTCACTTTCACCCAGTTGCAGACAAAACTTGCACCTCTAAAACTCCACTGGTACCTTTATCTCCAATTGAGCTCCTCCTTACGTTCCTTCCTGAAAAAAATCAAAGAGTGGAAAACCTACGGTGTTAGAGGCCTGTGGCGCAAGTCTTGTAAGGACTAAACACAATATTTCTAGAATATACATAACACTGCAGACACCTCCAAACAGAACTAAATCCATGGTAATGGTAGCATGGGAGAAAGACCTGAATATACTTAAAGGAATACAGGAATGGGAGGAAGTGATTCAGGGAGCTGATAGGGGATTAATTAGTATGGATTTAAAGGAAAATGTCATGAAGACCATATTTAGATGGTATCTAACCCCAATGAGGATGGCTCATATGCAACCAAATGGCAGTAACTTATGTTATAGAGGATGCAGTGAATTAGGGTCCTATAAACATATGTGGTGGGACTGTAGGGAGATACAGGGGACTTGGCAAAAACTCTCCGCTCTTATTAGCCAACTGCTGGAGGAGGAGGTCACCCTCACTATACAACAGGCACTGCTACACGAACACATAGATAAATTCCATAGATATCTTAACACGTTCATTAGAATTCTGTGTACAGTGACAAGGGTTTGTATTGCAAAATATTGGAAGGTAGGATCTCCCCCATGGTCGGAAATACACAATAAAATCTGCTACACCTATACTATGTACGAATCCGCAGCAGATACGTTAAATAATAGGTCCTCTTTTCAGAAGATATGGTACTATTGGATTAGTAACTCAACACTTTCCAGGAGAGAACACATTGCCCAACCTGATTCCTAAATACAGAGTCTGAGCAACTCCTGTAGGTCTCGAAGGATCGCTGGGAGCAGGGATACTATCCTCCCCCCCCCACCCCCCTTCCCTTACCCCCCCTATCCTTCCTAGAGCCCATTCACTTGAAAGGGGCTTCTGGGAAAATTATTTGCCTTAATCTAAATGTTTATTGGATCATTATTAGAGATAAGAATCTTTCAGCCTACACTATGTTTCTTATTTTTTTTATTTTTAATAGGTTCACAAAATAATAATTCTGTAACAACCTTTCTGGAGTAGATTCCAAAAACAGGTGGCCGGCTTGTAGAGTTTTAAATCTGGTTTGCCCCGCAGGGCCCTCTACATTAAAAAATGTGTCCCTTGGAAATATGAAGTGTATTAAGATATATGGGAGGAACTGGGGGATTGGATATGTTGGAATTGTTGTCTCCTGATATTCTAATGCTTGTATTTTTTGGAGAATCGGTTGAAAATCTTTTTGTATTGTAAGTGAACAAGAAATTTGATAATAAAAATATTCAAACATAAAAGCACATCATACTCAAACAATTCTGTGTCCCAGAGAAGTATGGTATTTTTTTTTTTCTTGTTTGTTTTTTTCTTGAAAATAGATGCCCCTGAGCTGAATAAACCCAGTTTTGTTTAGGAGATGTCCCTATCAGCCAATAAACAATGAATATCTTATTGGTTTTAAATAAACATACACTTCTGGTAAATATTTTTTACATTTAAACAGGTTTTACTTTTATATTCAAAAATATTTAAAAAACATTAACCACTACTTTTTCATATACAGCTAGAAAACCCTTTATGCAAATGGCTTGGGACCGGAAAATGTTTGGATTTCAGAATAGTTTGGATTTTGGAATATTTGCAACTGTAAAATGGGACAGTTTGGGGAGGGGAAATAGTGGAAATAACAATCTTATGTCATTTAGGTAATATTTACATGTCATTATACAGCTTATACATGTAACCTAAATGTAGTTTTATATCATTCCTAATACTTCTGTATACATAGTACCATCAGCAAGATAGTACAGTACTCTAATCATAAAGGTCATGTTTGTTGTTTTAAATAAATCTAGACTATTATTTGCATTTTAGAAAACAAAAATCAAACCAAAGACACAGGCATAGAAGATTGTGACTTACAGCCGGGGAAAAAAAGTAATTTTAATAATTTTATTTAAAAAAAATTGGATTTCTGTTTGGCTTTTGGAATTCCGAGTATGGGAAATTTTTTAGTACATTGTTATTTTAACACTTGTTAAGCAAAAATAATTTATTACATTTACAAAAAAAATTCTGCAAATTATAAAACAATATTATTATTTTATGTGAGGCATCAGCATGGTGTGCTAATCTGTTGCAGTGTGCTGGGTTCGATTTATCTGGATAAGTAGATAATTGATGTCCTAATAAAAACAAAAATGACCTCACATTAGCATACAGAGTGACAAGTTAAATAGTAAAAACTCATGAGTATTAATCTGTTGGCACTCTACAAATGACCAATAATAATAATCCTCAATAAAAAATAAGGTTATGTTGCTCAACAGTGGTTTAAAGGGACATGAAATCCAAAAAATGTTTTTCATGATTCAGATAGAGAATATAATTTTTAAAAAAGGTCCAATTTACTTCAATTATCAATTTTGCTTTTTTTCACTTGTTATTCTTTGTTGAAGAGGTATCTAGATAGGTAGCGTGCACATGTCTAAAGCATCACATGACAGGAAATAGTGCTGCCATCTAGTGCTCTTGCTAATGTATAACATTATTGCAAAACTGCTGCCATATAGTACTGCAGACACGTGCACGCTCCTGAAATTACCTTCCTGCTTTTCAACAAAGTATAACAAGAAAATGAAGAAAATTTGAATACAGAAGTAAATTGTAATCTTGCTTAAAACTGTTTTTAAACTGGGTTTTATGTCCCTTTAACTAAACAGTGGTAGCTTGTAACATGCATAGTTATTGTACATTTTCTAATTAATCTATTTGGCATTTCAGTGGTTTGTCACTTTTAATGTTATGAGATCTGTAAATTTGTTGTAATAAAAAGTGAGAATAAGGGAACAAAAACTGAACTTGTTTAAACTAAAAATCCTGGAATGCATTAGAGTGACAGATGACATCACTGGAGGTGTAACAACCAAGGGGAGGGGCTAAGGATGGAAATCCTAAACTTGTGCTTGAATGGATTTGTATTCTGTGGAAATGCTGCTGTGTGGACTTTGTAGTAAATGACTATAAAATGATGTGCACAAGCTATGAATTTCTCCCTCCACTGTATCATCCTGCTTTTGTTTGTCACTTCTGGGTACTCTTCACACTAAATCTCCATGCACTGATTTCAAGAATGTCATTTGCTTCAGTATCCTGAGAATATGCTCTCTATTCCTCTGCATGATTTTTGGAGTAACTATGAGAATACAAGTCCTGAAGAAGATGGATTATTTTGCACTATTAATTTTGACTTTTCCTATCACTATACTCAAATGCACATCTCTGCAATTTCTGACAATCCTGTGGATTGGAAATTTAGCTAAGGCAAGTTACATGTGTGCAATATTTGTATATAAAACATGTTTCTCACTCTCATAACTTTTCAATAGATTGTTTTGTTTTTTTTTCTTTTTGCAGACATTTCAACTTTATTGCCTATGTTGTGTGTCCTTTGCAGCATCTTTGACCAGTGATAATGGAGTTACTGGATTTAACCATGGTTTGTATACAATTTTTATTTTAACATTAAATTGCTTTATATGTGCAGATCAAATTTGGGGTTATTTCATTGCAGTTATTGGGGTTCTTGGTTAGATATTTGTTTGTAAATATTTTTATTCTTTTTTTTTATTTTTGTTTTTATGTCTATAATAATTTTCTACTGAAATGCACAAACTTTTCAGTTATTTTTTATTACTTGAGTTACTACTTTGTATTTTACTGAATTATTCTGTTGCTGATAGCATTATTATTACTTTTTTTTAATAAACTACTGATCTAAATTCTCTAAACAAAATACTTTCCCTTGAGTTGAATAATAAGCTACATTTACAATATTCTCTAACTTCTATTTATTTTATGGAACTTTTAATTTACAGCATGAATCATATTCTCTTGCTGCTGCAATATTGTTATATAACAAATCATTTGTAAACCTTAATCACCAGGTATAACCTGCAATGAGAGAAGTGTGTTTGGAAACAGGATAATACTTTAATACAAAATAGTTATGACAGAATAGTTATGATTGTCATACTTGGGAACTCTGCAGTTTAAATGTCAGTAAAATAATTTTATATGCAAAGTATTAGCAATTAAATTACTGCATTGCAAAAGATCTACAAAAGAAATAAACATTTTAAAACCATTTAAAATCCACTTTACTAACGGGTTGCAAAATGATTTAAAAGTTTGAGTGAGTGTATCTTCTGTAATTACAACCAATTAGGGCTTGTTGTAAACGAGTTAGTCCACTGATCTAAGTATTCACTATGTATCTGTAGCAGGATTGCAGTATATTGAAGGAATCCAAGGCTACAGAATTCTGACCTCCCTGGGCAAGCACAATATTTGTACTTAATTCAAGGCATTTTACAGCAAATTAAGCAAAATAAATAAGGAATATATATTATTATTATTTTTGAACTAAGCATAATTAACACTTTATATCAGTCTTTAAGCGTTTCATGTCCCTTTAAGCTCACACTGAGATCCTTTTAAATAAAAAATGTTACATGCACCAATTATCTATACTGAGAAAATACAATTGAGGGCTATTATTTCAAAGAATTTTGAAAACATTCTGTAGACAGTGCTATGGCAGTGGAACATATCACTTTCAGAAATCCCTCCCTGAGTAACCAGAAGCCAGTAAATAAGTAGGTAAATTAATCAAATGGATGAATTTGCCTGAAAAAAAATGTACCCTAAGATTATAACTACACAAAGTCTCAAAGTCAAATCATGAAAGTTCCCAGGTGTGATGTCTGTGCAGAAAACTAGATATGATATAGCTCAGAGTAGGTGTACTGCAGAGAATGTGTAGCTGACCCCTCAGGCAAAGAATGGGTTAGGAGCAACTGAGGCGAAATACTAAAAATAAAAAAGGCGAATATTTCACTTGTAAAGCTTGAAGTAAAAAGATAATTATTCCATGTGGCTTCCCTGCCCCTGCATTCCATTACTATATGAATAACTCTACATTTGTCTGCTTGTAGTATGTTTTTAAATAGTTTTATTATTATTATTATGCACTTAAAGGGACAGATTACAATACAATTTGTATTGGTTTAAACGATAGATAATCCCTTTATTACCCATTCCTCAGTTTTGCATAAACAACATAGTTATAGTAATAGACTTTTTACCTCTGTGATTACCTTCTATCTAAGAATCTTCTGACAGCCGCCTGATCACATGACTTTTTATTTATTATCTATTGACTTGCATTTAGTACTGTGCTAAATCTTAAATAACCTCTCTGAACACAATGTTATCTATATAGCCCACATGAGCTAGGAGTCTCCTGTTCTGAAAAGCAAATAAAAAAAGTATGCGATAAGAGCCTGTCTATAGTGGCTTAGAAAAAGGCAAACATTTAGAGGTTTAAATGTTATAAAGTATAATAAGTTATCAATGTTGGTTTGTGTGAAGTTAGGAAATGGGTAGTAAAGGCATTAATTATCTTTTTAAACAATTTTAGTGTAGACTGTCCCTTTAAAGGGATAGGAAAGTCATACTTAAAGAGACACTGAACCCAAATATTTTCTTTCATGATTCAGATAGAGTATGCAGTTTTAAGCAACTTTCTAGTTGACTTCTATTATCATTTTTTCATTGTTCTCTTGCTATCTTTATTTGAAAAAGAAGGCATCTAAGCTAAGGAGCCAGCAAATTATTGGTTCAGAACCATGGACAGCTCTTGTTTATTGGTGCTGTCCAATCAGCAAGGACAACCTAGGTTGTTCACCAAAAATGGGCGGGCATCTAAACTTACATTCTTGCTTTTCAAATAAACATACCAAGAGAATGAAGAAAATTTGATAATAGGAATAAATTAGAAAGTTGCTTAAAATTGCATGCTCTGAATTACGAATGAAAAAAATTGGGTTCAGTGTCCCTTTAAACTTGCATGATTCAGATAGAGCATGTACTTTTAGGACACTTTTAAACTGACTTCTGTTTTTAAATTAACTGTGTTCTGTTGAGATTTGCTTATCCGTCGAAATGTGCTACCACGATTTGCGCATGCGTACAATTATGTAATTGCACTCCACATATGTTTCAAAAGAATGCGTGGAATGTGATTACGCAAATACAAGCATGCGCACATCGTTCAGTAGCAAATTTAGACAGAGAAGAAAATGAGTCCCCGTATTCCTCATGAAAGCAGTCACATGCGCGCATGCACAGTAACATTATGTGGTAGCAAATATCGACAGAGAACTTATATAAAATAAAATTAATACGTTTTTTAATACAGTACCCTGCTACTGTGTATTAACAGATAAGAATTTTTAATATATGTAAACAAACATTTTTAAAAACTTCTTAAAATAAAACTGTTAAAATAAATTCTCTGTCGAAATTTATTATAACATAATGTTACTGCGCATGTGCACATGTACGTGACCGCTTTCATGAGGAATCCGAGGACTAATTCTCATTTCCGTCAAAATTTGCTACTGAACAATTGTGGTAGCAAATTTTGACGGAGAAGCAAATCTTGACAGAACATAGTCCTTTTGGTATCCTTTGTTAAAAAATAATATGTGCGTACCCTACACTACTGGGAGCTAGCTGATAATTGGTGGCTACACACAAATTTCTTTTGTCATTGACTCACCTGATGTTTTTAGCTAGCTTGCAGTAGTTTATTGCTGATCTGCATCCATTTTAACTATGTGTTTAATCCATTTCCAGCAGTTAAATACACAGTTATATTCAAGCAATAGTGCAGTAATAAAATGCTCTAATATATATTTTCATTTTTTTTATCCATTTAAACAGAAGCATT
Source organism: Bombina bombina (assembly GCF_027579735.1). NCBI lineage: Eukaryota > Metazoa > Chordata > Amphibia > Anura > Bombinatoridae > Bombina > Bombina bombina. Next base: position 893,673,579 of record NC_069499.1, read on the forward strand.
TAAACATATTGAATTTATATTTGTAGCTTAAAGAGACAGTATACACCAGTTTTCATATAACTGCATGTAATAGACACCACTATAAAGAAGAATATGCACAGATGCTGATCAAAAATCCAGTATAAAAACTTTTAAAAACTTACTTATAAATTCCCAGTTTAGCACTGTTGGTGAGGTTAGGCTAAGATACCCAGTGAAAGGGACTGGGGAAACAGGAACAGCAGACACTCCCCCCTACCTCCTCTCCTGCATATGAAAAGACCCTTAACACAAACAGTAGCAAGTTGGAGTCTGTAGACATCAGTATACATTTAAAACTTTGGGGCTTGGTTAGAAGTCTGAAAATCAGCACAATCTTATAAAAAAATAAGCAAAACTATAATTTTTTACAAAAACACTCCCAGGTGGGCTATATAAATGGGTCATCTACAAAACATTAATGCAATGAAAAATCTAGTGTTCAATACCCCTTTAAAGATATTAAAGGGACATATTACTGAAAATTATTTTATTGTGTATATGTAAGTAGTTTAAACATGTTAATTTAGTCAATGAACTAGGTCCTGGGGCTCTAGTGCTCAATGGCTTATAGGAACAACTCCCACAGAAAAACATTGGTTTTATTTAGTACATGAAACCCAAAAATGTATTTTATGATTTAGATCGAACATACAATTTTAAAGGGCCATAATACCCAAATGTTTAAACACTTGAAAGTGATGCAGCATAGCTGTAAAAAGCTGACTAGAAAATATCACCTGAGCATCTCTATGTAAAAAAGAAAGAGATTTTACCTCAAAAGTTCCTCAGTAGCCACATCCCATTGTAAAGGATTTCTAAGCAGCATACAGTATTAGTATGTCTGTCCCGGGACAGCTGAAAGGATGAGCCTCGTGCACTCTCATGTTATTTCCCTATTCAGTTTAGGGAAGTTTACAATGGAATCTCATGAGAGTTAAGTCAAATCTCATGAGATCACCGTAAAAGAGTTCATGACCTCAGCACTGCTGATGCTGATTGGCTGCTGTTCATTTCTTTATTTTTATTATTTTTTTTACCTGCAGCTGAGTATAACTTTTTACACAGAACTTACTCTGCTCTGAGGAAATTGTGAGGTAAAATATCTTTCTTTTTTACACAGAGATGCTCAGGTGATATTTTCCTGTCAGCTTTTTACAGTTATGCTGCATCATTTTCAAGTGATTTAGCATATGAGTATTATGTCCCTTTAAGCAACCTTTTTAATTTATTTGTATTCTATGTTTTTCTTTGTTCTCTTGTTCTCTTTTATTTAAAACGCAGGAATGTAAGCTCAGCAGCATGCATGTGTCTGGGCCGCTATATGGCAGCAGTTCTGCAAGAATGTTATCCATTTGGAAGAGCACTAGAGGGCAGCACTATTTCCTGTCATGTAGTGCTCCAGACGCCTACCTAGGTATCTCTTCAACAAATAATACCATGAGAGTGAAGCAGATTTAATAATGGAAGCTAATTGGAAACTTTTTTTAAAATTGTTTGCTCTGTCTGAATCACAAAACACATTGTTTGGGTTTCAAATCCTTTAAATGCTCACTGACTGATAAAGACAAGTCCCACAACTCTAGTGGGGGAGATCCTCCTATGCAAACATGACAAGATTTTTTAATTATTATTTTTAGCACAAGATCATAAAAATAGCATAACACATTTTGAAAATTGTATCTTTTATATGAAATAAAAAAATATATAAGACGTCCCTTTAAGACTGCAAAACTTTTCTATTAACATTGACTGCTAGTACAACATATAAAGCAGAAGAAAAGTTACTTGTGCCACTTTATATCTGGTTTTGCATCACTTTATTTGCCTATAATATATAATATAATATATTTACTGTCAAATGTTATAAGTGAGCCTTAAAAGAAGGGTTAAAAATTCAGCTCTCTTTGATATATTGAATTAGTGACAGATCGAGAGTGTTGTATATGTGCTGCCTTTCAGCGTTGCCATGGAGACCCCTTGCTTCTGCAGATGTGGCTTCCTGCAGCCTAGCTTGATGAACTCTGAGAAGTTCTGCTATTCATTTAGTTCAGCACTAGCGAATACCCTTGATGTATTGTTTGGAAGTAGCAGCAGACACTTAAACATTTGTTAAGCTGCCCCTTATCTTTAATCACCAGAGATCACTTACAACATTTACAAAATGTAACAATATTTGTTTTCATGCCATCATTTCTTACAAACTTTCATACACTTTTTAATTTAGAAATGCTACATAGGTCAATAGGGTTTAATGTGATAAAAGTGACAAATAAGGTAGAAATGACAAACTATGAGAACGCACAGGTCTCGTCTTTTTATTTTAGGCAATTGCTTTTATCCTAAAATTAATTAGCTATTATTGAGCCCTGATTAGGGAAGAGATGATTGATCTCTAGACCTCCTGGAGGTGACAAATGGCAAGATAAAGTAATTATAGCAATCTTCTTAGTGTACTTAGTCCATTTGTCTCTGCTGGGTTCCAGTACAAAGTACAAACAACTATTGTTTCTAGATTGTTGTTGTTTACTTTTTTTTTTTTCAAATAAAGTTGTATCTTTTTGTTTGCCTTAAAGGGACATAAAAGTCAATTTTGTATTTAGGCATCACAAAGTATTTACAGTATAACAAAATATATATAAAAAGTAAACCTGTGATTTTGTTTGTAAAATATGCATTATTTTGCAGGCCAGTTAACAACAGATATAAACAGGCTACTTCACATATCAACCAATCATTGCACAGCGTTTAGGAATGTCAGGGCATTCTTCTTTCAGATCCCCATATACCGTTGGAAAGGCTAGGGGATTACCTTTCCAACATTAGGTCTTGGGGGTATTTAGCTGCTTAGATGCCTGAGATACAGGCTTCTAAGCAGCATGCCCCCTTTCCCTTTACTTCTCATTGTATTTTGTTAATAAAGTTGCACGGTGACGTCATCACGTCATTGCGCGTGCCCTTACCATGCAAAATGTGAAGCCCTGGTGATGCCTGTCACTATACAGGCCCGATCGCCGGGGTAGGACGGATGGGAGCCCCCAGGCTCCCTCAAGGTGGGAGAGTGCTAGCGACGGTTTTGAGTCATCGTTAGCACCAGAGTGGGAAACTCTGCGACTATTAAGAGCTGTCGATAGCACTCAAGGGGTTAATTATTCATAAATAAACATTATGTCTGTTTTATTTAATTTTCCTTTTAAAATGAAAATTAAACCTCCCCATAAAATGTTTCTTCATGCACAGTAAAAAATATATACAAGAAAAACTTTTTTTGTTCACTGTCCCTTTGATTTACCTAGAAAAATATAGTTTTTCAGCTGCCTCCAGAGAGGCTAGAGGGCATCCTGCAAGATCCAGGACACTGAACCAGTAACATTCTACACAGTGATTGATTGATTATCTCCCACAAAAAAAAAACTTTTTTTTTTTTTTTTTAGCACAAGAACTTAAATTTTTCCAAAAATGAAGTACTGTAAAACATTTAAAACGTTCTATTTTAGATGGTACAGATAAATTTTTTTAGCATAATGTCCCTTTAAAAATATTCAAGGCGCTTTCATCAGTTATCTTGTTGGACTGTAAAGTGATACAAATGTTACTAACAAAATGACAGTGTAAATACTATTTTCGTTGCAGATTATTTGTTTTGCTTTGCTTAATTGCATATATATATATATATATATATATATATATATATATATATATATATATATATATATATATATTATTATATATAATTTCTCCTTAAAGCTGAAAATTGTTTATATTTAGTGTTATCTAATTTTGCGTACTATTAGTGCCTCAAATGTCTTATGATTTATGTCTTATCTTATATTTCAGTATACTTTAGCTATAACAAATAGTTGAAACATTGGGCTTTACGGCTGAAATGTGGCAAATAAAATAGTATGTCTTATTTGTGTAGTGCTCATCATATCAATGCCTTTCAAATGTCGCAAGAGTGTTTGTTACCTAACACTAACAGTAAATCCTAACCTTGATCATCATCCTAAACCCGAACGCTAAGGTGACATTTGAAAATCGCTAAAATGTCACATGTGCTGAAATACTGTTTGCTGTTTGCCATATTTCTCTTTAGTTCATGTAAGTAGCATGTCTGACAGTGTGTTTTAAATCTCCTTTTCATCCGCGTTGATATATGTTTTCAGATTATATCTTTGTAACACCTGTGGAAGTGGACTCTAATGGAGCATTCATTTCACATGACATTTTGCACAACAGTAGAAAAAGGAGATCAACGCGAAGTTCAAAGCCTTCCTTGCACTACAGGTTTTCAGCATTTGGACAGGAGCTTCATTTGGAACTGCAGCCTTCTCCTTTTCTATCTCCTGAGCTAGTTGTGCAAGTTGTGGATAAAGATGGATTTGTAGCAGATGTGGATCAGAGTGTGGAGCGATGCTTCTATCAGGGCATTATTAGGAACTATGACAATTCTTCTGTGGCCATAGCTACTTGTGAGGGGCTGGTAAGTCATTTCAATGTCTTGTGACGTTCCTTAAAGGGACACTGAACCCAAATTTTTTCTTTCGTGATTCAGATAGAGCAGCAATTTTAAGCAACTTTCTAATTTACTCCTATTATCAATTTTTCTTCGTTCTCTTGCTATCTTTATTTGAAAAAGAAGGCATCTAAGCTAAGGAGCCAGCCAATTTTGATTCAGTACGCTGGACAGCACTTGTTTATTGGTGGGTGAATTTATCCACCAATCAGCAAGAACAACCCAGGTTGTTCACCAAAAATGGGCCGGCATCTAAACTTACATTCTTGCTTTTCAAATAAAGATACCAAGAGAATGAAGAAAATGTGATAATAGGAGTAAATTAGAAAGCTGCTTAAAATTGCATGCTGTATCTGAATCACGAAAGAAAAAAATTGAGTTCAGTGTCCCTTTAAGTCTATGATATATTCTTTTAGAATGTATGCATCTTCCACTTTAATACATGTGTTTACCTTTGTGTTTTACTGTTTTAAAGTTCAATATCTAATCCTGGCATTTCTTCAATTTCAGTTTTCAATGTATTATTAATTCAGGTTTATTTTATTCTTATTATTCTTAAACAATGTTATAACTTGCTAGTTACTTGAATACTGCAGAGATTGAGCCCTTGATTACCTTTTACTCACTTCCAGCAATGATTTATCCTTATGATTGCCAGTAACTCAGGCTGACCAGTCAGACTCACTATTCATTTGATCCAAGATTGCAACGAAAGCACAGTCTATCAATGGGTAAAATCACTGCTGTGTACTCTTGCAGCAGTTATTTTTCAGCTTACCCTGAAAGCCTACATCAGCTCATGGCTTTGAACATACCAACAATCAAGGTGTTAAAGGGACACTGAAACATCCGAGATTTATTCTTTTCGGCTAATTTAAATAAATGGCCTTAGCAGGAGAGATCAAATAAAAGGAACAGTTTATTTTATTTTTTTTTAACCTGGGATAAATTACATTTATATTTAAACAAATAATATCATTTTGGAAAATACATCTGTATCAGACTAATAATACAGCTTTGATATATCATTCTGCCTAGCATTTTCTTAGGCCACACCTTTTAAATCACTTTGATTTGCCCTTATCTTTTTTGTGGTTCTGGGGCAGGACACCCGTGCGTGATGCACTGCCCCTGCCAGCACCGTGCAGGGAAAAGCTTAGCCTGGCTGCTATAAAGAGTCGCAGCAGCCTTACCGGCTTGCTGCAAACAAAATGGGCTTCCTGTTGGAACTGTATAATAACAATGATAATTTTGTAGCCTGCAAATAATAAGTTTCCTTGTAGATGGGAAATTCACAGTTAACCTCTGTGGGCTAACTGTGGTAACTGAAAACACACTGCAATGCTTTTCTTTCTGTGGCTAGAAATAGGCATATGTTGGACACTAACTTAGTGTACAAACTGCAATTTTTCTGATATGTTTCATGCTCCAAGTTCTGTCCTTTTTAAGCAAAAGGGGAAAGGAGTAGCTTTGTTCTCGCTCCCTTCCACTATAAACAAGCTAGGGCTTTAGGAACATGATGTTACCAGGCACCAGGAGACTGATATCCAATATTTATCATGCTCTGCCTTGTGCAGACGTGTAGTATGTGGAGATACTAATGATACAGAACATACAGAATTGTGCATAAATGCATAGAAGTGTTACAGTGTTCTCCACCAGGTGGCACTATAAAGTAGACGGCTGGGAGCAGTGTCACATGATAACATTTCCTGTTATCTAAAGCACAAACTTATTGCATAATTTAACTTAAGTTTATTTAATAATCATGTGTGCAATACACATTTAAAAATGTTGATATTAGCTGATTTTAGATTATTTTTGTCTTATATGTTAGCTGGGTGGTCAGGAAAATCAGGTGGGTGGAGCAACCATTAAAAGGGTATTTTGGAGAACACTGTGTTTAATAAATCTGAGCATATGGGCACTAGAGATTAAAATATGGTCATATTTTATTCAAATAGCTGGGTGGTCAGGAAAATCAGGTGGGTGGAGCAACCATTAAAAGGGTATTTTGGAGAACACTGTGTTTAATAAATCTGAGCATATGGGCACTAGAGATTAAAATATGGTCATATTTTATTCAAATGCATTTTAAACTATCACTGAAACATTAAGTCGTCAAGAAGTATCATTACTTTTGTTTGACATTTTAGTGGACATTTTATTGATAATTACATTTTATTTGTTAATAATTTTAAGCTACATGTTATTTAATAACATCACAATATCTAACGCATCAGATTCCATATGTATTGAATACATGAGAGAAGTGTCCACAGAACGCTAATTTGTATATCTAGTGTCAGATGATTAAGACAGAACAATGAATTTCAGCTGTAAAGAATGTAAACACTGTCTTCCAATCTAAAGCCTTTAAAAGCATTTACAATGGTTGATTGGGCCTTTTGTATTGAGAAGCCCAGATTATTTTTCTATACTGGTGGCTTCAGTGGGAGATCTCTTCAATCACATGTTTGGCATTTCAATTAGCAAGATCAACAGTTTATATTCATTTGCATCACATGATACATTGAGAAAGGGTTTGGCTAGATTTCACTGTGAGATGTGAGAAATTGCTTTTATGTACTTAATTAAAGAGACTTATTTAGTAGAGCTGTAGTGTTCTTTGTGTGTAGTATCATATGGGTAGGATCAGATTTATGGGAAGCACAACAAAGGCATGGTGAAGTAGAGTTGGGATGAGAATCAATGTTAGAAAAGGGATTTGCCAGTACACAAATATGGTCAGACTGGGAAAACTGGGGGGGGGGGGGGGGTACTAATGGGACTAGCATAAAGGGAGAAGAGTATTGGTCAAAGAAGGAGAGAGTAGTACAATGGGGAGCGTGAAATGTATATACAATGTTATGTCCATAATTGGGATAACAGTTATGGAATCTATCTATCTATCTATCTATCTACTAATTTATCTGTTTATCAGTATATATTGCATGCAGTATATAAACAAATTCCACAACTCTGTGGGTGTTAAACCAATTACAAAATATCAACAAATGCATTTTCCTTCTGTAGAGCAGAGAATGTAATTGATGGTTCATAGAAACAAGAGAATTGGAGAATGCAATGGGAATAAAAGTGATTATGGTCACCAGAGCTGTCTGTAGGCTAAATGCAACCCTATACTACACAGTTGCATATATCCATTCCATATAAGAGTGTTTTTAATTCAACAATACAGTGAAAACATGAAGGATACAAAAAAAGGTGATGGGAATGTTTTTTTTTTTTCTTACTATAGGAAACATATGATTTCCCACGCTTAAATGTATGAGGAATTCGCCAGCGATTTTGTGTAGTGCATAACATGTGCTAGGTTCATAAAGTGCAATTTGCCAGGCTTGGCACTCTAGGGGTTAAAAGAATGTTGTATTTAGAAAACTATATTATTAAAAAATGAATTTAAGGGGGGGCGGGTCCTGACACCGACCAAGATGGCTGCTTTATAGAAACGGCTGTGATATTGAGCTGATACATCTGCTGTATATCGCTCATGAGAACTGACTTTTAAGTTTATATAAAGTGCTATATGTTGGCTAATATATGAAGATCGAAATTTTGCACTTTTTGTCTTGAACCTCAGCCAGGCAGACCAGATTAGATAAAGTGCGCAGCGGTGGCCTTTTCACGGCCTGGCACTCTGTTTAGCCCCCTGTTTCCTGATATATACCAGGTTTAAACAGCCGTAGAGCTGTACAGTTTAGTATACCTAGTTAGGTGTGCGGAAGAAAGTGCTTTGACACTACCAGATAAAGATCAGCCGTCTGAGCTGAAGAATACTTCCTGTTTTACTAACAGAACAGCATCTTTCTTACTATTTAAGCTGAGAGCTATTGCTAAATATGGATGCCATAGACACGTGGGAGCGCAATATGGTGCAACTTGTGGAACTTTATTGTCGGGACCTACAGTTTGAGCTTTCCAGCCTTCTCATGCCTGCAAACTTCATGGAAAAGACCCTACCTAGAGAGATATGCTGGACAGCGGATGATTGTGGAGATGGTTCTATACCGCTGAGGAAAGATCGCGGACATAAGAACTCAGTAGCTATAGAGGCCCCAGAGGATACATGGAGTACTCATATGGGGCACGAGCTGAACAACATGGTGGAAGAAATTATTCCTGACTCTGTGACAAAGAAAAATACTGCTACTTTCGATACTACCCATACCCCAGAGACCACGCTTATGATATTCACAGCGGACCGTACTGAAGATGTGGAGTTGGTCTCGCTTCAATCACCAGTAGTGTCCTTACCGGGCCGCTCGGCTAAGTCACCTAACAATACCAAGATCTTCGCTTCACTAGGTGAGCAGCAAATATGGCCTTCTGATGGCCACCCGTTGGAGCAGAATAATGGGGACTTGTGCCTACCAGAGAAGCCGGAATCTTATTGGTATGTTGCGGGTATTAGAGGGGTACCAGCCGTATCACACGACAGAGGCGACAGCGAGGTTTTGGTGAGATGCTGGTCACTGCTAGATTTACAAGCTACATGGGCGGTAAATACTGCGCCAGACAAATCCACAGTACTAGTAAAAGTTCTACTCCAGCTATATGGTATGCCTTTTGTAGCGGCTCACCTGGATGTCGCCCTGAGCCTTGCTTGGGAGGGCGATGTGAAGGCTGATCCTCTGAAGGGTTTTTGGCGTTCCGGAATTGGGTGATGTGCCTATGCCACACGGCTGAGCTGTTACAGAACATTGCATATTTACATGGCCATCCTTGTGAAGTAATCTATAGCAGAATGTACTGTGTCTTAGACGGCCTGGCCTGAACTATAAGGGGAATACAATTGATATGAGACTCTGTTCTGATATATGCTGCTGTTTATAGTTATAGTTATTCCTAGTTGTAGAATGTGGTTGCACAGACATTTATCTGTAAATTGTGCCGGTGTACTCTCCTCTGTCCCTTATAGGTATTTAGCCCTGTCAGTGTCTGTGATAGGATATCCTTAACTTGTAGTCCTCTCTATATCTTAGTTAAGATGCTTTAAATCCTCAGGCAGTATTCTCAATATATTATGTTGTTTTAGTTGATGATTTGTAAATGTTTAGAAATATATTTTAAAACTCCTATACTAGCAGACACGATTCCCAACCCTAAGATACTAAGCTTTCCATCGCATAATTTATACCACTATGCCCCGAGTCCCCTGGCACTTCAAGAAGTATGTATGTTAACCCATGTTAGTCTAACTCTGGCTCATAGTATTTTGCTCCATTTTCCCTTGGTTGGATATATAGATAGTACTAGATTGGTTGCATATAATATAACTGAGCATACAGTGTTACATGTTTGTTATACGCCTTACATACCAGGTTGTATATATTACTGTGTTTATATATAATTTTGTGTGGCACAGTTTGTTATAAGATATTAACTTAATTTCTAGGTCCAAAAGTGACCGTATGTAATATTAGAGCTCCCCTTCCTATTCATTTCAAGTATAAAGGCCCATGAGTGGTCTGCTAGCCTTGTTGAGGTGCTTTCATTCCCCATAAAAATAAAAAATAGAAAATGAGGTTCCCATATGTATATTCAGTATTTTGTACAAAAGTAATGTACTGTCTTCCTAATTTACCGCTGCAATGTACACGGTAATTCAAATAATTCTATGAGAATGTAAAAGCTAAACAAATATTACTGTACCTAATGCATGCATGTTACTGAACTTCTGTTTATTGTTTACTATTTGCATAACCTCAATAAAAATCTTTAATAATAAAAAAAAATAAAAATGAATTTAAGTAAAACTAAGATGTTGCATTTGCTTCCTATTGGCCAATAGACAGAAATTCAACAGCTTTATTAGAGGATGACAAAAGGCTCCACAGGAAAATATAATTTTGTTCAACACAGGAACATTTATATTTATTTGCCTTCCTGATTGGGATTAAAGAGACATACATTTGAAAATTAAATTGTCATGGTTCAGATAGCGTGTGCAATTTACTTCTATTATCCAATTTATTTTTAGTATCCTTGGTTGAAATGTTCAGGAGCAGCAATGCACTACTAGGAGCTAGCTGGGAATTGGTGGCTACGCACATATGCCTCTTGTCCTCGGTTTACCAGATATGCTCCACTAGCTCTCAGTAGTGCATTGCTGCTTTGGAGCTAAACTTTGCAGAGGTTAAAGACATAAAGTATTTTATTATTGCACTACTGCGTGCATAGAACACATTACAGAATTTTCTTTTTGCACATTCTTGTCCCTTTAATAATTTTTAGAAATAGTAGTTGTTAGCAGCAGAGAGTGTAACTTAGCCAATTCCTGATTAATATGCAAAGAGAAGAACTGAACATCATTGTGATAACAATTACGGCAGGAATCTTGTCAACATATACCTGAGACTAATGTACGGGCCCTGAATCCTCTTCAACCAGACATGTGACTAGAAGGGACCTGAGACAAGATGCATGGTCCCTTGCATTCCCATATGCCTATTGTGTGCCCAGAGCAGACCGCAGATTGGATGAATATTCCCCTGCATCAACTTTTGCCAGTTATATGCTCAGAACAGATATCAAACAAGATGCATGTGCCACTGTACTTGCTTTTCTTATCAGACCTTCACTGGAATTATCTCAGACCTATAAATGGTGTGCTGTGCCACCTCATGTGACAGGCTGAGAATCAGAGGTTTGAGAAGAACTCTGTAATAGCATTGACTCTTCACTTGCACTCAACACTGCCCTGAAAGAAGTTGGGAAGGAAAGCCTGGTGGCTTGTGGTCCATAGGGCGGCACCATTTCATTGTCATCACTCTATATCCAATCAATATGTGTAGTATAGTTCCCTCTTTCTGCTGCATCCTAAGACAACCACCCTGTTCTCCTCGATGTCCTAAATGGGGCAGAGAAAAAGACAACCCTAATTCATCCACCAGCATCGCTCCCTGCCATACCGAACAAGTTGTACCCCCTATGTCTGGCCCTGTTGTGACTTACAGAAGTCAGAGATATTAGAAAGTAAGATGGCAGGCTTATCTAAATAGAGTTTTAAGGGAGGATTGACAGCTATGCACACAGGAGTAGTGGCTGACACTACTGAAGGAAGGCCTGTGATAACAAGTGACAGGAGGTGATGAGAAGTTTTAGAAGAATATGTCAGAAGCAGAGCAGAGAGAAAGGTTTTGAGAGTATTTGCACATCAGATGAGTTGTGTACGGAGGTGCAGTGTTGTAAAGGCTCTGTAAGTGAGGGCTAGAATAGTGAATTACATATATCATATATATCATATATATTACATATATCATAGAGGCTATGAGGAGCTAGTGAAGAGGCTGACATAGAGGAGTAGCTGAAGATATGTGATGATTAATGAGGTAAATAAAGCAGGCAGAAGCATTTATAAGTAGTCTGTTGAGAAGCAGGACAAACAGGGTAGAATGATCAAGTTGGCTTGTTTATCTATGTGAATGGATATATCTATACATAGGTAATGATAAAAAAATCATAAAACAATAAGTATTGTTATGGAATTGTTGAATTATGAAGCAAGAGTTTAAACTGCAACTAAGAAGTTTCCTTTTCAAATCTAAAAATAAACTTCTATGCTGTCAGAAGTGTGTGCATACTTAATACTTTGCTGACAGTTTGGTCGGAGAACTAGAATGTTACAGCCTTCAGAGAACATTTTCCCTCAGTGGACAATACTATAATTAAAGATTTGTGAGTGTAAATATAAAAGGCCAGATTACAAGAGGTGCGCTAATTTTTTTTTCACTTGAGCGAGAGCTAACTCCATAACTCCTTGCTAAAGAAATCCTTTTCTATTTATTAAAAAAAGAAAAAAAATGAGTGGCGCTAACTTAAGCTGAGGAATAGTATAGAATAATTTAGGTGACTTATAGCAGTATATTCTTTATAAATCTACCAAAAATAGATTTCCATAGATATAGATAGATAATAAATTAATATTTAATAAACACAAAATTAAAAAATGCAGATATAAAATGGCAGTAGTATGCAACAGACAAATGTTATAATATATATATATATATATATATATATATATATATATATATATATATATATATATATATATATATATATATATATATATATATATATATGTGTGTGTGTGTATGGTGTCGCTTTAAAAATCTATGCAATATTAAAAAGCAATATAATACTACAGTATTATATAATACTACAAGTAGTAATCCACAAGTAGTGTCAGACTAACAGATTCAGCAATCAATAGCGTAATCCACGCTCTGTATTCCGTAGTAGGAATTAGTGTCTAAATATTAAATAACAGAGACCTAATAATATGTAACAAATATATCGCTATACAGTAGTACCCACTAGATTTTAATAAGGAGTGTAAGCTCCCAAAGGATATTACTGGGATAATTTTCAACAAAAAAGTCCCACTGATAATTCAGGGATAATATTTAGAAAAAAGGTGCGGAGCTCTGTATGTGTCAAGCAATATTTGGTAATATACAGCTTGTAGGTGTAAAATAGTAAAAATAAGATGTATCGCTTATAATTTCATGATCTCTAAAACATAGTTCAGTGTCAGTTAGGTATATTTATCCGTTATATGTGCTAGCAGTTTAGTGTTGTGTTTCCTGACAGTTTGGCTATTAGTATAGCAACAGGTGAAATACGCTGATGTATGTTATGTCTCTCCAGCAAGGCAAATTAGCCGTCAAGAAGAAATAACTGACTGGTCAGTGTAATAGTCTTACCGGACATCTGATTTGGCTTCCTATCCTTGTAGCAGTTGCAGCTTAAAGGGACAGTCTAGTCAAAATTAAACTTTCATGATTCTGATAGGGCATGCAATTGTAAACAACTTTCCAATTTACTTTTATCATCAAATTTGCTTTGTTCCCTTGGTGGTATTTTTGAAAAGCTAAACCTAGGTAGCCTCAAACTGATTTCTAAACCGTTGAAAACCGCCTCCTAGCTCAGAGCATTTTGAAAGTTTTTCACAGTTAGACAGTACTAGTTCATGTGTATCATACAGATAACATTGTGCTCACTCCCGTGGAGTTATTTAGGAGTCTGAACGGGTTGGCTAAACTGCATGTCAAAACCACTGAGATAAGGGGGCAGTCTGCAGAGGCTTAGATACAAAGTAATAACCGAGGTAAAAACGATATTAATATAAACATGTTGGTTATGCAAAACTGGGGATTGGATAATAAAGGGATAATCTTTTTAAACAATAACAATTCTGGTGTAGACTGTCCCTTTAATGGCAGACTCCTCTGGCTGTTTCTCTCGTCCTCGCTAAGAACTGTTGGCGGTAGCGGGAAGGTTACAGCGTCTTCCCTGCCTATGCTGTCAGCTGGGTCACCTGACCTTTGATGAGCCAATCGGGCAACTCATAGGACTTCTTTTTCCAAATTCAAGGCGATAGAAATCTTCTGTCTTCAAAGTTTCCATAGAATAATCATAAGATGAACAAACAAGTCACTGTTTTCAACGCGTTTCGGCAAAAGACTGCCTTTATCAAGATGACTTGTTGAAGCGGATCTGCTTATATTTATACCTATATTAACCATATTTCCATGCTTCATTCTTAAAGGTGTATTCCCTTTTTCCATTCTTTAAAGGTATATTGAATTCCAATGTGAGAGGTATATCTCCCTATTCATGTGGGTATTCTTTATTATAGAAATAATAATAGTAATTTGTATAGTACAACATGTTTCCGGTCTTTGTCTATAGGTATTTTGCAGAAAAAAGATAATATTATCAACTACATATTATATATATATATATATATATATATATATATATATATATATATATATATTCACAACAATTACGGACAGTTCATGTGTATCATACAGATAACATTGTGCTCACTCCCGTGGAGTTATTTAGGAGTCTGAAATGGTTGGCTAAGCTGCATGTCTGTCAAAACCACTGAGATAAGGGGGCAGTCTGCAGAGGCTTAGATACAAGGTAATAACAGAGGTAAAAACTATATTAATATAAGCATGTTGGTTATGCAAAACTGGGGATTGTGTAATAAAGGGATAATCTATCTTTTTAAACAATAACAATTCTGGTGTAGACTGTCCCTTTAATGGCAGACTCCTCTGGCTGTTTCTCTCGTCCTCGCTAAGAACTGTTGGCGGTAGCGGGAAGGTTACAGCATCTTCCCTGCCTATGCTGTCAGCTGGGTCGCCTGACCTTTGATGAGCCAATCAGGCAACCGAATAGGACTTCTTTTTCCAAATTCAAGGCAATAGAAATCTTCTGTCTTCAAAGTTTCCATAGAATAATCATAAGATGAACAAACAAGTCACTGTTTTCAACGCGTTTCGGCAAAAGACTGCCTTTATCAAGATGACTTGTTGAAGCGGATCTGCTTATATTTATACCTATCTTAAAGGGACAGTCAACACTTACTTTAACATGTTTTTATATTGAAAATAACAAAACGGAGGTCCGCCTACACTATACCCCTCCTGCCTTGCCGCCTTGCTTCTGTCCTAATCAGCGGCGCTAACTACTCTAATACCCAGTAAATATGGATGCCGGACTCCCCCCACCATTACGTAGCTGCCTTCTTCTTCAACTTATAAGCAAATCAGAATCCAGGCATCGGACAGAAATTGCAAGCGCGTGCAATTTCAGTCCGAGGACTGGATTCTGATTTGCTTATCAGTTGAAGAAGAAGGCAGCTACGTAATGGTGGGGGGAGTCTGGCATCCATATTTACCGGGTATTAGAGTAGTTAGCGCCGCTGATTAGGACAGAAGCAAGGCGGCAAGGCAGGAGGGGTATAGTGTAGGCGGACCTCCGTTTTGTTATTTTCAATATAAAAACATGTTAAAGTAAGTGTTGACTGTCCCTTTAACCATATTTCCATGCTTCATTCTTAAAGGTGTATTCCCTTTTTCCATTCTTTAAAGGTATATTGAATTCCAATGTGAGTGGTATATCTCCCTATTCATGTGAGTATTCTTTATTATAGAAATAATAATAGTAATTTGTATAGTACAACATGTTTCTGGTCTTTGTCTAAAGGTGTTTTGCAGAAAAAAGATAATATTATCAACTATATATATATATATATATATATATATATATATATATATATACAGTATATATTCACAACAATTATGGACAGTTACAATTCCATTTTCTTTTCTCTTTCCTTCCGGAATGGCCTTAATGACATATCTAAAGACTTTTCTTAGATCATATATCAGAAATATAGATACTCATTCATAAAACCTATGTGATCATTAGTAGCTGCTTAGTATAGTTATCTTCATGAGTTATTTCTTTATATGGTGAATATATAATAGATATATACATATTTCTAGTAATTAGAGAAAGATTTTATTTTATTTGAATTTTATTAGATTTAATCAGAAGTATATTTAGAGGTTTATACTATTAATGTATCGTTTATACTTATATGTTGATGATCTTAAAATATTATTATCTCATTCAACTTAAAGAGTTGTATATTCTATGGGGAATTTACATGTTTATTTAATAAAAAAATACTTTCTTTGCTTATAAAGGGAGGGTTTAATTAAAGGGGCTCAAATCTAATTCTGCATTAAGTGCTACTGGTGTTAATGTAGCAAAATTTACAATAAGCTCTGCTTCTGTGTACAATAGCTGTCTAGTAATATTACCCCCTCTTTTCATGGTTACCTTTTTAACCCCCCCAGTATAACAGACCTTTAGGGATTTGGTTATGAGCTTCCTTAAAATGCAGAGATAGTAGGTGGTCTTTAAAAACTTTTTCAATGTTATGAAGGTGTTGTCTTATTCTGTCTCTTAAAGGTTGACCTGTTTGACCTAAGTATTGCTTTTTACACGGACATTGTATAATGTAAACTATATTCAAATCTGTACATTTAATGGTGTCTCAAATGTTTAATTTGAAATCGGAATTTAATAAACTTGCAAGATTTGCATCTATGACAAGGGTAGAACCCTTCTAATTGATTACCCTGTACATCTTTATTAGACTTTCCCTCTTTTTTCTTTTTTTTATTCACTGGGAGCTAAAATAGATTTCAAATTTTTGAGTTATGCCAACCTTTTCATGGGAAGTTTCGAACAGACGAATATTATCGATACCCCATAGAGCGCATGGAGTGGTAAATTCCCCATAGAATATACCACTCTTTAAGTTGAATGAGATAATAATATTTTAAGATCATTAACATATAAGTATAAACGATACATTAATAGTATAAACCTCTAAAGATACTTCTGATTAAATCTAATACAATTCAAATAAAATAAAATATTTCTCAAATTACTAGAAAGATGTATATATCTATTATATATTCACCATATAAAGAAATAACTTATAAAGATAACTATACTAAGCAGCTACTAATGATCACATAGGTTTTATGAATGAGTGTCTATATTTCTGATATATGATCTAAGAAAAGTCTTTAGATATGTCATAAAGACCATTCTGGAAGGAAAAAATGCAATTGTTGTGTGTATGTGTGTGTGTGTATATATATATATATACTGTATATACAATATGTAGTTGATAATATTATTTTTATTCTGCAAAACACCTATAGACAAAGACCAGAAACATGTTGTACTATACAATATACAATATTACCATGGACTCGTAATATCAAGCTGCTAACTAATGTTAGTGCGGTCCAGCAATATTGCTTATCGCGTCCCACACTATCATTAGCGTGCCACTTGTAATCTGGCCCAAAATGTTTATGTGTAGTAAAAAACTTTTCAACATACTTTTATTATTTTCTTTTAATTTAACATTGATAGTTGTTTTTCTGTATTACATTGAGTTCTATAAAGTAATGTGCACCACCATGTTGATAATTAAGTTTTCCCATTATCTATCTCTTCTGTTGAGGACAATTAGGGAGATATATATATATATATATATATATATATATATATATATATATATATATATATATATATATATATATATATATATATATATATATATATATAGTCATTGAATATTATAAATCTCAAACCTTTCCTGCTTGCAGAAAAGCCTTTCCCAACTTTTGAGTAACCGTTTTTAAACGGTTTAATATGGCAGAAGTGCCCTCACATAATAACACCGCACATGTAAATAGTCCGCCATTCATGCATTCGCAATGTGACAACATTGTTGCATAAATATATCCAGTATTATGAGTGCTTTTTTAGGGTTGTTTATAATGACATACTGTAACTGAGCTTCGTTTGGGGGAAAAAAGTGTGGTTGGATCTTCTCTTCATTATTAATATATAAATATATATAGACCTTTTGTTTGTGGGAGTTTGTACACAGTTTGTGCCATAGTACTGAGAGTACTTATCTCATTTTAGCCAGCACTAGGATTTGAGGCAGAATTGGAGTAGAGTGATGATTCCTACTATTACTCAGAGGTGATTCCAGGGGGTTATAAGCACCCCAGATAATATTTTTGTTCTCCAATAATAATATCATTTGTTGAAAATCATACCTAGGTAGGTTCAGTAGCAGCAATACAATACTGGGAACTAGCTGGTGATTGGTGGCTGCAGATATATGCCTCTTGTCTTTGGTTCACTCCATGTGTTTAGCTAGCTAGTTTCCAGCAGTGCATTGCTGTTTATTCAACAAAGGATACTATAAAAATAAAGCAAATTTACTAACAGAAGAAAATTGCAAAGTTGTTTAAAATGATATGCTCTATCTGCCCCTTTAAGATAACTTCCAAAAAAAGACAGGCTGATTTATATTTACATTGGATTGGCTATCTGGGAGGAATCCAAATTGAACAGTAACATGGCCAGATTCTGGCAAGGAGTTTATATGGAAACCTTAGGGGCATGAGGAGTGTCAGTCTTTAGTAATCATGTAATCCCCTGATTATCCTCCATGGGTGCAACAGAGGGAATCTCCTAATTACCTGATAATCTGCTTGTCTAGCAATTTGTATATTGAATAATTAAAAGCATCCTATGTTCTCACCTTATGGCAAATTATTCTCACTCTGAATATAGCCTCAGGATCACCTTTTGACAGTAGCTGAGAATCAGCAGATAAAAGTGGCTGTTTTTTGTTTAATAATGTGAACAACCACCCATTCTGTTAAAGTCCAAGTTTAGCCATCATACTGTCAATCCGAACAATATTATCAAGATTGTGAATAGCCTCAATATCCTTTTTACACCAATTACTTTTGTCACTTGGATGCTTCTCCTTCCTATATTCTTTGTTCGGTGCAATTAGACTAAAAGCGGTGTGTTTTTTTCTCTACGGTTGGCAGCTCTTAGCTTCTTATTGTTCCTTTCATTAGCAGTAGGCTCTCAACAATAAAGATGCAATGACCCATCCTTTCAAGCGTACAACACCACAAAGTGATTTAAAAGCAATTGCATTTCAATAGACTAGAGGGCCTCTTTGATCTAATTTTTTTTGGTTGGCCCAAAAGATTCAGTAATTTAGTTCACAGTTGTCATCCCTTGCACAGAAGAGTTTAGTAAGAAAAGATGCATTTTTAAGGGTTACTAGCTTGACTGATCTGCGATAGGGAGTAAAACACGCTCACACACTAATCACATGCACATAGACATACACACACATTACACTGACACTACACACACAACCACACATTACACTTAAACTGCTATAAACTACACTACACATACACACACACTACACTCAAACTACAGACATATAGTATACACTCAACACGCATATCTACACACATTCACACACTGACCTAAACACACACATGCACACACAATATACACAACAACCAGTCACACACCTATACACACACACTTAAATTATACACGCACACACACTATAAACTACACACACGCACACATACACACACACTATACACTATACACTTATACATGCACAGACACTATACACTACAGACACACTATACACTCCACACACACACACTATATACTCATACATACACGCACACTATGAACTACACACACAACACTCTACACACTAATACATACACGCACACTAATACACACATTATACACTACACACACACTATACACTACACTTGCTTACATACACGCACACTATACGCTCTACACACTCATACACCTACTATACACTACACACCCATGCACACTATACACTACACACTCATACATACACCCACACTATACACTACACACTCATACATACACCCACACTATACAGTACACACACACACACTATTCACTACACATTCATACATACACACACACACTATACACTACACACTCATACATACACACACTATACACTCTACACACCTACTATCCACTACACAACCACACACACTATACACTACACACTCATACATACACCCACACTATACAGTACACACACACACTATTCACTACACATTCATACATACACGCACACTCTACACACTCATACACACACTATACACTACACACTCATACATACATGCACACTATACACTCTACACACTCATACACCTACTATACACTACACACCCACGCACACTATACACTACACACTCATACATACACCCACACTATACAGTACACACACACACTATTCGCTACACACTCATACATACACCCACACTATACTGTACCCATGCACACTATTCACTACACACTCATAAATACACGCACACTACACACTATACACACACATAAATGCATTCATACACACACAACTTATTAGAAATAGTCTGCTTAGAAAGCATCAAATACCAAAACAATAATTCCAAAAAAAAATACAGCTGTTTTATTTCCTTTCAACTTATAAAATCACGGTAAGAGCTCTAATTGATTGGCAATTTTGAAATCAGCTTTTTATCTTAAGTGGATAACCCTTTGCAGCATGCATTATCTCTCATGTGACCTTGTAAAGCCGGTATCTGTCACAGTCTAAGTCGTTCTATGAATGGTTACAAGATAGATGCAGCTCAATTGATTGTAATGGAACTTAAAGGGGCAGTAAGGTTAAAATTAAACTTAAAGGGACATGAAACCCAAAACATTTCTTTCATGATTCAGATAGAGAATACAATTTTAAACATCTTTCTAATTTACTTCTATTATTTAATTTGTTTTATTCTCTTGGTATAATTTGTTGAAGGAGCAGCAATGCACTACAGGTTTCTAAATGAACACATGGGTGAGCCAATGGCAATCTGTATATATATATATGCAGCGACCAATCAGCAGCTAGAACCTAGATTCTCTGCTGCTCCTGAGCTTTCATAGATAAACATTTTAGCAAAAAATAACAAGAGAATGAAGGAAATTAAATAAAAGAAGTAAATTGGAAAGTTGTTTAAAATTGTATTCTCTATCTGAATCATGAAAGAAAAATTTGGGTTTTCATGTCCCTTTAAGTGAGCTCAGGAGTGTGTATATGTTTTTAGCCATCTGGCATAAGTGTTTGCAACATTGTTTATAGCAATGCAATACATAGTTACAAATTCTGATGCTATAGACACATGCACAGCCTACTAAGGTTTACTCTAAACAAAGGATAACAAGAGAACAAAGCAAATTTCATAATAGAAGTAAATTGGAAACTTGTGTATAAAATTGCATGTTCAATTGGAATCATTAAAGTTTAATGTTGACTTTTATTATCCCTTTAATATATACACATACACACACATATGACCTATAGACCCCAAGACCCCTCTTTAAAATAAAGCCCCTATGTGAGTGTTAATAAATGAATAAATGTACATTTATTTGCAAAGAGGCTCATGGGAGACCGTATATAGAGATCAAAGTTACATGACTATACCAAAAGGCCCTTATTTATATGAGGATAAATCCCTCTTTTTACTAAAGAGTTTAGGGAAAATGCACAAACTATTCATTATAACCTTGTTTATTAAAATCTTAACTTAAAAAAATGCAATTTTCTCCACACTTTTTGTTGCAGATTTCTTAAACATCATGGCATATACATAAAATAAGCGTATAGTTTGAATCTGCTGGATCTCCCAAAAAAAAAAAGATATATTCATGGGAATTTCTCACTGGAAAATGGCCTATAGTAGGGCTTAAATGTGAGCAGCATCTAAAAACTACAAAACAGCTCAGCACATGGGAGGAAAAGGCTCAGCAGTTAAAGGGTTAATGGCACAGTTCCTACTTTTACTGAGAAACGTTATATGTCTTATATCTGCACCTTATGCCTGAATGTTTGACCAGGAATATGTCTGCGTTTAACTGTTTGTTTACATGACCTAACTTGTTACATAGGAAATCACATGAATTGACAAGATGTTACACACTTACGAGCACAGCATAATCAAAATTTGGAGCCTGTTGCTCTAACTAAACCCCCTTAAAAATTAGCAGAGTTCAAGCAGCTACCCTTGTTTTTAACAATATCAAGGATACAGAGATACAAGAGAGAGAGAAGACAAGAGAGTTCATATAAAGAATAGAGACTTTATCTTCTTCTATTTACTGCCATCTACTGGTTTATTTAAATCCACACACTTGCATATTCAAGGAAGTTGTTTCATTTAAAGATTTGGTGTGTTACAGTAAAGAATGGTGCAGTATAGTCCACTAGTACTAAGAAGTCAGGAGCTAAATGAAAAGGGTGAGCCAAAGACAGGACGCATATGTGCAGCCACCAATCAGCATCTAGCTCCCAGTAGTGCATTGCTGCTTCCGAGCCTAGCTAAGTATGCTTTTCAACAAAGAGTACCAAAAGAACAAAACAAATTTAGCAATAGAAATAAAAATTGAAAAAGTTGTTTAAAAGTATAAACTCCATTGGAATCGTTAAAGATACATTTTAACTTTAATGCTCCTTTAAGTCACAACTCGCAGCTGTAAAGAGGGGCGGGCACACATTTCTTTGAAACTGTCAGTTTTGGAGTAGCAATATTGTGGCAAATTTTCCCGTATTGATTATTAGTTTCACAAACAGTTTTGATGCTTCTAGATCACTGTTTTTCAAACCTGTCCGCAGACCTCCCTAACAGGCCAGATTTTGAAGATATCTGAACTAGAGCACAGGTGAAATAATCAGCTGATTAGTAAACCTGGTTATTTTACCTGCTCTCAACCAATGTAATCCTTAAAATCTGGTCTGTTGTGGAGGCCTTAGGACAGGTTTGAAAACCAGTGATCTAGGCCAATGTTTTTGTCAAGTGTAAAAATTCAAAACACTGTATTTTTTTTGTTCTTAAAAATACATTTTTAATTTCATTTATTATCATCCCAATTATTAATTTAGCAAATATTATTTAATTACCCGTGCAACTCATCCTTAAATACAGACTTCTCACTGGTTAATAAGGACAACTCCTGCAGCTTCCACAGCAGATTTTGTTTGAGAATTTTTAAAGGTTGCTTCCATTTCCCTGCTCACTGTATCATGTGACAACCATCAGCCAATAACACATGCATATATAAACTGTAAGATCTTACACATGCTTTGTGGACAGTGACACCCTTTCACAAGTAATACCAAATATCATAATATTATTTAAAAAAACAAACAAAACTGAAGATTATCCATTTTTATCAATATAAAGTTAATACATTTTAAAATGTGTTCTTTTAGGTGTAACAAAGAGTGTCTTTATAGAGTCTTTAAGAATTCATAGGGATGGTAACATATTAGTATGAATGCCTCTGTTTAGTTTTTTTCCCCACAAAAACATTCCTAGGAAGTATCTAATGGTGGCTGTGCACAGTAGGAGCCTGCAGAGATGAGGTTATGGATTTGCTGGAAAGACCAGGGACACACAGGTGTTATGTATGCCCCTGGGAAGGTGCACTGTGAACAGGTTTACACTTCCTCTAAGACAGTTTTACAAGCACTGAGAAAATAAAGGAAATAGGAACTGTTTAGATTTACAATGTGTGGAACCATGGGAATCTATTACATATTTATTGCAGCTTATTAGGTGTTAGATTAACACCTTTCCTCCAATAAATCCTTTGCCTGGTTGATTCTACCACCCAGCTCTTCAAGTCAATTTTGTTTATTTTCTTTATTAAATATGTTTTGTGGGCAGTTTATACCTCAGGTCAATAAACTCATGTCTTTTTGCATTGTATGGATGTTATGAATATACGTGCAGAATCTCCCTAGGTAAAGAAAAAAACTAAATATAAAGAAAGAAGCAAAGGTATTAGTGAGCAGGGGGCGCCCTTTAAAAACAAAAATCCTGCAGCCAATATAAATCACATTACGCTGCTTTCTGCGTGTAGCATCTTACTATTGCATGTGTTTGTCCATTAGGGGTATAAGTATTTTGAGTGTTTTGAGAAAAGCTCACCACCTTTTAGTTGACGAGAAAAAATCTGTGAGACCTTCAGTTTTAAAATATTTACAGAATGATGCTGGCATTAGAGAGCCAGTTTTTTATATACGCCCATGTTCAGTCAATTTTACGAAAAAATAACAATTGTGCTTTGTATTTTGTACTTTTGAGCAAATTTTTTTTCTTTTTTTGCACATCCAGTTTACTTAAATAACGATTTACAATGTAGATACTTAATTAATATGATTTATCCCTGTGTAATTTACATACAAATTGTATGTTTTTGATAAAAATACAATACAATTTTTCCCTGCTTATTTTTGTGTGAATGGTTCAATTATTCGTTTTGTATGATGTTTAAAATACAAATTTTATTGTGCACTTTTCATACAAAAATGTAGTATATGCCCCTTAGGGAGAGACCCTGTTTTCAGGGTAAAAAGTGGCTTTAGACTATTCCACCAGGGAAATAGAAGAACTGGTGAGCGTTCTTTAATAATCTCACCAGCCCAGATAGCTTTAGATCATTGGGCCCAGGGAGAGGGCCTGGGAGAGGCTGAAAAAGATATAGTAAAAGTTACTGAAATAGAAGGGATTGAGAGAGGGTGAGAGAGCAAGATAGATAGATAGGTAGATGATATATAGATAGATTAGATGCATCAATTAGATAGATAGATAGATAGATAAATAGAATGGATGGATAGATAGATAATAGACAGATAGATACAGTAGCAAATCTACTCAACAGAGGGCCCTAGTACAAACATTTATGGGGCCCCCAAAGGTAACTTAGTAGTAAGCAATAGTAATAATACACATGCTGCTCTGTATAATGATTTTAAGGATTGATAATTGATGGATGTACCTGCAAAAGTCTCCCCAGCATTAGGATTGTACACATTCTGCACACACATATATATAGATTGGCTGCTATGGCCCCACACTATCACTTCGGCCCTGGTGCCACTGCACCTATTGCACCAATGGTAGTTCTGCCCCTGGACCATACCAAAAGAGAAGAAAATAAAACAACAATCAATGATTAAGGTTGAAGTTAGGGTAAGAAATCTTAAGGGGGAGATATTAAACCCTCAAATGGGAATTGGCAACATTAGGAATAAGAATGGGTACAAAACAAATAAAATTACCTTAAAAATGGGTATAAATATGAGGTAACACATAGGCCAAATTCCCTTAGTCATTTGTTACAATGGGGAAGACCAAAGAATATATCTGTGATGTCTGGCAAAAGATTGTTGAGCTTCACAAAATGAGAAGTGGATATAAGAAAATAGCAAAAGCATTGAAAATGCCCATTTCCACCATCAGGACATTAATTAAGAAGTTCCAGTCATCTAGAAATGTTATGAATCAACCCGGAAGAGGACGTGTGTTTATATTGTCTCAGCGCACTGTGAAGAGGATGGTTTAAGGGGCCCAAATATCTCCAAGGATCACAGCTGGGGAATTGCAGAAGTTAATTGCGCTTTGGGGTCAAAAGGTCTCCAAAACTACAATCCGACATCAACTACATCACCACAAGTTGTTTGGAAGGGGTTCAAGAAAAAAATCCTCTACTCTCATCCAAAAAAAAACCCCTCAAGTGTCTTCAGTTTGCCAGACATTACTGGAACTTCAAATGGGATTGGGTTCTATGGTCAGATGAAATCAAAATAGAGCTTTTGGCAATAAACACCAGAGGTGTGTTTGGTGCACACAGAGGGGTAGCCATATGGAAACATACCTCATGCCCATGGTTAAATATGGTGGTGGCCCTTTTATATTTTGAAGCTGCTCTGCAAGAGTACATGGACATTTTGTTAGGATACATGGCATCATGGATTGATTCTATCAAATATTAACAGATATTTAATAAACACCTGACTGCATCTGCCAGAAAGCTTAAAGGGACAGTCTACACCAGAATTTTTATTGTTTTAAAAGATAGATAGTCCCTTTATTACCCATTCCCCAGTTTTTCATAAACAACAGTTATAATAATATACTTTTAACCTTGTATCTAATCCCATTTATTTCAGTTCTTTTGACATATTTGCAGTTTAGCCAATCAGTACCTGCTCCCAGATAACTTCACGTGCACGAGCACAGTGTTATCTATATGAAATACGTGAGCTAACACCCTCTAGTGGTGAAAAACTGTTAAAATGCATTCTGAAAAGAGGTGGCC
Organism: Bombina bombina; assembly: GCF_027579735.1. Taxonomy (NCBI): domain Eukaryota; kingdom Metazoa; phylum Chordata; class Amphibia; order Anura; family Bombinatoridae; genus Bombina; species Bombina bombina. The sequence goes on from NC_069499.1 coordinate 893,699,551, forward strand.
TTCAAAGTCTAAGAAATTAGGTTAAGCTTTCAACTAAGAATACCAAGAGAACAAAGCAAAATTGGTGATAAAAGTAAATTGGAAAATTGTTTTAAATTACATGCTCTATCTGAATCATGAAAGTTTATTTTGGCCTAGACTGACCCTTTAAAATGGGCCATGGTTGGAACTTCCAGCAAGACTATGATCCAAAACATACATCAAAATCAAGACAAAAATGGTTTACTGACAACAAAATTGGTCCTGCCATGACCATCCCAGTCCCCTGACTTGAACCCAATAGAAAACCTGTGGGATGAACTGAAGAGCAGAGTCCACCATTGTTGACCTTTAAATTGGAAAGATCTGGAGAGATTCTGTATGGAGGAATGGTTTCAGATCCCTTGCCATGTATTCTCCAACCTCATTAGGCATTATAGTCGAAGACTCAGAGCTGTTATCTTTGCAAAGGGAGGTAGCACAAAATATCGACTAAAAGGGTGCCAATAAATGTGGCACACATATATTTAACAAAGATTTTTTTATATAAACCTGTGTTGTGTTTGCAATTGTTTGATATCCATAAGAGCAGAGTATTTTGTGTATTTTCGGAGCAGTGGAAAATTCTTCTAGCTCAGTTAACGCTTAAGTGGGAGCATTAAATATTGCTCCCCTTGTAATCTGGCCCTATGTCAGCTATGTGTCTATAAGAGATATCAGATACATGGCTCCTGTATCTGCTTTTATTACTATGCCCTGGAGGCCTGAGTTTGAAGACTATTTTATGCCAGCTATATTCCCAAATGAGTTAATTACTATGCTGGAAACTTTGCAGTGGTTGCGCCATGTTGATGAATGGTGGCTGTAGGGGGACACATGATCCTTCATCCCCTAATAAGATGCTGTGTGCCCCCAGCTGACAAATGCATATCAGTGCCACGTGGGTGTAAATGTCATGTAATCCACAATGCCCATGTTGTTAATGCCCTTATTTACCTTCACCCTGGAGTGTTATACCCTTAAAGATGTTTTTATAACCAAGGACACAAGAGGCTTAAAATTTGTTATCCCCAAAGTCTGTGTCACTAGACATGGATTTTCTTTGCCTGGGCATAAATACACCTATATGGCAATAAGATGTAGATTCAAGCAAGCCTTGTTGCATCTGTATGAGACTTTCAAGACCAATATTGGTAAACGTAGTGTGGATCCTTTTCAAGACCTGATCTTTATATCAAGGGTTACAGAATATATAAAGAGATTACATTATGTGACAATGTAAACTCAGACTTTTTTTAACATTTGTGTTCTGAGACAAGCTGCTTATAAGAGTTCATTGTATTTACAGAGTTGCAGAAAAACTTTCAAATGGGCTGTTCTGTAGTATTTCTCCCACCCTCACTGGGATGTTGATTGCTACTGCAGCCTCTTGTTCACATAGCCTTTCTATAGCCAATACTGCAATATTGACATTTTCAGTATAGGTGGCGGTTTCAACAGGCAGATGCAGCTATTTCAAATGACAAATTGAAGATAAACGAGCTAGTTATAAAATGTAATACACTACAGCAGGGAAAATGGACCACTGGGAACAATGTCCATTTAAAGACTGGCTTTCACAAACATTTGGTTGCTATTAAATACAGTGAGTGCAGAATTATTAGGCAAATGAGTATTTTGACCACATCATCCTCTTTATGCATGTTGTCTTACTCCAAGCTGTATAGGCTCGAAAGCCTACTACCAATTAAGCATATTAGGTGATGTGCATCTCTGTAATGAGAAGGGGTGTGGTCTAATGACATCAACACCCTATATCAGGTGTGCATAATTATTAGGCAACTTCCTTTCCTTTGGCAAAATGGGTCAAAAGAAGGACTTGACAGGCTCAGAAAAGTCAAAAATAGTGAGATATCTTGCAGAGGGATGCAGCACTCTTAAAATTGCAAAGCTTCTGAAGCGTGATCATCGAACAATCAAGCGTTTCATTCAAAATAGTCAACAGGGTCGCAAGAAGCGTGTGGAAAAACCAAGGCGCAAAATAACTGCCCATGAACTGAGAAAAGTCAAGCGTGCAGCTGCCAAGATGCCATTTGCCACCAGTTTGGCCATATTTCAGAGCTGCAACATCACTGGAGTGCCCAAAAGCACAAGGTGTGCAATACTCAGAGACATGGCCAAGGTAAGAAGGGCTGAAAGACGACCACCACTGAACAAGACACACAAGCTGAAACGTCAAGACTGGGCCAAGAAATATCTCAAGACTGATTTTTCTAAGGTTTTATGGACTGATGAAATGAGAGTGGGTCTTGATGGGCCAGATGGATGGGCCCGTGGCTGGATTGGTAAAGGGCAGAGAGCTCCAGTCCGACTCAGACGCCAGCAAGGTGGAGGTGGAGTACTGGTTTGGGCTGGTATCATCAAAGATGAGCTTGTGGGGCCTTTTCGGGTTGAGGATGGAGTCAAGCTCAACTCCCAGTCCTACTGCCAGTTTCTGGAAGACACCTTCTTCAAGCAGTGGTACAGGAAGAAGTCTGCATCCTTCAAGAAAAACATGATTTTCATGCAGGACAATGCTCCATCACACGCGTCCAAGTACTCCACAGCGTGGCTGGCAAGAAAGGGTATAAAAGAAGAAAATCTAATGACATGGCCTCCTTGTTCACCTGAACTGAACCCCATTGAGAACCTGTGGTCCATCATCAAATGTGAGATTTACAAGGAGGGAAAACAGTACACCTCTCTGAACAGTGTCTGGGAGGCTGTGGTTGCTGCTGCACGCAATGTTGATGGTGAACAGATCAAAACACTGACAGAATCCATGGATGGCAGGCTTTTGAGTGTCCTTGCAAAGAAAGGTGGCTATATTGGTCACTGATTTGTTTTTGTTTTGTTTTTGAATGTCAGAAATGTATATTTGTGAATGTTGAGATGTTATATTGGTTTCACTGGTAAAAATAAATAATTGAAATGGGTATATATTTGTTTTTTGTTAAGTTGCCTAATAATTATGCACAGTAATAGTCACCTGCACACACAGATATCCCCCTAAAATAGCTATAACTAAAAACAAACTAAAAACTACTTCCAAAACTATTCAGCTTTGAGTTTTTTGGGTTCATTGAGAACATGGTTGTTGTTCAATAATAAAATTAATCCTCAAAAATACAACTTGCCTAATAATTCTGCACTCCCTGTATATCAATAATTCAGTTCTTTAGTTATGTAGTGATTTTGTTTTATTTACACAGTGATTTATTTTCTTTATAATAATATATCTGAGTATATGCCTTCATTATACAGTATGTATAACTTATTTCTGTTCTTTGAAATGACGCCCAGTGTTTTATTTCTTTTTCATGAGCTAATTATTCTACATTTAAAGAAAGCATTTTTTTGTGGCATCAAAAAGAAAATAGAGATAAGAAAAGAAGAAAAGATAAAGAAAACAGTGTACTATAGCCAGAACAGGAAAAAAAGATTTAGCACGCAGGAAGCAGTAATACAAAAGATGCTTACACATTTCATAATAGAATATATTGGGATATGTTATTTCTTGCCTCTTCCCCTTTTTTATTTTTTTACTTTTTTTTTTTGTTTGCAGAATAATCATATTAATAACAATGTGAGCCGAAAAGGGTAGGAAAAGAAAGTGCAAACGAAAACTAAATAATAACTAAACCAGTCGCTGAAATAACCACTTTATTCTCTACGTTACAAAGCAAACTACTGCTCCTTTCTTTTGATCCCTATAATTTGATGAAATGTTGCAATAAATCCTAATTTATTTATTTTTTTAAGAGAAAATAGATAATCTCCCCAAATAATAAAAATGATTTACATAATGTTACTACAGCCACAAATTTCCAATTCTGGAATTCCAGAATCCAAACTTAATCTGAAATCAAAACTTCATAATATATACAGTATATATATTTTAAATAACATGATAAAAATTTACTCCCCCCATCTGTAAATCCCAGTGTTCTCTGTCTGTGTCTTTACTTTGAATTTTATGTTCTAAAATGCAAGTAATAGTCTATATGTATTTAGAACAACGATTACCTTTTTGATAACAGTACTGTGACTAAATAATACCACTAGTAATTAATATGCTTGTTTTGGGTGGATTGAAGTGGGCAGGGCTGTGCAAATCATACATGGGCGTGGCTGTACTGCAAAATGTCCCTGAAATTTATTTCACACCTTACCCATGTGCCCCTTTTTAAAATAAAACTTTATACAGCTAAGATAATTTTAAAAAAATCAGATATTGCAAGATTTTCATGAGTTTAGAAGTCTGCCACTGTCCCTCTCGTCACTTCTCTGTCAGTGTAAATTTGTTCATCAGGGTATGTAAAAATGCTATACAAGCAACCTGTAGAGGGAGCTCTAGCCACTCTATTGTAAAACTCTATGGTAAACTAAGGTAGTGAAAATTAAACACTGTTTAATAAAAAAAGACTAAACACAAACTGAGAGATTATCTGTATTTGGATAATAGGCATCCAAACATTTATATGTGAGCAGCCTGCCTCTAAGGGTTCTATTATGTATTAAAATAAAGTTTGTATTTTTTAAATTAATAAATTTGAGGCATCCTGAAATGATTGTTTGTTAGTCAATATTACATAAGGAACATCTGCTACAGGAGAATATTATTGATTGTGAAAATGTTCATATAATAATGAATTATGGTCTTTCAAAACTGGGAGACACTGTTAGACAAATATTCATTTAGCTGGAAAGAGGAAATGTCATTTTATAGTTTTTATTTATGACAGGACAGCGTCATGGCTGTTTTTGTTACATCAGACTCACTCACAGTCACAGGGGGCGGGGCTTCCACACAGACAGCATCATGTGATCTCTCTCATACATACAGGATGAGGGGCTTCCATTTCTACACACAGTGCTGCTACATAATGCTCAAGTAATACCTCAGTATGCTCTCAAGGAAAGTCTATGTCAATCATGATAGCTTCATTTTGACTTCCATGTCCCTTTAACAACAAATAAATCATCAAATTAAGTTTGTTTTAATAGACTTTATCCTGGCTGGTAATATCTGTTTCATATACAGACCACAACAATATAAAACACTGTGTAGAAATTAACTGTTTGGGAGCCACACATCATAATATTCTAACATGTCCTCAGAGAAGTTCCTGTATTAAACAGCAACATATGGAATTTATTTATAACTTAATTATGTTTTGTAAACCAATATTAGACTATCTTTGAAAATGTGCTATTTGTCTGTTTCAAAATGTTGTGGTTTAGCTGTGCAGTTAATTAAATACAGAACTAAGACTTCATATTCATTTAAAGACTGTTAAGTTTTAGGGTTGTACAAAATGCAATGGCTTTTCATTTAAAGGGACACTAAACCCAATTTTTTTCTTTCATAATTCAGATGGAGCATGCAATTTTTAGCAACTTTCTATTTTACTCCTCTTATAAATTATTCTTTGTTCTCTTGCTATCTTTATTTAAAAAGCAGAAATGTGATGCATACAAGCCGGCCCATTTTTGGTTGAGAACCTGGGTTATGCTTGCTTATTGGTGGGTAAATGTAAGCCTCCAATAAGCAAGTGCTATCCATGGTGCTGAACCTAAAATGGGCTGGCTGCTAAGATTTAAATTCCTGATTTTAAAATAAAGATTGCAAGAGAACAAAGAAAAATTTATAATAGGAGTAAATTAGAAAGTTGCTTAAAGTTTTATGCTCTATCTGAATCATGAAAAAAAAATTGGTTTTAGTGTCCCTTTAAGGTTAATTATGTATAAAGTTTTAAAACATTTGCACAGCTTTTGTTTAGGTTTATGCATTATAATAGCCATGTACAAAGGCTGACCTTTTAATATGTTAATGAGAATGAACTAAGCATGCTTGAATGCAAATTTATAAATTAAATGGTGTTTTATTTTAAAGTCAGATAAATATACCCCAACTACTACAAGGTGCTAGCGACAAACTGAATCCATTATCCGATTGGTTGTGCATCCGGTGACCTCACAGAGACACGGACCAATCAGTTTATGCAATAACGGCCGAGGGCAGATATGCTCCAGAGAGTTCTGTTCTAATCAGAGCTTCGGGCACCGCAACCACCTCTGGGAACCTAACCACGGGTCCCACCCCCCACAACGTGCTTTTAAAGGTTAATCTGACAGACAAATAGCCATCGGATAACAGTCTGGTCTGTCCGAGAACCTTATAAAGCACATTGTGGGGGGTGGGGCTCATGGTTAGGTTCCCAGAGGTGGTTGCGGTGCCCGAGGCTTTGATTAGAACAGAACTCTCTGGAGCGTATCTGCCCTTGGCGGTTATTGCATGATCTGATTGGTCTGTGTCTCCGTGAGGTCACTGGATGCACAACCAATCAGATAATGGATTTAATTTGTCGCAAACGCCTAGTCAACTACTAGTCAATCAAAGGGTGTGAAGGTCAAAGTTCATCTTGAATGATTTAGGGAGAACATTCTATTTAAAAATATAAACTTAAAGGAACAGTTGTTTCAAATTGCATGCTCTATCTAAATCATGAAGTACAAATTTCAATATACCTGCTTTTTGAAAAATTATAACAAGAGAATAAAGTAAAATTGATAATAGAAGTAAACTGGACAGTTTATTTATTGTAAAGTTTACACTCTATCTAAATCAATAAATATTTTTCAGAGCGCTTTATGTCTCTTTAACAATTTGCCTCCATTGTTGAATTTACTTTGTTCTCTTAGTATCCTTTTTGACACTTTCCTTTCCATGAGGGCATACTTAGGTAGACTCAGGAGCATACATCTGTTTTCAGGATCATATGGAAGGTGGAATCAGCGTTTGCAACAATGTTTGTAACAATATTAGACATATTTTAAAAACTTTAAAAGGCTACAAAACACTTTGCTTTTTTCACAGATTGGAAAAAACTTAAATGCCTCATATGTATTAAAGGGACAGGAAACCACAACACTTTCCTTTTTGATTTGGATAGAACATACAATTTTAAACAACTTTCCAATTTACTTCTATTATCAAATTTACTTCATTTTCTTGTTATCCTTTGCTGAAGGAACATCATTGCACTACTGGCAGCTAGCTGAACACATCTAGTACGCCAATCACAAGAGACAAATGTGTGCAGGCACCAATCAGCAGCTAGCTCACACTAGTGTAGGATATGTGCGTATTCTTTTTCAACAAGGGATACCAAGAAAACGAAGCACGTTTTAAATTAGAGGTGAATTTAAAGGGTCTTAAAATTGCATGCTCTATCTGAATCATTCAAGTTTAATTTTGACTTTCCTATCCCTTTAATGCTAGAATAAAGTACTTATAGCACAGATATTCCTATACATTTTTACAGAAATGATTAATGAACAAAATAGAAATATTGGGATTTATTGTAAATTCATTATGCAACAGCACAGAACCTTTTTTTAATATTTGTATGCATTCAAAAGTTTGTGATCTTTTTAGGTTTATTACAATCTCAGTCTTGGCCCAATATCTATGGGGAAAAAAACAAGTTGTGTACATTCTTATTATGTATACTTGCTGAGACACCAGTTCCTACTGGACATTTGCAAGATTTCACAGTTTGTAAACATATACGTCTGTAATCCGCTGATGGCCGTCACATGATACTGGGGACAGGGAAATGGAAGAACCAACCAATCTCTGTGTAAAACTGTTGCAGGGTCAATTATATTTCACCAAACATTAAGGATCTAATATCCAAAATCTTGGTCAGGCAAAATATTCCAAGAAGTCTCGTCGGTACGGCAAGGCGCTTAAAAAAAAAAATTGGAAACACAAATTTTGTCTTGAGAAATGTTTATGTTGCTATGTAGTGTTCTTTATGAGAAACAGAGACTCCTACATTACAATAGAAATATTTTGTGTGATTTCTTTCTACGCCGGCGAGGTTTTGAATATCGGGCCCTAAGTGTCATAGAAGGATTCCAGCCTCTTTAGAAGAAGTGGAATACGCATCATTTCCAGAGTTATTTTACAAAGGCAAGACATGTATATTTCAATGTTTCCCTTAAAGGGACAGTCTAGTCCAAAAAAAAAAACTTTCATGATTCAGATAGGGCATGTAATTTTAAACAATTTTCCAATTTACTTTTATCACCAATTTTTCTTTGTTCTGTTGGCATTCTTAGTTGAAAGCTTAACCTAGGAGGTTCATATGCTAATTTCTTAGACCTTGAAGGCCACCTCTTAAGAATGCATTTTAACAGGTTTTTCACCACTAGAGGGTGTTAGTTCATGTTTTTCATATAGATAACACCGTGCTCGTGCACGTGAAGTTACCTGGGAGCCATCACTGATTGGCTAAACTGCAAGTCTGTCAAAAGAACTGAAATAAAGGGGCAGTCTGTAGAGGCTTATATACAAGATGATCACAGAGGTAAAAAATATATAAATATAACTGTGTTGGTTATGCAAAACTAGGGAATGGGTAAGCAAGGGTTTATCTATCTTTTAAAACAATAACAATTCTGGTGTAGACAGTCTACCATAGAATTGTTATTGTTTTAAAAGATAGAAAATCCCTTTATTACCCATTCCCCAGTTTTGCATAACCAACACAGTTATATTAATGTACTTTTTACCTCTGTGATTACCTTGTATCTAGGACTCTTCTTCCAGCCCCCTGATCAAATGACTGTGACTGTTTATTATCTAATGTCTGGCAGTTAGCATTGTGTTGGGCTAAATCTTAAATAACTCCCTGTGCCTGTACACAGTATTATCTATATGGCCCACGTGTACTTTGTCTCTTTGTGTTGAAAAGACATTTTAAAAGCATGTGATAAGAGGCAGCCCTCAAGGGTTTAGCATATGAGTCTGCCTAGGTTTAGTTTAAACTAAGAATACTAAGAGAAAAAAGAAAATTTGATGATAAAAGTAAATCTGAAAGTTGATTAAAATTACATGTCCTATCCGAATAATGAAAGTTTAATTTTGGCTAGACTGTCCCTTTAATTAAACATTCTAAATAAGATTACATTGTAAGTTCAATGCCCCTTTAAAGAGACAGTGAATAGTAAAATTAGTTTCCCATTAATGTGTTAGCAATGACTTGTTATACCAGCTTCAAATTGTAAAATACATGGGAAACTGCTAAATTGCTGATTTAGCTTTATTTTTGTGTATGAAATATAAGCTTTTGCATGATGAAAACAACCAATTTAAATGGGCTGAGCTTGCAGCCCTCCTTATCTTATCTTTCTCTTTGTACACAAAAGCCTCCCTATCTTATCTCTTTCTGTATATACTAATGACAATACTTAACATTTTTTTTTTTTTGTAATAAATTTTTATTTGATTTAAAAGTGAAAAGTAACAATTGGGGTCACGCAGGACCCCTACTCAAATATCTTTAAACATGGAGTTCAAACACATATGTCCGAGAAGAATTAACTAACGTTAAACACATAAGATAAAAACTTTATGCAGAAACGTAATTCCACACCCAAAGAGTAAACAATTTAATTGAAGTCAATGAGGACACATATTTCTTATAGAATTAAAGGGATTGAGGCGAAAATAGTCCGCCTAATTGGAACCCTGGTAAGGGCTCTACTTATGGGGGGGGGAGGAGGTGAGCTAGTGCTAAGATCCATAAACATAAGGGTAATTAGACTTAACAGAATATAATAGTTAAAGCTAAGTGTTGCTTGTTCTGGACATAATGTACTTTCCATAGCTTTCTTTAAAATAAAACGTATAGCAAGAATCTGGACCCCTTGCAGAGCTGAGAGCCCACCTACTAGGCTATGGGACTTTACTGTGTAGCGTCACTAGATTACATAGTTTAAGCTAACATCCATCTTGTGGGAATAAGTTAGTTGTCTCATGAGTAGTATGACAATCAACTGCCGACTACACCTTAGGGATCTCGTGTTAATGGCATCCAATTTCCTACCAGACCCTACATCTCGCTGTATACGAGATTTTATAATAATTAACCAAAAGTTAGCATGTTCGTGGGTTAAACTCCCCCTGCATGGACTCCCTCAGGGCCCTGGCCACTGGCCCAGAAGGAGAAACCCATACAATGCAAGTATCGTCACGAACAAAAGTGTAATAATGATACTTAGATAATACCATAGCAAAATATACTTGTCCACACTGAGGGCCCCCTCTCGCCCCCAGAACGGACAGACTCATAGGGATGGTATAACAGTATCATTAAAAGAATCATATTTGTGACCCACAATTAATATAGCAATAATATAGCTGTCAAGACATCCATTTCACAAATTTACAAAAGTATCTCCCCCGGGGCTCCCCACTAACCCACAGGTAAGATATACAGATAAGATGTCCGCAGCCTATGGTGGAAAAAGCCAACAAACTACATAAGAAAAGCAAACTGCAAAATAAAGTGACATCAAGGTCCCACAGTATTACTATCAGGGTTGATCTTGAACGGCACTATATCATTCGCACTGGGATGTTATTTATTAGGGTAATGTAATGACCCTGACGGTATTGTTAAGAGCTTGAAATACCTATTTTTGGGCGCTTAGTATTAGTAAGCCAGAGCGTATAACAGGTTAATACTAGCATATTTAAGTTGCAACACAGTATAAATGAACTTTTACTAATGGTATAAGACAAACAATGCTCTACAAATAGCTTCACATTGTATAATGGAAAAAGTTAGCCCTAGTAGCCACTTAATACTAAGGAGGTTATTACAGCAGATATGGGTATATAGACATATGGACCCTGCGAGTAGGAGGAGAGACAAAGGCAGGTCTCTATCCTGTTAGCAATATTTATCCCGTGTAGCTTGAGATATGTTAAAGTTACATAAGCCTCTGCTACAGATGTAACTTATTTCACAACCAGCGCTTTTGTAGTCATATACTGACTCACTGAATAGCAATACCTTAATGTTTCCATAGAATACTTTACAGACTCAGAAGCTAAATTCACAAAGTAGAAAATAACAGTGAGTTAGCATTGGGATAGAGGGTTGCGAACAACCGTGAACATGGTTTATGCTTACAATAATTATGTAGATAACACATATACAAAAACAATCTGCATTCCCTATTGTTTATGAACTGTAATGATGTGCATACTGACGTTATACTATTAAAGTCTATGAGCCAGCATAAGCTCCGTATTAGGCAGTTCACAGTATGAAGCAAGGTAGATAGACCATTGATAGATGGTTAGCAGCTAAGGGTGGCAAATGACGACACTTACAAAACAGTACTTCAGATCAGTGATCGTCATATGCTTTTGCACTAAATGTCTTAACAAAGGTACCCATAACCAAACGTTTGAAGTATAAACCCCAGTGTTAACTAGCAAGTAACAAAAAGTCAACGCGGATATCATCATGGGGTTACCAAGAACTGTCTCCTTCATCCTACTCCCGCTTTAACATTAGGGTGCCAGGCTAGCGCAAATATAAGGTGCTTCGTTACCAGTTCCAGAAACAACCGCTTTTGTTTCATGTCAGCCATTTCCACCTTCCTTTCTACGCTCAGTACCAGAGACCGCTGCCGTTGAACCTCTGGTCTCTGCACGTAGCCGGTGACACACTCAATTGCTGCCTGTCCATCTACAGACACCCGAGTCATCGGTCGCACAGTTCCACAGTCTCGGTCTGCCGCTCCATTGTCCTGACCTGTTGGCAGCTGTCCCTTCAGTCCACTGAGGGCCATAGTAGCCAGATACTCCTCCGTCGCAGGGGGAGCCCGGTCCTTGGGAACCAACCCCTCTAGTGTGCTAGAGCTCTGGTTGGGGAGACTCTGCTGTATACCTCCCTGTGTTCCAGCTGCTTTGACCATAGGGGCCCCGTGCTCGTGTGAGCGTATTGCTGCGTTCACCGCTTCCCCTATGCACTTGAGCTGTGCAGAGAGGAGCTTCTGAAGGGTCCTGTAGGACAAGCACCCCATACTTGTAGTATTCATGAGTTATCCCCCTGATTTTTATGCTCGGACTCTTGCAAGCTGGTCTACTGTTGGTCTCACAAAAACACAAGCCTCTATATGACTGGCTGCGTCTCCCTTAGAAATGGCGCCCGCAATTAGCTACCTCATGGCTTCTCCGAGGTCTCTGGGGCAAACATCGTTCCCAGTGTAGATTCAAAGTCACTTCAGTGGAGCGCAATGCAAAGCCAGTAATATATTTATTCAAATTAAGTAGTTAGATATCCATAAAAACCCTTTTGTGGCTTTTAAATAATCCAAAATGCCAGGAGCTCTTAATGTGCACGTCTGATCTCTTCAGCGGCTAGCTCCGCCCCCCAATACTTAACATTTTATTGCCTATCACCCCTTAACCCCACTGGAAGGATAATTTTAAACAATTTTTCAATTTACTTCTATTTTTTTATTTGCTTCCTTCTCTTGTTATCCTTTGCTGATAAGTTTATCTAGGAAAGCTCAGGAGCAGTAAATAACCTAGGTTCTAGCTGCTGATTGGTGGCTGCATATATAAATATATATATGCCGATTGTCATTGGCTCACCTGTGTGTTCAGTTAGAAACCAGTAGTGCATTGCTGCTCCTTTAACAAATGATACCAAGAGAATGAAGCAAATTTGATAATATAAGTAGACTGGAAAGTTGTTTAAAATTGTTCTACCTAAATCATGAAAACATTTTTTTGGGTTTCATGCCCCTTTAAATAAATGGCGTCAAGAACAGAGAAAATGACGTAAACATTAAAAAAAAGAGAAAAACAAATACTAACAAACTGACAAGGGGTTGTACTCTGGCTCATATATTTAAAGTGACATTGTACTGTAAAATGTTCTCACATTTAAAGGGTTATGAAACCCAAAGTTATTCTTGAATTATTCAGATAGAGCATACAGTTTCCAACAACTTTCCACTACTACTTCTATTCACAAATTTACTTAATTCTCTTAGTAGCAATTGTTGAAGGAGCTAGCTGAACACATCGGGTGAGCCAATGACAGGAGGCATACATGTGCAGTCACCAATCAGCAGCTAAACTCCAACTAGTGCATTAATGTTCCTGAGCCTACTTAGGTATGCTTTTCAACAAAGGATACCAAGAAAACAAAGCACATGTGATAACAGAAGTAAATGGAAAAGTTGTTTTAAATTACATGCACTGTCTGAATGATAAAAAAAAATGTATTTCCTGTCCCTTTATTGTGTTCCCATTCCAATGATCCATTTAAAGGGACACTGAACCCAATTTTTTTCTTTTGTAATTCAGATAGAGCATGCAATTTTAAGCAACTTTCTAATTTGCTCCTATTATCAATTTTTCTTCGTTCTCTTGCTATCTTTATTTGAAAAAGAAGGCATCTAAGCTTTTTTTTTTTTTTTTTTTTTGTTTCAGTACTCTGGACAGCACTTTTTTATTGGTGGATGAATTTATCCACCAATCAGCAAGGACAACCCAGGTTGTTCACCAAAAATGGGCCAGCATCTAAACTTACATTTGTGCATTTCAAATAAAGATACCAAGAGAATGAAGAAAATTTGATAATAGTAAATTATAAAGTTGCTTAAAATTTCATGCTCAATCTGAATCACGGAAGAAAAAAATTGGGTACAGTGTCCCTTTAACTTACTGAAGTGAATTAAATTGTTTTCAAATCCTAGAAATAGCTGTTGGCACTTTCTGTGAAACCACTACCTACATTGAAAATGTGAATGTGGTTGTATTCATTATAGAATGGATTTAAAAAAAAAAAAAGAATCAGCAGCTGTAATTGTATACTCTGTCTAAATCATTAATGTCTAATTGTGACTTTACTGTCCCTTTAACCCTAATTATTTGTCTGTATCTGCAACATTTTTCTCCCTATCTTTTTTTCTATTTTCTTCTCTGTTCAGGTCTTCATGTTTTATTCGTCAAAATGTGATGAGCATTACTTGAATAAGCGTTACGCGTCTATCATGAAAGAGTGACTATAGATATGAAATGATTATTATTATAATGGGTTTACAAAAGGCACACTGAGTTATTGTATTATCCTCAGAAGGATTACGGTTGTTTAGATAGAGAATTGGTCCATTAAGAACTGTTTTCACTTTTGGCTCCATGTTTACGCACATGCTGTTTGCTTTTGTCTCACACACTTGTCTGCTCATGCCTTGATATTTTCATGGTTGTTAAAGTGAATGTCAACTTTCATGATCAAGTGCCTGGTTTTTAAAATACTATTAAAAACAGGGGCAATTTCATTCATGAAAGTTTACATTGCACCGGATTTTACAAATACTTACCTTATTCTCCTTAAACACCAGATCGCCGATCCCCCCGCCTGCTTCGTCCTGCTGTACTATCACAGCAATGACAAAACCGGTTTCCTCCAATCACGGCGTGGCCTCACCAGATGAACGCTCCTGGGGGGGGGAAGCCGTGATTGGAGAGAGCCAATTTCGTCATTGCTGATGAAGTACAGAGGAGCTGCAGGCATGGGATCGGCGATCCGGTGTTTCAGGAGAAGAAGGAAGGATTTGTAAAATCCTGTGCAATGTAAACTTTCATGAATGAAAGTGCCCCTGCTTTTAAAGGGACACTCAGGTTAAATTACATTTTCATGATTCAGATACAGCATGTAATTTTAAACAACTTTCCAATTTACTTCCATTAAAAAAAATGTGCATAGTCTTTTATATTTACACTTTTTGAGTCACCAGATCCTACTGAGCATGTGCAAGAATTCAAAGACTATACGCATATGCATTTGTGATTGGCTGATTGCTATCACATGGTACAAGGGGAGTGGAAATAGACATAACTTTGAAATTTGTTATAAAAAAATCTACTACTCATATAAAGTTCAGACTAAGTGCTATTGCATTGTCTTGTTATCTTGCATTTGTTGATTATGCAAATCTAATGTGTTGACTGGTCCTTTAATAGTTTTTTTTTTTTTTAAACTGGGCATTTTATCATGAAAGTTGTCATTCACTTTAATTTGCAAAGCTAGTAAGTCTTAATGATGTCATAGTGTTTATCAGTGTGTTTGAGTCTTCTTTATTTATGGTGACTTTCTAACTAACCCAAATCCCTCAATATAATTAACCATTTAGTGTTCTCCCTTAAAGGGACATGAAACCCAAAATTTTTCTTTCATGATTTAGGTAGATCATACAATTTTAAACAACTTTCTAGTTTACTTCTATTATAACATTAGTTTCATTCCCTTGGCATCGTTTGTTGAAGAAGCAACAATGCACTACTGGTTTGTAACTGAACACATGGGTGACAATCGGTATATATATGCAGCGACCAATCAGCAGCTAGAACCTAGGTTATTTGCTGCTCCTGAGCTTACCTATATAAACCTTTCAGCTTAAAATTGTATGCTCGGTCTAAGTCATGAATGAATATTTATTATACACAAAACCTAATTGTTATTCCAATGCTACTTTTTACTTTTTAATTGAATGTCCACATTTGTATTCCCTGTTAAAAACACTGTTTTAATCCAAATAATTGATTATTATTGGGGTAAAATATTTTAATTAGAAAAATGAACATTTGAAGTTTGGGATATTTAAGCACAAGTATGTTTATCAAATGTTTAAAGGGACATTAAACCCAAAGATTTTCTTTCATGATTCAGATAGAAAATACAATTTTAAACAACATTCCAATTTACTTCTATTATCTAATTTGCTTCATTCTTTAGATATCTTTTGTTAAAGAAATAGCAATGCACATGGGTGAGCCAATCACATGAGGCATCTAGGTGCAGCCACCCATCAGCAGCTACTGAGCCTTTTTAGATATGCTTTTCAGGAAAAAATATCAAGAGAATGAAGCAAATTAGATAATAGAAGTAAATTAGAAAGTTGTTTAAAATGGTATTCTCTATCTGAATCATGAAAGAAAATTTTGGGGTTTAATGTCCCTTTAAACAGACATTTAAACAAAAATGTTGTTCCACTTAAAACGTTGTATTATTCATAGTTAAGAAAAATTATTTTCCTGTAATTTAAGTGGTAATGTTTCCCCTCCCCCCCCCATTTAAAGGGGGAGTAAAATGAAACTGACATGATTCAGATTGAGATTTAATTTTAAACAATTCTCCAGTTTACTTTTGATATCTAATCTGCTTCTTTTTATTTTTTTAGTATCCTTTGTTGAAATGCATATCTAGGTAGGCTCAGGAGAAGCCCTGCACTACTGGGAGATAGCTGCTGATTGGTGCTGCACACATATGCCTCTTGCTTATGGTTCACACAATGTTTTTAGCTAGGTCCCAATAGTACATTACTGCTCCTTCAACAAATGATACCAAGAGAATGAAGCAAAGTTGATAGTAGAAGTAAATTGGAAAATTGTTTTAAAGTACATTGTACACAAGATTTTTCTTTGCATAAATGTGTTGTAGATGATCCATTTATATAGCCCATCTGGTTGTGTTTTTGTAAAAATCTATATTTTTGCTTATATTTGAATAACATTGTGTTGATTTTCAGACTCCTAACCGAGCCCCAAAGTGTTAGATATATACTTATGTATACAGACTTTGCTTCATTGCTTCTGTTTTTTAATGGGTCTATTCATATGCAGGGGAGGGGGGAAGGTCTGCTCTCAACCCCTTTCAGTGTGTGTTCCAGACTAATCTCATCAACAGTTCTAAATTTGGAGCTTCTAAGTAAGTTTTTAAAGGAATAATCTAGACACTATAAAGAATAATATGCATAGATACTGATATAAAAATCCAGTATAAAACCTTTTAAAAGGACAGTCTAGTCAAAATTAAACTTTCATGATTTAGATAGAGCAGGCAATTTTAAGCAACTTTCTAATTTACTCCTATTATCGATTTTTCTTTATTCACTTGGTATCTTTATTTGAAAAAGCAAGAATGTAAGCCTAGGAGCCAGCCCATTTTTATTTTAGCACCTGGGTAGAACTTTCTGATTGGTGTCTAAATGAAGCCACCAATCAGCAAGCGCTACCCAGGTGCTGAACCACAAAAGGTCTGGCCCCTATTACAACAAATAAAGATAACAAGAGAACAAAGAAAAATTGATAACAGGAGTAAATTAGAAAGTTGCTTACAATTGCATGCTCTATCTGAATCATCAAAGTTTAATTTTGACTAGACTATTCCTTTAAAAGGCTTTATACTGGATTTGTATATCACTATCTGTGCACATTATTCTTTATAGTAGTGTCCTATTACATACAGTTATATGCAAATTGGTGTATACTGTACCTTTAAAATTGTGTACTCTTTCTGAATCAT
Source organism: Bombina bombina (assembly GCF_027579735.1). Taxonomy (NCBI): domain Eukaryota; kingdom Metazoa; phylum Chordata; class Amphibia; order Anura; family Bombinatoridae; genus Bombina; species Bombina bombina. The sequence continues at coordinate 893,716,758 of NC_069499.1, forward strand.
GAAAGTAAAGTTTTAGGTTTCATATTCCTTTAAGCAAAAGATTCACATCTCTTCTCCATGCTAATGTGGTTAGAGTTATGATATCTCCACTGTGTTTACCAGTGACACACTTAATACATATGTAGAGGACCTCATTGGCTGTATGCAACTGTAATGAATATTAAACAGCTTGCCAGATTGAGAGAATGTGAAGCTGTAAATAGGTTATGCTACATAATTTATATAAAGACAAAAATATTGCATTTCTTGGCATGATAGGAACCCTTTAAAAAAAGGTAATTTGTTAGAAATCCAATTTAGATTTCAAACAGTAAGCAAAATATAAAACTTTAATTAGTACTTAAAAAATATTATTCAAAATAATTATGACATTTTCATTACTAAGTTAATTACAAGGGAAAAAAACCACAAGTCTATTATTTGCAGGTAAATTAAAATGTTGGCATGTTCTCTGCCTAGCACCAACGTCTGCATATTTCTAAGTGAATAAATGTATATACACTATTAAATAAAAAAGTTGGTTAAGTTCTTTTTAATAAGTCTGCAGTGATTGTTTTATAGATTAGCTAAGTTATCGAGTTATATGTTACTCAAAATAAATTATATTCTTTGGATCTTAAAGGGACATTAATATCTCAAAATGTAATTCGCCATAAAGGGCTAGATTGCAAGTAGAGCTCAAAAATATGAGCATTATTGTGTAATTCTCAATCACAATTAACAGTGCTTTAATTTTGTACTCATATTAGTCCAAAGTTGTTTTTTTGTGTGCTTGTGCAATAAAGCCTATTGTATTCTTACCTCTGCACGTTGGATAGTGTGTGTGCGCTAAATCCCTCACATAATAGACTTCTATGAGGCATGCAGTAAAATTCAAGTTGGATACTGCATGAGTGCTAAGCCAAAGTTACGCAAAAAAAAATGCTCAAGTTGTACGATTCTTCATTTATATCTGTACTATATCATTTTTTCAATGAAAGTTAACCCTTTGAGTGCTAATGGCGGCTCTGAGCCATCACAGAGTTTCCCACTCTGGTGCTAATGACGGCTTAGAGCCGTCACTAGCAGTCTCCCACCTTGAGGGAGATATGGGGGGCTCCCACCCGCTCCTACCCCGGCGATCGTGCCTGTAGAGTGACAGGCATCGCCGGGGCTTCCCGTTTTGCGTGGTGACATCACACGCAATAACGTGATGACGTCACCCCGCGCAACTTTATTTATACTTAACAATGTAAGTATAGGAGCAGGGGGCATGCTGCTTAGAAGCCTGTATCTCAGGCATCTAAGCAGCTACAGATCCCCAAGACCCACCATTATAAAGGTAACTGCCTAATCTTTCCAATAGTGTAAGTCTTGGCAGTCTGAAAGAAAAATAAATTTGTTCAAAAAATAAATAAAAAATTCTTAGCACCCAGGTGGGAAAGTGCTTAGCACTCAAAGGGTTAAAGGACCACTCAATAATATAGGATTTTAACATGGCATAATAAATTATGTGCCGAGCATCCATTCAGAGATATAGTAGTTTTCATTTCTTAATTGTTTCCTTGTCCCCTTTGTCCCACATAACTGTCAATGACCAATCACAGACTCGTAGTTGTATATGAGTCTGTAAATGCCCATGTATGTTTTGTATATTTGAAACTGTGTTGGGTGTTCAGATAGTAGCGGAGCATGGATACCTAGGCATATCTACAAGGAAGGAAACTTGACTGTACGGCAGGTTTTCCAATAGAGATCCTAAGGATTAGAACACAGAAGGTACCATTGGATTAAAGTTTAACTTCTTTTATATGCTCGCCTTCACATTTTAGTGCCCGGTAGTGCATTGCTGCTTCTAAGCCTACGTAGTATGCTTTTCAACAAAGGGTACCAAGAGAACAAAACAAAATGAGATAATAGAAGTAAATTAGAAAGTTGTTTAAAAACACCAGTGCTATCTGAATCATGAAAGTTTCATTTTGACTTTACTGTTTCTTTAAAAGCTTGACTACCTTTCCACTGCCCTTTTGTAAATGACTTAGAAATTGCTTCTCCCAACCAATCCAGAACAGATACAGGACGAATTAACAGGTGTTAATAGTGTAGTGGAAATTATGGGGCAATAGTGAAAATGGGAAAAACATAGGGGCTAAGAATTCAATTTGAGTGCCAAAATGAAAGGGGTATGGAGCTTTAACATCGCTGGAGTGCAATCCATACCGCCATGCTGCTTGCAATTTGACGCTCAGAATACAAGTCAATAGTAAATATATGTTATGCGCATGGTATTATACCGCATGTTACGTTATTCATGACAGATAGTGCAGGTGTGTGATTTCCCTCAGATTAAAGATTTCTGTGAGAATCCACACTAAAATTCATATAACCCGCAAACGCTCACCCACACATCCACCCTTGACCTCTGCTCATTCCCAACCCTTCTCATATACTTTGACTCTTTAATCCTTCCCCAAAACCATTTTTTATGTATAACCCTTGTTTCACAATAACTGTGCCTTAATTTACCTCCACTCATTATTTTCTATAGCATTTTAATGTGTTGTCTAAATGCACAATAGTAAGAATTAATTGATAATAATTCGTTTTTTCCATTACTAGACATGTGCATGGCGAAAAACTTCGGTTCGGATCGATTCAGATTTTTTCGAATTTCGGTTCGGATTGATTCAAATTCGGAAAAATTCTAATCAATTCGTTTCGGATTATTCGGATTCAAATAAATTCGGTTTGATTCGGAAATTCGGAATTTCGGTAAGTGTTAGGTGGGATGTGCTGTGTATTAGACTAGTATATGTACTGTATATTAGGTGTAACCCATAGCAGAGTGATATAACTTAATATACTGTACAATACTAGTGTAATCCATGGCCATCCGAATCTACCGAATAAATCCGAATAAATCCGAACGAATTCAGATTTATTCGGTAGATTCTGCATTATTTTAATTCGGATATTCGAATCGATTCGAATCCCGAATTTTACGAATTCGGCCGAATTTCCGAATCGATCTGAAACGAATCGCACATTTCTATCCATTACATACAAGCGCAACACTTAACAGAGAACTGCTTCTACTGGACGACTCTTACAGCCTCTTCCCATTAAAAGTATAGGATGTTCTATGTTATTATTATCATGTGTGTTAAAAATGGTTTGGTTAAACATTACCAGCAACTTGTAATACCTGATCATACAAGATTGATTGCTCAAGTGTGCAAAATAACAGACCACATGTTATCAGTTGCACGGGATTAATAATCTTTAGCTGGAAAATTTTATAGTTTTGCATCACATTTTTGTGTTAACAAAATTTGTTGTGGAAATGTTCTTATATACACATTTATGTCCCTGTAATAATATTTGATACATTTACATAAAAATATGGCATTTGCTACTACATTAGTGTATCATATGCTGAATAGATCTAATTTTTTTTTTTTACCAGTGTCTTGTGTCTTGTGGATAACCGCTGTTGAATGCTTTATGTTCTTTCACTTATACTTGTTAAAAGGAAACTAAACCCAATGTTTTTCTTTAATAATTCAGATAGAGCATGCAATTTTAATTAACTTTCTAATTTACTGCTATTATCAATTTGTCTTCGTTCTCTTGCTATCTTTATTTGAAAAGCAGGAATGCAAAGCTAAGGAGCTGGCCCATTTTTGGTTCAGCAGCTGGGTAGCATTTGCTGATTGGTGGCTAAATGTAGCCACCAATAAGCAAGCTCTATCAAGGGTGCTGAACCTAAAATGGGCCGGCTACTAAGCTTTACATTCCTGCTTTTCAAATAAAGATAGCAAGAGAACAAAGAAATTTGATAAAAGGAGTAAATTACAAAGTTGCTTAAAATTGCATGCTCTTTCTGAATCATAAAATAAAAAATCTGAGTCTAAGTATCCCTTTAAACAAATTCTTTGGAATATGTAAATAAAACATGGGTGTCCAAATCCAGGTTTCAAGGGTTGTGATGGTGTTAGGATGTTAGACAAGTGTCTTGAGTTCTGTTGGTTTCATTATTCCTTATTCGGTTACCATCTGTGCTCCTTAAAAATACCGGACAACTTATAGGCGACTGGGACCTAGGTGGTAGGTGGGGGTCACACAATACCGTGGACAGTACAAGGAAATCTGTGGTATTGTAAAGATACATCTCCCCTGTTTGACAGCAGACGAGAAGCTATGTAAAATCTTAGAACAAGGTTGTAGATATTCTTTTAGAAAAGCAAGGACATTGGGTAATATCTTATCCCCCACACAATTGCCTAGCTTAAAGAAAGTCACTAGTTCATGGCTACAGTGTAAAGGGGTTTGCAAATGCAGCTTTAGGAACTGCAAGGCATGCAAGCACATCCAGCAAGGAGAGGTCTTCCAGAATTTTTAGACTGGGGAAAATGTCAATGTTAGTTTTTGTGTAAATTGCAGATCCATCAATGCAATATACATTTTGTCATGCACTGAATGCCGGATTCAGTATGTACCTTACCACCAGGGAGGTCCGGACAATGATCGGAGAGCACCTTTCTAATATCAAAGTGGACATCTTGACTATACCACTCATCCTGCATTTCAGTACTGTGCATGACAATAAGGCAGACTCTTTGGTATGGACAATTATTGACCTAGTACAACGATCTAGAAGGGGAGGAGATCATGAAAGAATATTAGCAAAAAAGGAGGTATTCTGGATACACAAACTCAATACCAGAGTACCAAATGGCTTAAATTCAGAGTTCGACTTAATTTTTTGGAACTAATTACCCAGAGAGTGTCCAGAATTTCCTTTTTTCCTTTTTTATTTTCTTTTATTTCCTTTTCTGCATTTTTTCAGAATTATAATTGAATTACAGTACAGCACAATTGTTTACTGTACTTACCATATACTACATACATTTCCTGATTGTAGAGTATATCTAACTATAAGTAGAGGCAGGACAATACATGGTTTAGTAGGCAGTTTATAACAGGGACAATAATAATAATAATATAATAATACACCTTTGAATCAGTAATAAGGGTATCCCTGGGGGAAGAAAACTACTACAATAGGGATTATGTTTTTAATCTTAACCAGTGAACTGCTCAATGATGTTTTTTTGTGCACTTTTTTGTACATTCTGATAATGGAATGTGTATGTGACATAATGTGTGTATGTTTAGGATTTTACACTTTCTTCTTGGCTGCAGTAAAGAGTTAACTTTCAATTGTTTTTAGAATTGGACAGGTTGATGGGGAGGGTCCGTGGTTTTTAATTATAAATACCAATTAACGTTTTAACCTATGGGCAACTAGGAAATGGGTATAATAATCTCCTTAGAACACTTGACCATTAGCGAGAGATTACGGCCAGGGTGCCAAAACATGTCAGTATTTATGGTCTACCTCTTCCCTGTCATGTACACAGTGTTTTATACTCACTTTTTCAATTTGTCATAGGCATCTATTAAAAGTCAAGTTTTATTATACTGACCTTGCGCTCCGGACTTTCATTTCTTTTTTACCACCCTTGATCCCACATGTATATTTTTCAGAACTAAGCAGTCATTTTATCCCATTGGTTGCAAGTAACACTTGCATGCAACAGTTATTTGATCCCCTTGACTGCCAAGAGTGTTTCTTCTTTTTGGGTCATATTTGTAATGCACAGAGGCATATGAGTCCCTTTTAGGGACTCATATGCCGAACCCACATTTAGCTGACACCTAGTAGGCATTCAAGTGTGCAGTATTTTTGTAAAGATTTTACTAGACAGCCTGCTAAAATACTAGACTGTCCGGCTGAATACTGGACACCTGGCAACCCTAGTTTACAGGACCTATATATTAAAGGGACACTCAAGTGTTAAATTAAACTTTCCAGATTCAGATAAAACATGCAATTTTAAACAACTTTCCAATTTGCTTCAATTAACAAAATGTGCACAGTCTTTATATATTTTAACTTTTTGAGTCACCAGCTCCTACTGAGCATGTGCAAGCATTCACAGAATATACTTATATGCATTTGTAATTGGCTGATGGCTGTCACATGGTACAGGAGGAGTGGAAATAGACATAACTGAAATTTGTCAGAAAAAAATCTACTACTCATTTGAAGTTCAGCCTAAGGGGTCAATTTATGAAGCAGCGGATGCTGCTTCTGACCCACTCCACTTCAGGTCCGCCTGAAGCGGAAGTTAAGAAGCTGCGGTCGTAAGACTGCTACTCCTTAACTTGTCCGCCACCTCTGAGGCTGTGGACAGCAATCAGCCCGATCAGATACGATTGGGTTGATTGACACCCCCTGCTAGCGGCCAAATGTGCAGGGGGGGCATTGCACAAGCATTTCGCTAGAAATGCTTGTGCAGTGATAAATGCCAACAGCGTATGCTGTCGGCATTAATCGATGTGCGATGGACATGATCCGCTACAGCGGATCATGTCCGCCTGCACATTGTTAAATCGTCCCCTAAGTGCTATCGCATTGTCTTGTTATTGTGCATTTGTTGATTATGCACATCTACTGTATTTACTGGTCCTTTAACTGTTAGTAGATATTTTAAGAAGAAATACTTTAACCCCTTAACGACTGAGAGGTACCATATATGTCACCGGTCGTTAAGGGTTTCTTTGTTTATAATAGCGTGTGTCCCGCCGCAAGTGGCAGGGCCCCACTATCATACCCTCCCTCCTCCCTTGTCACACACCCTACCCTCTGGTCACCAGAAATAGCTGGCGGCGAGTCCGCTCTATTAGTAACGCAAACCCCAAAGAAACAGAGTACATCGCTGGTCCTTAAGGGGTTAAGGGAAAACTTTGCAATATACCTTAATTATTTTATTTTGTTTTTCCTTTAATTTAATTCTGAAAATTGTTAATCTTCTAAATGTCATTGGGCACTGCCATGTTTTGTCTTAAAAGGGACAGTAAATGTTGTTTAAATGTAACATAATTATGCACTGTGTGTTCATTATTAATACATATTGCATTTTCTATAACACACCGCTTAGTGCTTTTTATTACAACAATTACTGTTTTATATCCACTATTATTAGCTACATATGTAAATAACCACCTTGTTGTTATTATTAATATTTTCATTATTACATATTACAAAATACCGCAACCTCCACCCTTGACTCCCAGATACTATCTCAACTCAAGCTCTTGCCTCAACATGTAAGCACTCCATTAATCAGGAGAATTTTGCATCATCCCTATAGGAAATCTTCATCATACCACTACTCATGAAACATTTTGGTCCCAGATTATTTAGAAAAAATCCGAGAAATTAATATCCCTTTCATGGATACATGATAATTTAATCACATTGGGTGGTGTGATTCACCTTTTGAATCAGGTTTAATGAATAATGGGACATTAAACACTTAATAAATTTCATAATCATAGTATTGAGGTTATTCCCTCTTGTCATGGGTGTCGCCATATTTGAAATCTATCTTTCACTACATTCCAATGCTGATGTGTTTTCACATGTCCAACAACTCTCCTTCAGATACCTGCAGGGTAACCTAGGTTCCATAATGGCAGCTCCCATGATTAGAGGGAGGTGCATGAAATGTATTTAGTGTCTAGTGTCCCTTTTAATAAAAATATTTCTTTATGTATGCATTTTTTATGAAAAATAAAATAAATGAGGGAGAATATTAGATCAGACTGCTAGCACAGACTGCTTATCTTTCATATCTTCCTGGGTGGTCTCTCACCAGCTAAAGATTAACATGTCCAAGACTGAGCCTTCTAATCCCCCATGTAGCTCTAATCTTTTTTCTGACTTTTTAATCCCTGTCGACAGTATAACTATTTCCCCATCACCCCAAATCTGCTGTTTCAAAGTTACACTTGACTCCAGTCTGTCCTTCATCTGCCACATCCAATCATTCTCTTCATCCTACCGCCACCACCTACGCAATATTTCCAAAATTTGCCTGTTTCTGAGTGCTGAAACTACAAAGCAAATAATCAACTCCCTTGTAATTTCCCAACTTGTCTACTGCAAAAACCTACTATCTGGCTTTCCTCTCTCCCACCTCTCCCCCTGCAATCCATCCTAAATACCTCTGCCAAGCTAACCCACCTTTCCTGCATTGTATCTGCTGCACCTCTCTGCGAGTCCCTTCACTGGTTCCCCCCATTCACAGCTGAAAATTCTCACCCTGACCTACAAAGCCCTTACCAACGCCACTCCCCACTACCTGTCCTCACTAATCAATAAATATAATCCAGGCCACCCTCTAACATCCAACAATGACCTACTCTTTGCTTCTTTGACACCTATTCCCATGTTAGACTGCAGAAATTCTCTTGTGTGGCACCTACCCTCTAGAATGCACTTCCTTGTGCTGTAAGACCTTCCCCTAATTTGCCTTCTTTTAAACGCCCTCTAAAGACATTTTTGTTCAGGGAAGCCTACCACCCAACTCAGTGACATGAATTCCACTTACCTAATAATTGCCCTCATCTAACTCTGTATTAACATAATTCTCACCCTTGCAGTGCTCACCTTCTGTATCTTACCCTCCTACCCTTCTAGACTGTAAATTCCCAACAGAATATAGGGCCCACAATTTTCTGCTGTATTTGTTTGTCAAATTTTGTCATGTCTCTTACAAGTTTTGTATTATTGTTTTACTTAAATGGACATTCAACCCATTTTTTTCTTTCATGATTCAATTAGACCATACATATGTAAACAAACAATTTACTTCTATTATCAATTTTGCTTCATTCTCTTGGAATCCTTTCTTGAGAAGCAGCAATGCACCACTGAAAACTAGGTGAACACATTGGTAAGCCAATCACAGGAGGCATATATGTGCAGCCACCAATCAGTAGCTAGCTCCCAGCCTACCTTGGAATACTTTTCAACAAAGGATACCAAGACTCTCTCTCTCTCTCCACAACAAAGCTTTACATTTACACTTGCCCTGAACTAGTAAGAAATCAAGGGCCCCATCCGATATGCAGCGTCGCCTGCAAAAGCCGGCGACGCCGGTTTTCGCGCGGGTTTGGTATCCTATATACAGCGCCGCATATAAATGCAGCACGTATAATTCACCCGTCGGACGTAGTTTTTTCCCCCATAGACTAACATATAAAACCCGCTCAATTTGGTATCCATCATCCAGCGCAAGGCCTTACGTGGCGAAAATGGCTAAAACTTACTCCATTTTTCACCTCGCCATAAAATGCAGCCGTAGCAGGCCGTGCGCTGAATATGGGAGCACCGTAACTCCCTAAAATGCCTACCAAAAAAAAACCCTAACACCTAATGCATGCGCAATGTCTATCTACCTGTCAACCGCAATCCCCCACCGCAATACCTAATAAAGTGTTTAAGCGCTAAACCGCCACTCCCGGACCCTGCCGCCACTAAATAAAGTGTTTAACCCCTAAACCGCCGCTCCCAGACCCTGCCGCCACCTACATTAAATGTATTACCCCCTAATCTTACCCCCTACACCGCCGCCACCTACATTAAATATATTAACCCCTAATCTGACCCCCCTACACCGTCGCCACCTACATTAAATATATTAACCCCTAATCTGACCCCCCTACACCGCCGCCACCTACATTAAATGTATTACCCCCTAAACCTAAGTCTAACCCTAACACTCCCTAACTTAATTATTATTTAAATAAATCTAAATAATATTAATATTATAAACTAAATTATTCCTATTTAAAACTAAATACTTACCTATAAAATAAACCCTAAGATAGCTACAATATATTTAATAATTACATTGTAGCTATTTTAGGATTTATATTTATTTTACAGGTAACTTTGTATTTATTTTAGCTAGGTACAATAGCTATTAAATAGTTAATAACTATTTAATAGCTACCTAGTTAAAATGATTACGAAATTACCTGTAAAATAAATCCTAACCTAAGTTACAAATACACCTAACACTACACTATCAATAAATTAATTAAATAAATTAACTACAATCATCTAAAATTAAAATACAATTAAATAAACTAAACTATATTACAAAAAAATATTACAAGAAGTTTAATCTAATTACACCTAATCTAAGCCCCCTAATAAAATAAAAAAGCCCCCCAAAATAAATAAAATTCCCTACCCTAAACTAAATTACAAATAGCCCTTAAAAGGGGCCTTTTGTGGGGCATTGCCCCAAAGTAATCAGCTCTTTTACCAGCCCTTAAAAGGGCTTTTTGTGGGGCATTGCCCCAAAGTAATCAGCTCTTTACCTGTTTAAAAAAAAAGAAATACAATACCCCCAACATTACAACCCACCACCCACACACCCCTACTCTAAAACCCACCCGATCCCCCCTTAAAAAAACCTAGCACTACCCCATTGAAGATCACCCAACCTTGAGCCGTCTTCACCCAGCCGGGCACCGCTGGTCATCCGATGGATTTTAGCTATTGTACCTAGCTAAAATAAATACAAAGTTACCTGTAAAAGAAAACATAAATCCTAAAATAGCTACAATGTAATTATTAATTATATTGTAGCTATCTTAGGGTTTATTTTATAGGTAAGTATTTAGTTTTAAATAGGATTAATTTAGTTTATAATATTAATATTATTAGCCTGCAGTGTGATTATCTAAAGCAAAATAATTCCTTTTTCTAAAATCATATTTGATCTATAATGTATAAAAAACAAAGTAATGTCATGCCTCTGAAATCATTTGTATAAAGTTAGTTTTAGACGAAAGAAGACATTAGTTCTGATGAGCTTTGTAGTTTATACATTAAACTTTGAAGGCAATGCTACTTTTAAATTATTACCCCTATTCCTTAAAAATATTGTGCATAAGAAAAAGGAAAGTTGCTGGCATTATTTTTTATACATATTTTTTTGCCTTTTCGTTTCTAAATATATTTAAAGAGACATTAAATCCAAAATTGTCTTTCATGATTCAGATAGAGCAGCGCAATTTTAAACAACCTTCCAGTTTACTTCTATTATCTAATTTACTATGTCCTCTTAGTATCTTTTTTAACCCCATAGTGACCAGAGCACTTTTCCATTTTCTGTCCGTTTTGTGACCAAGGCTATTTTATATTTGTGGTGTTTGTGTTTAGCTGTAATTTTCCTCTTACTCATTTACTGTACCCACACATATTATATACAGTTTTTCTCACCATTAAATGGACTTTCTAAAGATACCATTATTTTCATCTTATAATTTACTATAAAAAAATGATAAAATATGAGGAAAAATGGGAAAACACACTTTTTCTAACTTTGACCCCCAAAATTTGTTACACATCTACAACCACCAGAAAACACCCATGCTAAATAGTTTCTAAATTTTGTCCTGAGTTTAGAAATACCCAATGTTTACATGTTCTTTGCTTTTTTTTGCAAGTTATAGGGCCATAAATACAAGTAACACTTTGCTATTTCCAAACCACTTTTTTCAGAATTAGCGATAGTTATATTGGGACACTGATATCTTTCAGGAATCCCTGAATATCCCTTGACATGTATATATATTTTTTAGAAGACATCCCAAAGTATTGATCTAGGCCCATTTTGGTACATTTCATGCCACCATTTCACCGCCAAATGCGATCAAAACTAAAAAAAACGTAATTTTTTTTTGCAATTTTATGTTTCTTACTGAAATTATTTACAAACAGCTTGTGCAGACATTTATGGCTTTGGCATTGCTTTTTGGTAATTAGGAGGCCGCTAAATGCTGCTGTGCACCACACTTGTATTATGCCCAGCAGTGAAGGTGTTAATTAGGTAGCTTGTAGTGAGCTTGTAGGGTTAATTTTAGCTTTAGTGTAGTGTAGTAGACAACCCCAAGTATAATCGTAGGCCCATCTTGGTATATTTTATGCCACCATTTCATCGCCAATTGCGATCAAATTAATAAAAATGTTACATTTTCACAATTTTAGGTTTCTCACTGAAATTATTTACAAACACTTGTGCAATTATGGCACAAATGTTTGGTAAATGCTTTTCTGGGGATCCCCCTTGTTCAGAAATAGCAGACATATATGGCTTTGGCGTTGCTTTTTGGTAATTAGGAGGGCCCCTAAATGCCGCTGCGCATCACACGTGTATTATGTCTGGCAGTGAAGGGGTTAATTAGGTAGCTTGTAGGGACCTTAAAGGGTTAATTTAGCTTTAGTGTAGAAATCAGCCTCCCACCTGACACATCACAACCCCCTGATCCCTCCCAAACAGCTCTCTTATCTCCCCCACCCCACAATTGTCCCCGCCATCTTAAGTACTGGCAGAAAGTCTGCCAGTACTAAAATAAAAGTTTTTTTTTTTTTTAATTCTGCTGTGTAGGATCCTCCCTTAGCCCCCAACCTCCCTGATCCCCCCCCCCCAAACAGATCCCTAACCCTCCCCTTCTACATTATTTTGCGCCATCTTGGGTACTGCCAGAAACTGTTATTGCAGGATGCCTCAATTTTGAGGCATCACTGCAATAACATGAAAGCGGCTGGAAGCGTTCAGGATCGCTTCCACCGCTTTCAAAGACCAACAACGTACGGGGTACGTCCTTGGTCGTTAACTGCATTTTTTTGCAGGACGTACCCCATACATTGTTGGTCATTAAGGGGTTAAAGTATATCTAAGTAGGCTCAGGCGCAACAGTACATTACTGGGAACGTATACACGTATATATATATACACGTATATGGCGCTAGTTCTCAGTAGTGCATTTCTGCTCTTTCAACAAATTATACCAAGAGCTACATTTACACTGCAATATCGTCAATGTATGAGGAGGAGAGAGAGGGAGGGGGAAAAAATACATGCTGGGCAAGGGATCTGGGAATTGAGGGGGCAGCTACACTACACTACAAAAAACATTATATTTTACATATAAAATTAAAAAAAAATCATTTTGGGGGGCAAATTGGGTGCTGGCAGACAGCTGCCAGTACCCAAGATGGCGGCAAAAAGGTAGAGGGGGAGGGTTAGAGAGCTGTATGCAATCATCACATTTTCAATTAACAGTAAGAAGATATATGAAAAAGGCGTAGGGATTTTTTTCTTTCCTACATATCTTGTAAATGATTTAGGATTTAGGAATTGGCTAATTGGGAGGTGGCTAGAGTTTAAAATGATTAACCTGAAATCTGTATCTAAACCAGAGATATATTGAGAAACCGCGAAAGCTGTTCTCAGAGGAGAGATTAAGGTATACATGGTTAAAAAAAGGATATGGAAAGCTAGAGAACTCCAATTAGCCAACCAACTCAGAAATAAGTATATAATCTATATACAACATCAGAATAAAGATAACTGGGAGGAATATCAAAAGGCAAAACTTGAAAGAGAAGCCTTTTTTAATCAACAGATTGTTAAAGCAGAGATTAAAAACAAAGCTATCTTCAATAAATTTGTCCCCAAGTCCTCTAAATTTCTAGTTAATATAGTGAAAAGTAGGAAAAAAAGAACTTTATTGAAGCAATTAGAGCTGGTGAGTACCGCTGGACGAATATTAAAGAGATCCAGGATATCTTCTTCCAACATTTCCAGTAGATTTATACGCAGGAGCACATATCTTTAACTAACAAGGAATTTTTCTGGCGGTCAGTAGATCTTCCTAAAATCTCTTCAGAGGCGCTTGTAGAGTTGAATAGAGAAATTAACAGGATGAAATTGTACAAGCACTTAAGAGCTCTGCAAATTGAAAGCTCCTGGCCCAGACCAGATTCTGTCAGAGCTTTATAAGAGCTTAATAGGAGCATTTGACTCCTGTCCTTTCCTTCTCTTCAACAAATACTACATACAAAATGAGATGTCATCTACGTTTTTTACCTTAGCTAATATAGTGTTCATTTTAAAAAAAGGAGAAGGACCCTGAGTCTCCGAATCTTATTGCCTTATTTCACTGCTTAATTGTGACTACAAACTTTTAGCTTCCATCATAGCCAATCGCCTTAAAAAGCTCTTAATCTTCTTATTCATCCTGACCAAACTGACTTTATGCATGGGAGAACCTCAATGAAAAATATTAGAATAGTTTTGACGCTTATAAAGTACTATTGGGGTAAATACTATTTACAGGAAGGTAAAAAACAGGAATCAGGGGACTTTGCGCTGATCACTTTAGATCAAAAAGGTGTTTGATTCAATTTCATGGGACCACTTGTTTACTTCTCTCTAAAAAATTGGGTTCTCTGGTCACTTTTCTAATTTCATCAAACTGAATTATAAAAATCCTGCATCCTCTATTTTCATAAATGCCAATAAATTGTCATATATCTATCTTCAGAAAGGGACTAGACAGGGCTGCCCACTCTCCCCACTCCTTTTTAATATTTCTTTAGAATCTCTTGCAGCATTTTGCAGAGACATACTAGTGGGGGTCTCGATTGGGGATAGAAATGATGTATTATCTTTGTATGCGGATGATATTTTACTATATATGAGAAACAACAAGGATTCTTTACCAAAATTATTTTATATTCTGAAAATATATAGTTCCTTTTCAGGTTACAAAATAAATACTAATAAGTCAGAAATATTATGGATAATTAAACATAAGAACAGTTTAACAGAAAACCCTTTTGTCCTTGCAACAGAAAATATGAAATATCTTGGAATAGTGCTTTCCAAGGAGCCTAATCGATGGTATGATTTGAATTATTCGCAGTTATGGACCAAAATTTTAGCTTCTTTACGTGATTGATCAAGACTTCCCATATCTCTCTCTGCAAAAATATCTTTGGTAAAAACAATACTAAAAATCTTTTTTTTTCTTATACAAAATTTACCAGTTTTTATTCATAACAAAGATATAAGAAAATTCTATTCACAATGTTCAAAAAATTTTCTGGGGTAAAGGTAAACCCTGCATTTCTATTTATAGGCTCACCCGTGCTAAAGAAGATGGTGGTATGGCACTGCCCGATATTGAAATATATAATTGGTCAAGTATGGCCAAATTTGCTTTAGATTGGTTAGCAGGTTCAGACTATATCACAAGTTATCAAGTAGAAGAAAATATTATTTTCCTGTACTCCCTCAAAGCTATTCTACATATTCCTAGAATTGATAGTTTAATTTTTTTTATTCCCAAGTATACATTTCTTAATATAGTTAAGGCCTGGAATAAAAGCTGCAAAGGGCTATCTATAAATAATCTGTCCTCTTCCTTTTTGCCTATACAAGGGAACCCAGAATTTAAGCCTGGTTTAGAATCCAAAATCTTTCATAAATGGGCTCGGAAGTGCCTTAAATTTGTCATTCCATTTTCGATGAAGATACAAACACAATCAAATTATTCAATCAGCTGGTTCAAGATTTAGTCTGAGCCATAAAGATTTTTTTGCTTACCTCCAAGTGAGACATTTTTTGTCAGTCCAAGAAGATCTGTAGTAAAGAACATTGCTCTTTTGGTGTGATGGATGCGTTGATTAAAACTTATCAGTCAGGCCTCCATTCCACAGCTCTGCTATATAATACGTACATATCAAAACAGGGTAAAAAGGATCTAAGGATGCTATATTCTAAATGGATTAAGGATCTACAGAATCTTCAATTTGATGATTTTAAAAAATGCTTTACTAGAATTAACCAGTATACAGTATCAATATCTTGGAAAGATGCCCATATGAAGCTAATAAATAGATCATATATAACCCCTCTCATGAGATCAAATGGAATCCCTCTGATAGAATTTCATGCTCCAGATGTCGTTCATGGGAAGTGGATCTTCTCCACTGTTTCTGGCAATGTCCTAAGATACAAAAACTATGGCCTCAAATCGGTTTCTGGTTGAATAAATTTATGGATACCAAAATTATGTTGAATCAATATCATATATTTTTTTCATTTAACACTCTGAATTCTCAAAACAGATATTTGATTAATACAGCCATTCTCATTGCGAGACAGCTTATCCTCAAATCTTGTAAGGACAAGCATAGTCACAGTTTTAGTCTTTTTTTTTTTATTAAAGAAAATTAGACTACAAATAGCAGTGGAGCAATACAAGGCTTTGTCCACTTCTAAGAATAAAGTGACATTTTTTCTGAATAAATGGGATAAGGTTCTTATATCTTTCCTGATAGCATTTCAACTTCAAATTCCCCACCCTATGAGGCAATCATCAGAATTCATCCTTGCGATTCTTGCTACTGACTGGTATCCGGTGGAATGGAAGCATATATTGTAGGGTGGGGGGAGTTTGGGGGAGTCGAGGGCTGAGAGAGAGTTCTCCTTTTTTTTTTTTTTTTCTTCTTTTCTATTTTTTTTCTCTTCTCTTAGAATAGTAAAAACTCCAACAAATAGGTATGTTTGGCATATTTGTTATTCTTATTTGGGAACTTAAGGATCGAATATATTTTTCTGGAAGGAATTCTAAAGTATACATCTACAGAGGATGTATGTTTTGCTTTTTTTTTTTTTTCTCTCAACTCATTTTTCTATGGACTTTTGTGTTTTGTTATACCATGGGGTCTATTTATAAAGCAGCGGATGCTGCCTCAGACCCACTCCGCTTCAGTTCCGGCTAAAGCGGAAGTTAAGAAGCAGCGGTCCTAAGACCGCTGCTCCTTAACTTGTCCGCCACCTCTGAGGTGGCGGACAGCAATCCGCCCGATCGGATACTATCAGGCTGATTGACACCCCCTGGCCCGGGAATCTGCAGGGGGTGGTATTGCACCAGCAATTCACAAGAACTGCTGGTGCAATGATAAATGCCGACAGCGTATGCTGTTGGTATTTATCGATGTGTGGCGGACATGACCCGCTATATCAGATCATGTCCGTCCGCACATTAATAAATGGACCCCCATGTCTGTAATTAATATATTAATTGACATTGACATTGATAACCTTCCCGGTGTTCTGTTACCATTTTGTATTATTGTATAATCATTGCTTTTTTGTTGGACATTAAAAGATTATATTAAAAAAAGTTAGTGAAAATGTAACATTTTTTTTTTTTAATTGATCGCATTACACTAAACTAAAGCTAAAATTAAACCCTACAAGCTACCTAATTAACCCCTTAAATGCTGGCTATAATACAAGTGTGGGTGCGCAGCGTCCATTTAGGGGCCTTCTAATTACCATAAAGTAATGCCAAAGCCTAAATGTCTGCTATTTCTAAACAAAGGGGATCCCAGAGAAGCATTTACAACCATTTATGCCATAATTGCACAAGCTGTTTGTAAATAATTTCAGTAAGAAACCCGAAAGTTTGTGAAAAAGTTAGTAAAAAAGTGAACAATTTTTTTTTCTTTGATCGCATTTGGCGGTGAAATGGTGGCATAAAATATAACAAAATTAACCTAGATCAATACTTTGGGTTGTCTACTAAAAAAATATATAGACATGTGAAGGGTTATTCAGGGATTCCTGACAGTGTTACAATGTAACTATCGCTAGATTTTGGAGGGAAAAAAAATGGTTTGGAAATAGCAAAGTGGTACTTGTACTTATTTGCCCTATAACTTGCAAAAAAAGCAAAGAACATGTAAACATTAGGTATTTCTAACTCAGGACACAATTTATAAACTATTTAGCATGGTGTTTTTTGGTGGTTGTAGATGTACAACAGATTTTGGGGGTCAAAGTTAGAAAAAGTGTGTTTTTTTTTTCATTTTTTCCATCATAATTTATATATATATATATATAGTATTCTTATAGTAAATTATAAAATATGATGAAAATAATGGTATCTTTAGAAAGTGAATTTAATGGCAAGAAAAATGGTATATAATATGTGTGGGTACATTAAATGAGTAAGAGGAAAATTACAGCTAAATACAAACACCGAAGAAATGTAAAAATAGCTCTGGTCCCAAACGGTCAACGAATGGAAACGTCTGGTCACTAAGGGGTTAAAAATACTTGGACCATATTCCCCTATGTGAATAACATTGGAATGTGACATATTTACAGTACATACAGTTAAACACTTTATTAAATATGAATATTGCATAAATATGATTTTTCACGTTTTCAGCTACTTGACTGCTGAGGAATCCAATACACTTATATAAATGTTTATATACATATGTATTTGTGTTTCTATGTGTATATGTGCCTGGTCTGTAAATAGACACATATAAACATATATATATATATATATATATATATATATATATAGGTAATAGAAGACAGCACTCGCTGGGCTTAAGGATAAGCAATAGAAGCTTTTATTACGTAACGTTTCGGGGACAGCTCCCTTTCATCAGACCGTCTGATGAAGGAGAGCTTTCCCCGAAACGTCACGTAAATAAAAGCTTCTATTGCTTATCCTTAAGCCCAGCGAGTGCTGTCTTCTATTACCTTTATCTCTACCTGCATTCAGCACCCTGGCAACTGGACAACTGAGACCTTATAACTTTAAGCCCTTATAACTTTTTTATGCAATATTTTTTTTAATTATGAGTGTAACTGTACTTTTAAATGTATTTTTTTTAAATCTTTTTTGTGCAACTTTGAGCGTAACAGTTTACCAGAGCTCTGAATTGACACTATCTTGACTTGCATTTAATTCAATTGCGCTCAAGTGAATGCGTTTACTTTCAACTCGTAATACGCATGGTATTTCCGACATGCGCAAAGAGCAGCAATATACCCCTTATTGCTTGCGTACAACAGTTAGTGTGACAGTTGTAATCTAGCCCTATATGTGGTAGTGCAAAAGGGGTAATCACTGATCTACATGTGGCTGCCTGGAAGGGTTTAATTTACAGGTGACTGCCTTATTTTATATATAGGACTGTCTAGAAGGTGTTTTTAAAGGGACAGTAGTAGAATCAAAATTAAACTTTCATGATTCTGATAGAGCATGCAATTTAAAAATAAAAACTTTCCAATTTACTTCTATTATCAAAATATGCACAATCTTTTTATATGCACTTTTTGAGGCACTAGCTCCTACTGAGCATGTATTATTTAAAAAAATCACAGTATATATGTATATGAGATTTGTGATTGGCTGATGGCTGTCACATGATACAGGGGTAGGGAAAATGAAAGTAACTTTTATATGAAATGAAAACAATTTCTATGGTACTTTAAGAACTGATATGTGTGGTACTTTGGAAAGGAATAATATAGCATAAAAACCAACCCAATGTATATGTAAAAGTTATGTAAAACCAATGTATAACTTAATATATTAGAAAAAAAATCTTCCTTTAAATGCATATGTTTTGCACCCAACTCAATGCCTTGTTCTTGACCTTAGAGCTGACATTATGAGTTATTTTTAATAAAGCTGCTAGCTCTACCAAAAGGTAGTTTTACACATGTAGTGACTCTAAGTACAGGTTACAATGGTGCCAATTTGTGTAGCTAGCAGCACATACACTTACTGCCAAAGGCCCATTAAGAGGACTCTACATGCCAGCTGGTTTGAAAAATTATATTTCTTAACCATCCATGTTGTCTATGAGCAAAATAGCCCATAACAGATATCCCAACCTGCAAAAACTCATATCAGGGAGGTGGCTTCACCCGCTACTGCGCTGCCCCCCCCATTATATATTGGACACCTTGAAACCCTAAATAAGATAGGGACTTATCATTAAAGTAGCTTCCCACCAAAGTCACATTTAAAAAGTAGCTTTATTGCACAACCTCATACAACAAACCTATTTTCCAGTGACCGTACGCTTGTTAAATGCCTAAATATTTTAGAATAAAAAGTTTAATTATGTGCAGGAAATAAGGTAGTATTTGTGTTTTATTTTATTAAAATCAGTGGGGGCTTTTTGGTTACTGATGCATGCTTTAAGGGTTCTATAACGTCCCAGCAACTAAAGGAATTCCTTAAAGAAAAGAAAGGATCAGAGAATCCCCAAAGGAGCGCTGGTGCTGAATGGAAGCTGTGAATGATCCAAGTAGAATCGCGGCTGCACTCCCAGAAGTAATCCGGATGGATACTCGGCTGTAGACAAAAAAGGAAAAGAGAGAGGCGCCTCTCTCTTTTCCTTTTATTCCTTAAAGAAACACTTTTCTGGATTTGGGCCACTTTAGATCATAGTACTTGGAGTTTCAGGGAGATTGCATTCCATTTGCTGGCATCAGGGAGCTGCTATTACAATCAGGGAGACTCCCTGAACTTCAGGGAGAGTTGGGATGTCTGTCATAGGCAGATAGCTACTTTGCCTAATTGCAAATTGAAATAATATGGGACTAAGATTAACAATTCATAACACCCCTAACCCGTTTACTTTAACCCCTAAAAACTGCTTTGTACAGTTTTTGTTTAGTTTTTTTTTTTAAATTAAAGATGCTAGCTTCTTTTATTGTTATTATAGAACTTCACACTTTAGTTTGAAGGCAATTGGGGCACATTTTTAAAATCAGGTCAGACCTCTGGTTAATTTTCAAAGCTCTAATCAATAGCTTATTGCGCACCCGTAAACAGGCGAATTTCCACGTTTACGGGCGCGCAATAAATTAGCGCTCCACTTGTAACCCAGCCCTTAGAGTTGCAGTGTTGCACTGTGAATTCAATTTAAAATATTTATGCACAAGTCAAGCAGAAATAATGATGTGTTTGTATATAGAGGGATTATTAATTCTTTATTATTGGCTTTTGTACTTTGGAATGCAAGCTACTTAAGTATATATACAAAACAGAATGGAGTTGTTTAAAATACTCTTTTTTTTGTATTCATGCATAATGAAGCGGAAAAAAAGAGTATTATAAAGATTCATTCATTCTGTATCACCTTCATGTAAGTAGTAATTTATAAACGTTAATAGTTATTACAGTGGAGTAAACTTGTCAAAACATCCCTTTTGTATGTAGAAATGTTTTCTTTAAATAATAGTTTTCCAGTTATAAGGGTATCTCTCTTGTGTATACCTAAAATGTGAAGAAATACAATGTTATTCAAAGAACCTTACCACCCACTAATGTGTCACTGTGGGTCACACAAATATCTCTAAGGGAATTTCTACTATTCCACAAAGAAAATCAGCTGGACAACGCACACTCTGGTTTGAATGAAATTGCAATAAATAAATAAATTAATTAATTAAATAAATAAAAATGTTGACCAGATGATATTCCTTATCAAACATTGCAAAAGTATTATATAGGGTTCAATAGGAAATTTGTTTAACCCTTTTACTACCGGGACATCCAGACAAAAACTTGGCCAAAATACCAGAGCATTTTTAACATTTTTGCTATCACTCCATTTAAACAGAAATAGAGCCTTGTTTTTTTATTTACCTATCAAATCTATATATATATTTTTTTTTTAAGTAGACAACCCAAGGTATTGATCTAGGCCCATTTTGGTATATTTCATGCCACCATTTCACAGCCAAATGCCATCAAATAAAAAAATGTGGTACTTTTTCACAAACTTGGGGTTTCTCACAGAAATTATTTACATTCTGCTTTTGCAATCATGGCACAAATGTTTGTAAACGTTTCTCTGAGATGCCTTTTGTTTAGAAATAGCAGACATATATGGCTTTGCCATTGCTTTTTTGGCAATTAGAAGGCCACTAATTGCAGCTGCGCACCACACTTCTATTATTCCCAGCAGTTAAGGGATTAATTAGCTTGAAAGCTTAATGTTAGCCGTAGTGTCGATTAGCCTCCTACCTAACACTCCTCACCCCCTGATCCCTCCCAAATAGCTCTCTTCCCTCCCCCCACTGGTCACCCCCATCTTAAGTACTGGCAGTCTGCCAATAAAAAAAATAAAAACTTTTTTTATGTTTTATAATGTTTTTATTTTGTTTCTGCAGTGTAGAATTGCCCTAACCCTCAAACCTCCCTGATCCCACCTAAAAAACCTCCCCTGCCCTAACTATTGCTGCCATCTTAGGTACTAGCAGCTATCTGCCAGTACCTGAATTTTTTTTTTAACTGTTTCATAACGTAGTGTCCCCCCCCCCCCCCACCAGCGATCTTTATTTTAGGATCCCCACACTCCCTTTTTTGTAGTGTAGCTTCCCCATCACTCCAGGTCCCTTGTAACAATCAGGCTTCTGCCCTCATACAGTGGAGGCTCCTCCAGTTGTGCACAATCGCACGTGAACCCCCCAGGGGGCAAGGAGAAAAAAAAATGGGGCAAAAAAAAAAAAAATCAGCCAAAAAAAAAAATTGTTTAATATTTTTTTTTTTTTTTTTTTATTATTGTGTGTGTGTTTTTTGTTATTTTTGTTAGCCACTAGCTGCCTCAGCACCGGGTACAGTACAGTGTGAAGTCAGTGTCAGTACGGTACCACACACACCACACCATGATAATAACCCCATAGTCTGTCTAAGTCTTGAAGCAGGAGGGAGCTAGGACCCAGGCGGACCGACGCTGACGTCACCAGCGTAGAGAGTGAGACCGCATCAGTCAGTGAGTCACTAGCGTCTCCTCCTCTCTGAGTCTCTGTCACTCACAGTCACTGATCGCACGTGCGATCAAGCAAAACCCTATCCTGCACAGTGATCTCTATGTATCACTGTGCAGGCGTTGCTCCTCCCAGCCCGGCACTGGTAATTGAGCCCTATTCGCACAGGCTGAAGTGTGCAAGCTGACTTCAGCCTGTGCTCTGGCTCCTCCCAGTCTGCCTGTCATGGGTGAGTCTCGCCTCTGATACGCTACTAGCGTCACGTGACCGCCCCCACAAGCCTCCTCCCCCTCAACGGCGCGAAAATCTCAGAGAGGAGATAGCCGTTGAGCGGATAGGAGCCTTGTTTGCTGAGCTCTGAGTCTGTTCTGTTTACTTTTGTTCACAACTTGAGTTGCCTCAAAAAAAACGATTTAGGCAGCCCTTGCTGGCTGCAGACGTGGTGTTGCTGACACTGAGTCCAGGACTCCTGACAGAAAAGTTTCTTTACTAAGTTTAACAAATATAATAATTTAGCAGCGAATACTGACTATAGTTTAAGTTAGCTTAAGCTGCCTTAGTTACAGTGGGTGGGCAGTGGGCCTTATTTTGTTTCAGGCCTGCAGCTGCTGAGGCTGAGCTTATTAGCTTAGTTTAAAATTTTAAACTAACTGTATATTAGTTAGTTAACTAAAATTACTAAATTAAATTTACACAACAGAGTTGAGATTACTATTAGAGACTAGAGGAGTCAGTGAGACAGACACCAGTGTGTGTGAGAAAAAAAAGTTCATTTAGTGTTTTAACTTAACATTTAGAGTACTTAGGTAGAGTGGGAGTTCTCTCTTAAAACAATTGGCTTTAGTCAGTAAGTTTAGTGGAGTAATTTGGGAATAATAAAATAAAATTTTTGTCAGCAGATTAGAAGTTTTGCAAAAAATATATATATTTTTTTTTTTTATTACAAATACAGAAAGTAGTTAACTGCTGTGCTGTACTACTAGTTGACCGTTGACGGCTGTCACGGTTGTTTACCATTAAACATTAATACATTTAATTTAAGTATTTTAGCAGATTAATTAGCAGATTGCAATTAGAAGTTTTGAAAAAAAAAGAACAAAGTTTTTTTTCACAATAAAAGCAGTTAACTGCTGTGCTGCTTTTGATACTACTAGTTGTTGACCGTTGACGGCTGTCACGGTTGTTTACCATTAAACATTAATACATTTAATTTAAGTATTTTAGCAGATTAATTAGCAGATTGCAATTAGAAGTTTTGAAAAAAAAGAACAAAGTTTTTTTTCACAATAAAAGCAGTTAACTGCTGTGCTGCTTTTGATACTACTAGTTGTTGACCGTTGACGGCTGTCACGGTTGTTTACCATTAAACATTAATACATTTAATTTAAGTATTTTAGCAGATTAATTAGCAGATTGCAATTAGAAGTTTTGAAAAAAAAGAACAAAGTTTTTTTTCTCAAAAAAAAACAGTTAACTGCTGTGCTGCTGCTGATACTAAAATTAGGCAGTAAACCGGCATATTTAATATTTGATATTTTATATATAGTGAGCTATATTATTATAATTATTATAAGATATTACCTATTAGTTGTAGTTGATATTTTCTAACAGCTGCCTGCAATATATTTTATAACAACCAGCACCGCAAAACTACTTGCCGTTGCCTACTAGTGTTGTAGATTTTCTAACAGCTGCAGAGCTACATAAAGTACCTACAAGTTATATATTACATAACAACTGCCAAACTATTAAACTATTACTGCAAGTTGAGTTGTATATTTTCTAATAGCTGCAGAGCTACCTACCTACAAGTTATATATTACATAACAACCGCCAAACGATTAAACTATTACTGCAAGTTGAGTTGTATATTTTCTAATAGCTGCAGAGCTACCTACCTACAAGTTATATATTACATAACAACCACAAAACTATTAAACTTTTAATATATTTTTTAACAGCTGCAGAGCTACCTACCTACAAGTTATATATTACATAACAACCGCCAAACTATTAAACTATTACTTCAAGTTGAGTTGTATATTTTCTAACAGTTGCAGAGCTACCTACCTACAAGTTATATATTACATAACAACCGCCAAACTATTAAACTATTAAGTTGTATATTTTCTAACAGCTGCAGAGCTACCTACCTACAAGTTATATATTACATAACAACCGCCAAACTATTAAACTATTAAGTTGTATATTTTCTAACAGCTGCAGAGCTACCTACCTACAAGTTATATATTAGATAACAACCGTCAAACTACTAAATATTAAGTTGTATATTTTCTAACAGCTGCAGAGCTACCTACCTACAAGTTATATATTAGATAAGAGCAAAGGACTGTTCTTTGTGTGTAAACTAACAGTTAAGATGGCACTTAGTAAAATTAGTGTATCTGAGCTAAAGCAATTACATTTTTCAACGTTGCCCATTGAAAGAAAAATGGAAATTAAAATGCTCAGGCCAACACCTATGCTTAACCTTACCCAGGTGACAAAATGTAAAACTAGAGATTACAAAAGAGAATTCAAACCCGAGGTATATGATAAATATCCATGGATTTGTGGTTGTGAATTATCTAACAGGCTCTTTTGTTTTTATTGTCTCCTGTTTGCAAAACAAAGTGGGGATTCAAGCTGGGTGAGTTATGGGGTCGCCGATTTATCACATTTAAGTCAAAAAACCAATAAACATAATTGCTCCCAATCACATTTAAACTCCACATTAGAGTTTAATTTGCTAGGAAGGGTTGATATTCGGCAACAACTTGACAGTGCATATCGTTTGAATATTAAAAGACATAATGAGCAAGTAACCAAAAATCGCTATGTTCTTTCCAAAATAATTAATTGTATTTTATTTTGCGGCGCATTTGAGCTTGCACTTCGAGGACATGACGAACGCGATGATTCATTAAATCCAGGCATTTTCAGAGGTCTTATAAACTTCTCAGCAGAGCTTGATGCATCTCTAAAAGAACATCTCGCTAGTGCCACTGTTTTTAAAGGAACGTCAAAAGAAATTCAAAACGATTTATTAGACTGTATGCTTACTGTTTGCCAGAACCAAATAAAGAAGGAAATCTCAAATGCAAGTTTTGTAGCAGTGATAGCAGATGAAACTACTGATGTTTCATCTGCCTTCCAATTGGTTGTTGTTTTTAGATACATTATAGGTAACGGACAACCGGTTGAGAGATTCTGGGAATTCACTAATCCAGCTGGACATGATGCAGAATCTTTAGCTACGTGTATTCAAGCTACTTTGGAAAAAGTTATAGACAACCCAGAGAAACTGATATCGCAGAGTTACGACGGTGCAAGCGTGATGAGTGGTCAGCATGCAGGTGTTCAGGCTATAATTAAACGTACCTACAAGAATGCACATTTTGTGCATTGCTATGCACATCAGCTCAATTTAATTGTCAGCCAAGCAAGCAGTCAAAATCAACAAGTTCGAGTATTTTTTTCAAATCTAAGTGACATTACTAACTTTTTTAGTAACTCGCCACAAAGGATAGCTATTCTAGATGAAACTGTTAGAAGAAGGATACCTCATGGTTCAGCCACCAGGTGGAATTTCAAGAGTCGAACCGTCAATACAGTTTTTGAAAACAGGGAACAGTTAATTGAATGCATGGAAAAAATAGAGTCAACATCGAAAAAAGAAATAGCTATAAATCAAGCGGGGGCTATTCGGCGTATGTTACAAGACTCGGTATTCGTGTTTTGGCTTACAGTTTTTCACAATATTATGCCACATGTAGATGTGTTATACAACCAACTTCAGAAAACACAAACAGATGCGGCACTTATTCGAAAACATATTAACACTTTCCAGCAGACAATGGAAAACGAAAGGGAAAGAATGGACACAGTGACCATGACGATATCAGAAACAGAGGAAACATCTAGGAAAAGGAAGAGAGAAAATATTCACATTGCTCAGACTGTGGCAGCTAAAGAGATATGCGATGCTATCACAAATCAAGTAAAAGATAGATTTTCTTTTATAACTCACTACTCGGCTGTTTCTCTCCTCCAAGCGGAAAAATTTGCAGATTACGAGAAAATTTTTCCAAATCAGCTTCTTGAACAAACATCAGCGGTTTATCACACATTACAGAAAGATCGGCTGAAAACTGAACTAGGAGTAATTTACAGAAGACCAGATTTCCGAAATATGAATGGTGCCATCAGTCTTCTACAGTTTGTAATAGAAAATAACTTGGACAGTACTTTCTCGGAGACCTACAAACTGTTGCAAATTATTTCGACTATTCCCGTGACAACTGCTGAGGCTGAGAGATGTTTCTCAACTTAAAACGAGTTAAGACATTTCTAAGGAGCACCATGACTGAGGAAAGACTGACTGCTCTAGCCATGCTCACAATTGAAAAACAATTGATCAATGACATGCCTACATTCACCGAAAATGTTATTGATTTATTTGCCTCAAAAAAAGACAGGCGGATTGACTTAATTTACAAAAATTGTACTTGAGTTATCAACATTCTGTTTTAATCTTTACTGTTGAAGTTAATTATTAAGCACTAGTGTAATAGAAATAATCTTCTTTTGTAGAAAGTAAAATGTGGGTGTATTTATCTTCATGTTGCCAAGGCCTTTGGCTGCATTGCCTAATATCGAACACTGGGGGCTGGGGCAACAGTAATTTAAATCTGGTTGTATTTCTCTATAAAGTGGAAGGTTCTTTAAATCCAGGAATATATATGTTTTCATAAATGTACATTCAACATTCTTATTATTTTGCAGCTTTAATTAATCATTTGGTTAATATATATATATGTTATTATATAATTTAACTGAGCACCATCATGTATATTTTAAGACTAGACATGGGCAGGTAGTGTAGGCTCCTCCATTTGTGCACTGTCGCACATGAACATGGCTGTACTGAAGAGTATGCATTCATAGATTTAAGATTTCTGTGTCCACTATGAGGAACACAGTGAGCAATGCATGGTGAGGATATGGAAGACCACAGGCACAGTTCTTGTTAAGGCCAGAAGTGGCAGGGCAAGTAAAATATCAGAGAGGGCCAGAGGCAAAGGCAAAGGATGGTGAGAACGGTCAAAAACAGCCCACAGACCACCTCCAAAGACCTGTACTACTGGGAATATTGTTGAGGGTCTCATGGATTCCACTCAATATCAGCAGATACTTGAGAATAATGTTGAGGAATCAGTCACAAACTTCAGTTGAAGTTACCCCCAGGCCGGGGCTGGATATTTCAAGAAGACGATGACCAAAAACACCGCTGGTTCAAATGGGTGGGGCCATTTGAGGGGCGTGGCTTTCACTAAGGGGTGTGGCTTTTAAAAATGGGTGTGGCTTGTTAAAGGGGCGTGGTTTTTAAAAAGGGGCGTGGATTTTCAAAGGGGCGTGTCTTTCTAATAGGGGGAGGGTCTTGTGCACCCCCATCCTAAAAATTCACCAGCCGCCACTGCCCTCATATGGAGGCGGAGCACTGATCGCATTTCGGCTCCACATGCGAGAGATGCCTGAAGCTTTAGGAGCTCAAGATCTCGGCTGTAACTTAAAAGCCGAGATTGCTGGGGCATCCTGAAGCGACGACGTAAATATACGTTGTGCAGTATGATAGCTAAAGTACCACACAACGTATATATACGTCATTTTAGGTGAAGGGGTTAAGGGACACTGAACCCAAATTTTTTCTTCCATGATTCAGATAGAACATGCAATTTTAAGCAACTTTCTAATTTGCTCCTATTATCAATTTTTCTTAATTCCCTTGCTATCTTTATTGAAAAGCAAGAATGTAAGTTAAGAAGCTAGCCCATTTTTGGTTCACAACCTGGGTTGTGCTTGTTGATTGGTGGCTAAATGCACCCACCATTAAACAAGTGCTGTCCAGAGTCCAAGGTCTCAGGTGTACATATGAATTTGTATGTGTGTGTATATATATGTATATATATATATATATATATATATATATATATATATATATATATATATATATATATTAATTGGAGCCCTTTGCAGTCAAGTAACTGAAAACATGAAAAATAATTTATTCAATATTCATATATAATAAAGTGTTTATCTGTGTTTGTACTGCAAATATTATACATTCTATAAAAATGGGGAATAGAAGAGGTGCCACATAGGGTGATAACGTAGAGCACAAGCAGCTTGGAGATCCGAGCCACCCTCCAGAGAACTACTCACATAAGAGACGGCACAACCGGAGTGCCGAGCCAAGCAGCACGGGACCAACCAGTCGCAGAAAGACTGAGGTGAGACGCCCAGATGCCAACGTCAGAGTGTGCGGATGGATACATCGATCACCGGCACAGCGTGCTCTCGAAGAGTCGGGGAGTAGCACAGGCTACAATAGGTCAGTAATGCAGACCAATAAGGACGGAGCAAGTAGTAATATTAAAAAGTGTGGAATTTATTGAACACACTAAGAATAACAGCATTCACATTCCAATGGTCTACACACAGGGGATTATGTTTCCTATATAGGCATAGGTATATATTTTACAAAAAAACATCATATATGTATATATATATATATATATATATATATATATATATATATATATATTTATTTAAAGGGACGGTATACTATAAAATTGTTTTTCCCTTAATGTGTTTCCAATTGCTTTATTTACCAGCTGCAGAGTATAAAATTTATGCAATTTGTTTTTTTAAGGCTTATTTGTGTATATGAAATAGCTGATTTTGTGTTTTGAAGTCACAGCCTAATAAAATGTGTTGAGCTTGTAGGTGTAATCAGATCTCATTACTTTATCACATTGTGTACATAAACCTACTTCTTTATCTTATATCTGTCCATAAAAAAATCCTCAATACTTGGAGAGAACAAGGGAAAATTAACATTTTATTACCTTATCTCTTCTATAACCCACTGGGAGTTTAATTTCCTCTACTGGCTGTGTTAACACAGCTTGGTGTCGAGGCCAAAAACTTTCAGGATGGGTGGGGATACAACAGGCTAAATAAACTATTTCAAATGCCAATATAAGGGTAATGGAAATACTTAATAAATACTTATTAAAGGGGAGAAATTTTTTGAGTAAACTGTCCCTTTAACTATACATAGAACATATTCTTCTATGTGAAGAATACTGAAATGTGAAATATTAATATTTCATGTTGGCTTAGCACACTTAAGAAAATGTGATCAAGTTTGAGCGACTTGTTGGCTTAACGCGGTTGCAATATTGTAACTTTACCTTTTTGTGCGCATCGGGTTAGCACATAAATATAAAACATTTATCTTTCAACTTGTAATACGTGCAGTATCCGAATCACGCAAAAGCTGAAGTTGATCACAGTTAGCGTACGAGTGGGAGCGATAAATGGCACTCCACTCGGGATCTAGCTCTAAATTGTTCATTTTCAAGCCAAACAGGCTTGATGAACAGCAAAACAAGAAAAGGTGCGTGAGCGTGACACCAAGGCTCACGCATAGCCTTGGTGTCACGCTCACGCACCTTTTCTTGTTTTGCTGTTCATCAAGCCTGTTTGGCGTTTTAACTTTGCCAATAAAACTTGGATTTTATTTAGCATAAAGCTGGATCCTGCCTTCTTTGTCACTTTTTAATTTTACACCAGCTTGGGATCAGCTTCCAGCCCCTGTCTATTAGTTTTACCTGCTGTGAAACCCGGGTGAAGAAAGAGCACCGCCCCCCGACCGGAGATCCCGCTACGTCATGACGGACGCCTGAGTGCACACGTGGACAGCCAGAAGCACTGTTGGAGTCTTACCTTATTGCTGGATGGTTTGGAGCTGTCAGCCCACCGATACATTTTCGGTTAGACTGCGGAGGTCCCCCGGGTATACTAGAGCTCCCCTTTGAAGCACTGCACGGCACAAGCAAGTTTATCCGGGGGCGGTTACAGCTCCCTTGGGGTAAGTCCCGGACACAGCAGCATTTACTTGTTTGCACTCTTGTTTGCACCTGGATTGCATATTAGAAGAGCACTTCCTATTTCTCCTTATATTTTCATTAAATAAGGCAACACATTTTAATATGAAGTGAATACAAAAGGCATTACCATGCCTTTATTATAGTTTTATTTCTATTTGCTTGCATTTCCAATATATTATGTCATCTATCACATTAGAAAGTTATTCTTATATTTTGAGTCAACTTTGCAATATAGCATTTGCAAAACATATCAACAAGTACTTCAAAAGTAAAAGGCTTGTTGCATGCACGGCAAACTCACCTAAGAAACGCCTTGTTAAACTTTTGAATTTACGTTTTGTGCACTGGGTACTGGAGTCATTTTTCATTCCCAGCACCCCTTTGGTGTGTGACATGTGACATCATTGTGTTGTGTGTGTGTGTGATGTGAAATCTCCCAAGTACAGAGACAATTCCTCTTTGGAGAATTGTGGGCTCATACACAGCTCATATTTCCCTATAACACCTTCACACAAAGTTTGCCCTTTCAAATAAGAGATCTTTTTATTCCCTCTAAAATGAAGCTGATTGTCTATCTCTCACAATATTTTACAAGTGACTACAATTTTGAAAGAGATGAACCAGATCTTTCAAATGAGGAGTTTCTTGTCCCCCATGCATGCTTTCATCTGATCAACTAGACATTAACTATCAAGAGGCCCCTGTAGTCCAAATGTTTTGTGAGATGTCCTTAAAATAAAATGTCCATAACTTTCATTATATGTTCCAAAACAGAAGATATTAATGCAGCCTTTAATGGCAAATTGTTCCTTTAGATTTTTTTTCCATTCATTTCCATCTACCAACAGTACTTTAATGGTACCTATTGTTCTTCATAAAATTAGGTAACTTTTAGGAACAGTTCTCCTTGCCCTAATTCTGGCCACAAATCCTTTGGTTCCATTTCCAATGGCTCCATTACTCAACTCCCCCTTCCTCTGCACATTTTATACCCACATTTCATAGTTTGAGATTTCCTTTTAGTTTGGCTCTCCCTTGTCTTTTCTTCTCTTGGCTTTCCCTTCCCTGAGCTAAACAAAAAAATGGATGGATATAGAAATGCACGAGTATAGAAGGGGTTTCAGTTAATTTGTTTAATATTTGTGCATAGCCTGATATTAACCTAGTAGTTGTAAATCATCTCTTGTTTCATGTGCTGTTATTTAGAAAATTAAGAAAGGGTTTTAATTGTGTGTTTTTATTAATCTATTCTAATATTATATCTTCTTTTTTAGTCAGGTTTCTTAAGGACACATACAGAAGAATTTTTTATATCACCCCTATCCCAGCAACTTGCGGAAGAACACAATTTTACATCACCTGATGGTCATTACCCACATATACTTTATAAACGGTCGGCAGAGCACAAAATATCACTCCACAAGGCTGATACACTTTACCAAAGAAATCAGTCAAATGCTCAGAAAACTATTACTGGAAATATTCATAAGCAGCATTTCTGTGGAAGCCATAGCAAATGTGAGTAAAAAACATTGCAATTCAATTCAAATATACCTTTTTTAAAGCATTATTTGTGTCATATTTTCACAGTTGCAATGTATATACTGTTTATCTATCTATCAAACAACTGTTTATATAGTAGTATCAGCATTGTGTAGACATAGACCAAATAAGACTTATTTGAAAAGTTACAATTTGTTTCCATACAGCTCCTTTACCTTTATTTGTTATGTGAAATAGATGGTTTGGCCTGTTGTGTCCTCACCTGCACTAACCATTTCAATACATAAGTTCTGTATTGGCTATAAAAAAAAAGGCTAGAAGCATTGGTCTCAATGTGAAAACAGTGAGAGATAAGAATTTTGTGTCCTTTTAATGTAAACCCCAATTCCTAACTATAATTCTTACCCTGAATGTTACACTGATTCTAACAAGCATAACCCAGTGCCATATAGACCCTAACCCAGCTCTATATAGACCCCAACCCAGTGCCATAAAGACCCTAACCTAGTCCCATATAGACCCTAACCCAGCTCGATATAGAATTATAATGAATTAGCAGATGCAACATTCTAATGATTACTTTTACAGTGTAACAGAGTAAACTCTATGGGGCCGAATTATCATGCCCCTAACAGCAGTTATGAAGCAGTGGTCTAAAGACCGCTGCTCCATAACTTTTCCGCCTGCTCTGAGGCTGCGGACATCAATCCGCTTGATCCTATACGATCGGGCTGATTGACACCCTGCAAAGGGTGGCATTGCACAAGCAGTTCACTAGAACTGCTTGTGCAATGATAAATCGCTGTCGGCATTTATTGATGTGCGGCAGACATGAAACGCTACATCGTATCATGTCCGCTCGCACTTTCAGAAATCTGCCCCTATGTTTTTGATTGTGACATTCATTAAGATATCTTAGCAATGCTATTTTAATTAAAGCTATGGATCTTGGTAACTGTATTATTTTTTCACTTACATTATTTGTCTTTTATATATATATATATATATATATATTTTTTTTTTTTTTTAAATATAGTTTCACCAAAACAACAGGAAGATAAATACCTCAGATCAGATGAATATCCAAGTCTATTAAGATCCAAAAGATCAGCTGCAAAATTCCAAAATTCTGGAAGTTTAATAGTTGAAACTCTTGTTGTGGCTGATAAGAAAATGGTGGAGAAGCATGGGAGAGATAGCGTGACCACTTACATACTGACCGTTATGAACATGGTAAGAAATGGTCGTTATCCATGAGCTCAGATAAGCTCCATGCTACACAAATCCGGCAAACTTACATGTAAAGCTGAGCATATCTTTATTTCTTTCTTCCTTGCTCCAATACTTTGAATAATGTCTTATTTTTCTCTCCTTCTCTTCACTGAGAACTGGATGTGCACACTGCAGACTTTCCAAGCCTAACACTACAATATTATAAAAGCCATTGGGGCCTATCCATCAAGCTCTGAATGGAGCTTTAAGCCCCGTGTTTCTGGCGAGCCTGCAGGCTCGCCAGAAAGAGCAGTTATGAAGCAGCGGTCACAAAGACCGCTGCTCCATAACCTGTCCGCCTGCTCTGAGCAGGCGGACAGACATCGCCGCAATTCAACCCGATCGAGTACGATCGGTTGATTGACACCCCTCTGCTGCCTGCGAGTCTGCAGGGGGCGGTGTTGCACCAGTAGCTCTTGTGAGCTGCTGGTGCAATGCTGAATACGGAGAGCGTATTGCTCTCCGTATTCAGCGAGGTCTGGCGGACCTGATCCGCACTGTCGGATCAGGTCCGCCAGACTTTGATAAATATAGGCCATTGTCTGATACCTCATGTAGAAATGTTCTGAAATGGCCTCAGTAGAGGAGATGAACAAGCATTTTTTTTTCTTAAAGGAAACCTAGGTTTTAACATTGCAGTGCCCCTTACTTTATGAAAACTAAAACAAACTTTCTTCAGAATGAAAACAGCTAATATAATTTTAAAATAACAGATACATGTTATTCTTAGCCTCATATTTGCTGTGAATACTTCATTATGTCTAAGGCCTAGATTTAGAGTTCGGCGGTAGCCGTCAAAACCAGCGTTAGAGGCTCCTAACGCTGGTTTTGGGCGCCCGCTGGTATTTGGAGTCAGTGATTAAAGGGTCTAACGCTCACTTTACAGCCGCGACTTTTCCATACCGCAGATCCCCCTACGCCATTTGCGTAGCCTATCTTTTCAATGGGATCTTTCTAACGCTGGTATTTAGAGTCGTTTCTGCAGTGAGCGTTAGAGCTCTAACGACAAGATTCTAGCCGCCTGAAAATAGCAGGAGTTAAGAGCTTTCTGGCTAACGCCGGTTCATAAAGCTCTTAACTACTGTACCCTAAACTACACTAACACCCATAAACTACCTATGTACCCCTAAACCGAGGTCCCCCCACATCGCCGCCACTCGATTAAAATTTTTAACCCCTAATCTGCCGACCGCCACCTACGTTATACTTATGTACCCCTAATCTGCTGCCCCTAACCCCGCCGACCCCTATATTATATTTATTAACCCCTAACTTGCCCCACACAACGTCGCCGCAAGCTACTTAAAATAATTAACCCCTAATCTTCCGACCGCAAATCGCCGCCACCTACGTTATCCCTATGTACCCCTAATCTTCTGCCCCTAACATCGCCGACCCCTATGTTATATTTATTAACCCCTAATCTGCCCCCCACAACGTCGCCGACACCTACCTACACTTATTAACCCCTAATCTGCCGAGCGGACCTGAGCGCTACTATAATAAAGTTATTAACCCCTAATCCGCCTCACTAACCCTATCATAAATAGTATTAACCCCTAATCTGCCCTCCCTAACATCGCCGACACCTACCTTCAATTATTAACCCCTAATCTGCCGACCGGAGCTCACCGCTATTCTAATAAATGTATTAACCCCTAAAGCTAAGTCTAACCCTAACACTAACACCCCCCTAAGTTAAATATAATTTTTATCTAACGAAATAAATTAACTCTTATTAAATAAATGATTCCTATTTAAAGCTAAATACTTACCTGTAAAATAAATCCTAATATAGCTACAATATAAATTACATTTATATTATAGCTATTTTAGGATTAATATTTATTTTACAGGTAACTTTGTATTTATTTTAACCAGGTACAATAGCTATTAAATAGTTAATAACTATTTAATAGTTACCTAGTTAAAATAATTACAAATTTACCTGTAAAATAAATCCTAACCTAAGTTATAATTAAACCTAACACTACCCTATCAATAAAATAATTAAATAAACTACCTACAATTACCTACAATTAACCTAACACTACACTATCAATAAATTAATTAAACACAAATGCTACAAATAAATACAATTAAATAAACTATCTAAAGTACAAAAAATAAAAAAGAACTAAGTTACAGAAAATAAAAAAATATTTACAAACATAAGAAAAATATTACAACAATTTTAAACTAATTACACCTACTCTAAGCCCCCTAATAAAATAACAAAGACCCCCAAAATAAAAAATTCCCTACCCTATTCTAAAATACAAAAATTACAAGCTCTTTTACCTTACCAGCCCTGAACAGGGCCCTTTGCGGGGCATGCCCCAAGAATTTCAGCTCTTTTGCCTGTAAAAAAAAAACATACAATACCCCCCCCCCCAACATTACAACCCACCACCCACATACCCCTAATCTAACCCAAACCCCCCTTAAATAAACCTAACACTAAGCCCCTGATGATCTTCCTACCTTGTCTTCACCATGCCAGGTTCACCGATCCGTCCTGGCTCCAAGATCTTCATCCAACCCAAGCGGGGGTTGGCGATCCATAATCCGGTGCTCCAAAGTCTTCCTCCTATCCGGCAAGAAGAGGACATCCGGACCGGCAAACATCTTCTCCAAGCGGCATCTTCTATGTTCTTCCATCCGATGACGACCGGCTCCATCTTGAAGACCTCCAGCGCGGATCCATCCTCTTCTTCCGACGACTAGACGACGAATGACGGTTCCTTTAAGGGACGTCATCCAAGATGGCGTCCCTCGAATTCCGATTGGCTGATAGGATTCTATCAGCCAATCGGAATTAAGGTAGGAATATTCTGATTGGCTGATGGAATCAGCCAATCAGAATCAAGTTCAATCCGATTGGCTGATCCAATCAGCCAATCAGATTGAGCTCGCATTCTATTGGCTGTTCCGATCAGCCAATACAATGCGAGCTCAATCTGATTGGCTGATTGGATCAGCCAATCGGATTGAACTTGATTCTGATTGGCTGATTCCATCAGCCAATCAGAAAATTCCTACCTTAATTCCGATTGGCTGATAGAATCCTATCAGCCAATCGGAATTCGAGGGACGCCATCTTGGATGACGTCCCTTAAAGGAACCGTCATTCGTCGTCTAGTCGTCGGAAGAAGAGGATGGATCCGCGCTGGAGGTCTTCAAGATGGAGCCGGTCGTCATCGGACGGAAGAACATAGAAGATGCCGCTTGGAGAAGATGTTTGCCGGTCCGGATGTCCTCTTCTTGCCGGATAGGAGGAAGACTTTGGAGCACCGGATTATGGATCGCCAACCCCCGCTTGGGTTGGATGAAGATCTTGGAGCCAGGACGGATCGGTGAACCTGGCATGGTGAAGACAAGGTAGGAAGATCATCAGGGGCTTAGTGTTAGGTTTATTTAAGGGGGGTTTGGGTTAGATTAGGGGTATGTGGGTGGTGGGTTGTAATGTTGGGGGGGGGGTATTGTATGTTTTTTTTTTACAGGCAAAAGAGCTGAAATTCTTGGGGCATGCCCCGCAAAGGGCCCTGTTCAGGGCTGGTAAGGTAAAAGAGCTTGTAATTTTTGTATTTTAGAATAGGGTAGGGAATTTTTTATTTTGGGGGTCTTTGTTATTTTATTAGGGGGCTTAGAGTAGGTGTAATTAGTTTAAAATTGTTGTAATATTTTTCTTATGTTTGTAAATATTTTTTTATTTTCTGTAACTTAGTTCTTTTTTATTTTTTGTACTTTAGATAGTTTATTTAATTGTATTTATTTGTAGCATTTGTGTTTAATTAATTTATTGATAGTGTAGTGTTAGGTTAATTGTAGGTAATTGTAGGTAGTTTATTTAATTATTTTATTGATAGGGTAGTGTTAGGTTTAATTATATCTTAGGTTAGGATTTATTTTACAGGTAAATTTGTAATTATTTTAACTAGGTAACTATTAAATAGTTATTAACTATTTAATAGCTATTGTACCTGGTTAAAATAAATACAAAGTTACCTGTAAAATAAATATTAATCCTAAAATAGCTATAATATAAATGTAATTTATATTGTAGCTATATTAGGATTTATTTTACAGGTAAGTATTTAGCTTTAAATAGGAATCATTTATTTAATAAGAGTTAATTTATTTCGTTAGATAAAAATTATATTTAACTTAGGGGGGTGTTAGTGTTAGGGTTAGACTTAGCTTTAGGGGTTAATACATTTATTAGAATAGCGGTGAGCTCCGGTCGGCAGATTAGGGGTTAATAATTGAAGGTAGGTGTCGGCGATGTTAGGGAGGGCAGATTAGGGGTTAATACTATTTATGATAGGGTTAGTGAGGCGGATTAGGGGTTAATAACTTTATTATAGTAGCGCTCAGGTCCGCTCGGCAGATTAGGGGTTAATAAGTGTAGGTAGGTGTCGGCGACGTTGTGGGGGGCAGATTAGGGGTTAATAAATATAACATAGGGGTCGGCGATGTTAGGGCAGCAGATTAGGGGTACATAGGGATAACGTAGGTGGCGGCGGTTTACGGAGCGGCAGATTAGGGGTTAAAAGTGTAATGCAGGGGTCAGCGATAGCGGGGGGCGGCAGATTAGGGGTTAATAAGTGTAAGGTTAGGGGTGTTTAGACTCGGGGTACATGTTAGAGTGTTAGGTGCAGACGTAGGAAGTGTTTCCCCATAGGAAACAATGGGGCTGCGTTAGGAGCTGAACGCTGCTTTTTTGCAGGTGTTAGGTTTTTTTTCAGCTCAAACAGCCCCATTGTTTCCTATGGGAGAATCGTGCACGAGCACGTTTTTGAGGCCGGCCGCGTCCGTAAGCAACTCTGGTATCGAGAGTTGTATTTGCGGTAAAAATGCTCTACGCTCCTTTTTTGGAGCCTAACGCAGCATTTGTTTGAACTCTCGATACCAGAGTTAAATTTATGGTGCGGCCAGAAAAAAACCCGCGGAGCGTTAACAGCCCTTTTACCGCCAAACTCCAAATCTAGCCGTAAGTGTTTAATGAACCTTTAAGACATAACTTATGCTAAGAATTAAAGAACCATTAAAGGGACAGTAAAGTCAAAATTAAACTTTCATAATTCAGAGCATGCAATTTTAAATAACTTTCACATTTACTTCTGTTGTCAAAAGTGTTTTGTTCTCTTGGTGTCTTTTACTAAATAGTAAAACAAGGTAGGCTCATAAGATCTCAGGAGTGTGCATGTGTTTTTATTACTCTATGGCAGCAGTGTTTTGCAACATTGTATAACAAAGCTGCAAATAATGTTGCAAAAGTTTAATTTTGACTTTACTGTTCCTTTAATTATAGTAGCATTGCATAATCAACAAGTGCATAACAAAAAGACACTACAAATAATTTATTCAATTTTCAGTTTCCCTGTATCATGTGACAGCCTTTAGCCAATCACAGACTCGTATATGAATACACCGTGAACTCAGTAGAAGCTGATGCATCAGAAAGTGTGCATATAGAAAGAATTGATAATGGAAGTAAATTTGAAAGTCTCTTAAAACTGTGTTCTCTATTTTAATCACGAAAGTTTAATTTTGACTTTAGTGTCCTTTTAAAACACAGGCATCTAGTAAATCCAGTAACGAAACCAAGGGTATTTTAGCTTGAAAGGGACATGCATAAGGCTATCCTAAGGAAAAAGTAACATATAATATGGGTAGACTTGATGGGCCTTTTTGGTTCTTATCTACCGTCAAATTCTATGTTTTTATGTTATACCTAACAAAAATCTATCATGCTTATGAAAAGAGTAGAATTTAAACATGTTTTAAATATTTATTTTATTTTTCCTGGAAAAATAAGTAAAAGCTGTATAAATTAAAATTAAAACAGATACATCAGTATCAGTTGTGAACTTCCTGGTCATGTGCATTGGTTGATAGGTTGTGTGGAAACTAGAGAGGGGGGACACACATGTGAAATTCTGACAAGAAAATGTTGGTTTATTCAGACAGAATCCAATCTCAGTCCATTGCCTTTCTTTTCCTTTCAGGTTTCTAGTCTCTTCAAGGACGGTACTATTGGAACTGATATCAATATTGTGGTTGTAAGTCTACTCCTTTTAGATGAAGAACCAGTAAGTTTTTAAGATATTTTACTATACATTCATTATAGCAATGACGGAGGTTAAACACATATATCTGTTCAAGCACCTTAAAGCGTTTTTTTTTTTTTTTTTTTTACACCAACTTTATTGATTCCGAAATAGAGACAATATTTTTTTCACTATCTTATGGAGTTGCAGCTCCCATATACAGTGTAAATTAAGTTCTTCTAACATAAATTGTCATACAAACGATAAACAACAAAAAAGAAAAAAAAGAGAAAAACATAAACATGATATCCTAACTAATTAGAAGCTCTTCCACTAATATCTCATGAATGTTCTTTCCTATTAAGGAACACAGTATCGTCATACCATATATTAACATCATATATTCATGTTACTGAGATACATTTTCTGCAATATATTAAGTTTCTAGTTAATGCTATTGTACCTCTACCTCCCACAATATCTCACGTATATAAGACTCAGACTGTGTTCTAGAGAGAAAAATATATAAACACCCCTCCATGACCCCCCCCTCTCTCCCCAGGAGTCCAGGGTCCGCTCTATCCTCTATAATAACTGAACCACTGGCCTTCTGGTATTCATCCAATGCTGTGGAAGAGAACCTTCCAAAACTGACTCTTGAAAAACCTTTGATTTCATGAAAATATCAAGGAATTGTAGCTGGGCTGGTGCTGACCAAGCTAAAATGTTTTTTCTATTTGGAAAAAAACAACTTAATATGCATTTTAGAAAGTAAACCCGTATCATGCATCTCTATTGTCATTTGTAAATGAAGCTTATCGACTAATTAATTGATGCTGGGAGGTGCTGTTGCTTTCCAGCCTTAAGTATTAAATTCCGTACAGCTAATATAGTCATATTGATCAATGTTTGCTCTCCAGTGTTAGGACAATCACTGTAAAAAAAAAACATGAGTACTAGTAAAAGATATCTTATTATCCAAAAGTGTATTTAACCAAAAATTTACTTTATTCCATAGTTGTCTGATTTTTGGAAAGGACCACTTGTAATACATAATATCCGCCAACTCCACTTGACATTTAGTACATTTACTTTGTTGTTTATTTTTAGTCCACTTATAGATCCTATTTGGGGTAAGGTAATAATTATTTACTAATTTGAGTTGAGATTCTTTCCAGCTAATTACTTTTGTTGCCATCTCTGATTGTCTAACACTTTTTATTATATCTTGTTCCGTTATTATCGGGAAGAGTTTTATATTAATTTAAACATTCATTATAGGAATGATGGAGGTTAAACACATATATCAGTTCAAGCTACTAAAAGCGTTTTTTTTTATTGTTCCTCTATGTTCCTTTAACTCCTAGATGCCGTTAGGATATTCCAGGTCGTCCTAAAAGCGCTGGGCTTTAATGCCTTTAAGACGGCATGGAACATCCTAACTTTTTCGACATCCTGATCTCCTCCTTGTAGAAACTCCAGTGGATTTGACTGGGGAACGTTCCTAGCAATGCATTCAGTCCACCAGGAGCCAATCAATGTTGTTTGGAGTCACATGATCTCAGTCACGATCATGTGACATCCTGTCTCCACTTTTGTTTACATTCCAAACTTGAACAGTTGCCTCCATTCTGAAGGGGTTAAAGAGCCAATAAAGTTAAAAAATTTAATTTTTTAATTTGTTAGATTATGTGATTTTATCACTACTGACACTGCAACTTATCTGTCACTCCCAAGCTGTACTTTAACTAGGTGTTTTGTGAGAGTTAAACACATGCAGTTACAGTAGTGCTAAAATGATATTCTCTAGTGAATTACAGCATGTATTTTTTGCCGTATAATGTCCCTTTAAGTATAAACTGTAAAAATGCAAAATTATACAGTAACATAAAGACTGGAATTTATCCATTGTCTTTTTAATGATCTCAGCTTTGTATTAGTGAGAATTAATGTCAGATATTTGCAGACTTATATTTGAAAGCATGTTTG
Source organism: Bombina bombina (assembly GCF_027579735.1). Classification (NCBI taxonomy): domain Eukaryota; kingdom Metazoa; phylum Chordata; class Amphibia; order Anura; family Bombinatoridae; genus Bombina; species Bombina bombina. The sequence goes on from NC_069499.1 coordinate 893,757,828, forward strand.
TTTATTTTGCTTTTGTTCCAGCAGAACTGCTCCTTGTCTAGTTTACATACTACTAGATCAGTATATTATAATTATAGAGAAATATAATTGTTGCATGTTATTGCCAATAGAAACAACATACCTGCCAGCATTTGTTCCTTTTTTATGAGGGACTCAGGAGCTTAAAGGGAGGCATTGCTCTTTTGTGGTCGGGGACGTGTCAGGAGTGGTGGAGTCACAGGTGGATAGTGGGCGGGATTATAGACATGTCTGTTTAGTCAGTGGGTGTGCCTGGGTGGTACATAGCTATGTCTGGGTGGTCTGTGGGAGAGGCTAAGGGATATCTTTCAAATTAGGACATATGGCTGTTTCAGAGGGCCTTAGAATAGAGCTTAGAATTATGGACTATGCCTCTCAAATAGGAATACTTGGGAGGCCTGGAAACAGCACAAACAACAGTCCAGAATATGTGTAATGATTGTCTCATTTATTAAAGGATCTTTTTTTTTTGTGTTGCATCTAAAACTGGGCATTTTAAAATGTAATACAGTGTTTTTATTTATTGAATTATTTATTTTTGTAAAATGGATGTCCCTGTACTGAGAAAATAAATGTTATATGATTCACTGTCTGCTTATGAGCCAGTGAGCAAACAGGTCTCAAGCTGCCAAACTGTCCTTATTTGAGAGGAAAATTCCCTAATTCCAAGCTCTGTAATATTTGTATGAGGCAGGCATATGTCCCTATTTGCAGAATTTTCATTTGCCCCACCCACAGGCTACACAGACACACCCATAAGCCACACAAACAAGCACACTCACAGCCCAGACATGCACATGATCCAATCATGAATCTGTCTCTTCCCAACACGGACACAAATGTTGGGAGGTATAAGTTGCATTTCCTGTTAGATTAACAATCAAAATTAACAGCTTTAACTTACCAATTTTGCAACAAAAATAGTAAATAAATAAATAAAAATAATAGAATATTTTTTAAGTTTTTAAAATAGTGTTCTTTTATATGAGTTTTCTGGCCAGTGCTGTTATGCCCAAGCGATAAGGGGTTTAACAGGTTTGCTTGAGCACAAATTAATTTAACACTCGTCAAGATAGCGTGACTTCTGAGCTATGGTTAACTGTTATGCTCTAATAAAAAGTTGCACAAAAAACATCAAAAATACATTTAACAGTACAGTTACACATTGCAATAAAAAGTTATAAGGGCTCAAAGATATGAGGTTTTAGGAATTAGAAAAGAAAAGGACTGCAAGGGGCTTTAAGAGCTACATACATAGACATGTCTAAATAAATATATATATATATATATATATATATATATATATATATATATATATATATATATAAATTCATTAAAATTATGGGGGGTGATAAAAAACTGAAAATAAAATCCTCCATGTCTCAAAATTAAATCAATGTAAATATTTGCATAGGAAATTAGCACACCTAGGCAAGTATCCCTGCTTGCTTTTCCCCAGAAATTCCTAATATACAATGTTACCATTGCACAAGAGAATTGTGGGTAAGATATGGAAATTAAATATGCAAATTCTCTGTTTTTTTGCTTCAAAATATTGTTTTGACACAGCAATCCTTTTAACAGGATTTTTACAACAAACTAGAAATCACTCACTAGACAAGCCTGTTTCATTCTTTTTGGAACTCATCAATAGGAGATAGATTTCTGGTTGCTGCATTGGTAAAGCTATTTTCATGGTTAAACCAAAATTCATTAAAATTATGGGGGGAGATAAAAAACTGAAATTAAAATCCTCCATGTCTCAAAATTAAATCAATGTAAATATTTGCATAGGAAATTAGCACACCTAGGCAAGTATCCCTGCTTGCTTTTCCCCAGAAATTCTTAATATACAATGTTACCATTGCACAAGAGAATTGTGGGTAAGATATGCAAATTAAATATGCAAATTCTCAGTTTTTTTGCTTCAAAATACTGTTTTGACACAGCGATCCTTTTAACAGGATTTTTACAGCAAACTAGAAATCACTCACTAGACAAGCCTAATTTGCATATCTTACCCACAATTCTCTTGTGCAATAGTAGCATTGTATATTAAGAATTTTTGGGGAAAGGCAAGCGGGGATACTTGCCTAGGTGTGCTAATTTCCTATGCAAATATTTACATTGATTTAATTTTGAGACATGGAGGATTATAATTTCAGTTTTTTATCTCCCCCCATAATTTTAATGAATTTTGGTTTAACCATGAAAATAGCTTTACCATTGCAGCAACCAGAAATCTATCTCCTACTGATGAGTTCCAAAAAGAACGAAACAGGATTGTCTAGTGAGTGATTTCTAGTTTGCTGTAAAAATCCTGTTAAAAGGATCTCTGTGTCAAAACAGTATTTTGAAGCAAAAAACTGAGAATTTGCATATTTAATTTGCATATCTTACCCACAATTCTCTTGTGCAATGGTAACATTGTATATTAAGAATTTCTGGGGAAAAGCAAGCGTGGATACTTGCCTAGGTGTGCTAATTTCCTATGCAAATATTTACATTGATTTATTTATTTATTTATATATATATATATATATATATATATATATATATATAGGGCTGGGCGATATATGGGAGGGGGGATTTAAAAAAAAACGCGATTTCAATTTAATCGCAAATTTCATAATTTTTCAATAAAAAGTTTATTTAACACTACAGAATCTTAAAGTACATGCTTCCTAATGTCCAATGCACTCTGGAAGCATACAAATACAAACCACATGTATATATATATATATATATATATATATATATATATATATATATATATATATATATATATATAATTTTTCTTTTTTTAAACATTTTATCTTGACTGAAAATGAGCCCTGCTCCTGTGCAGGAATCCAATACAGGCAAATAGCAGTAGGGATGGGGGCTGCTCCTTTCAGAAATGCTGTGCCTTGCTGATATCAGATACATTGTAGATTCAGCTAATAGCAGAGGGGACTTCAGATTTAGCCTTTTTGGCAGCCGTGGGGTTAACTGCATCTGCTATGTATTTGAGCCATTTCTCAGAGAGCAGGAGATTATGTGGGAGGTTCCATAATGTTTACATACCCTAAGTTTCAGAATGCAGACGTCCCTAGGGGGAAATATAAGTAAGTGGCTTTCCCTCCTCTTCACCCTTCTGCAGGGGCTCTTCTTTTAGACTTCTATAGATTGATTGGCTGCTACTGCGATCACAAACAGAAAGTGAAAGTTAAAACAGCCATTTTACAAATGTGTGCTAAAAGCAACCACTAGATGGAGCTGGTTTGCAAGAAATCACATACAAATCAATGCAGTACAGACACATCTGAAGATTTATTTATTTTTTAAATCGCGTACTCTTGCAGTTTTAAAACCGTGGCAAATTATCGCGGTTTAAAACCGCATCCGCAATTTTTGGTGCAGCCCTAATATATATATATATATATATTTATATTTATGTGTTTTACTGTACATATTTCACATTCCAATGATCTTCACTTACAGGATAATTGTATTTTTATCAATGAATACACATTTCTCTCTCTCTCTCTCTCTCTTTCTTTCTCTCTCTCTCTCTCTCTCTCTCTCTCTCTCTCTCTATATATATATATATATATATATATATAAATATATATATATATGTGTGTATTTTACATGAACAGTATCAGATATATATATAATTATATATTTAATATTAAAAATACATTATTTTCTAAGAACATTGGAATTTAAAATATGCATTTTGCTGTTCGTGTTTCTCAGTTTAGATCTTAACAAGGTCGAATTTAGGGTGCATGAAAACTTAGGCACGTTATTAAAACATTACATATAAAAAAATGACAAAAAATAATATAAATTATTAACAGTAAAACTGCTTTTTTAAAGCTAGATTGTGAGGGGAGCTCTAATTTTTAATAATCAGTGGCAATATCTATAAAATCCCTATAGGTATAATGGAACATACTATAAATATATTTTCACATGTATGTCAGAATTAACCATTTTTCTAAATTTCAATATAAATCAGGGTAAAGGTTTTCCTGTTATTGTGAATAATTATTTTTCTCCCCTTTTGTTAGGCAGGATTAACTATCAATCATCATGCGGATCAATCATTAAACAATTTTTGTCAGTGGCAGTCTTCTCTCACGGGAAAAAATGGAAAACGACATGACCATGCTATATTATTAACAGGATTAGATATTTGCTCCTGGAAAAATGAACCATGTGATACTTTGGGTAAATAAACTTTCCTATGAAATTTCAAAGTGTCTGATCAACAGGGTACACATTAATTAACAGTAATTAATATTGTCTGATTAAATGGAAATAGAATATTCTGATTTAATGTAAATTTGCAAACTGCAACGTTTATGTTTTATATTAAACATATTAACAGAGTTCATGCATTTAATGTTAGACTCTTTTATGACCCATGTTTTTCTGTTTGTGCTCAGGTTTTGCACCTATTAATGGGATGTGTAGCAAATACAGAAGTTGTACCATTAATGAAGACACAGGCCTGGGTTTAGCTTTTACTATTGCTCACGAGTCTGGCCACAAGTAAGTAATAATACCATTAAATAGGATAATTAAATACAATAGAAAAGTTTAATAACATATGTTGAAGAGCAAATAGTTCACAGATCATATACTTATGTGATTGGCTGTTGGTTGTTATGTGATACATAGGACAGGGTAATGAAAGGAATTTGAAATTCCTGAAAAATGTCTGCTGCTCATTTAAAACATTTTTGAATTGTCTATTTATTTTACATTTGTTGATTATTATTATTATTATCAGGTATTTGTAGAGCACTGTGGAATGTGTCGGTGCTCTACAAATACCTGATGATAATAATAATAATAATCAACAAATGTAAAATAAATATACAATTCGATAACATTTCAAATGAGCAGCAGACATTTTTCAGGAATTTAAAATTCCTTTCATTACCCTGTCTTATGTATCACATGACAACCATCAGCCAATCAAATAAGTATATGATCTGTGAATTATTTGCTCTTCAACATATGTTACCAAGAGAGTGAACTTGATAATGGATTTTTTTTAAAATTGCATGGAAGTTTAATTAACTTATTGATTAGAGATAAATAGTATGGGGCTAAATAAAATGCAAATATAAAAATATAAATATATGGAGTTCATTAAAGGGACATTAAATTTAAAATAAAATCCACCATACAATTTTTAATTAAGCACATAAAAAAAAATAATTTTACATTTATACCTTAATTTCCCGCTTTTCCAGCAATTTACCTCACCTCTGTCATGATGCTTGATGAAAGAGGTTCGAATGCATACTACATGCCCATGCAGAAATAATCCAGCTAGCAGATTGCAAAAATCAGTGCACAAGCTCATTTACATCTAGTGTTTACATTGGGCACACCAAATTTCAGGACTGTGCTCTGAGTGGGACGAGAGTGGCTCCCGTCCCTGGCCCCGCAATTTGTGGTGCCCAACATTTCCTGTATTTTATTTATGAAGAAGTGTTTATAGAATGATTGATGTAGCCAACAATCAGCAAGTGCTACCCAGGGTGCTAAACCAAAAATGGAGAACAAAAAAAAAATTGTTAATAGGAGTAAATTAGAAAGTTGCATGCTCTATCTGAATCATGAAAGAAAACAAATTGGGTTTCATAACTCTTTAAGTATATCCTGATCTTGTTTCACAAAATGCATTGGTAACTATTCCGTAGTGTAGTGTAGGGAGACAGTGAAATTTGTGGGAAAATAGGGAAAGTGGTTATGTAGAAGAAGGGTAAAAGGAAACAAATAGAAGGAAAAGCTAAGGAAAAGGAAAAGAGGTTGACTATGACACCTTATTGCCAATCAAATAAGATATGTTCTTGAATATATTTGTTTACATTTGTTTATAGTATCATCCTTTTTATTAAAGTGTGACACTTCTCTTTTTTATAGTTTCGGGATGATTCATGATGGTGAAGGAAATCCATGCAGAAAGAGTGAAGGTAGCATTATGTCTCCAACACTAACTGGAAACAATGGTGTCTTCTCATGGTCTGCATGTAGTAGACAATACCTGAGGAAGTTTCTTAGGTGAGAATCCATTATCATCCACTAAAAATAATTCCTATATGAATTTACAACATAGCAAGACATTTTCTACAATCTTTGGTGTTCCAATTCACAAAAAAATGTATATGCACTCAATTCCAGTACGTTCTTTCTGATTATTATTAATATTGGAAGTTGACTACAATTAAAGTTCCAAATTGTTGCTCCTGGGACTTTTAAATGTTTAAACATACTACGCGTTTTGCTACCCCATTTACATCTTAACGTTCTCTGGATAATTGGTGAGATCAACAAAATGGATAATTATGACTGTATCAAAAATGCCTTATTAGAGTATGTAGTAAAATATATTATCCAATCTTCACGTATATCATAATAAAATATATAAACCCAGCACCTTTAATAGTATGCAAAAAAATATTTTATTTAAATCTATGTGCAAAATAGCCAAAGATCCAGTAATCAATATAATAATTACAGGGGCCCCAAACCATTCACTCAAACTATCATTCTCCCTTCATACTGCATAAAAAATATGTAAAAAAAAAAGATACAGATAAGGAAGGTCTAAAAGGCATAGTCAGGATAATAGAGGTCAGTCCAGGCAGCAGGTATCATAAACGGGGTTCAGGCCAAAGGTCAAAACCAGGAAGTCAAATAGTAGGAAGAGAATCAGGACAAGGTACAATGTTTTGTTATTCAGGTAAACTGGCAAAATAACTCAGCAATAAGCCAGGGCTCAAACTGGAATTTATACCTACAAAGGCCGCCCCCTGTATCCCAGGCAACAAAGGCCTAAAATACCAAGTACCCAATTAGGAAGCGGAAAAGAGAGAGTTGTGTCACTAGGATTCCTCACACTGATGGAAAGCACCTGAGACAATCCTCCATGCCCAAGTGCAAAACAGAAAGAGAAGCAGTCTGCTAGGAACGAACAGCAGCATCAATAGCTTGTTCTATGGCCCCGTTGCCACCTGGGAGTAGATTCTTTCTGCCCAATTGTGCTTTTCACAGAGGAAAAATTTCCTGTAGTATATAAGTCTGATCCCGCCAACATGGTCAGTCCAGCCCCGAAATACCAGGCAATTCTCCTCTGAACAAGGAACATGACAACCCCAGATGATCGTTTCAGCCTTCTTTGGGCCTCGTCAGTGAGGTGCAGCCATATCCCTCTAAGCACAATGGGTAAGGAATCCATGTTTGGTTTCCCCCATCACCCTTAGGGAGACTATCCCCAGGGTCATATTTACATATGCAAAACAGAAAGAGAAGCAGTCTGCCAGGAACGAACAGCAGCATCAATAGCTTGTTCTATGGCCCGGTTGCCACCTGGGAGTAGCTTCTTTCTGCCCAATTGTGCTTTTCACAGAGGAAAAATTTCCTGTAGTATATCAGTCTGATCCCGCCAACATGTTCAGTCCAGCCCTGAAATACCAGGCAATTCTCCTCTGAACAAGGAACATGACAACCCCAGATGATCATTTCAGCCTCCTTTGGGCCTCGTCAGTGAGGTGCAGCCATATCCCTCTAAGCACATTGGGCAAGGAGTCCACGTCTGGTTTCCCCCATCACCCTTAGGGAGGCTATCCCCAGGGTCATATTTACATATGCAAAACAGAAATAGAAGCAGTCTGCCAGGAACAAACAGCAGCATCAATACCTTGTTCTATGGCCCGGTTGTCACCTGGGAGTAGTTTCTTTCTGTGCTTTTCACAGAGGAAAACTTTCTTGTAGTATATCAGTCTGATCCCGCCAACATGGTCAGTCCAGCCCCGAAATACCAGGCAATTATCCTCTGAACAAGGAACATGAAAACCACAGACAAACGTTTTTTTTTTATTTATGAAAATTATGACGCTTAGAGAAGTCTCGCTAAGTGTGCTGCGGGAATACAGACGTGGACCCGTTGCCCAATGTGCCTAGAGGGATATAGCTTCACCTCACTGGTGAGGCCCACAATAGGCCGAAACGTACGTCTGGGGTTTTGCTGGTTCTCTCGTTCAGAGAGGGATTGCCTGGTATTTCAGGGCTTGACTGTACTGTGAGGTCAGGATCAAACTGATATGCTTCAGGAAAATTCTTCTCTGTGAAAGGCACATGTTGAGCAAAAAGAGGTTGCTTCTTGTTTGGTAACTAGCTATAGAACAAGCTATTATGCTATTGTTGGTTCCCAGGTTGAGCGCTTCTCTCTTTTTAATTACTAGAATACCAAGTACCCAATGAGGAAGCAGAAAAGATTCTTCACACTGATGGAAAGCACCGACACAATCCTCCGTGCACATGCGCGCCCACCTGCACACACACGAACGCCAAGGCATGCCCTTGAGCACATCCACGCGCAAGCGCCCTAAAGCACAACTGTAGTGCCAGGCGCTATCACAGCCATGGATGAAACCTGTGACGGCATCCTCCGCCTTACCCATCGGCGAACAGTTAGGGGGGCACCCCTGGTCCCATGACAGAGCCCCCCACCAAGGAGTGGCCTCCGGATGCAAACCCAGGAAGGCCTGTCAGGATGTCTCCGATGGAAGGCATGCACCTTGGCAGCATCATGGAGATTACCAACAGGTTCCCAGGAACGTTCCTCGGGACCATATCCTTTCCAATGGACAAGATACTCCAGACGTCCCTGTCTCTTAAGGAAGTATCTTGGACTTCAAATTTTTCATCGTTATTCACCAGTACACGAGGAAGAGGAACTGCCACCCAATTTGGATAAGGATTAACAGAAAAGGGTTTTATCAATGATACATGGAAAACAGAATGTATCTTAAGGGAGTCAGGGAGTTGTAACTGAACAGCAACTAAGTTTATCCCCTTGTTTATGGAAAAAGGGCCAAGAAAATGAGGTCCAAGTTTTTTAGTTGGGCATGCTAATCGAAGGTGTCTGGTGGCTAACCATACCTTATCACCTACATTGTATGTGGGGGAAGATTTTCGTTTACGGTCAGCCTGGATCTTTTGTTGCTGTTGGGCAATGGTTAGTTGCTGATGAAGGTTGCGGAGTAGAGCTCTGAGGTTGTGTAGATGGGTGGACACATCAGGTACAAGAATAAGGGATGGAAGATCAGGGAAAGAAGGTAGATGGCACCCATAGTTTGCATAGAAGGGGCTCAAGCCGTAGATGAATGTCTTTGATTGTTATATGCATATTCAGCAAGGGGTAAATGTTCCTTCAAATCATTTTGTAGATGGGACGAATAGCAGCGTAGATACTGTTCAAGGGTTTGGTTGGTCCGTTCTGACCCTTTTGAAGCCTCTGTCCGAATAGATGGATGAGATACTCCAAATGTTAGTTAAAGGTCTTTTTTCATATCTGAGGGATTCTCATCACTTATTGGAATTTTTGGAGAAAATAGTATGGCAGGACGGACACAGTTGGGTAGTAATTGATGTTGTATCTCTTTAAACAGTTATTCCACGCTGCACAGGTATATCAGTGGTTAAGTTTTTCTTGAACAAATTTACAAATGATAATACTGATATAGTCATGTACATATGCTCTGTTCTGAAGTTCCTCCTCACACATAATTTCTTCCTATTTGATTATATATTTTATTTTCTGTGCTGCGGCACTGCAATGGGGGCAAAATATGCCCCATCATTTGCCAATTTGTATCTACGTTTCTGGGAGATTAAATATATTTTTGACCATAATAACCCTTTTGTGGATAGCATTTTGTTTTATAGGAGGTTCGTTGACTATTTGATTCTGATTTTCAGTGAACCTCTAGATGATGAGGTTTTTAATAGGTTTTTGGATTATGTTAACCAGAATGACACACAACTAAGATTTGTGGGAGTTTTTAGTGCCAACAAAATTAACTTTCTGGATGTGATACTGAGAGGTGATGGGAAAAGAAATGTAGTAGTTTTTCAAACATTTTGTAAACCCAGTGCTGGGAATACAGTCTTTTATGCTAGTTCATGCCATCCCCATAACCTAATCCATGCAATACCCAGGGGGCAGTTTATCAGGCTAAGAAGGAACACCATGGATTTGGATGTGTACATGCAACAATCTATGGATCTATGTGAAAGGCTAGAAGCAAGGGGATATGATCGTCAAAAAACTAAATGCAGCAAGGATGGAAATCAGTAATTTTCAAGCGTCAATAAAGACAAAAAATACTAAAGAAGGGGGAACTTCTGGGCAGCGTCCATGTTCAGATGCACAACTGTATGCTGCTCCAGATTTCCAACAATTTTCCTTAATTAATGAATTCTAAATGTGCTACCTATAATTTAAAGAATAGATCTGAGATCTTCTACAGAAGACAAACCTAATATTGAAGGAAATCACTGCTGGCATCAGTGCTCTGAGCCACTTTGAGGTCTTGGCCTGCACAATACCCCCACAGCAGGGTACCTCAGGGCCCTGTCGTTAGGAAGCACACTTTGGGCTTGTAATCCCCAAAAACATTTAAAATAACCAGCAACACTGAGCTTAGCTATTGCTTGTCGCTTCAGACTTGTGTAAGTAGTTCTTTTGACAAGATAGCACAGATGGTGGCCACGTGGGAAGAAGAACTGCTTCTGATCCTGGAAATCCACTTTATTAAAATGGAGCACTCATTGGTAACAGCCTTTCAGCATACCTCATGCAGCAACCCGGCTGATAGCAATGAGTGTCTCGCAATTACTGAGATTACAGAGCCATGTGGAGAACCTTTGGCGGATCACTGCAGTGAAGCCGACTGGTCATATGTGTCCAACATTACAGAAGATATGGCTTCACCAAGGGACACCATGTCTGCTGCAGATGAATGCTCGACAAGAGAAGCACTGCAACTTAGGTCACAAACATCAAAACCACTTCTTAATACTCTAAAGGTTGACGGTCTCATATTTATGGATATCTACATTGAAAGACAACCGGAGACACCTCTAAGCATTTTGCAGATCCAAGCTTTATTGTACAGTAACAAAGCGACCTATATTAAACTGCCTATACATCTTTTTCTGAACATACTTCATGGAGGGACATACATGACAGATATATTTCCACATACTCTCATTTTTGGACCCATCCTTGGTAATTTTATACACCTTGCCTCATGTATGGTATCAACTGGGGTGGGTTAAAGAGAACACTCTGTATTATGTATAAACCCTGCCTAGTTCCAAGATAATCGATCAGGCAGACTTTATTTGTGGACAGCAGCACTAGAAGGAGAACTCTGTGTTATAAGTTAGCTAAAGTTTTATTACTACTTGTTCCTCTATATACGTGTTCCATAACTGTGAGTAGTTACTGTTTTTCTATTCTAATGCCGATAATTTTTTATATAGTATTCTATTTCTATTAATATAACCACCAATCAGCTTTACTGCATGTAGGTGCTGAATCGCTAAGTTGATTGTTGTTTAGTAATGTAAGTTTGCATGTTTTCTACAACGAGGTCTTATTATATCTACACTGAAGGGTCTGACTCTTTAACTCCAAGTTCATTTTTTATTTGCTGCACATCCATTAGTATATAACTTTTACTACACACTATGAAAGAGTTAACTGCCTACTAGACCCTTACTCCTAAACGCTTCATGTTAGTTATCCAGCTATTTTAATTATTAGAGGTATATGAGCAGACATGCTAGATCAGGAGCAGGCATACCTAACTTATTACCCATTACAAGGGTAACCAATTTCTCTGGGTAATCCAGGTGAATAGTTTGATGTGGGAGATTCTTTATGTATATAAGCAGGTTGTCACTTGATGATCATATGCAAGCATAATTCCTTGTTCTCCCTGTCTTGCTGTCTGCGGCCAAGACAGCGGGTCAGACATTTCATATCTCCAAATATACATCACCCTCTGTACCAACCATATTCTTGCTGGGTAAATATATTGCACCTAAATTTGCACTTCCCTATGAGCTCAGACAGTAAACATCTGACATCCTTATCATAAAGCTGAGCATATGAAATCCTATCCATGGATAGTGCCCTATATCAGCAACTACGCTATAGCTTTTGAGTGATGAGATCAGTGGTAGGAAAATAACTACTCATAGCTGATCTCCACTGATCACTACTAGATATTAAAGACATAGATCATGGTTTAGACTTGGTGTAAAACTTTACTCACAATACCTCTGAATGTGCTACACCTCAATGTTCAGGTTATTTTTTATTTAGTTATTCATTTGAACAGATATTCCATAAGATAAGTAAAGCGATTTGTAAGTCTCCCTCTGAGCTCCGGTGCTACGTTCCCTAAATATTGGGTTTTCTAGATTTATCTATTACAGACTCAGGTTGAAGTATATATTTTGAGTTTAGTGGTGACCATGTGTTTCTTGTTTATACAGCATAGCATCTGGTATAAGATTATACATTTCTCCCTTATTTTTTTAATTTTTTAAGCACATACTTGAATCACACCCTATGTTATACCTACACCATCTGCACTGTACAATATTATAGAACTCATATTATTCACAGGTCCAGGTGATCTATATTGTTTTCTATATATAAGTTACTGGTTATATTGTGATACATTGAGAAATTAAAGTAAAAAGAGGTTCATCATTTGGGACTCAAGAGTTGTCCTCTTAACTTGTGATTACTTATTATATACTTAATTTCCAGCAACTTTAGGTGGTCCAAAAGTGGCCCCATGTGTCTTCCTGTAGGTAAATAATTTGTTCAGCAAATTCTGTTAGTGAAGACGTATTTGCTTATCTTGTTTTGACTGTATATTGGGAAACTACTGTCTTTTTTATTGTATATTAACTATTACTGTATGTTTGCCTTGCGCTGAACCTCAATAAAAAAAATAAAAAATAAAGAAAAAGGAGTAAAACGGGGGGGGGGGGGGTTATTCATCACTGAGTACACCAATCAATTTCCTGAAATTGTCTAGATCTTTAATAGGAAGTTGTTTATATGATGATGTTCTGAAGGATACCATAAGCATGTGTAAATTTGTCTCAAAGAAACCAGTTACCTTAGTCACTAAACTAGAACCTAGCCTAGTACAGAAATCAAGGAAAGGTTGTACTTGGCTGACAGCAAAGGGCAATTATAAACGTGGCAGCAGAGGTTGCTTGACATGTGACATGGTGGATACTGCCAAGAGTTTAGATCTACAGTAGACAATTCTTTTTTTATCATTGAATTTTATGCTAATTGTAAAACAACATTCATAGTGTAACTGTTGGAGTGTTTGATTTGCCACTGCCAATATGTTAGGAAAACGACAAGACGAATGTGCACTAGAGCTCGTGAACATTTCAATGATGTCAAGAACTACAACAAAGATTCCATAGTGGCTCAGCACTTCAACAGTATACATTTTACAAATGTGGGTAAATTCTCAATAAAAGCTATTGATGTGGCAAGAATCTCAGTTAGAGGAGGAAATAAATTCAAGATCTTAGATAAAAAAGAACTCTACTGGATCTTCAAACTAAAAACAAGAATCCCCAATGGCATGAATAAGGAATGGGATATCAGTTATTTTGTTTAATCTAGATAAATTAAATGTGTGGGGTCATATTGCACATAGCATTGTTGGTAGCATACATTGGGGGCATTCTGTATTATAGCATGAAGTACAAGATTAACCTTTTATTATTAGTTTTAAATAGGGCATGTTACTATGTTACTGTGTGCATAGTCTTACTGCCATTTATATTTTCCCTTATTCCTTTACTCTGAAATTGCATCCTAGCAGCCATTAAACGGTATTTCAAAATGGAATGAATATACCTTAATTTAAGCTATTTTTTTACTATATGAACTAAACAATTATCAGTTTTACTTGTGCATTATTTGTACATTATGGTTATTCATGTTTCATTTTAATTTATTTATGTTTTTTGTCCTTAAGCGATATGTGGGCAAATGTGAGGCCAATTTTTCCCTATATAAAGAGGTCTCTTATGTGCTCTAATTAAGTCTATGATTAAGCACCACTAGTGGGCGCAAAATGGGTCACGCTGCCTTGTATCCTACTGTGTCTGTCTAAATAACTTATGTATTTTTTATCCCATTAAATGTGGATTTTTTTCATTGGCTGTTTGGTTCCTGCCTCCTAGGCTAGCACCCTGTCTGATTTCACGTGACCTCTTTTCTCTGCTGCTGTTTTTTGATGACGTCAGCATCCTGCGACCTACCACTCTAGTGGAGCGCCGGCTGTTGTGGTCTCTGATTTACCTTGGATGGTCCGTTCGGTCTGCCTGTGGGACTGGGAATGGTAAACGACAGACAGATTACGAGTTATATTAAGACTGTGACAGAATTGGGTCCAAAAGCGGGACGTAAACTGAGATCCTCTATCAGAGATGATATAGGTTGGGAATCCATGGAGACGAAACACATGCTGAATGAAGAGTTTAGCCATGTGCTGAGCAGTGGGTAATCCTGCAACGGGAACAAAAGGTGCCAACTTTATACAGCGGTCAACTACAACCATGATAGTGTTACAACCGTGAGCCAGAGGTAGCTAAACAATGAAGTTCATGAAAATTTCTCACCAAGGCTGGGTTGATATGGATAAGGGTTGTAACAGACTGGCAGGTTTTGCTGTATGTGTTGACAAAAGATTGTACATTAGAAGATAGAGAAGGCCACCAAAACAGATGTTGGATGAGTTCAATTGTATTATTAACACCTCTATGACCAGCCATAGGATTATCATGATGATGTTGCATGATGGGTACACGTTGACTAGCAGGAACATACATCCTAGTTAAAGCATCAGCCTTTCTGTTTTGTGACCCAGGACGATAGGTAATTTGTAACTCGAATCGGGAAAAGAAGAGGTCCCATCTTGCTTGACGCGGTTTTAACTTTTTGGCAGTGGGTATATACTCTAAGTTCTTTTGATCAGTAGACACCACTACGGGATGGGTGGCACCATCGAGCAGATAACTCCATTCTTCAAGAGCTGTTGGCCAGTTATCGCTCTCCCACATCGTAGTTTCTCTCTGCACTGTTGAGTTTGCATGAAATAAAAGCTATAGGATTTAGATTTTTCTCTCCTGACTTCTGAGAGAGAACAGCACCAATGGCCACTTCAGAGGCGTCAGTCTCGCGGTAGAACGAGGATGAAGTATCAGGTTGTCCCAAAATTTGGGCTTGAGTAAAGAGGGATTTGAGATAAAGAAAGCCCTTTTGTGCGGCAGTATTCCATTCGAAGGGTACATGGTTCTTGGTAAGTGCAGTGATAGGAGCACAAATAGAGGAAAAGTTCCTGTTAAATCTTCTATATAAATTGGAGAAGCCAATGAACTGCTGGACCATGCACTTATTTTGTGAAATAGGCCATTCGAGAATGACTTTGATCTTTTTTGGATCCATCTCGACTTGTCCAGGCGAAAGACTATATCCAAGGAATTCAAAGGATGATACCTCAAATACGCTTTTCTCAAGTTTAGCATATAACTTGTGGAATCGGAGAAGCTGTAGGACAATTCTCACATGACTCTCATGTTCTGGAAGTGTTTTAGAAAATATCAATATATCATCCAGGTACACGACCAAAAAGGTATCAAGTAGGTCCCTGAAGACTTCATTGATAAAACGCTGGAACGTGGCAGGGGCATTACATAGCCCAAACGGCATTACTAAGTACTTGAAATGGCTAAATCGGGAATGGAATGCGGTCTTCCTTTCATGCCCTTTCTTAACACGAATGAGGTTATAGGCCCTCTCAAGTCAATCTTAGTAAAGAACTGGGCATCTTTAACCCTATCCAGTAGCTCAGACATGAGAAGAAGTGGGTAACGATTCTTAACGGTGATGCCATTAAGAGCGCGTTAGTCCACACAAGGCCGAAGACCACCATCCTTCTTACCCACAAAGAAAATGCCTGCACCCACTGGTGATGAGAAAGGGCGTATAAATCCATTAGCCAAGCTTTATTCGATGTACTCCTTTAACACCTTAGTTTCAGGCTCGGAGAGGTTATAAAGCCGACCACATGGAAGTGGAGCCCCTGGGAGGAGATCAATGGGGCAATCATATGCCCTATGGGGTGGTAACACATCTGCTCCCTTTTTCTCAAAAACGTTAGCAAAGTCATGGAATTTTAGGGGTAGAAATGTTGTAGTAGCAGAGACCAAAAGAGTAGAGGAATTAACATTATGAAGAAGACAATCAGATAAAAAGTGAAGGGACTTAAATAATAATTGTCTGGTAGTCCAGTTGATCTGTGGGTTATGTTTGCGTAGCCAAGTAATACCCAAGATGACGGGAAATAATGGTGATGGAACAATGTCCCAGATGATCACTTCTTGATGCCGATCTCCAATACGAAGTACCACTGGTATTGATTCCTGAGCGACTGAACCAGTCTTTAAGATACTGTTTCTTTTGGCGTATAGGAATGTGTAATTGGGAGGCTAGATTGACATCCAAAAAACAACTGCTGGCACCAAAATCAATAATAGCAGAAAGGTTAATGACGTTCTCGTCCAGCTGCAGGGAAACAGAAATGACAAGGTAAGAAGAGGAATCGTAAATAGGCATATTAAGACAGGTGGCTTGGGCTGACAACATACCCGTAACTAGTCTAATGGGACAGTCCTTAAGAACATGACCAGGTTTAGCACAGTGTAAGCAAAGATGAAGGTTCCTTCTTCTGGCTCTTTCCATATTAGATAGTGGTCTGCGCAGCAGTCCAATTTACATAGGTTCCATAATATCAGTCGGTCCAGTAGCGGATGACGGCACAGGAACAGGAGGTAGTCTGATCGTCTAAGTAAAGGTAGTGCAACATTCTGTCTCTCCTGTCTTCTTTCCCGAAAGTGATGATCTAATTGAGTTACTGCTACGATTAGGTCCTCTAAAGTAGCGGGAACTCCAATCCATGCAAGTTTATCCTTGAGTTGGTCAGAAAGACTTATGCGAAATTGGTCAATGAGGGCCACCTCGTTAAGTGCCGTATCAGAGGCCACTTCTCTGAACTCAGAAATGTAGTCCTCCACTGGTCTCCTCCCCTGCCGTAAGGATTGTAAGGTACCTCGAGCAGTGGCAGAGCGTAAAGGGTCATCATAGAGGACATTCATGGCATTAACTAATATTTCCCAGGTATTAAGGGCTGGATTGTGCCCATGTCGGGCCTGTAAGTAATGAAATCACAGTACACACCTTAAATATAATAGGGGGCATAGGCGCGGGTTTCAAGGAATATAGTAATTCAAAGGAAGTAATGAAGGCTCTATAATGCTTGCAGTCTCCGGCGAATTTATCAGGTAAAACAATAGCTGGTTCGCTGGTAAGCACTTCATACCTCTCTGAGCTGGAGCTGCGGAAGATGTAGCAGCTGTGCGTTGTTCCTGAGTTCTAACTTGCTGCAACAGATTTTCATGACTGGCTTGTAATTCCTGAAGAGTTTGTGTCATAACTGCCAGCTGTTGCAAAAGGGACGCAATAGTATCTGATGCTCTTGCGGGCTCCATGATAGGCTGAGTTTTGTATTGGTGAAGCCCAATAGCAAAAAGCAAGTAATCCAAGGCAAGGTACAGATAAGGAACGTATAAAAGGCATAGTCAGGATATAAGAGGTCAGTCCAAGCAGCAGGTATCATAAACAGGGGTCAGGCCAAAGGTCAAAACCAGGAAGTCAAATAGTAGGAAGGGAATCATGACAAGGTACAACGCTTAGTTATGCAGGTAAACTGGCAAAATAATTTAGCAATAAGCCAGAGCTAAATTTAAACCTACAAAGGCCCAGGAACGCCCCCTGTATCCCAGGCAACGAAGGCCTAGAATACCAAGTACCCAATGAGGAAGCGGAAAAGAGAGAGGTGTGTCACTAGGATTCCTCACACTGATGTTAAGCACCTGAGACAATCCTCCGTACCCACGCACGCCCACACGCACGCCAAGGCATTTCCCGAGCGCACGCCCTAAGACGCATCCGTACTGTCAGGCGCTATCAAAACTGCGGAAGAAACCTGTGATGGCGCCTTGCCTTACCCATTGGCGAACAGGTAGGTGGGCACCCCTGGTCCCATGACATCAACAAGGCCAGACTGGAGTTTACTTAAAGGGACAGTATACGGTAAAATAGTTTTTCCCTTAATGTGTTTACAATTGCTTTTTTACCAACTGCAGAGTAAAAAATGTATGAAAATTAGCTTTTTAAGGCTTATTTGTGTATATTAAAGCTCTGATTTTGTGTTTTGAAGCCACAACCTAATAAAATGGGTTGAGCTTGTAGGTATAATCTGATCTTTTTACTGTATCACATTGTGTACATATACCTGCTTCTTTATCTTATATCTGTCCTTAAAACAATCACCAGTACTTTGAGAGAACAATGGAAAATCAACATTGTATTACCTTATCTCTGCTTTATCACACTGGGAGTGTAATTTCTTCTGCTGGCTGTGTTTACAAAGCTTATCTATAGCTGGTACGCGCGGCCACAAACTTTCAGAATAGGTGGGGATACCACATGCTAAATTAACAATTTCAAATGCCAATATAAGGGTAAAGGAGCCACTTGTAAACAATTTAATACACTCCAGCAGGTAAAGTGGATCATTGGGAACAAATTAAAGGGGAGAATTTTTTTGAGTAAACTGTCCCTTTAATACAGTTCTCCTCAAATCAGGTAACTTCTGTAATCTTTTAAAGTTCCTCCACTTATAAAACAGGCATCTGTTCTTGCTACAATCTCTGATTTTAATTTTCTGCCACTCTCAGTTGTACATACGGTCTTAAGAACACGGTAGTAGTATCGGAAAATCCCAGCTAAACTGTAATGTTCTCAGGACTATTTTATTTATCTTGGAGGTTAACCACCCTCCAGTGCCTCTTCCTCTCAGTAGCAATCACTTATAACCATGGCACACCATGTAAAGAGTAAATGGACATTCAGCAAACAACCGGAGTCTCTTGAGAAGGGGCAGAGTCCCGAAACGTGCATCAATCAATGTGACATCATCACCTAAGGCCAGATACACGCTGGATGGTGATCCTATACCCTCAGACAATTTATAAATCAAAAGGTAAAATAGCAAAATAAAACATATATTAATTACTATATATATATATATATATATATATATATATATATATATCATAAAAATAACAATGGAGAAAGAGGATATATTACATTTTATTTTGATGTATCTAATATATATGAACTAAAACCATTTTAAAGGGACAGCCTACACCCAAATTGTTTTTGTTTAAAGCTATAGATAATCCCTTTATTACCCATTCCCCAGTTTTGCATAACTAGCACAGTTATATTAATATATGTTTTACCTATGTGATTACCTTGTATCTAAACCTCTGCAGACTGCCCCCTTATATCATTGACAGACATGCAGTTTAGCCAATCAGTTAAGACTCCTAAATAACTCCACGGGAGTGAGCACAATTATATTTATATGACACACATGAACTAGACTGTGAAAAACTTTCAAAATGCTCTGAGCTAGGAGGAGGTTTTCAACTGTTTAGAAATCAGTTTGAGCCTACCTAGGTTTAGCTTTTCAAAAATACCACCAAGGGAACAAAAGCAAACTTGATAATGAAAGTAAATTGGAAAGTTGTTTAAAATTGCATGCCCTATCTGAATCATGAAAGTTTAATTTTGACTAGACTGTCCCTTTAAATCGAAATCTACATTTAAGCCCTTTTGGAGTGAGAGATTGCATATTAAATAACCATTTAGCTTAAGTTTGCAATGGTTTAATATTAAAGTCTTCTTGTCTCCAATCTTTCTGAAACACCTACAAACTTTAAATGTGTAGGATCACTATTATGATTGAAACCTCCTAAAATGAACTGGAACTGAATGATATGAGTCAGAATTCTTTATTGCATAAATATGTTCTCTTATGCGGTCCCGTAATGGGTGGGATGTCTCACCTATATACAAAGATGTTGTGGCCAGGGTGAGATGAGTCACTAATGCGTTCTCATTCTGGAAGAGTACAGATTCTGAAGGGGGGCTGGGGAACACCTATAATCCTCTCAGCAGCCCAAGCTGTTTGTTGTTATTTTCTAATATCAAATTTGGTAGCTGACCCAAAACAGAAAAAGAACGGATTTAATTAATCTCCTGTGACAGATTGAACATCTTCATTTGGCAAAGAAAATACAGCCTCTGTTGGGCCTTTATATACATATAGATATACTGTAGGTAATGAGCCAGATTACAAGTGTCGCTCTATTTCGCACGCAAACACTACCAGAAGTAAACTTTTAACACACGTGGGTTAGTAAAATGTTTGTGTGCGAGCGAAAGCCGACACGCACTAACTTCAGGACTTCGGATATTGCTACCTCGCTAATTTCTTTTCTCCATAAATAACACTTATCATTCGTTGTGCTAACGTGACAGAAGTTGAACCTACTGTGCTAACCTGAAGGTAGTTATGAATATTTTACATTCCAATGTTCTTAACACACACACACACATATATATATATATATATATATAAAAAAAACATAAACACACATGTATACACACATATATACAAACATACACATGTATATGTATTTATATATACATTATAGCCCTTTCCTTTTAAACACCTCGTCATTTACCATTTACCCTTTAACCCTTCTAACTTTTTTTAATATTCATTTAAATAATTTTTAATAGATAGTGTATATTTAAGTGTAACTGATAAATTTAAAGTATTTATGTTGTGTTTAAAGGGACAGTTTAGGCCAAAATAAACTTTCATGATTCAGATAGAGCATGTAATTTTAAACAATTTTCCAATTTACTTTTATCACCAATTTTGCTTTGTTCTCTTGGTATTCTTAGTTGAAAGCTTAACCTAGGAGGTTCATATGCTAATTTCTTAGACCTTGAAGCCCACCTCTTTCAGATTGCATTTTAACAGTTTTTCACCACTAGAGGGTGTTAGTTCACGTATTTCATATAGATAACACTGTGCTCGTGCATGAGAAGTTATCTGGGAGCAGGCACTGATTGGCTAGACTGCAAGTCTGTCAAAAGAAGTGAAAAAGGGGCAGTTTGCAGAGGCTTAGATACAAGATAATCACAGAGGTTAAAAGTATATTAATATAACTGTGTTAGTTATGCAAAACTGGGAAATGGGTAATAAAGGGATTATCTATCTTTTAAAACAATAAAAATTCTGGTGTAGACTGTCCCTTTAATACAATTAACGGATTACATGAGGTCTTCATTTGCGCTTGTGTGGTCGCATTTACTTTCAACTTGTAATATGTGTGCAAGTTAACAAGGGCACAATATTATTTTAATATTGCATGTGCTAACGTTAGCGTGACACTTGTAATCTATATGTTTTAAAACCTCTGAAGTTGATGATTTTTAAACTTGCATACCTGTGCTATTGTCTTGTCTTATGCCAAAGTGTTGTGCTATATCTGGTAACTGAGGGGATCTGTCCTGGCTTGCATAGCATTAAAGCATTTCCTAGAGATTCAGATGTGTAAGTTAGATAGTTAAAGGCTTAGCAGTACTGTAATAATGGTTTACCTTTTATTAAATCTGAAATCAGTTATTACAGTAAAGAAATCATTAAAATATTTAAAGAGAGATCTTTAAATATTTAAGTATATATACTATATATATATATATATATATATATATATATATATAGAGAGAGAGAGAGAGAGAGAGAGAGAGAGAGAGAGAGAGAGAGAGAGAGAGAGAGAGAGAGAGAGAGAGAGAAAGATAAATAAAAAAAGAGAAAGAGAGAGAGTTTCAATAATTCAAAGCACTGAGGTTTTTAATTAGATTAGTTGTTTAAATATTTAAGGCACAAGAGAAATGTCCATAGTAGCAGATCCTTCCATGTTGCAATCTAGGTTTTCCTATGTTGAAAAGCTGTTATCTTGTCTTATCTCCTCTGCTAAGGTCAGTTAAAGGCAGTTATAAATCATATAATAGAATACTATTTCACAGTGCTTATTTTCCATTTAGTTTCATTTGTATCCTTTTTAAACAGTCAGTTGAGTTTTACGTTCAGAATATAATATTGTAAGTTCCAGGAGTTCTTTAAACTTTGTCAGTCATTGTGTAATTAAATCCTATCTTTGGCCACTTATGTCAAAGTCTGACATCTTAACTTACCCAGGGAAGATGAAGAGAGCAGATGTTTTCCTTGTGTTTAAAGCTTTCGTGTCTGTGAACTTGACCTTATGTTTTGTTTGCCAGGTGTTTAACTTTACCAGCACCTTTTATGTCTTGTCATGTTGAGACAGTCTGAGTATTTAGGGATATTTTCACTGTGAATTGCATATTTTTTGTACATTGGTCTCACAGTACCACGTGGTCTAAACATTGTGCTGAAATTTGAACCAGTCCAAGGGATTGTTTTAAACTGATGTCTATTCCCTTTAAATCAAATTACAATGCTATTTGAAATAGGATACAGACAGTAGGGATACAACAGAAGTGTTGTGAAATAGTTTATTGGAATAAATGAATATTTGTCTGGACCACATTTTTATGTATAAAAAACTGAAACATTACCTGCTCCTTATTCTTCAGAATTGTGAAAGGTCAGGAAAAATAATGGCTGCTGGTTAACATCTGAAAATATACATTAATCATATCCAGCAAATTCTTCATTGGCTGCACTTGGTAGCAAATTTCACAATAGCAAGAATATTTAACAAAAAATATTGTGAGCTCTAGCTATCAAGTAGCTTCTATTTCTGACTCTAAATATTAAACAACCACTGACAAAACAAACCTCCTTGTATTGACTTAGGGCATGTATTGACACAGAACAACCACTGCCAGGCCTGTGACAACAGAAGAAAAATATAGGGTTTGGGAAGTAATACAAAAATAGTAGTGATTTAAACCCATTTTCTGAAATATTCTATAATGCTCATTTAACACATGACCTCATTTACTCCTGCTTGGCACAGGCATCCATTTGTCAGTTGTCTGCAGGAATCATGGGTATATTCTTTTTTTATGCTGCATCTGAAGTGAGTCATTTCAGCCAAAGTGTTGACTTTTAGCGGTGGCTTTAGTTGTTACTTTGTTTCCCCATCAGCTTCTCAGTTGTTTTATAAAGGCATGGCCAGCTGGTGGTCCATGAGCCATATGTGGCTCTCTGCATTACTTTTTGCAGGTCCCTAGAAAATAGCAGAACTTAGAATGTGTATCAAAGTTTTTGTGACCCCCAAGAAACAGTGGAACAAACAAATGTGTGTTTTGGTGATTTTTGTTGGGTGGATAAACACAGTAACAACTACAAAAACCATCTGGAGAGGAGAACAGCAGATAGAGGGTACCCTGCACCATGCACATTTCTAGTAAATATTTTAAAAAAAGGGACACTGAACCCAAATGTTTTCTTTCAGGATTCAGACAGAGCATGCAATTTTAAGAAACTTTCTAATTTACTCCTATTATCAATTTTTCTTTGTTCTCTTGCTTGAAAAAGAAGGCATCTAAGCTTTTTTCTTGGATCAGGACTCTGGACAGCACTTTTTTATTGGTGGATAAATTTAGCCACCAATCAGCAAGGACAACCCAGGTTGTTCACCAAAAATGGGCCGGCATCTAAACTTACATTCTTGCATTTCAAATAAAGATACCAAGAGAATAAAGAACAATTGATAATAGGAGTAAATTAGAAAGTTGCTTAAAATTGCATGTTCTATCTGAATCATGAAAGAAAACATTTGGGTTCAGTGTCCCTTTAATGTGTTTAATAGCTATAACTGTATATGACCCCTTGTGTTTGAGGTTTCTGAAATATTGACCTGTGTTACGAAATTGACCCTCAATGTAAGATTACCCCTTTGCTTCAAGAATTGCTGACATCAGAAACTACAACATTT
Organism: Bombina bombina; assembly: GCF_027579735.1. NCBI lineage: Eukaryota > Metazoa > Chordata > Amphibia > Anura > Bombinatoridae > Bombina > Bombina bombina. The sequence continues at coordinate 893,781,663 of NC_069499.1, forward strand.
TAAATCCTAATTTCTATTATCTACCTTTCTGATTATAACATTATAAAAAACATTTTTAATGAGTACAGAAAAGTATTGGTAGGGCAAAAGTAAAAATGGATTATTAAGGTAAGTATGCTGTACATTCTTTCTCACATTTTTCTAAAGGAACATTACAATTTAAAAATGACATGTTCTAAATTTACACAAAAGGGTTAAACACATAGTTAGAATTGGCACATGCTATTTTGCATTTAATGTCTCTTTAAATTAGCTCTACATTTTATTCTTCTCTAAATAGCTGTTCAATGTCAAATAATGTTTATATTTGCTAAATATTTATTTTAACCTAAATCTCTAACAAGATTTACACATGAAGCTATGCAAATGACTCACCCTGTAATTCTAACACAGTACAGCTCAATCCTCCTGTCTTGTTGATGAGCCCAAACAACCGGGTCATTTCAAGTATCCAGAAAAGCTACCTGGACAGCTGTATGATGCAGATGCCCAGTGTAAATGGCAGTTTGGACCGAAAGCAAAGCAATGCAGCCTAACTTTTGTGAAGGTACTATATACATCTTGTAACTACAAGGTATTAAAGTGACAGTCTACACCAGAATTTTTATTGGTTTAAAAGATAGATAATCCCTTTATTACCCATTCCCCAGTTTTGCATAACCAACAGTTATAATAATATACTTTTAACCTCTGTGATTATCTTGTATCTAAGCCTCTGCAAACTGCCCCTTTATTTCAGTTCTTTTGACAGACTTGCAGTTTAGCCAATCAGTGCCTGCTCCCAGATAAGTTCACGTGCACAAGCACAGTGTTATCTATATGAAATACATGAACTAACACCCTCTAGTGGTGAAAAACTGTTAAAATGCATTCTGAAAAGAGGTGGACTTCAAGGTCTACGAAATTAGCATATGAACCTCCTAGGTTAAGCTTTCAACTAAGAATACCAAGAGAACAAAGCAAAATTGGTGATAAAAGTAAATTGGAAAATTGTTTAAAATTACATTCTCTATCTGAATCATGAAAGTTTATTTTGGCCTAGACTGTCCCTTTAACTGTCAACATCTTTATATGCTGCACAGTTTTTAGTTTAATTTCCTTAAAGGGATATAATGCCCAATTTTTTTCTTTTGCAGGAAGGTACGTTCAGGAATGTCTGAAGCACTATATGGCAGTAGTTTTGTAACAAAGTTAAACATTAGCAAGAACACTAGATGGCAGCACTATTTCCTGTCATGCATTGCTTCAGGCATGTTCACACTACTTTTCTAGATATCTCTTCAACAATCATGGAAGAAAAAAATTAGGTTTCATGTCCCTTTAAGTTAGGTATTGTAATATATAAATTAATAAACGTGAGTGTGAAAGTTTGTGGAATGCATTAACATCTTGTCTGCTGCTCTTGTTTTTCAATACTAAAACTTGATGCACGACTTCCCTTATTTGTAGGAGCCAATCTGGGCTTATTACTGGAGTAGACACAGTTAGCCACTGTCATTTTGTGAGCTAAATCACTATTGTTTGTAGTTCGTTATTAGATCAGCTATGCACATTTCCTGTTGTTTCAATTCTAAAACCCACCATTTTCAAACTAAAATTACAGGAAAAAGAGGGCAGAATAACTAATGGAAGTATGCAAAAAGAAAATTCTACACATAATTAAATATTTTATTTTGTAATCTCATAGGGTTTACTGTCCCTTTTAAATAAATCTGTATCTGAAATCAAACTATTAGCATTTAAATAAAGATATTGGTATCAGCTATTCTCTTTACTAATGCTCCTTGAATTATAGGTACTTCCTACTAATCTTCAGTCTTAGCAGGAAGTACCTATCACCTAGTAAGCTTTAACAGGAAGTACCTATCACCTAGTAAGCTTTAACAGGAAGTACCTATCACCTAGTAAGCTTTAGCAGGAAGTACCTATCACCTAGTCAGCAAACGGACTATCAGCCAGCCAGTGTGAATTAGTAGGACAGATACAACTAATAAACCTATATTAGTTTTCAGTTAAATGTAAACTTCTTTTAACACTTTTTAATGCACATTAAAGAAATACAGCATGTTTAGATTATGCTCTTTGATACATTTGTAAAATGGGATGTGTATTGTTTTATCCTTTGATGAATCAGAAAGGCAGTCTTCAAAGAAAAGGTGACCTTTGGCTGTTGCCTGAGTTGCTTATTGAGCAATTCACCTTTGATTCTAGCCTTTCTAAGCTTTCTAAAATCTACATATAGATGACAAGATGACAAGCCATGAATCATGTTAAAGGAAAATGAAACACCTTGAAACTGTATTATAAAATCTTTAATTATATTTTAAAACTTTGCTACATAATTGCATTATTCATTTTGCTCCCTTTTACTGTAATTTAATTTTGAATATTGTGAGTTTTCCAATGCCTGTTAAAAGTGGAAGTGCAGACTCCAGTCTTAAAGTGATGGTAAACTCACTACATGAAGTCTGCAATATGTCATAGCTTTAAAGTGAATGTAAATTTTGATGCTAAAGTGCCCGGTTTTTAAAAAAAAATTTAATTCATCTAAATTTACATTTAACTTGTTGTGAAAAAATACTTACCTTTTAAACTTGACAGCAGCTCCAGCTTTCCCCGGTCGTCGCAAGCCATTTCTGATGTCAGAAATGATGGCTAGGTCATCCTCCAAACACGGCTCCCCCCCCCCCCCCCCCCGGAGGAATCAGTGTCTGATTCAACGCCGTTATTGGAGGAAGCCTGATTTCTCATTTTAGACCCAGGAAGAGGCTTTGCGACGGGTGGAGGAAGCTGGAGCTGCTGTCAAGATTAAAAGGTAAGTTTTTTTCACAACACGAGTGAAATATACATTTTGATGAATTAAAGTGCCCCTGTTTTTAATCGAATTTTTAAAAACCGGGCACTTTAGCATCAAAATTTACATTCACTTTAAGTTAGAATAATAAATTGAGGCTCTGAGTTTTAGGCTAAATAATGTAGGAGACCAAATTAGCAACAACTTTTAATCCCACTGTTACCTTGTTCCTGTCACCTCTGTGTTAAAGCAATTGTTTTCCTATTTTGACTGGCATATGGTGCAGCCAATAGGCCTCATGATTGCAAACAGTGAATCGTCTATTGAATATTGAGATTCACTCTTTACTGCTGCGGTCTCGGTGGCATATTCCAGCATCCCTACATACCTCTAGCACAAACAAGCATTTGAGTGTTGCTATAGTAAATGTTAACATTAGGTATATCCCACATTTTTTTACTTTTCAGATTTGAGAGTCAATGTTTATTTACCGTATGGACATTAGGACATTATTGCGGGGGGGGGGGGGGTTGTTCCTTCCTAGTAGACCTCTTTATAAATTATGTATATATACCCCATACATTTTTATCTTTTTATTCTTTATAACACCTCCTAAAAATATTATTCAAAATAAATAAAGACCAACAGTGAATCAGTATTCATTAGAGGATTCACTGTTTACAATCTTTAGGCTGATGTCGGAATGTCTGAGAAATGCAGCTGCCCAATTGGGAATCCTAACTGAGAACCCTCTCATCATCATGGGAGCGTGATGATGAGAAAATACATAGGGCGTATGGTGCATCCCCTATTGGCTGCACCATATGCCAGTCAAAATAGGAAAAAATGGCTTTAACATGGAGGTGGCCAGGAACAAGGTAACAGGGGGAATCAAGTTGTTGATTATTTGGTCTCCTACATTATTCAGCCTATAAATGAGAGCCTCAATGTATTATTTTACCTTAATGCTATAACATATTGCATGTAGTGAGTTTACCATTACCTTAACACATCTTTATGCCAAACAGTCACTGGTACTCTAGTGATCCATTTATAACTGTCCATAATTGGCCTCAGGGGGGGAAGGAAGCTTAGGTTAAAACATGGAGGCACCAATTGCTTTCTGGACACAAACATTTTACACTTTCAATATTTTATCTACTAATATCATTTAAAAAAGGTTAAGCTTTGCTTTGAATACATTATTTTATCTAGCATTTATTTGGGTCTAGATTCCATTTCTATTGTAAACTGGTGATAATGTAAAACGTCTCCATAGACTTCAATGGAAGTTCTTGTTACCACCAATTTGCACAGTTCATGACTGAAATGGAAACTAAACCTTAGTGTTAAATGTCACTTTAAAGAGACAGTCTATTTGAAAATTGTTATTGTTTAAAAAGATAGATAACGCCTTTACTATCCATTCCCCAGCTTTGCACAACCAACATAGTTATATTAATAAACTTTATAACGCTTAAACATCTACATTTTTGCTGGTTTCTAAGCCACTATAGACCGCCTCTTATTTCATGCATTTTTAATAGCTTTCACAGCAAGACACTGCTAATTCATTTGTGCCATATAGATAACATTGTGCTCACTCCCATGGAGTTGTGCAGGACCCAGCTCTAATTGGCTAAAATGGAAGTCTGTAAATAGACCTGAAATAATGGGGAATTGGCTGCAGAGGCTTAGATACAAGGTAATCACAGAGGAAAAAAGTATATTAATATAACAGTGCTGGTTATGCAAAAACTGGGGAATGGGTAATAAAGGGATTATCTATCTTTTAAAAAAATAAAACAATTGGAGTAGACTGTCCTTTTAACTTCCTGCTGTAACAGCCAGCTCCCCCCCCCCTCGCTACAGTTCCATACTTTAAATCAAACTTGCAATATGAAAGACCTTCTGACGCATGTTTAGGTTAGCCCTATAAATATGAAAACTATTTTTTATTCCATTATTTGTTCTACATATGTTTTGCAGCTGTTTTGTGCATTCAAAACACTCACTAGTAATAGAGATGCTTCCACCGTCCTATGTCAGAGTATGTACTACCATTTCTCTGAAATTTGCTTCTGTTCTGTACATTATGCAGAACATTATACCTCCATGAACTTGTGTTTGACCTATTACAATATATATTTTTGTAGGACATATGCAAGTCTCTTTGGTGTCACAAAACTGGTCACAGATGTGAGACAAAATTCATGCCAGCGGCAGAAGGCACAGTGTGTGGGCTGAATATGGTAAGATAATAATCATATAAGTAAGTAGTACTGTTTTCTAAATAGAAGGCAGATGTATTTCCAAATATTGTGTTAAGAGTTGTTGCAGAGTCAGGCAATAGTGACATATGAAGAGGGTAAGACTGTGAAAAAGTAAATTGAAATAATAATAAAAATATATTGATGTAAATTATTTTACTGTGTTTTTTCACTTTTTAAATCAGTGTCAGTAAATTAGTGAGTATAAGTGAGTGGGTTAGTAAGTATAAGTGAGTGAGTGGGTTAGTGAGTATACGTGAGTTAGTGAGTATAAGTGAGTGAGATAGTGATTATAAGTTAGTTAGTGAGTTTAAGTGAGTGGGTTAGTAAATATAAGTGAGTTAGTGAGTATAAGTGAGTGGTTTAGTGAGTATACATGAGTTAGTGAGTATACGTGAGTGGTTTAGTGAGTATACATGAGTTAGTGAGTATACGTGAGTAGTTTAGTGAGTATACATGAGTTATTGAGTGTAAGTGAGTGGGTTAGTGAGTATAAGTGAGTTAGTGAGTATAAGTGAGTGAGTTAGTGAGTAGAAGTGAGATAGTGAACATAAGTGAGTGGGTTAGTGATTATAAGTTAGTTAGTGAGTAGAAGTGTGTGGTTTAGTGAGTATAAATGAGTTAGTGAGTATAAGTGAGTGGGTTATTGAGTATAAGTGAGATAATAAATATAAATTGAAATAATAATAAAAATATATTGATGTAAATTATTTTACTGTGTTTTTTCACTTTTTAAATCAGTGTCAGTAAATTAGTGAGTATAAGTGAGTGGGTTAGTAAGTATAAGTGAGTGAGTGGGTTAGTGAGTATACGTGAGTTAGTGAGTATAAGTGAGTGAGATAGTGATTATAAGTTAGTTAGTGAGTTTAAGTGAGTGGGTTAGTAAATATAAGTGAGTTAGTGAGTATAAGTGAGTGGTTTAGTGAGTATACATGAGTTAGTGAGTATACGTGAGTGGTTTAGTGAGTATACATGAGTTAGTGAGTATACGTGAGTAGTTTAGTGAGTATACATGAGTTATTGAGTGTAAGTGAGTGGGTTAGTGAGTATAAGTGAGTTAGTGAGTATAAGTGAGTGAGTTAGTGAGTAGAAGTGAGATAGTGAACATAAGTGAGTGGGTTAGTGATTATAAGTTAGTTAGTGAGTAGAAGTGAGTGGTTTAGTGAGTATAAATGAGTTAGTGAGTATAAGTGAGTGGGTTATTGAGTATAAGTGAGATAATAATTATAAGTGAGTGGGTTAGTGAGTATAAGTTAGTTAGCAAGTTTAAGTGAGTGGGTTAGTGAGTAAAAGTGAGTATAAGTGAGTGGGTTAGTGAGTATAAGTGAGTAAGTGAGTATATGTGAGAGGGTTAGTGAATATAAGTGAGTTAGTAAGCATAAGTGAGTACAAGTGAGTGGGTTAGTGAGTACAAGTTAGTGGGTTAGTGAGTACAAGTGAGTGGGTTAGTGAGTACAAGTGAGTGAGTTAGTGAGTACAAGTGAGTGGGTTAGTGAGTACAAGTGAGTGGGTTAGTGAGTACAAGTTAGTGGGTTTGTGAGTATAAGTGAGTGGGCTTGTGAGTATAAGTGAGTGGGTTAGTGAGTATAAGTGAGTTAGTGAGTACAAGTGAGTGGGTTAGTGAGTACAAGTGAGTGAGTTAGTGAGTACAAGTGAGTGGGTTAGTGAGTACAAGTGAGTGAGTTAGTGAGTACAAGTGAGTGGGTTAGTGAGTACAAGTGAGTGGGTTAGTGAGTACAAGTGAGTGGGTTAGTGAGTATAAGTGAGTGAGTTAGTGAGTACAAGTGAGTGGGTTAGTGAGTACAAGTGAGTGGGTTTGTGAGTATAAGTGAGTGGGTTTGTGAGTATAAGTGATTTAGTGAGTACAAGTGAGTGGGTTAGTAAAAATAAGTTTGCAGCATTGTAACATAGTGTGGGAGTGTAAAAGTGAGTAAGTGAGTGTATTTGAGAGAGTTAGTGAATATAAGTGAGTTAGTAAGCATAAGTGAGTGAGTACAAGTGAGTGGGTTTAGGAGTATAAGTGAGTTGGTTAGTGAGTTAGTGAATATAAGTGAGTGGGTTAGTGAGTTAGTGAATTTAAGTGAGTGGGTTAGTGATTATAAGTTAATTAGTGAGTTTAAGTGAGTGGGTTAGTGAGTACAAGTGAGTGGGTTAGTGAGTACAAGTGAGGGGGTTAGTGAGTATAAGTGAGTGGGTTTGTGAGTATAAGTGAGTGGGTTAGTGAGTATAAGTGAGTTAGTGAGTATAAGTTAGTGTATTAGTGAGTATAAATGAGTTAGTGAGTATAAGTAAGTTAATGAGTATAAGTGAGTGGGTTAGTGAGCACAAGTGAGTGGGTTAGTGAGTACAAGTGAGTGGGTTTGTGAGTATAAGTGAGTGGGTAGTGAGTGTGAGTGAGTTAGGGAGTACAAGTGAGTGGGTTAGTGAATACAACTGAGTGGGTTAGTGAGTACAAGTGAGTGGGTTAGTGAGTATAAGTGAGTGGGTTAGTGAGTATAAGTGAGTGAGTTAGTGAGTATAAGTGAGTGAGTTAGTGAGTACAAGTGAGTGGGTTAGTGAGTACAAGTGAGTGGGTTAGTGAGTATAAGTGAGTGGGTTTGTGAGTATAAGTGAGTGGGTTTGTGAGTATAAGTGAATGGGTTAGTGATTATAAGTGAGTTAGTAAGCATAAGTGAGTGAGTATAAGTGATTGGGTTAGTGAGTACAAATGATTGGGTTAGTGAGTATAAGTAAGTGGGTTTTTGAGTACAAGTGAGTGGGTTTGTGAGTATAAGTGAGTGGGTTAGTGAGTATAAGTGAGTTAGTGAGTACAAGTGAGTGGGTTAGTAAGAATAAGTTTGCAGCATTGTAACATAGTGTGGGATTGTATAAGTGAGTAAGTGAGTGTATTTGAGAGAGTTAGTGAATATAAGTGAGTTAGTAAGCATAAGTGAGTGAGTACAAGTGAGTGGGTTTAGGAGTATAAGTGAGTGGGTTAGTGAATATAAGTGAGTGGGTTAGTGAGTTAGTGAATATAAGTGAGTGGGTTAGTGATTATAAGTTAGTTAGTTAGTACAAGTGAGTGGGTTAGTTAGTACAAGTGAGTGGGTTAGTGAGTACAAGTGAGTGGGTTAGTGAGTATAAGTGAGTGGGTTAGTGAGTTGTTTAGTGAGTATAAGTGAGTGGGTTAGTGATTATAAGTTAGTGAATATAAGTGAGTGGGTTAGTGAGTATAAGTAAGTGAGTGAGTACAAGTGAGTGGGTTTGTGAGAATAAGTTTGCAGCATTGTAACATAGTGTGGGGAGTGTCATGGTTACCGGTTTAAAAGCTGCTGCTGGAGGTTTCAGCAACTCTTTTTCTGCTGTTTGTCCCACCCACCCTCTCTGAGAGGCTGGCTGGCGGCTTTAAGGTTTACAGCTTCCATAGGGTTGTTGGGGATAACGTGGCTTGGTTCAGTTTACTAAAGCTAGTCTTGATAAGACAATGATAAGACAGTGTTTTGTAATTTTGGTCTTAACCTGGTGAGTGCTGGTTTGTGCAGCCTGGAGGAACCAATGGCCCCGTAAGTGTTGGAGTATACTCTATTAGGAGTAATGGTGAGGCTGATGGGAGGGATGATGTACCCTAGAGTAGGCGGGTCAGACTAAGTCCTTGAATGCCCTGATGCCTTTACCTTGGGGTGAGCATGGGGGTTTGTTGCTGATCCCGCTTGTGGGGCCTTGACATCTTTTTTTACTTGAGGTACTAGGAACTCAGTCGCGGCCATCCCTATGGTAAAACTTAATATGTTTATTTGGTCTCTGACTATGTGACAAATCTATCAACTTAGACGCAACCATTATAGTCTTTACCGCCAACTGTTGTCTCCTTGTTATATTTGATAGGGCAGTGGGTGTTTTCTTATTATGGGGTTTTGTTATTTCCTTACTCACGCCTTTAATCCCTTATGTTGCTAGTTTAGACAATTTGCAGCATTTTGATGGGAACCTAAGTTACACAATTTGCCTTTCAAACTCTCTAGCAAGCAAGCATGTGATCTGTACAGTTAGCTGCCCAGTACAGGCATCTAGAAAATGTACTGGGCCATATATAGGCTCTTCCTAAGTCATTATATGATATTTGGATTTGCAGTAGTGTGAGCATGTTAGTAGTGGCATTAGTGGAATCAAGGGAGTTATATTAAATCAAGGAGCATCTAATTAACCTTTGCATAAAGGCACTGGCGGTGTAAATTCAGCCCAGATTCCACGTGCCTGATGCAAATAATCCCAATAACCTTCAATAGCTCTTTGAGAAGCATTGACACAAACTAATATAAGCATGCCAGATAATTTAATAAGCATACCATTTTATGCCTAGGAATAAATGCTAAAATATCCATTTAAAGGGACATTCTTTTTATATATGTATGGTAAATATACGTATTTCAGTACTTCTTTGTAAAAGATATCAATACAATAAATATGCATTTAAAATGTATTTTTGTCAGAAAGATTTGCATTGTTTTTTTGATTTTTTTTGTCCAGGGGCATATTCAGTGAAGTTTGTGTTGTGTTTATCTTATTATTGCTGTGGCAAATTTGGAATTATATATTGATGTGTTCCTGTAGATTACAGGGTTTCTGAGGCAGTGGAAGAAAATAAAAAAGTAGAGAACATAAACAATGAAAATGCTTTGGAAAAGTTATCTTTTAGAAATACATAATGAAATATTTTATGGATCTTTAATTTCAAAATTTCATGTCTTTTTAAACTTCATTGTTACATCCTAAAGCAAAATGACCTTTTTTAAACAGGGAATTCAACCTTATGATTGCACATTGCTTCAGCAACTATTCATTTTATATAAATATATATATATATATATATATAGATATATAAAATCATATATATATATATATATATATATATATATATATACACACAGAGAGAAGCACACTCACAGGAACGAATAACTGTCTCAATACTATTGTTAGCCTGTTCTATGGCGATTTACCACCTGGGTGCAGCTTCTTTTATCCCAGTAATGCTTTTCACAGAAAATAACTTTCCTGTAGTATATCAGTCTGATCCCGCCTATTACGGTCAGTCCAGCACCGAAATACCAGGCAATTCTTCTCTGAACAAGGAACACAGCAACCCCAGATGATCGTTTCGGCCTTCAATGGACCTTGTCAGTGAGGTGTAGCCATATTCCTCTAAGCACACTGAGCAAGGAGTCCACATCTGGTTTCCCCTTTTCCCCATAGGGAGACTAAATACACACAGAGAGAAGCACACTCACAGGAACAAACAACTGGCTCAGTACTATTGTTAGCCTGTTATATGTGGATTTACCACCTGGGTGCAGCTTCTTTTAGCCCAGTAATGCTTTTCAAAGAGGAGAACTTTCCTGTAGTATATCAGTCTGATCCCGCCTATTACGGTCAGTCTAGTGCCGAAATACCAGGCAATTCCTCTCTGAACAAGGAACACAGCAACCCCAGACAGTCGTTTCGGCCCTCATTGGGCCTCGTCAGTAAGGTGTAGCCATATTCCTCTAAGCACACTGAGCAAGGAGTCCACGTCTGGTTTTCCCTTTTTCCTATAGGGAGACTAAATACACACAGAGGGAAGCACACCCAAAGGAACGAACAACTGGCTCAATACTATTGTTAGCCTATTCTATGGTGATTTACCACCTATGTAACTTGCTCTTATATAAGCTTAAAATTAATAGTTTAGATTTACGATATTTAAAATACCGTCCCCACAGTCGGAACAGTGTGTTAAGTAATAATACTACTGCTACTTCTACTACCACTACTTATGATTATTATTATTTTATTATATTATATTAATATTAATAATGTTGACAATAATATAATTAATTTATATTCATGCACACAGAACAATTTAATTAGGGATTATTAATATTGACACTCAGCACTAAGATCAAGGATCATTTTGCTGAAATACAAATATTAATATACACAAAATGAAATGCTAATTTTAATGCATGATTTATGTTTCCAGTGGTGTCGAAGAGGACAGTGCGTAAGAGTTGGTGATCATGGTCCAAAGCCGGTGAATGGTGGATGGTCTGATTGGTCAGACTGGTCTGAGTGTTCACGGAATTGTGGAGGAGGCGTTATGTATCAGGAGAGACACTGCAACAACCCAAAGTAAGCCTAGTGATAGCTCATTTCCCGTACTTTTCCTGTTCATTTCTATTACACAATAAACACAAAACTTTAATGTTGTTTTTTATAAGGCCTTGTTTAGTGGCAATATATAAATAAAAAATTTATATTTTTGAAATAAATAAAAAACAATATTTAAAGAAATTGAATTCTTATGGTATGTGATACTGTTCCCTAGTATCAATACAAATTGAATGCTGATATTATTCTTTGCAGCATAATATTAAAGTGAATGTCAAGTTTGATGTATCAGTGCCCAGTTTATACAAAACCCTATTAAAAACAGGGGCACTTTCATTCATCAAACTTTACATTTCACTCGTTTTCTTAAAATAGCTTTTAATCTTGAAAGCCGCTCCAGCGATTTCCCCCTCCTGCCACTCGTCACTTCATTCCTCAGCAATGATGAATACGGCATCCTCCAATTACGGCTTCCCCCCCAAGCCGGGTTAATATAGTTAATATATATAATATAATAACTATATTAACTATATTAACCCTAATATAATTAGGGTTAATATAGTTAATATAGCTGGCAGCGGTGTAGGGAGATTAAATTAGGGGTTAATATTTTTAAAATAGATGGCGGCGGTGTAAAGGGCTCACTTTAGGGGGTAGGTAAGATAGATGGCGGCGGGGTAGGGGCTCACTTTAGGGGGTAAGTAATGTAGCTGGCGACGGTGTAGGGGGATCACATTAGGGGGTAAGACATTTAATGTAGGTGGCTGCGGGGTCCGGGAGCGGCGGTTTAGGGGTTAAATATTATTAGGGATTGCGGCGGGGGATCGCGGTTGACAGGTAGATAGACATTGCGCATGCGTTAGGTGTTAGGTTTTATTTAGCAGGTGGTTTAGGGAGTTACAGGGCTCCAATATACAGCGTAAGGCTTACTACGGCTGCATTTTGTGGCGAGGTGAAAATGGAGTAAGATTTCTCCATTTTCGCCACGTAAGTCCTTACGCTGTATATTGGATACCAAACTGCGCTGGTTTGGTATACCTGCCTATGGCCCAAAAAACTATGAGCGAAGGCAGAAATATACTAGCGTAACTTCTATGTTACGCCGTATATGTGATACCAAACCAGCGCAAATTTTGACGTTGCCGGCTTTTGCGGGCGACGCTGCATATCGAATCGGGCCCCTGATTGTTGCCGCTCCAGCGATTTCCCCCTCCTGACACTCGTCACTTCATACGTCAGCAATGATGAATACGGCATCCTCCAATTACGGCTTCCCCCCAGGGGAATCATTGCCTAAGGCAACACCGTGATTGGAGGAAGCCGAATTAATCATTTTTGACATATGAAGAGGCTTGCGATGGGGAAGCGCTGGAGCGGCTTTTCAGATTAAAAGGTAAGTATTTTAACAAAACAAGTGAAGTGTAAAGTTTGATGAATGAAAGTGCCCCTGTTTTAATAGGGTTTTTAAAAACCGGACACTGATTCATCAAACTTGACATTCACTTTAAGTAATGGAGAAATAAAGGAGCAACAGGCTGTACAGAATTGGCGAGAGCATTACAGATTTTGTAAATATTAGGGAATTGCTGTTTTTTTTCTTTACTTGATGCAGTAGCATGAGGCGGGGTGAAACAGAGGGAAGATGTTAATATTATTATATTAGATGGTGTTATTATGAATGTAACTGTACTTTGTAACGTATTTTTGATGTGTTTTGTGACACTCTTTTGTTTTGCTAAACAGTTAACCAGAGCTCTGAAGTTGCGGTAATCCTTCTAGTGCAAATCAAGATTGTACTCAAACAACCGTGTTTACTTTCAACCTGTAATACGGGCAGAAAACCTGACACTAGCAAACACCCACTATAAACCCCTTATTGCTTGTGCATAACTGTTAGCGCTCCACTCTTAATCTGGCCCTATGTGTTTAACTCCTTAGCATAGTTAAATGCATAGATATATTCATTAGAGCATTTTCATTTTGCATTTGTATGCCAGTTTAAACATGCTATGATTAAAGAAAATAGTTTTTATTACTAAAAAGGCAAGCAAAATATAGTATAAAAAATACAAAGAGGGATAATCCAGTAATCTTGGGTCTCTATATTGAATAGGCATCCACATTTCTTCTTCTTTGAGTTAAAGTGACATTAAAACATTTGAGATTGTAATATAAGATTCTTATTATGTGGAGTAAAAAAAAAAAACGTTCAAGTATATTTTCAGTATTCATTTTTCCCCACGTCTACAAAGTAATGGGTGCCGCCATGTTGTAATCAAGGTTTTCTTCCTTATCTGCTGAGGACAATTAGGAACATATATAAAACAGGTGATAAAAGAGAGTGTGCAAACAAGGCTGTGCGGAATGTTAAAGAGATATTAAACAGTATGAGGTTGTAGTATAAAATGGATAAACTGTCTCTTTCTTTAAATATGTTAAATATCAAATACAATTTTTCTTGATCATTTTTATTTTAGACCACAGTATGGAGGCAAATTCTGCCAAGGTTCCAATCATATCTATCAACTTTGTAATATTCAGCTATGTCCACCTAACACCCTGGACTTCCGTGCCCAACAGTGTGCAGAATACAACAGCAAGCCCTTCAGGGGCTGGTATTACAAATGGAAACCTTACACTCAAGTGGAAGGTGAGTTGTTGAAAGGGATGAACCTCAAATAATTACTTGGTCTTTTATTTTATACTTCTGCATCTATCTTTATATCTATCTGATTGTTAACTTATGTTTCTCTCTCAACATTATAAGGTACTCTACCCCACAAGTTATGCCTTTGTATTTGTCCATATTTGTTTATACCTGCTTGATCCGCCCCCCATTTATTTCAGTTGCTTGTATTTCCTGTGCTAAAAATCATTAGGGTTTTTTTATAAACATGCATGTTCCCCAATAAATGATAGGGTTGTTTTTTAACTCTTATTTCCTAAAATATCTTTGTATCATTATGTATCACATTGTTTCCTCTAACCCAAGCCTTTTTCACATTAATATGTGTATATATATATATATATATATATATATATATATATATATATATATATACACATATTGCGTTGCAAAATATTTTATACGTTTTTAAAACTGACATCTTACTAGAAGAATTTGCAGGGTTCCTGTGTTATACTTCATGCAAATGTGCTTCATTTTTTTTCCTGCAAAATAAATAATGAACACTACATATTCATATTTTGCTTATATTTCATCTGTGATTTGGGTTTGAGTTAATTTTCTAGTACTATTAAGACAGCTTCAGAAACTATATTTGAGATGAAATAGCTTTAAGTTAATTTTCTAGTATTAAGACAGCTTCAGACTATATTAGAGATTAAATGAATTATAAAAATCATATCAAACTTTTTTATGTTTCAAGGATATTCAGTGTGAATATCTAAGGTACATCAAGTTACATCTCTCTTCTTAAAATAAAAAAAGCTGTTGGAAATTAATGATACTTAATTTAAAATAAAAAATAATTGCACATCTTTCTGCTACTTTAGAAATTGTGTTGTAAGACTTAAAAGGACCCTAAACCCAGAATTTTTCTTTCATGATTCAGGTAGAGAATACAATTTTAATCAACATTTCAATTGACTTCTATTATCTAACGTGCTTCATTCTTTAAATATCCTTTGCTTAAGAAATAGCAATATATATTGGTGAGCCAATCACACGAGACATCTATGTGCAGCCACCAATCAGCATCTACTAAGCCTATCTAGATATGCTTTTCAGCAAAGGATATCAGGAGAATGAAGCAATATAGATAATAGAAGTAAATTAGAAAGTTGTTTTCTCTTGGTATCTTTTGATGAAAAGCAGTGATTATTCTTAGGAGACGAACTATTTCTGGAGCACTATATGGCAGCAGTTTTGCAAAAATGTTATCCATTTGCAAGATAATTAGATTGCAGCACTATTTCCTGCTATGTAGTGCTCCAGATGTCTACCTAGGTCTCTCTTCAATTTAGAATATTGGAACAAAGCAAATTTGATCATAGAAATAAATTGGAAACTTTTTAAAAATGGTACCCTCTGTCAGAATCACAAAATCATTTTTGGGGGTTTCATATCCCTTTAAATATAGAATAACATATTACAATATATATATATATATATATATATATATATATATATATATATATATATATATATACATATATACATATGATTTATTTGGCCTCTTATTGCTGTAATATACATTGACAATTTATGTTTTCCCCGTCAACAGATTATATAAACATATGAATATATAAACAATGTATGTTCATATAATGTTACAATCCTCCTCTTTACTATGATGAAAAGTAAATGTCTTCATGTTTTTATTCTAGAAGAAAATATTTGCAAACTCTACTGCACAGCAGAAGATTTTGACTTTTTCTTTGCAATGGCCAGCAAAGTTAAAGATGGAACGCCTTGCTCTGCAAATGGATATGATGTCTGCATTGATGGCAGTTGTGAGGTATGATTTATTAGTATTGTTCTTTTACTGCTATTTCTTCCATTCAATTACTCTGCAACAAGGATTTGGCTCTTTTTTTCTACGTAATATGTTTGTCCAGTTTACTTTGTTCAGTCACTTGATTTATTTTAAATCTCTTCAATCCCCCATCCTCTGCTATCTTCACATCAATAACATCCATTTTTGTGATTTACTATTATAGCATACTATTTACATGATGTACTTTTTAACAATAACTAAACACATAATTTGTAGGTTTGAGAATGGAGCACTCATATAAAAAAAAATCAAAACTTAACCCCAGTGCTACATAGAAAAACATTAGAATCGCTCAGTGGAATGTTGAATATTGTTACCATGGGGTCATTTTTTAAATGGACGCCTCTTCTCCATAAGTAAACTAACTCATTTAAAAGAAGAGAGTCTTATACATTGTAAGAATGGTGATTTCTTTAACAGACTCGCTTCAGATGAGGTTTCTTAGTTAATCAGATGTTTGAAACAAAAAAGCAGATAAAGCGAACTGGAGACAGACAGCAGGAAGAAAATGGCACCAATAAGAACTAAAAATACACAGGTGCAGCCATCTAAAAACAGATAAAGTTTTGTCTAATTTGCTCCAGGGGGAAAAGGTTAAGAAATACTTCCTTACAATTAATATGAGTATGGAAGAAAACCCCCACTAATAATGACCCCAGTTGTTCAGGCAGATAATTTGTGGTAAACGTAAGTTCCCAACATAAACATTAGCAGAATTATTCAGTTATATGTAGGTTCCATGCCCCAAGGACTAGCGTAGGCCATACAATACCAGTCTGTTTATCC
This sequence comes from Bombina bombina, assembly GCF_027579735.1. Taxonomy (NCBI): domain Eukaryota; kingdom Metazoa; phylum Chordata; class Amphibia; order Anura; family Bombinatoridae; genus Bombina; species Bombina bombina. The sequence continues at coordinate 893,798,156 of NC_069499.1, forward strand.
AGCGGTTGAACAAGAAGTGACATGGCTGTTAACCTAACAGAAACGTTTTTTATATAACTTTAAACTAACATTGGGAGCATCAAACATCTTCAGCACATAATAATGGAATAATGAAATACATTCTATCCACAATGAGGTTGATCCAGACCTTTGCCAACCAACTTCTTATAAAATGATTTAGCTGGCACTCTATGAGGCCTATTTATATCAAAGGTCTTGCAGACCTGATCCGACAGTGCGGATCAGGTCCGCAAGACCTCGCTGAATACAGAGAGCAATACGCTCTCCGTATTCAGCATTGCACCAGCAGATCACAAGAGTGAGTGTCAATCAACCCGATCGTACTCGCGATTCCTGTCCGCCTGCTCAGAGCAGGCGGACAGGGTTATGGAGCAGCGGTCTTTAGACTGCTGCTTTATAAATGCTGTTTCTGGTGAGTCTGAAGAAACACGGGCCCTCAAGCTCCTTACGGAACTTGATAGATAGGCCCCAATGGCTGATCTGAAACTGAAAGAAGAGTAATCAGTTGCAGGAGAACATAAGCTACTCATCCCTCATTCACCTAATATAATGATCAAGGCCATACAGTTTGTTGCTGCATGTCCAACAAGTCTGCAGTTGTGGACTGTATACTTTGGATTCCAGACACCTGCTTAAAGGGACATTGTACTCAAAAAGGTTTCAGTTATTCAAACAGGGCAACATTATTTTTCTTTTAAAAATTATAAAGGGAGAGCAAACACTTTTGATTGTAATATAAAACATTTAATTATACATATTAAAATGGCTTTACATTATACCTTCCTATCATTTTGCCTCCTTTTCCTGTAATTTAAAGGGACAACAATTTTTTATTGTTTAAAAAGCTAGATAATGCCTTTATTACCCATTCCACAGTTTTGCAAAACCAACATGGTTATATTATCTTATCACCTGTAAAGTGCAACTATAGAAAAAGTGCTAAAACATTTATAAACACATATATACATAAAATGGTCACATCTGATGTAAGGCAAATCACTTAGCATGCAACACCCTGCGGAACCAAACCCTATATATGATAGGTCTTGTCTGGCCAGGAAAAACATGGGGATCTATGTATGCATAAGTGTCACAAAGATGGCAATAATGTTGCTGTTAAATGAGGCAGATGGTAAAGTATTCATTTTCCATGCTTTAGCAGTTCCGTTAATAATGTCACTTGTTAGTAAGCAGTAGAAGCACATACTGTACATCCGTGCAGGTCAAAGCAAGCATAGAGTAAATAGTTAAGCATCCAGCAGTTAGCCAAAAAAGCTGAGTTAATAGCACAGCAGCGTAACAGCAAGTATGCATATTAACAATGTCCCATTTCAAATGACTTGAGACAGTCCATATAACACATAAGGAGTACAGTAAGGAGGCAAGTTAATGTATTCCGGATCACCTGCCAACCATAAAACAGGCTCCCCGTCTAGCGGTTCCGTTGACTTATGCAATACCTCTCCCTATGACTGTATGTCAATGTACCCTTTAAGCATGGATCCTGTACTCGTGCCAACAGTAGTCAGTGACTGCCTTCGATTTTCGTCTGGAAACATCTTGTAGTTAGCAAGAAAGCCTCTATTTCAGCGCCATCAATTTGAAAAGTCTTTCGGCATCAGACCGTGTAGCCACCCCCATTGGCTGAACAACGGGGCTTCGTCAGGGCGTAATGACATCACTGGACAGACCTAGAATTTATTGGTTTGTGAACATCCAGCCCTCAGATGAATGGTGAAATGTTATTGGTTGTTATATTATGACCAAAGAAATAAATATGAATAAAGTGACTAATGCAAATCTACAAGCAAAAAGACCAATGCATTATTATGGAATTCATCAAATCCAGCAGAATAAGGAATAGTATGATAAAGGAACAATATCTATCAAATCTATGATAATACATTTTAGCTCATATTACATATACATCAGAAACAAAGTTCATTCAGAAGTTCTAATATATATCTATAAGCATATCAGGGACCAGACAGCAGAGGGCATATACATGGAATACACTATTTTAGAGATACATTATATATAGATTATAATTTTTATACATATAAATATAGGAACAATACATCATGTATTATCAATTCAAACTAGTGCAAAAGGGTACAAAATACAATGCACTATTTATAGAGAAAACTTTGTATATAATTTATAATTTCTTGTACCTTATCAATTCACACTGATTCCCATAATACATTGCTTTAACAACTACCATAAATCTAACCCTTAATACATGTCAGATATATGACTGCATACATTGTTGCCCTAGGAAACAAGAGTAGTCTATATTTTCTTTCAACCTATAAGTTGATAGAGTATTTAAACAATACGTCCATCTTGACTCTTTCCTTACTAGACATTTATCCTGGTCGCCCCCTCTTCCATTAACTATACCTTTATCTATCCCTATAAATTTAAGTGACTCTGGATTGCTATCATGGCAATCCATATAGTGTCTAGCTATGCTGCTATCCAAGTTTTTGTTCTTAACATCATCCCTGTGTTCCCTTATTCTATCCTTGAATTTTCTCTTTGTTTTTCCTACATAAAAAATGGGACATGAGCAGTGAAGGAGATAAACTATGCCTTCTGTATTGCAGTTAAAGTAGAATCTAATGTTATAGAATTTAACTCCATTTGTGGAAAACCTTTTGGATCTTTCCATAAATTCACAGGTTACACATTTTCCACAGGGGAAATTTCCCGTGATTTTAGCACTTTTTGGGTGAAGCTACATAATTACTGTGAATGAGTTTATCTCTAAGATGAGGTGCTCGCCGAGCTGTGATAATGGGATATTGTCCTACATCCTCTGCCAACCTCTCATCAGCCACCAATAGTTTCCAGTTATCCTTCAGTATCCTTTGTATTGTGTTCCAATGGCAATTATATTTTATGACTAACCTTGGACTATTTTCATTCCTAACTTCATTAGTTCTATCCCTACCATAGAGAAGGACATCTCTATTGCTGCCGCTTGCTCTTTTATATGCAGTGTCAATACATCTTTTAGAGTAACCTCTTCTACTAAATCTCTCTTTCATCTCATTGGAATGTCTCTCGAAAGAAGATTTTGTTGAGTAGTTCCTTCTAATCCGAAGGAACTGACCAACTGGAATACCTCATTTCAGAACCTCTGGATGGTGACTAGAGGCCTGAAGAAGGCTATTGGTGGCTATTGGTTTCCTATAGTTTTCAGTAATTATCATACCATTCTCTTTCTTAATTTTTGTCATATTGACACGTAAGAAGAATATTCCTGTTGTTATGGTTTAGCTTATCAATAAATTGCCTCCTTGCTGTACTCATATGTTATATGAACTGTCTCAAGTCATTTGAAATGGGACATTGCTAATATGTATGCTTTTTGTTATGCTGCTGTGCTATTAACTCAGCTGTTTGGCTAACTGCTGGATGCTTAAAGGGACACTGAACCCAAATTTTGTATTTCGTGATTCAAATAGAGCATGACATTTTAATCAACTTTATAATTTACTCCTAGTATCAAATTTTATTTATTCTCTTTGTATCTTTATTTGAAATGCAAGAATGTAAGTTTATATGCCGGCCCATTTTTGGTGAACAACCTGGGTTGTCCTTGCTGGTTGGTGGATAAATTCATCCACCAATAGAAAAGTGCTGTCCAGAGTACTGAACCAAAAAAAAGCTTACATGTCTTCTTTTTCAAATAAAGATAGCAAGAGAACGAAGAAAAATGGATAATAGGAGTAAATTAGAAATTGCATGCTCTATCTGAATCATTAAAAAAAGAAACATTTTGGGTTCAGTGTCCCTTTAACTATTTGCTCTATGCTTGCTTTGACCTGCACGGATGTATGTGCTTTTACTGCTTACTAACAAGTGACATTATTAACGGAACTGCTAAAGCATGGAAAATGAATACTTTACCATCTGCCTCATTAAACAGCAACATTAGTGCCATCTTTGTGACACTTATGCATACATAGATCCCCATGTTTTTCCTGGCCAGACAAGACCTATCATATATAGGGCTTGGTTCAGCAGGGTGTTGCATGCTAAGTGATTTGCCTTACATCAGATGTGACCATTTTATGTATATATGTGTTTATAAATGTTTTAGCACTTTTTCTGTAGTTGCACTTTACAGGTGATAAGATGTGTTGCACTTTACAGGTGATAAGATCAGGTCCGCAAGACCTTGCTGAATGCGGAGAGCAATACGCTGTCCGTATTCAGCATTGCACCAGCAGCTCACAAGAGCTGCTGGTGTAACGCCGCCCCCTGCAGATTCGCTTACAATCGGCCTCCAGCAGGGAGGTGTCAATCAACCCGATCGTACTCGATCGGGTTGAATTCCGGCGATGTGACAATTGTACACAACTGTAACAATTTTGGTGTACACTGTCCCTTTAAGTCTGAAAAATATGGGTTTTGCAGTTCCAAGGACTGGAAGTGCACATAGCGTGCCTCAGAAACCTAACACTGTCATAAATATGCCCCTAATTTAAATCAGCAGAGACAATAACATTACAAACAGTGAAACAACACAGTTTTACTAGCATAATGAAGGTCGCTAGCCTTGTGTTCTCCGGTAACAAGTTAGAATGGCTCCTTCAAATAAGGCAAGTGGGCGTGTGGAATTCGGATAAAACAATATTTGCATACAAGGTGTTTGTTTTAAAAAAATGTTTAATCTTGGCTGATGTCATTCTATAGCAAGATGAGATAAATGTCTTTTGTATGTAATTACAAAGTGTTATGTGTTGCTTTAAGTAACTGAGCATTTAGATGTAAATTGAAACCAATATAGAAGTAACATTTGTGTATGTTTTTCCTTATTTGTATTGGTTGACATTTACTTCTTTTTAATACTAATTGGCTGTTAGTTACCATGGTATTAGAACATATCAGCCAATGACCATTAACAGGAAGTACCAAATGAGCTTTAGTAAGAAGTATATAAGTAGTACCGCTACAGTTTTAATTTTGACTGCTTTTACTTCACATTTTATCCAGTCAAGCAAAAATTCAACATCACTCTTTCAAATGAATGATATAATTTATATGAATACAAAGTTAAGAAAAAGCTTTAAGACTGCAGTGTCTGTACCACCTCTGCTGAAAATATAAAAGCCATGTAAATTGCTAGTATGACATATTTGTAAACAAAACGGCATCAAAGCCTAAAAATAATATATGTGAACTCTGAAGACCATTTTAAATGTTCATTATTTTGCATCTGATTACAAGATCATAAAAGATGTACATTTATAAATCATTAAAAGGCACTGCTGATGCAACCAAATAGAACATTCTGAATAAATTTCCCTTTGAAATCTCATATGACCACAAACAGCCTTTTAACTAAGGAGTTAATTGTCTGAATTCAGATTTGTTTTATCTGTAATTGTGTAAAATATAATCTTACAGAATGTACAAGCTGCAGCGATGGTTTTCATTTCAGTTTGGCATAGAGAGCGCATTAAGAAATTAGCCATCTCATCCTGTGATTTGATACCTTTAGACACTTATAGGCTGCTAACGCACGTTTTATTTTGTAATTCTGGTGGCAGCTTGTAGGATGCGATTATATTCTTGGATCAAAAGCAACTTTGGATGCCTGTGGGGTTTGTAAAGGTGATAATTCAACATGCAAGTTTTACGCAGGGCAATATCTGAATCATCACAAATCCAATGGTAAGGATGTTTTACTGCTTTGATACATGGAAATTTGTATTCTGCTTTTCCCTTAGCACACTGCGGCTTTATTTTGTTTTTCAGCAAATAATGTGGACAATATACCATATGGCAAAGCCTCAAATATAAATTTGTGACGATAAAACTGTTTTAAAGCAGGCTTAGATGATATAAAGTTCCGTTCTTTTTATATAAAGGGATACTATAATGCAAAAATGAAATGCACTGATTCATTAGAGTATGTCATTAGAGTTTACATTGCTTGTGCAAAAACTGAGCCACAAAGTGTTAACCAATTAATCTGGTGTAGATTGTTGTTGCCATCCATTTTTTCAATGACATTACATCTTGCAAGTGCACATTCATTTTGGGCTAGATTACAAGTGGAGCGCAAACATGTATGCACTCTTGAGTGCTATCACTGCTCAAGGTTAACCAGTAGCGCCTCCATGTTTGCACTGGTATTACAAATTTATATAAAAATGTATCGCTTTAGCACAAAAGACATCTGGAACATCTGGAAGTAGGAAAGCACGCAAGCTCTAACTCCCTTTGCCCATAGTCTTCTATGAGGTGCGCAACAGAACCCTCTTCAAGCTTTCGCTTGAATGGTAACTGAAGGTGCGCTAGGACAACCATGCTAAAGCTGAAGGAGCGTTAAGAATACTTCACATACCACTTAGAAGAAAATGTCCCTTTTAAATCTATATTTCTATAAGTATCTGTATATATATTTGTAAAATATATATTTTTCTATAGCTATATATCCATATGAATAAATATATATATTGTATATATACAGAAATAAATATTTTAAAATAAAAAGAAAATTTTCTTCTAAGTGAAAAAAATAGATATTTCAAGTATTTCCATTAAAACCCACCATAAGAAACAAAATACATTTGTTTAAAAATGATATTGCATAGTTCAAGGTATTTGACTGGGAAGGGCTTCAAGTATATATATGTATATATATAATATAACAAAAAGAGTGCACTGCCACTCAAATAACATCTACCAGGGTGCAGGCAAATGTAATTATAAAATAAGAAAAAGGCTTCCACTTACTGGATTAGTGACAAAGTGCTTTAATTAGCACATCAAAAAATGTGTGACGTTTCGGGGATCAATCACCCCTTCATCAGACCAATCGTTTGGTCTGATGAAGGGGTGATTGATCCCCGAAACGTCACACATTTTTTGATGTGCTAATTAAAGCACTTTGTCACTAATCCAGTGAGTGCAAGCCTTTTTCTTATTTTATATATATATATATATATATATATATATATTCTTGTTGTAGGTGTGTGCACTCTCACTATCTGTCATCAACCGCCAGAGTGCTATAAAGATATTTCAATAGTTTTCAAATAGGATAAGCACTCACTGGACTTCAGCCGTCTGTGTTATAAACAATTTTATTCGTGACGTTTCGGGACAAAAACAGTCCCTTCCTCTGACAAACAACAATACAAAATGCCAAACTTATAAAGGTGAATAAAGCCCTCCCCTGTGTTCAAAACCAATCAATGTAATCTGCGTGTTAAGACTGGAGAAAAAAAAACCCTGATAGGTTAGAGACAAAAGGTCAAACAAGATGATAGGATAGGAAAAGTGTCAATCAAGGTGCATATTCCTCTGGATAATAAAAGTAAAATAAAGTGATGAAAAGTGTATGCAAATAAGTTAAAAACAACGTCCTGGGTCAGCAAATGATAGATAACCATATACAGACAACCAAGGGTGTCAGTCATAATATAGAGTAAGGTTAGTGTGGCATAGATCTACATCATAAGAATAACCAATGGCGTTGATCCACACAAATCTCCTAGCCCAATCAGCCAATCACATAACACGTCTGTCAAGTGGTCAGATGAGTCACAACTCATCCGGCACCACCTCCAAAACTGCCCGTGTCACACAGTATCACTCTGTCTAAAGATTAATATCCCTCAGAATACACTTATCATGCTAGTCACCAGCTGTCCATAAGGGACCCATGTATATCCCCACTGTGTTAAGTCAAATCGTAACCCCAAAGGGAACCGATCATGGATACATAGACTGTATAAGGACAGTGGTATAAACCGATCATGTCAGGAGTAATAAGGGCCCAGCTTCGCCACACTCTCCCATCAGGTCTGTTCTAACAGAGAGAATAACCACTATCCTGTCTGATGCTAAATTAGAACCCAACAAGTGTGTACTATCAAACGCACGTCGCTAACCAATAGTGTGTCCGTGTGGAGCCACACACCACTGAAGCACCAATCATGTGCTCTGTTGACTCAATATTGAAAACATGCGTCTCTAACCAATCTTATTATAGAGTGGAGCCACACACCACTGAAGCACCAATCATGTGGTTTATAGCCACCATGCACGCCCATGTTTTCATGAGTACTGTGTATTCTATGGACAGCGCTTGCTTACTATGTCGGTAAGTGGAGACTACTGGAAGACACCCCTAGTTACCAATACAATTAAATATACAAGGAAACTACCATATTCCAATGTAAGAAACAAAACTATAAGAAACAAAATTATAATCTTCGTGCTATTTAAATCAGATCTCCCCAAATGCAAACTCATCGGAGCCACTCACAAACTAAAAAGTGTTTGTAAACCAAGAACATCTTAGATAATGTCACAACGGCTACTAATTGTATAAGGCTGTCAATATGTTAACAGAACCATAAATCCTAAATGTGAGCTCGTCAATTCTAACCAAAATCTATAGGTAATACCTTATAGCCTAATACGTGTAAAGAAACTGTCATGGCAACACCGTGTATAGGTGTCAATACCTATCATGTTAAGTGTTCCCCATACAGATTAGTGATGTGGCAACAAGCCACTATCAGTGTGTAATCAAACAATATAACTTAATCATGCAAACTACTTATACTATCCTAACACAAACAAATAAACATAATTAAACATATATATATATCAAATATATATCAAATATGTTTAGCTCCAATGGTGTCTAGATCAAACCAAGATCCCAGACATACTAGAGAAAATAATAATGATGACGTTGTGTGCACTTCTATGCCCTCACAGCCAAACACTCTCTAAACACCTCCATGGCTATTTGCTGGCCAAGGAACGTTGTGAAAATAAAAATAAATACAAATTAAAAACCTTGGTGTCCTATTGTGAAAATAGTATCTTATTTAAAAATATACCCATTATGTAAATTTTTTATCATAAGAGGAAAAATAGTGGTGGTATGCAGAATAATCATAATACTATATCAGAGTGAACTGAGAACCAAACCTATATCAAGCAAGTTCACAAAGACTCATCAAATCTCATTGAAATATATGAATCAATAGACTCCCATTACTATAGATGGATCAATGAACTCTCATTAAAGATAGCATTGCCATCCTGTGTGGTCACACAGTCACAGACATGAGATTTCGGATCATAGACCATGTTCCAAAATTGAACAAAGGTGGCGATAGAGCGACAATTCTCCTAAAGAAAGAAGCCAGATGGATGTTTGAATTGGGGACATTACAACCACGGGGTCTTAATGTCCACACAGGACGGGCAGTTTTGGAGGTGGTGCCGGATGAGTTGTGACCCATCTGACCACTTGACAGACGTGTTATGTGATTGGCTGATTGGGCTAGGAGATTTGTGTGGATCAACGCCATTGGTTATTCTTATGGTGTAAATCTATGCCACACTAACCTCACTCTATATTATGACTGACACCCTTGGTTGTCTGTATATGGTTATCTATCATTTGCTGACCCAGGACGTTGTTTTTAACTTATTTGCATACACTTTTCATCACTTTATTTCACTTTTATTATCCAGACGAATATGCACCTTGATTGACACTTTTCCTATCCTATCATCTTGTTTGACCTTTTGTCTCTAACCTATCAGGGGATTTGTTTCTCCAGTCTTAACACGCAGATTACATTGATTGGTTTTGAACACAGGGGAGGGCTTTATTCACCTTTATAAGTTTGGCATTTTGTATTGTTGTTTGTCAGAGGAAGGGACTGTTTTTGTCCCGAAACGTCAGGAATAAAATTGTTTATAACACAGACGGCTGAAGTCCAGTGAGTGCTTATCCTATTTGAAAACTATATATATATATATATATATATATATATATATATATATATATATATATATATATATACATATGTATATGTATGCATGCATATACACATTTTACACATATAAACACATACATACACATGTATCAACATATATACACACGTATACAGGGAGTGCAGAATTATTAGGCAAGTTGTATTTTTGAGGATTAATTTTATTATTGAACAACAACCATGTTCTCAATGAACCCAAAAAACTCATTAATATCAAAGCTGAATAGTTTTGGAAGTAGTTTTTAGTTTCTTTTTAGTTATAGCTATTTTAGGGGGATATCTGTGTGTGCAGGTGACTATTACTGTGCATAATTATTAGGCAACTTAACCAAAAACAAATATATACCCATTTCAATTATTTATTTTTACCAGTGAAACCAATATAACATCTCAACATTCACAAATATACATTTCTGACATTCAAAAACAAAACAAAAACAAATCAGTGACCAATATAGCCACCTTTCTTTGCAAGGACACTCAAAAGCCTGCCATCCATGGATTCTGTCAGTGTTTTGATCTGTTCACCATCAACATTGCGTGCAGCAGCAACCACAGCCTCCCAGACACTGTTCAGAGAGGTGTACTGTTTTCCCTCCTTGTAAATCTCACATTTGATGATGGACCACAGGTTCTCAATGGGGTTCAGATCAGGTGAACAAGGAGGCCATGTCAGTAGATTTTCTTCTTTTATACCCTTTCTTGCCAGCCACGCTGTGGAGTACTTGGATGCGTGTGATGGAGCATTGTCCTGCATGAAAATCATGTTTTTCTTGAAGGATGCAGACTTCTTCCTGTACCACTGCTTGAAGAAGGTGTCTTCCAGAAACTGGCAGTAGGACTGGGAGTTGAGCTTGACTCCATCCTCAACCCGAAAAGGCCCCACAAGCTCATCTTTGATGATACCAGCCCAAACCAGTACTCCACCTCCACCTTGCTGGCGTCTGAGTCGGACTGGAGCTCTATGCCCTTTACCAATCCAGCAACGGGCCCATCCATCTGGCCCATCAAGACTCACTCTCATTTCATCAGTCCATAAAACCTTAGAAAAATCAGTCTTGAGATATTTCTTGGCCCAGTCTTGACGTTTCAGCTTGTGTGTCTTGTTCAGTGGTGGTCGTCTTTCAGCCTTTCTTACCTTGGCCATGTCTCTGAGTATTGCACACCTTGTGCTTTTGGGCACTCCAGTGATGTTGCAGCTCTGAAATATGGCAAAACTGGTGGCAAGTGGCATCTTGGCAGCTGCACGCTTGACTTTTCTCAGTTCATGGGCAGTTATTTTGCGCCTTGGTTTTTCCACACGCTTCTTGCGACCCTGTTGACTATTTTGAATGAAACGCTTGATTGTTCGATGATCACGCTTCAGAAGCTTTGCAATTTTAAGAGTGCTGCATCCCTCTGCAAGATATCTCACTACTTTTGACTTTTCTGAGCCTGTCAAGTCCTTCTTTTGACCCATTTTACCAAAGGAAAGGAAGTTGCCTAATTATGCACACCTGATATAGGGTGTTGATGTCATTAGACCACACCCCTTCTCATTACAGAGATGTACATCACCTAATATGCTTAATTGGTAGTAGGCTTTCGAGCCTATACAGCTTGGAGTAAGACAACATGCATAAAGAGGATGATGTGGTCAAAATACTCATTTGCCTAATAATTCTGCACTCCCTGTATAACATACACACATACAAATATTTATATACTTTTGAGCCCTTCCCAGTAAAACACCTTGACATATACCTTGAGAAATACCATATCCATTTTAAACCCTTTTTAAACATTTATTTCAATAATAAACGTATATTTTAGATTAAAAATTTCTATATATGAGTGTGATACTTTATTAAAATATATTTACTTTGTGAATCTTTTTTCTAACCCTAATAGTTTACTTCACATCTCAAGTCATGCTAATTCATTTAGTGCTATTTTGCCTTGCGCTCGAGGGCAACCCATAAATTTCAACTTGTAATATGAGATGTTTAGCGCTGTTGCAATATACATTGAAAGTATAAGGCATGCTAAAGGGATGTCGACTGCTCTAAACCTTCTCTGTTAAATCTGTTTTACTATGGTCTTGTAATATCAGTTTGTGCGCTAATTTAACCCTGGGCTATCAGTAGCGCTCAACTTGTATTCTGGGCCTTAGTCAGGTGTTAAAGGGACAGTCTAGTCAAAATTAAACTTTCATAATTCAGATAGGGCATGCAATTTTAGATTACTTTCCAATTTAATTTTATCATCAAATTTGCTTTGTTCTTTTGGTATTCTTTGTTGAAAGCTAAACATAGGTAGACTTTATATGTAAATTATATGCCCTTGAAGGCCGCCTCTTATCTCAGTGCTTTTTGACAGTTTTTTCACAGCTAGAGAGCGTTCGTTCATGTGTGTCATATAAATAACTATCAGCGAGATTACGAGTTTTGAGCGCTATAAGGAAATTAACGACCGCAACATTTTCGGCATTAATTCACCTCCCTGTAGCGCTGCTATTGCAGGTTTTAAAAAACCAGGCTTGTGCGGACGATATGGTTGCGTTGAGCTCCATACCGCACCAAAATCAAGCGCTGCTTTGACGTGCTCGTGCACGATTTCCACATAGACATCAATGGGGAGAGCCGGCAAAAAAAAAGCCTAACACCTGCAATCACGGAATGAAAAGCTCCGTAACGCAGCCCCATTGATTTCTATGGGGAAAGAAAAAGTTAAGTTTAAACCTAACACCCTAACATAAACCCCATGTCTAAACACCCCTTATCTGCCACCCCCGACATCGTTGCCACCTACATACAGTTATTAACCTCTAATCTGCCGCCCCCGATATTGCTGCCACTTGCCTACAGTTATTAACCCCTAATCTGCTGCCCCTAACATCGCCGCCACCTACCTACACTTATTAACCCCTAATCTGCCGTCCCCAATGTCGCCTCCACTATACTAAAATTATTAACCCCTAAAACTAACTCTAACGTAACCCTAAGCCTAAATCACCTCCTAACTTAAATATATTAAAATAAATCTAAATAAACCTTACAATTATTAACTAAATAATTTCTGTTTAAAACTAAATACAAACTTTCCTGTAAAAAAAAAACCTAGCTAATAGTTATATTGTAGCTATCTTAGGTTTTATTTTTAATTCACAGGTAAGTTTGTATTTATTTTAACTAGGTAGACTAGTTATTAAATAGTTATTAACTATTTACTAGGTACCTACTTAAAATAAATACTAGCTACCTACTTAAAATAAATTCCAGTGATTGGAACAGCCAATAGAATGAGAGCTCAATCCTATTGGCTGATTGGATCAGCCAGTAGGATGAAAGCTCAATCCTATTGGCTGATTGCAACAGCCAATAGGATTTCTTCCCCTTTAATTCCTATTGGCTGATAGAAATCTTTCAGCCAATATGAATGTAAGGGACGCCATCTTGGATGACGTCACTTAAAGGGAACCTTTAGTTTACGGCGGCGACCATAAGAAGAGGATGCTCCGCGCCGGATGTCTTGAAGATGGACCCGCTCCTCGCTGGATGGATGAAGATAGAAGATGCCGTCTGGATGAAGACTTCTTGCCGCTTGAATGAGGACTTCGCCGGCTAAATGAAGATCGAAGTGGCCTCCTGGAGGAAGACTTCTTGCCGCTTAGATGAGGACTTCGCCGGCTGGATGTCCGGACTTCGATAACTGTAAGTGGATCATCGGGGGTTAGTGTTAGGTTTTTTAAGGTTTTTTTGGGTGGGTTTTTTTTTAGGTTAGGGTTTTGGGCAATTCGTAAAGAGGTAAATGCCCTTTTAATGCCCATCCAAATGCCCTTTTCAGGGCAATGTTTAGTTTAGGTTTATTTTTGATAATTTCATTTTTTATTTTTTGTAATTTAGTGTTTATTTTTTTTTGTAAGTTAGTAAATTGTATTTTATTAATTTAATTTATTTCATTCTATTGTAATGTTAGGTTTTAGTGTAAGGCAGGTTAGGTTTTATTTTACAGGTAACTTTGTATTTATTTTAAGTAGGTAGCTAGTAAATAGTTAATAACTATATTAGTCTACCTAGTTAAAATAAATACAAACTTACCTGTGAAATAAAAATAAAACCTAAGATAGCTACAATGTAACTATTAGTTATATTGTAGCTAGCTTAGGTTTTTTTTACAGGTAAGTTTGTATTTAGTTTTAAATAGGAATTATTTAGTTAATAATAGTTTTATTTAGAGTTATTTTAATTATATTTAAGTTAGGGGGTGTTAGGCTTAGGGTTATGTTAGGGTTAGGGTTAGACAACCATAAAATAAAATAAAATTGCTGCTGAGTTTACATTTTTGCACTCACCAGATTACAGCTGTGAAGACTGTTTTCAGATTCCATACAAATCTACAACATAATTTGTACTCAGTTCCTATTGATTTAACTAACGACATTTGTCTTATTTATTGTATGAGGCTGTAATGGACCAAAAGTTCTAAGAACCTCTCCTAGATGTTAATTGTTAAAATGCCCTTTACTACTAGTATTTCTAAATGTAAAATACATATAAAAACATGCATATTTAATTTAATATGAGTTTTCAATATCTTAAATACTGAAATATTTTATATTTACAGAAATAATTATATAAATGTTAAAGATCACAAAGAAAAATAGATAAACAAAAAATAGCATAAATTAAGTATTAGCCTGATTCAAATAGCTCATTCGACCTTTGAATTGTTGAATTTAAATATTTGTTTGAAATAATGAACTCCAAAGTGTTGGCAAACCATTCAACGTTCATCTACAACCGGTAGTACCAAAAATAAGAACAGAAAGAGATATCCACAATATTAATGGATATCAAAGAATGACAAGGCAGCACACAAAATCTTTAATCAAAAAGTATTTATTTCTTCCTCTTCTTCATATACCTTAAACAAACCCCCAAAACCCCACAAAGTGTAAAATAAAAAATACTATACAAAAACAATATGAGCCTTGATGTAGTCCAAAATATTCTATTAATACAGATGATTTAGAAGCCTAAATTGAGCACATAATTGTACATGACACGCTCAAAAAAATATTTCCCAAGCAAGGAAAACAGCAACAGTTCTCTTATTTGTACCCAGCTTCCAAATTGCTAGATGCAATTCCAGTAAAGGGAAACAAACTTGCGTTTAAAATCCTATGCTTCAATCCACAGAAGAGAATAAATCACACCACTTCAACCCTTGGTGCACTTAGTGTAGAAATACGCTCACAATATAATTCAAGTGGCAGACCACCGTTGGGTGTAGGACAGTTTGTATCTGCTTTGCACAAATTGAACCCCCAATATCTAACCGCTCAACTTTTATGGATACCAGTGGCACTTATCCACTGCAACACTCTACTTGGTGTCTCGTCCTAGAGTCTGGCTAGAAGACATGCCTCTAAAATATATATCCGGGCTCGGTTCCAAAATCTGTATTCAGTGGGTGGGGAGACAAGCAGGATACATTCGGCTCACAGTTTAAAGTTCCGGTTAGATGAGTGCCAGTATGACGCGTTTCGCCCCTCTCAGAAAAGGGCTTATTTACAGGGCTTCATCAGATACCTCCATCATGGAGTGCTGGCTATTTATTTAGTTTTCAGCTCCTCCTTGTTTCGCTCATGTTCACCTTTTATTTTAAAGGGCACCGGATCTATTTCAATGGGATCAAGCTTATTACATTGTATCTTTTTACACAATTTCTACACCATCCCTAAAATCACTTACAATATCAACTTCTAGGGTAAATAGAGTGAACCGTCATGGCATCTCACAAATCCATAGGAAATTTTTCTTTTTATTTAAAGAACCAGGTTTTACAAAACCCTTTTATACTGACACATTTCAACAAAATTACATTCAGAATAAAAATTCAATGAAGAGCATTTTTTCTATAGGGGTATAAAATAATTTTCAAAGATACATGATTAAAAATTAATGACTAAAATTTTACAGTTCAATATAGAAATACTACATATACTATAGAAAGCAGGAAAAATCTTTTTTTTTTTTCATTTAGACCATTTGGTGCCAGGGTGTTCAGTTTGTACATCCATCTACTTTCATGTTGCAATAAAAGTTTATCTACATCCCCTCAACGGCGATGTTGCTTAATATGTTCAATCCCTGTAACCTTAAGAATTGCGAAATCAGAATTATGTTAACTTTCAAAATGCCTTCCTACAGGGCTATCTTGTATTTTCCCCTAATGTCGTCCCTATGCTCCCTGACTCGATCTTTGAGATCTCTCTTTGTTTCCCTATGTAATATTTTGGACAATAACAATGTAAAAGGTAAATGACATCTGTTGTGTTGCAGGTTATCCATTGTCTTATATCATATTGCTCATCCAGATTTCTACCAAATTTATTTGTTTTTTGGATAAACCTGCAATACACACAGTGGCCACAAGGCCTGCAACCAAGCCATCTACTTCCCTTACTTAGCCAGGATTTTGGAGTTTCTCTCTTTGTATATTTATTATGTACCAGCCTATCCTTTAAACTCCGTGCTCTACGTGCTGTTATTAGTGGATAGTCCCCTATATGTTCTTTTAAATCTGGATCAACTGTTAAAATGTGCCAATATGTTTTCATAATTTCTCTAATCTGCTTCCAGTGTGAGTTATACCTCGTTATTAAACTGACCTTCCCTACATCCTGGTTTTTACCTGCTTGTTGTAGAGGAAGTCTAGAACTCTGTCTGGATCTAATCCATGCTTTTTTAATTTGGCGTTTTGAGTATCCCCTTTTTAGAAACCTGGATGACATTTCTTTTGCCTTTTCTTTAAATCATTTTCACTAGAACAGTTCCTCTTTAGACGCAGGAACTGTTCTACTGGAATACTAGACTTCAGACTTTCAGGTGGCTGCTAGCATGTATCAGGCTATTTGTGGCTGTCGACTTTCTATATACCTTGGTATTTAGACTATTTCCTTCTTTACAGATCTTTAGATCTAAAAAAAAGTTGCTTCATTCTGGCTAATCTCTCTAGTCAGAAAAATATTATAGCCATTATCTGTATTCAATGTGTCAATAAAAGAATTTAGAAGTTCTTCACTACCTCTCCAAAGTAAAAAAAATATCATCAACAAAACAAGACCAGAGGGGCACGTGCGTTTCCACAAGAATCTCAATGTTCGAGAAAATCTCTTGTGCTTCCCATAGTCCAAGCTGTAGACATGCATATGCATCTACAACCATTGTGGCGGAAATGTTTTGTTTTAAACGCATTTTCTGAAATATTCTTCAGTCACTAGAACTGTTGCCAGCTATCCTCCACAAAAATACTGGAAATCTGTTATGAGGTATATCTTTCCCAACTGAGCAGCGATTTTACCCCTTGGCTGCCAGTAACATACAAATCAATAATTTTACCTCATTGGCTGCCAGTAACATGCATACAGAAGCAATTTGACTTCATTGACTGCCCTTTACTTCTTTCTGCATGATATTTGTAATGCATTTAGGCATAGGAGACCTGTTATATGTAGCAATCAAAAGCTTTTTAAAAAAAACTGGACATTTAAGTGTCCAGTATTGTTTGTGAAGATTTTACTGGACAGCTTTCTAAAAATACTGGACAGTCTGTTTGAATTCTGAACACCTGGCAACCAGTGTTCCCTCTAAGTGTAATTCTGTAAGCGGCCCAGCAGTGAAACACTTAATTAGAGCAATTAGCAAACACTACACAATGGTGACCTCAAGGTGTGGTTCTCTTATTATCTGTTTCACTGCTGGGCTGCTCACAAACCTGACCTTAGATGGAACACTGCCTCACTAGAATTTACCAGTTGCAGAGAAGTGTAACAAACTGTGTGGAGCAAAAGTAGAGTAGAAGAAGCCAGAAAAAATAAATAAAGGGCTACAGTGTTTCCCTTGGGCATCAAATTGGAAACCATGACACACACACAGGGGTGGAACTACCATTGGTGCAGCAGGTGTAGTGGCCCATAGTAGCCAGTCTATACATAGACATGTGCAGAATATGTACAGGGGAGCCTTTTATAAGTGCAGATTGCAGGTCTATCTATCTATCTATCTATATATATCTATCCTCAACATAATTATACAGAGCAGTGTATATACTAATGCTATTGTTTACTACTGAGTTACCTTTGAGGGGGGGCAAAAAAATGTTGAATCAGAGCCCCCTGTTAAGTAGGTCCACTACTGCACACACAGTTAGTTACTTTTCACTAAGAGATATTACTTAATTTACAGGTAAACATGTAAGATGGTATCCAGATACAAAATTGATTTTCAAATCATAAATTAGATTTAAGATAAAAGAAAAGTTTTTGTGAATCATGCTTTGTGCATATGGGCCTACATTTTATTATACTGTTGCTGCTTTATTGTTAACAATAATAAAGTATTTTTTTATTTCAATATTTCAGACTATTATTACGTTGTCACAATTCCAGCTGGCGCAAGAAGCATCCATTTTCACGAGCTTGAGATCTCCACCAGCTACCTTGCAGTGCGGAATCTAAACAAAAAGTATTATTTAACAGGAGACTGGACAATTGATTGGCCTGGGAAGTTCTCTTTTGCCGGAACAACTTTTACTTACCAACGCTCAGTTCAACATCCTGAAAGTCTGTATGCAGTAGGACCAACAAATGAGACACTTGTTTTGGAAGTAAGATTTGAAAGCCTATGATGATAAATATGCAGATTGTTTGTAAAAGCAGTAGTGTTGTTTATTGTGTTTACATACCTATAGTAGCATCTCTTATTATATGTGATACGTTTTGTTAAAAGGTATCAGGGTGATTGCCATAATACTAATATTGACCATAATAATTTGTAACGGTCAGCGATCCTGAGATTGTAGAGTATGGCGGAATTAAATCATCCTTATCCGATATGATCAGGATGATTGGCAGCCCCTGTTAGCGGCCAGTGAGACGGAGGCGGCATTGCAGAAGAATTTCACCAGAAATGCTTGTGCAATGATAAATGCGGACAGGGTATGCTGTCTGCATTTAGCGATGTCGAGCGAACATGATTCACTATAGCGAATCATGTCCAGTCGACATTTAATAAATCTACCCCACTTAGTGGAATTCGGCCCAGCAGTGAGTTAGCTTTGTGTTGTCACCAAAGTGTGAGCATATCACTCAAAGATTACTCATTGGGGTCTATTTAAATATATTATTCAGGAAAATATAGAAATGTTTTAATTGACCATAATGCATATAAAAGCATTTTAAATAGAGATACTATTTCCTTTAACCTTGTTATCTAACAGTGTAGGAAAACATTACTTAAAAATGCTTTTATCTTCAGTATTTATGTATTTGCCTAGATATGGATTCAAATAAATTAACATTTAGAAATAGAACTATTAAAGGGACAGTCAACACCAGAATTTTTGTTGTTTAAAAAGATAGATAATTCCTTTATTACCCATTCCCCAGTTTTTGCATAACCAACACTGTTATATTAATATACTTTTTACCTCTGTGATTACCTTGCATCTAAGCATCTTCTGACAGCCCCCTGATCACATGACATTTTATTTATTTTCTATTGACTTGCATTTCATCCAATTAGTGCAGTGTCTGCCACAATAAAAAAGCATGCAACAAAATGCGGCCTTCAAGGGCTTAGAAATTATTATATGAGCATTCCTAGGTTTAGCTTTCAGCTAAGAATACCAAGAGAAAAAAGCTAAATTGGTGATAAAAGACAATTTGGAAAGTTGTTTAAAATTACATGCCCTATCTGAATCATGAAAGTTTTTTTTTTTTACTTGACTGTCCCTTTAAAGATGGTTAAAACTTCTAGCAGTTATTACTTACTACTACGTTAGTAATACATTAAGTGCCATGTTTCTTACTTCAGTATGTGTGTGATAAAAGGTCCAGTTACCAAACTGACATTTCTGACCAAAGCAAACGTGTAATTATGGCCTGGACTGGCATATTTCTACTTAGTCCAAAATTTTATAGACTTTCAATTTATTGGTGAGTATTTTACTAATTTCGTTATAAGAAATACCAAGGAAAAATTATTATACAAATTAATAACATTATTTAACCTCTTGTTTCGATACATTTTATGTATATTTTCATCCACTCACCAGACACTATGCAAATGAATGTTTTATTATTATTATTGATTTTTTGTTTTTTTTAAGCTTACATTTTTTGGTGTGTAACTGCATTGTGCTTACTTTGTAATAGCCCATGAATGTTAACAAGCAGAGTTTACTATGTGTCTATCTATCTATCTATCTATCTATCTATTATCTATTTATGTATGTATGTATCTATCTATCTATCTATCTATCTATCGAACTATTTATGTATCTATCTATCTATGTATCTATCTATCTATCTATCTATCTATCTATCTATCTATTATCTATCTATTTATGTATGTATGTATCTATCTATCAAACTATCTATCTATCTATCTCTGTCTGTCTGTCTATCTTTAATGCATTCTTAGTTTAACTTGATTCAAAATATGATTTTTAAATGCTGAAATGGAGTATTTTGGCAATGATTTGGAAGCACTATAAATTGAAAATAAATTAATTCTGTAGTTTTTGAGATATCTGAAATTGAAGAGTTTAATAAAAAGGGAAAGCTTTCATTCAAACAAATACACTTTTTGAAATCCTGAAAATGCTGAAATAAACTATATGGTGATTTACTGTGCACACCAGGCACATCCTATGGGCACACATATGAAGAAAAGAAAATTGGCAGTCACTGAGATTGCACCAGCACTGATTCCATTATCAAAGGCAACACAGGAGACAATTGCCACCCTGTACCCTAGCCTAGTCCTCCTCTGTACTTGGTTAATGCAGACATCCCAACCTGCAAATACTCATTTCAGGGAGGTGGCTTCTCCCGCTACTGCGCCGCCGCCACCCCTCCCAGTTATATATTGGACACCTTGAAACCCTAAATAAGATAGAGACGTATCATTAAAGTAGCTTCCCACTAAAGTAACATTAAAAAAAAAGGAGCTTTATTGCACAACCACATACAACAAACCTATTTTCCAGTGATCGTACGTCTGTTGAATGCTCAAATATTTTAGAATCCGAAGTTTAATTACGGGCACTAAATAAGTTAGTATTTGTGTTTTTATTTTATTAGAATCAGTGGGGGCTTTTTGGTTACTGATGCATGCTTTGAGGGTTCTATAACGTCCCAGCAACTAAAGGTTATACTTTTAAAGAAACACTTTTCCGGACTTGGGCCACATTAGATCATAGTACTTGGAGTTTCAGGGAGATTGCACTCCATTTGCTGGCATCAGGGAGCCCCTATTACAATCAGGGAGACTCCCTGAACTTCAGGGAGACTTGGGATGTCTGTTAATGGCAAGAAAGGCTGGTAGGCCTAAATATGTGTATGTGTTAAAGATCTATGGTTCTTTCTTTCTATGAAACTTCTACATAAAGTATATGAAACATTTTCATCTGGAAGTATATGCTGTCATCCCACCAAATCTACACACACAACTCAACAACCCAGGACTATTAGAAATATAATAAAATAGTAGTTAAAGGTGAAAAAAATCACATCAAGTAAGATTTATTTAGTTCACTTTTTTCTGTATTGCATTTAAAAGCAAGTGTATATATTACAGTTTTCATTTTTGCAAATTTGACCTTCATTAATTCATTAATATACTATTTTGTTTCCTGCCCAGTGCCCACCAATAGATCTGTGGTAGTAATCATTATGAGCCAATGATAAACTGACATCTAGGGATTCATTTATCAAAATAATTTATTGCTGTTTGTTTCAGAATCCTTTTAAACCACTTTAACCCAAAACATTTTCCTACAAAACTATTACTAATATGTTAAAACGTTCCTTTTTTTACATGCATGGTAGTTTTTTTAATTTAATATCCCTATAATTTCATGAGGTATTTAATTTTGAGCTTAACCACTTTACAACTATATGAATGTGTTTCTAGGACCACCCAACCGCACAAGGCCTTGCGTCACTGAAAGGTTAGTCGATTCATTGAATACACTTCCATTAGATATGGTAAAGACAAACTCTGTGGGAAACTTCAGGAATGCCTAGATATGGATTACAAGACTCGTAATACCGGCGTTAGGCAAGTCCCATTAAAAAGATAGGATACGCAATTGACGTAAGGGGATTTGCATACAATTTAGCATACAAACTATGTGGGCAGACTTGTTTGGCCCATGGTTCTTATCTGTTGTCAAAACATATAGGGCACTAAGATCACATAGGGCTCCAGTATGGAGAGAAATTATAGTGTTGACTTCACAGGGGCTGAACTCACTGAAGAAAAAAAGGTGGAACCTTAAAATCCCAGAGAGATGAGAGCTGCCTCCTATAGAAAGTAATGAAGCTCTCTGCAATAGAGCATTTCACAGGGGAGAGTGAAGTTACCTGGGGAGCACCTGACACTAATATAAAGGGGTAGATTTATTAAATGTCTGACGGACATGATCCGTTAGCGGATCATGTCCGCATGACATCAATAAATGCCGACAGCATGTTGGCATTTAACATTGCACACGCATTTCTGGTCCTTCCCACTTTCTAAAATGGTCAGGCTCATTTCACATAAAACATACAAAGTGCAACGCAGTATACAAAGTAAGATCTGTATTTGTTAAAGTTGCACCAACATTTTCAACACATAATCAGAATTTGTAAAATTACAATCCTAAATACACTGCTGTATACAGAATCTAAATACTTTAAAATGCAAAATAAGTGTAACAAAACTATCATGTAGTTCTGTATTGCACTGAGCTTGTCTCTCCTTAACATCCAGAAAGCCCCTTAGAGAAGTACAGCAACATTTGCCTTCCTGGAATCTTTTAATTGATCTCACAGTGCTGGAGGATCATTTTAGATTATCTCATCTGAGCGGAGAGCTTAAGATCAACAGGCCCACTATAAGATGTCATCAGTAAATTACAGCATTTCCATTTTGGTATTATAATGTTCCTTTAAGGGGAAAGTAAATATTTTATTTTATTGTTTATCTTATCTGCAGCCTGTCCCAGTAATGAGTCAGGAACAGGAATGCATTTGGTGATAATTTAAATATCAATTTCAATATCTTTAACGTTTTTGCAAACATTTTTTGAATATCTTTATTTTGTGCTATTTTATATACATGAGAAAAAAAATGCACATTTTTGTCCCTTTAACCCTTTGAGTGCTAAGCACTTTCCCACCTGGGTGCTAAGATTTTTTAATGGTTTATTTTTATTTTTTATGTTTTGAACAATTTGTTTTTTAACTTTTTTTTTTTTCAGACCCCCAAGACTTACACTGTTGGGAAGGTTAGGCGATTACCTTTCCAATGGTGGGTCTTGGGGGGTCTATAGCTGCTTAGATGCCTGAGATACAGGCTTCTAAGCAGCATGCCCCCTGCTCCTATACTTAACATTGTTAAGTATAAATAAAGTTGTGCGGTGACGTCATCAAGTTATTGCACATGACATCACCACGCAAAACGGGAAGCCCCGGCGATGCCTGTCACTCTACAGGCATGATCGCCGGGGTAAAAGCGGGTGGGAGCCTCCAGATCTCCCTCAAGGTGGGAGAGTGCTAGCGACGGCTCTGAGCCGTTGTTAGCACCAGAGTGGGAAACTCTGCAATGGCTCAGAGCCATCGTTAACACTCAAGGGGTTAAAGGGACATGAAATCCACGTTTTGCTTCTTTCATAATTAAGATAAATTATACAATTTTCAACAACTTTCTAATTTACTTCTATTGTCAAATTTGCTTAGTTTTCTTGGTATCCTTAGTGGAAAAGCATACATAGGTAGGCTCAGGAGCTGGAAGCTAGCTTCTGATTGTTGGCTGCAAAATGCCTCTTGCCATTTGCTTAGCAATGTGTTCTGCTAGTTCCCAGTAATACATTGCTGCTCATTCAGCAAAGTATATGAAGATAATTTGATAATACAAATAAAATGAAAAGTTGTTTAGAAATGTGTGCTCTATGTGAATCATAAAAGAGAACTTTGGGTTTCATGTCCCTTTAAGAGTTTTTTGCTTAGTTTTTTTGCTAAAAATAAAAATATACAGAACAACATCAGGTTGGAATCTGCTGCAATAAGTATTACATTATATTTTATTTTAGTACATTTGGCAAGTTCCAGACTTGGAGTCTGTGGTTTTGAACCTAAGAAGCTGTAAATTTTATAACTCTCTGCCCTGCGGTCAGGGGCTGCTGAGTGTTGTGTCTGAAGTCAGGTGGTTGCTGTGTAAGAATCTCTCATCTTGGACATGTTGTAGGAGATTTCAATCTGGAAGCAATTGGCATTTGGCTGAACGGAGCATGGATTTGGTCCAGTTAAGTAGGCTGTTTACCTGCAGGCCATTTCAACTTCATATTGCAGCTTTTGTACACAGCCATTTTCATTCTGGACTTGTCAGGAAATGTCTTCATTTAATATTAAGCAAACGCCTTAATTACAGTTGGACATGTTCCATAATAACTCTAAAATTATTATATTTCCTATTATCACATCTCCAGTATTCTGCATTGATTTTAATATTAAATACATTACTCTGCAGGTTATCAATATATTATGCAAATTGGAACTAGTGCTATTATCTCTGCCAATATCTTTGCTGTAGAATTTGGCACAAAGATTGTTCCAAATAGTTCATGCTGTATAGGTTTTGTATTTCCAATGTACTATTAGGAATATGATTTTTAAAATTAAATTTCAAAAGCTGCTAAAATATTTTAAACTGTTTTAAAACCTTTATTTCATTTATTAGTATGGCAAGGCTGGCACAGGACTACCGCTTTTGTTATCAATTGTTTCTCCCTATAATGCAATTAAGTTTACAGCTTTAAAATATTCAAAACATATAGCTGTAATGGACAATTAATTAAAAAGAAACAAAATCCCAAATGGAATGATTGTCTTTGTTGAAAAATATGTCTGGAACATCTATATTTTGCAGCTAAAAGCAAAAGGCTGTTTCATGGGGATATTAAGATGAATTCTGGCATAAAGCACTGAAATAGGCTGAAAAAATGGTTTTAAGATCATGGATATTAATACTCATCTGTCAAGTGTAAAAGCCTTAAAAGTAATATTTTTATTATTACTTGTGGCCTGGATAGTTATTGTATTTTATTTTTAACAGATTTAGATTTTCTTAAGGTAAAATACAAGTCAAGTTTTGTAGTTTGGATATAAAAAATATCAATTATTTTAGCTTTCAATTGTTGACAGTTATCAAACACTTCACACACAGAAAATGCCATTACAGTTCTATTTCACTTTAGTTAAAGTTGAATGTTAGAAAGTTTAGTGGTTAGTGCTATTTGAAATAAATCTTATAGATATTACAGTTAGTACTTCAAATACAATTTTTACAGATATTGCAGGTTGTACTTCATTTGTTTAGTCTGCTATATTGTGGTAGTGCGGTTTATTATACCGTGGATACAGTAGGTCTTTTTAAGTTGCCATTACTTCAAGATTTTTAAAGAATACGAACTTCAGACTTAGTCCTTTAGAAACAAATGGGTCTCATTGGCAGGGCTAGTCCACTAGTCCCAGACAAGAAAAAGATTGCAGTAACTGAGTAAAAAATATATAGCTTTTTTTCCTATCTCGAAAGTGATAGTAATTTCACATTCATATGAAAAACGGATTTGAAATCTTTAGCAACATTTATATTAAGGTTAATTCATAAGGGATTGAAGGTCCTAGTCGCTTCGTGGCTAGCTTAAGCATGAGAGAAAACACAGACACACAGAGAGATGGGTTAAAGGGACATGAAACCAACATTTTTTCTTTCATTATTTAGAAAGAGAATGCATTTTTAAACATCTTTCTAATTTACTTCCATTATCTAATTTGTTTTATTCTCTTGATATTCTTTGCGGAAAAGCATATCTAGATATGCTCAGTAGCTGCTGATTGGTTACTGCACATAGAAGCCTCATGTGATTGGCTCACCCATGTGCATTGCTTTTTCTTCAAATAAGGATATCTAAAAAATTAAGCAAAATAAATAATAGAAGTAAATTGCAATGTTGTTTAAATTTGTATGTTCTATCTGAATCATGAAAGAAAGATTTTGGGTTTAGTGGCCCTTTAAAGACCACAAGGTCGTATTTATTAATACAAAAAACAGCAACTGATAACTTAGCCTTAAAGGCAAGGGAATATGGCGGCAAGCGGCGCCCTAGTACTGAATAAACCCATGCTAATGCAGGTCTGGGCTCAGGCTACTCAGACGGCGGAGCTCAGCTACTACTCTTATTAGGAATAATGCTGTTCACTCAAGATGTTCAGCCAGGCACTCTAGGAGGAGCACTCCCAGGCCCGGTCCTAGGGACATAGTTTCTCCTCGTGGTCGTCACTCGCATATTAACACCCTGAGACCAAACCGCCAGCCTAGCTAGGATGCATCAAATACAACTGCAACCAATAGGCCTCCCAAAGGTCGAGTCGTGAAACATGACCTCGAGAGGGGAGTTAAACTTACCAGTCCGGGCCTACCTCCTCTCGGTCTACTAAGCATGAGAGTGCCAGACAAACTAAGGTACCCTAGCAGCACCCGAACAGCCGCTTGTCCAGCTAACCAGGGCAGGAGGGAGGGACAACTTTCTGGAACGAGTGGAAAAAAGGCTTGGGCCTGCACACTCTAAACATTTATACAGGTGAGTAAGAGCTCCCACATCTTTGCAACATTGTTGCCACACAGCTAGCTCACTCTCCTCAGTGCCTCACCCCTTAATTTCATTACAGGCTAAGGCCTTACTTTTCCATTATCTCCTAGATAATGTACAGTATTTCCTCACTTTTCCACTTGTAATATGGATTCAAGCGTAAAAAACAACAATTTTGCGATCACGTTTATGCCCCTCATGCTAACGAGAGCGCGTCACTCGTAAACTGCCCCTTATTGTGGTGAATCTTGCACACAAGGAAAAAAAATAGAGTTTTACTTATCAGCGAGTAAGCTTCTATACACAGACCAGTATTGCAAAGACTTTTGTCTGTTACAATCAACATCAAAATAAACCACTTCACTAATCTTATTTCTTTTTATTATAAATACATATTTTAACATGTGTAGACAGTGTTTTTTATATGCATGCTAAAACATTTAGGGCTAGATGGAGCACTAATTTATTGTGCGCCAGCAAACGGGCAAAATCGCCCATTTACAGGCATGCGATAAACAACCAACCATTACAAGTGGCTGGCTATTGCTACCATGAGTTTGTGAAAGTCTATGGAAGTGCGCTCTCAATGCTTCCATGCAATGCGAACACGAGGTTGCATTTGCATTTCACCTAACTTGTAATACCAGCGCACATTTGCGTGCACTGGTATTACTGAGTGGAGCGCAAATACAAACAAAGCTAATTTGAATTGTTTAAAATTGCATTTTCTAATTGAATCAGAAAAATAAAAACTTTTGGGCTTCATATACCTTTAAGGACCAGATTATGAGTGGAGCACAAAATATCACTTAAAGGGACACTGAACCCAATTGTTTTCTTTCATGATTCAGATAGAGCATGCAATTTTAAGCAACTTTCTAATTTACTCCTATTATCAAATTTTTTTCATTCTCTTGGTATGTTTATTTGAAAAGCAAGAATGTAAGTTTAGATGCCGGCCCATTTTTGGTGAACAACCTGGGTTGTCCTTGCTGATTGGACAGCACCAATAAACAAGTGCTTTCCATGGTTCTGAACCAAACATTTGCTGGCTCCTTAGCATATATGCCTTCTTTTTCAAATAAAAATAGCAAGAGAATGAAGAAAATTTGATAATAGAAGTAAATTAGAAAGTTGCTTAAAATTGCATGCTCTATCTGAATCATGAAAGAAAACAATTGGGTTCAGTGTCCCTTTAAGTGATATTTTGTGCTCCACTCATAATCTGGTCCTTAAAGGTATATGAAGCCCAAAAGTTTTTATTTTTCTGATTCAATTAGAGCATGCAATTTTAAACAATTCAAATTAGCTTTGTCTCTTAGTATCCTATGTTGAAGGAGAAGCAAATCACTACTGGGAAGTAGCTGAGCACATGTGGTTAGCCAATAACAAGAGGCATATATATGCAGCCACCAGTTAGCAGCTTGCGGAATACATTGCTGCTCCTGAGCCTACCTATATATTCTTTTCTACAAAGGATACCAAGATAATGAAGCAAATTAGATAATAGAAATTGGAATGTTGTTTATAATTGCATGGGTGTCTCAATCATGAAAGAAATAAAATGGGTTTTATGTCCCTTTAAGAGTTGAATGGCCCTTTACTGAATTACAATCACATAATAAAGCAAAAATGGCTGAAATTATTACTAATAATATTTAATACTCTTCATTTTTACTAATCATTTAAAAATAAAAGCATAGTTAACTGTTACTATATAATCCTAGCCACATTATTGTTCATAGCCGAAATCCAACAAATTATTCATTGTTTTTAAGTGTGTTCTATTTTTATTGAATTTCATGAAGATTTTAGTTATATGGATCAAAATAATTCAATTAAAATGTGGAACAAGTCCTATTTAAAAAAAAAAATCTCCAAATAATCCTGTGTTTAGAACTCTACTGAGTCTGATTTGAATTCCTTACCAATAGCCTTAAGCACATCAGCCAAAAACAAAAGTTATTTTATAAGTGCAGATCTTAAGTATGTACATAAAAAAAAACCTGTTTAACAAAGTGTAATTGACCTTCACATAAATATTGAGTTAAAAATTACTCTTTTTTTTTCTTTACAGCAGCTTATGAACTCTTTATTATTCATTGGGTTCATTTTTTTATATTGTTGTATCCCCTAGTGGATTAATTAAAAAAGTTATATTCTTATTTTCACAATCATAAAAGATAGAAGAATACAAATTTGACCAGTTTTGAAGCCCGGGGCTGTTTCAGTGGCCACCAACGGGAGCTGCAATACTTACAAAGTAATGAAAGTCCATGAAATATCAGTTGCACTGTTTGACAGGGACTCAAATCAAATTTATATCAGCGGTGCACACAGCAAATGAGAAAACACTTTGTGATTAGCCATCCAAGTTTAAATGGCTCTCCAAACACCTGAATTTTAGACACAAAATGACCTAGTTACATAACTGTCATGCTGAATAAACAAATATTTCTCCAGGAGAATTTTCACAAATACATTTAGGATTTGCTTATGTGTTTCTTGTAGGTTCATTGTATTTGTTGAATGATTGTTAAGTTGATTCAGCTAAATAAACTGTCTCATTTCGCTACAGAAAATGGTTTTGAAAGTCTTTGTACTCTTTTAAATACTTTTTTTTTTTTTTAAAGGGACATGTTACTACTAATTTTTATCTGCATTGCATATGAAAGACAGTTAAACGTTAAAAGTATTGGATTACGGCTGTTTATAATTTAAGGTAAAAATAACTGGAAGTGCGTGATTATGTGCCTCAGGGTCCTGGGATTCCTTTTTTCTTTTACTTTCCTTCATTAAACATTTTGCAAGGAGATTATAAATATTAAAGGGATAGTAAACACCAAAAATGTTATTGTTTAAAAAGATAGATAATCCCTTTATTTACCATTCCCCAGTTTTGCATAACCAACACTGTTATAGAAATATACTTTTTACCTCTGTAATTACCTTTTATCTAAGCTTCTGCAGACTGCATCCTTATCTTAGACCTTTTGACAGACTTACATTTCAGGCAATTAGTGCTGACTCTTAAATAACTCCACGTGCCTGAGCACAATGTTATATATATGAAACACATGAACTAATGCCTTCTAGCTGAAAAAAAACTGTCAAATGCATTCAGATAAGAGGCTGCCTTCAAGGGCTTAGAAATTAGCATTTGAGCCTACCTAGGTTTAGCTTTAAACTAAGAATACCAAGAGAACAAAGCAAATTTGATTATAAAAATAAATAAGAAAGTTGTTTAAAATTACATGCCCTATCTGAATCATGAAAGTTTAATTTGGACTTCACTATCCCTTTTAAGTTTATCATCCTTTTAGGTCTTGCACCTTTGTTGATAGACACCTTTACATCTCAAGCCTGTGATTTTAAGTTGTATTCTCTGGGTATACTGACTTTTTAACATTTGCTTGTCATAGTACTGAAGTTATTCTACCACATCCCTCTAGTCATGGGTACTACCGTGTTGAAATCTGGCTTTCAATGCATTCCAGTGCTGATGTGTCTTCACATGTGCAACAACTTTTCTTCATATACCTGCGGGGAAGCCTAAGTTTCAAAATGTCAGCATCCATATTTAGAGAGAGGTGCATGAAGTCTTTAGTGTCCCTTTAACCCTTTGAGTGCTAAGCACTTTCCCACCTGGGTGTTAAGCTGATTTAATTTATTTTTTTATTTTGTGAAAAAAAATGTTTTAACTTTTTTTTAATTTTGTTTCCAGATCCCCTTACACAATTGGAAAGGTTAGGCGATTACCTTTCCAACGGTGGGTCTTGGGGGTCTGTAGCTGCTTAGATGCCTGAGATACAGGCTTCTAAGCAGTGTGCCCCCTTTCCCTATACCTTGTATTGACAAATTGTTAATAAAGTTGCGCGGTGACGTCATCACGTCATTGCGCGTGACGTCACCACACAAAACGTGATGCCCCGGCAATGCCTGTCACTCTACAGGTACGATCGCCGGGGTAGGACCGGTTGGCAACCCCCAGATCTCCCTCAAGGTGGGAGAGTGCTAGTGACTGCTCTGAGTCGTCATTAGCACCAGAGTGGGAAACTCTGTGATGGCTCAGAGCCGTCATTAGCACTCAAAGGGTTAAAGACCTTATTAAAAAAATTACATATTGTGTATATATATAATGAGAAGATGAAGTAGGAGGCTGAATGATCTATAGAGAAAAATGCTTTATGAGCGTTGACCAATGAGATGGAGGATGACTTATGAAGGTTTGTAATCTATGTGTTTTGAAGGAGGTAGATGACCAATGAAGGAACTTCCAAATGATCTGTTTTTTAGCCCTGTCTCAATCTCAGTGTTTACTCTACAAACATCTGGGGGCAGATTGAGCTGTCAGGATACTTAGAACATTCTTACAGTGCCTCTGCACATTGCTTTTGGATTTTTTAATACCTGAGTTCATTTTTTTTTTTTTAATATTGTGTACAGCCTGCTTGTACATGGTGCGCCAAAACCAATAGTGCACAGCGTGGTGGAGACAAATGGCTGCTTCAGGTTACTATCGGTTGAATGGGGTGGCTGATAGTGTGCTCTGGAGATAAGTGTTGTCTTCCTAGAAAAGCCAGAAATAAACTTTGAGAATGTGTAAATAATGAACAGTAGCACATGAAGTCAATGAACAATTATTGTCCTTCCACTTGGAAAGTCAGACTGGGAGGGAGAATATCTTGCTTGCTGATTTTACAGCACTGTTACCTAACACCTGTGGTCCTCCACTCCCCAGCTCCTTCAATAGGTTCGGTTTTAAAACAAGTTCTGCTTAAAGTGACAAGGCAGTGCCATTCGCTCAGATTAGGGATGGGCGAATGTTTTCAACATTCAAAAAATTGAATGAATTTTAAAACATTTGTTCGTTCGTTTCGAGTTTCGATTCTTTGTATAACATTCTAACATTCTTTTAATGTAATAGTATTTCTAATGCTGTCTTTAAATGTAATATTCGATTTGAACTTTTCTAATTCAAATATTGCATAGACAAATTTGAACCAATATATTTGTAATAGTATTTCTAATGCTTACTTTAAATATAATCTTCAAATTAGGCAATATTCAAAATAGAAAAATTTGAATAGATATATTTGTATCTATTCTGTATCAGTTTACTAAATTCCCTTCTACTTGAACTATTGAACTTCTGAATAGTATTTTTTAAATCGAAGTTTACATTCAAAATTTTGAATGTGGCTATTCAATCTAATTATGAACATTCGAAACTGAAAGTAACATTAAAAAAATGTAAATAACATTTGATTACTGAATTTTAATGAATTTTTGTTCTTTTCATCATTCGATTGTCCAAAACAAATTTTGACAGAACTATTCGTTCTATTAAGCGAATTGCTCTTTCACCACATTCGCCCATCCCTAGTTCAAACCACACTAGCCTCCCTCCCACCACAATGTCATTAAGGTTGAAGTGACATAGAAATAACTGCATATATAAAAGTGAGTTAGAATGTAGATCGCTAAAAATCTCTACACACAGGTAGCAAATAGAGCATTAATGTAATATTATTTTGATATCTGTATTATTTGCATAGGATAATAGTAATAATGAATTGGTATATTTCTTCCTTTTTATAGATTCTTTATCAAGGAAAGAATCCAGGTCTTGCATGGGAATATACTCTACCTGCATCTCAAAGTACAACTAAGAAAGCAAACAACTTTTCTTGGGACCCTGTCTATACAGAGTGCTCTGTTACTTGCGGTGGAGGTAAATAACAGTGATAAATATTCTGAGAGTATATAGATTAATCATTTTACATACTAGAGGTAATATGAATGATTTAAATATGCATAGAATGCTTATTATTAATAGGACATTATAGTATAAAAGTTAAATAAGGAATGCATAAAGAGATAACCTGTAAAAAGTACCTTCTAGGGGGAGCCAGACACAAAGTTTCTCAAAAATAAAGAGAAAATAAAATAAATTAGAATATATATATATATATATATATATATATATATATATGTTTCTAATAAAAACAAATATATAAAATGCAATTATAAAGTAAGTGAGTCAATAATCATTGTAATTCCAAAATGACTGCTTCACTTCAAATCATGTGGGTAACAATACACAAGTTCCAGAAAACATAAAGTACAAAAAAGGGGTTCCATATAGCATAATCTTGTAGACAATATTGATAGAAGAATCATAAAGTATAGGACTCACTTAAACCCCTTAAGGACCGGGCATTTCAAACTAAAACTTCTCCAAAAGATCAAAGCATTTTTAGCATTTAGTAGACAACCCAAAATATTGATATAGGCCCATTTTGGTATATTTCATGCCCCCATTTCACTGCCAAATGTGATGAAATAAAAAAAAATCCTTAACTTTTTCACAAACTTTAGGTTTCTCACTGAATATATTTACAAACCGCTTTTGTAATTAGAAGGCTGCTAATTGCAGCTGTGCACAACACTTTTATTATTCTCAGCAGTTAAGGTGTTAATCATATAGCTTGTAAGGTTAATTTTAGCTATCGTATAGAGATTACCCTCCCACCTGACACTTCCCACCCACTGATCCCTACCTTATCCCTCTCAAAAACCTATCTTCCCTCCCCCCCCCCCCCACTGGTTACCCCATCTTGAGTACTGGCAGACAGTCTGCCAGTATGCAGTTTTACAGAGGCGTAACTAGAAACCACAGGGCCCAGGTGCAAGAATCTAAGAAGGGCCCCCTACCCCACCCAAAAAAGGTGAATTTGATACATAGCTTTTTTTTTTTTTTTTTTTTACATTTAACACAGAAACATTTTTTTTATTCAGATTACGTCTTCAAAAGGAGGTGCCCAGTGCCCACAGTCTGTGAGATGGTCTGACCCCCTATTACTGTATATAGTGATACTGTTTAACCCACCCGTACTGTACAAAGTGAGTCAGTGACACAGTCTGTAGGCTGCTGGTGAGATGGCTGGCCTGACCCTACTTGACCACAGTAGTCATTGACATGGTCTAGCCCCCTCCCCCGTACTGTATATTAGGGTTGCCACTCATCCCTTAAAATACAGAACACTTATAAGTTACACATGCTGCAGGGTGTGCAGGGAGGAATATTTATAGTGCTGTCCAGAAACACAATACACGTTCCTCCCTGCACACCCTGCAGTATGTGTAACCCATAAGTGTCCAGGAAAACTTGGCTGAGGTGGCAACCCTAACTGTATATAGTGGTACTCTATAGTGACACTGTTTACCCCCTGCCCCCCATGCTGTAGTAACAAGGTCTGTAATTTGCTGGTTCCACAAACATACACACACACACATACATAAATACACACACAGTCACATACATACATACATACACACACACATACATGCATAAATACACACACAGTCACATACATACACACATACACACACACACACATATACATAAACACCAATGGGTAAAACAGAAAGACTAACCCCTGTAGTCAGAGACACTAGTAAAGTATCATGTCACACTCACATGATATCAGTGCAGGCAGTGGCAGATCAACGTTTTTTATTAAAATATTTTTCTTTTTTTTAAATTTGGGCCCCACCCTCAGGGGCCCAGTCGCAGTTGCAACCTCTGCACCCCCTGTAGTTTCGCCCCTGCAGTTTTAGACCTTTTTTATTATTATTTTCTTCAATGTAGGATTACCCCCTTACCTTCCCCCTTCCTTGATCCCTCCCAAAAATCTCTCTAACCTTTTTATTTTATTCACGCTCTGAGTGCCATCCACTTTTTCTTCTGCCTAACTTTCCACTTTACTTCTATTATCTAATTTGCTTAATTTTCATGATATCCTTTGTTGAAAAGCATATTTAAATAGGCTCAGGAGCTGCTGATTGGTGGCTGCACATAGATGTCTGGTGTTATTGGCTCACCCATGTGCATTGCTATTGCTTTAATCTCTTTAATATGGCACCCAAAAGCTGGTGCATAAGCACAGGCTGGTATTCCTAGTTTCTCTAGTCATTCAGGTTCTTTCTTTCTATTTTGGTAGAGTATTTTATTTTTATCTAAATTCCCATATTTTACTGTGCATTTAACTCCTACAACAGAGTTAAACATATTGGCCCTAGATTACAAGTGGAGCTCTATTGATAGTTCAGGGTGAGCTATCCATATTGTGACTCTGTGCTAAGAATAGAGCACAATATGGCATTACAAGTAAATGGTAAAAGATATTCATCAGGGAATGTTACCGCATATGATATTAACGCACCCTATAATTTCAAAAGATAACTCGGGGTGCGAGCCTGGAATCCTGAGGTAAAGTGTTAGCGCTAGAATAAAAGCACAGCAAAAACACATATAATATATTAAAATTAATTGTTTCACACACACAAACACACACAAACACACACACACATATATATATATATATATATATATATATATATATATATATATTAAATGTAATATAAATGTTTTTTCCATTAAACTACATGTATTAACAGTGATTGAAATGCATATGGTAAATGACAAAGTGTTGGACTGGGAAGTGTAACTGTATGTGTGTGAATATATAGATAGATATACAGTATACAGTGTTACAGAGTATATATATATATGTATACTGTATATATATATATATGGTTGTGTGTGTGTATGCATGTGTATGTACAGTCACACACATACTCACTCATACAAACATATACACAGTGCACCAAAGAAGTCTATTATATCAGAGATTAGACCAACAGATGTTAGAGCGCCCTAGACTTTTGCTCAAGTGCTAACATTTTACTCTGAACTTGTAATATGGAAGTAAAAATGGAAGTGCTATGGACTGCTCTCTAGTGATGTTCGCTACAATGTTTACACTACTCTTGTAATCTAGGCCATTGTCAAAGTTAGACTCCTGAAACACTCTTATCATGTTCAAATACATTTTGCTTTGAAAAAATGCTGATTTTCTAGAAAGATGTATTTATTTATTTATTTAATTGTCGTGAATACCAGTCTAGGTTTTGCTGATATGAAACTTATATAAGCAAGTTGATTAACTTAAAAAAAAAAAAGTTTATCTATAAAGGTAGGCTGATGGGTAATTAAACGTGATGTTTAAAAAACAAAAAAAACAGTATGTCTGTTCTCAAGGATTCCGTCACTGATTCAAAGCTATATTGTACATGTTGTTAATCTGTACAAGTGATTAACCTTTCCTGTTTTTATTTTGTTCTAAAGGATTCATGCCAGCAACGTTTATTTGCTTACAAGATCATCAGCTTCAAGTAAATTCTTCCTTGTGTGGACCACAGAACAAGCTTCTTCCTCCGTCAAAACCATGCAATATTCAACCTTGCCCAGCTTAGTAAGTGTTAATTATTCATTTTTTATAGTATAGAGACGCTTAACCGGAGTAGTTATGTTTTAATATGGATGTAATAAAATAGACTGATAGTTCCCTTGTTAAAACATTATCTTATCCATCATATGCTAAAATCACATTAATTCATACATATGTAATCCTGAGTATGGACAGATATCTCAATAATAAAGTAATAAAGATATGTGCACATAAAGAATTACATAATTACATACCTCCCAACATTTGTTGCCAGGTGAAGCTGCTCTATCAAAGGTGTAGAAGTCTATATCAGCAAAAACAAGAGCAACATTTGAGCGTTCCTACCCCTTTCTCAAGCTTCTCATGTGTTTGAGGAAGGGTCAGGAGCCCCGAAACATTGCTCTTGTTTTTGTTGAAATAAACATTTACACCTTTGAGAGTGCAGCTTCATCGTGCTTTTTGTGAATACTGTGGAGCCTGGTGTATGCTCTGGAGGCTGGCACTCATGGGAACTATAAAGTCATGGTAAACTCTTCCCTTTATAAAAACAGATCTGGAAGGTTAGTGATAAGTGGAGTTTAATTAATCAGTTATAATTAAGATGCACTAGAACTTAATTTTTAACGTACACATAAAATTCAAATACCCATCTCTCTGCCATCCACTTCAAAACTCAATTTTACTGTGAGCTAAAGGTTTGAACTGTTCCCCAGTCAGCAATCTCCCTTTTGGGAGAAACTTACGTCTGGGGTTTTGCTATTTCTCTCGTTCAGAGAGGGATTGCCTGGTATTTCGGGGCTGGACTGTACTGTGAAGTCAGGATCAGACTGATATGCTTTAGGAAAGTTCTTCTCTGTGAAAGGCCCATGTTGAGCAAAAAGAGGCTGCTTCTTGGGTGGTAACTAGCCATAGAACAAGCTATTATGCTATTGTTCGTTCTCAAGTTGAGCACTTCTCTCTTTTTATTTATGCAAATGATGACACTTAGGGAAGTCTCCCTAAGTGTGATGCGGGAATACAGCCGTGGACCCGTTGCTCAGTGTGCCACAATAGGCCGAAACGTACGTCTGGGGTTTTGCTATTTCTCTCGTTCAGAGAGGGATTGCCTGGTATTTCGGGGCTGGACTGTACTGTGAAGTCAGGATCAGACTGATATGCTTCAGGAAAGTTCTTCTCTGTGAAAGGCCCATGTTGAGCAAAAAGAGGCTGCTTCTTGGGTGGTAACTAGCCATAGAACAAGCTATTATGCTATTGTTCGTTCTCAGGTTGAGCGCTTCTCTCTTTTTATTTATGCAAATGATGACACTTAGGGAAGTTTCCCTAAGTGTGATGCGGGAATCCAGATGTGGACCCATTGCTCAGTGTGCCTAGAGGGATATGGCTGCACCTCACTGACGAGGCCCACAATAGGCCAAAACGTACGTCTGGGGTTTTGCTATTTCTCTCATTCAGAGAGGGATTGCCTGGTATTTCGGGGCTGGACTGTACTGTGAAGTCAAGATCAGACTGATATGCTTCAGGAAAGTTCTTCTCTGTGAAAGGCCCATGTTGAGCAAAAAGAGGCTGCTTCTTGGGTGGTAACTAGCCATAGAACAAGCTATTATGCTATTGTTCGTTCTCAGGTTTAGCGCTTCTCTCTTTTTATTTATGCAAATGATGACACTTAGGGAAGTCTCCCTAAGTTTGATGCGGGAATCCAGACGTGGACCCGTTGCTCAGTGTGCCTAGAGGGATATGGCTGCACCTCACTGACGAGGCCCACAATAGGCCGAAACGTACGTCTGAGGTTTTGCTATTTCTCTCGTTCAGAGAGGGATTGCCTGGTATTTCGGGGCTGGACTGTACTGTGAAGTCAGGATCAGACTGATATGCTTCAAGAAAGTTCTTCTCTGTGAAAGGCCCATGTTGAGCAAAAAGAGGCTGCTTCTTGGGTGGTAACTAGCCATAGAACAAGCTATTATGCTATTGTTCGTTCTCAGGTTGAGCGCTTCTCTCTTTTTATTAGATATGTGCGATTCGTTTCGGATCGATTCGGAAATTCGGAAAATTCGGCAAATTCGGAAATTCGGATCAAACCGAATTTCCGAATTAAAATACTGCCGAATTTACCGAATAAATCCGAATTACTTCGGATTTATTTGGTAAATTCGGATGGCCATGGATTACACTACTATTGTACAGTATAAGTCTAATCCCACCTAACACTTACCGAAATTCCGAACTGAACTGAATCGAACCGAATCCAGCCGAATTTAGTACATAATACTAGTCTAATCCCACCTAACACTTACCGAAATTCCGAATTTCCGAACCGAACCGAATCCAGCCGAATTTATTTGAATCCGAATGAATCCGAAACAAATCCGAACCGAATTTATTCGAATCCGAAACAAATCCGAACTGAATTGATTCAAATTTTTCTGAATTCGAATCGCTCCGAACCAAAATTCGAAAAAATCCGAATCGATCCGAACCGAACCAAATTTTTTTGCCATGCACATGTCTACTTTTTATTTATGCAAATGATAATGTAATGAAATGTACTGTGAAGTCAGGATCAGACTGATATGCTTTAGGAAAGTTCTTCTCTGTGAAAGGCCCATGTTGAGCAAAAAGAGGCTGCTTCTTGGGTGGTAACTAGCCATAGAACAAGCTATTATGCTATTGTTCGTTCTCAGGTTTAGCGCTTCTCTCTTTTTATTTATGCAAATGATGACACTTAGGGAAGTCTCCCTAAGTGTGATGCGGGAATCCAGACGTGGACCCGTTGCTCAGTGTGCCTAGAGGGATATGGCTGCACCTCACTGACGAGGCCCACAATAGGCCAAAATGTATGTCTGGGGTTTTGCTATTTCTCTCGTTCAGAGAGGGATTGCCTGGTATTTCGGGGCTGGACTGTACTGTGAAGTCAGGATCAGACTGATATGCTTCAAGAAAGTTCTTCTCTGTGAAAGGCCAATGTTGAGCAAAAAGAGGCTGCTTCTTGGGTGGTAACTAGCCATAGAACAAGCTATTATGCTATTGTTCGTTCTCAGGTTGAGCGCTTCTCTCTTTTTATTAGATATGTGCGATTCGTTTTGGATCGATTCGGAAATTCGGAAAATTCGGAAAATTCGGAAATTTGGATCAAACCGAATTTCCGAATTAAAATACTGCTGAATATACCGAATAAATCCGAATTACTTCGGATTTATTTGGTAAATTCGGATGGCCATGGATTACACTACTATTGTACAGTATAAGCCTAATCCCACCTAACACTTACCGAAATTCCGAACTGAACCGAATCGAACCGAATCCAGCCGAATTTAGTACATAATACTAGTCTAATCCCACCTAACACTTACCAAAATTCCGAATTTCCGAACCGAACCGAATCCAGCCGAATTTATTCGAATCCGAATGAATCCGAAACAAATCCGAACCGAATTTATTCGAATCCGAATGAATCCAAAACAAATCCGAACTGAATTGATTCAAATTTTTCTGAATTCGAATCGCTCCGAACCGAAATTCTAAAAAATCCGAATCGATCCGAACCGAACCAAATTTTTTTGCCATGCACATGTCTACTTTTTATTTATGCAAATGATAATGTAATGAAATGTACTGTGAAGTCAGGATCAGACTGATATGCTTTAGGAAAGTTCTTCTCTGTGAAAGGCTGCTTCTTGGGTGGTAACTAGCCATAGAACAAGCTATTATGCTGTTGTTCGTTCTCAGGTTGAGCGCTTCTCTCTTTTTATTTATGCAAATTATGACACTTAGGGAAGTCTCCCTAAGTGTGATGCGGGAATCCAGACATGGACCCGTTGCTCAGTGTGCCTAGAGGGATATGGCTGCACCTCACTGACGAGGCCCACAATAGGCCAGAACGTACGTCTGGGGTTTTGCTATTTCTCTCGTTCAGAGAGGGATTGCCTGGTATTTCGGGGCTGGACTGTACTGTGAAGTCAGGATCAGACTGATATGCTTCAGGAAAGTTCTTCTCTGTGAAAGGCCCATGTTGAGCAAAAAGAGGCTGCTTCTTGGGTGGTAAACTAGCCATAGAACAAGCTATTATGCTATTGTTTGTTCTCAGGTTGAGCGCTTCTCTCTTTTTATTTATCTCCCTTTTGGGCGTCTTTTATTGTAGCCAGAGCGCTTATTGGACAACAATTCAAACTGTTTAGGTCACAAAAAAATTGGCTTTTGAACTAGGGGGCGGAGTGTGGGGTATTCGAATTTCATATATATATTAAAAAGTAAGTTATAGAAAGTAAGTTATAGTGCAAC
Organism: Bombina bombina; assembly: GCF_027579735.1. Lineage (NCBI taxonomy): Eukaryota > Metazoa > Chordata > Amphibia > Anura > Bombinatoridae > Bombina > Bombina bombina. The sequence goes on from NC_069499.1 coordinate 893,838,261, forward strand.
TTCCTAACAACTGATAAATTAAACTCCATCTAAAATATCACTAACATTCCGGATCTGTTTTTATAAAGGTGAGAGTTTACCATTACTTTAAAGGGACACTCAAGTCAAAATTAAACTTCATGATTCAGATAGAGCAGCAATTTTAAACAACTTTCCAATTTACTTCCATTAACAAAATGTGCAGTCTTTTTATGTTGTGCAAGAATTCACAGCATATACGTATATATGCATTTGTGATTGGCTGATGGCTGTCACATGGTACAGGGGAGTGGAAATAGACATAACTTTGCAATTTATTTAACAAAAATCTACTACTCACTTGAAGTTCAGACTAAGTGCTATTGCATTGTCTTCTTATCATGCATTTGTTAATTATGCAAATCTACAATGTTGACTGGTCCTTTAAGGCAGTGAAATTGTCTGAAGTCTGAAAATATCTGGAGTGCATACTTGGCTGTCTATGGACAATTGTTGCCATGTATTAGGGACATAGGAGGGACTCAGGAGGGCAAGGGGGGTTGTTTTGTGGGTGGGGCCATGCCAGAAGGGGCAAAGTTATTTGCGGAAAGTGGGCGGGATCATGGGTGTGTATGGGCAGTCAATGGTCATGCCTGTGCTTTTTGTGGGTGTCTGTGGGTGGGGCTAAGCAAAATTGTTCAGGACATATAGCCGTCTCAGAGGGACGGGGCAGAGCTCAGACATAGGGACTGTCCCCCTCTAATAGGGACTGTTGGTAGGTCTGATTAGTGTACATTAAACTGAAAACTTAGTTTGCATTTAAAAGCGCATTAGACACCCCATTCTTTTGTGCAAAAAATGTTCTTGTTCCACACTCCAAAGAGAGCCCCAAAAGAAAACTATGTGACCTGCAAATGCAAAAAACGAACAACAGGTTTAGAGCATTTGAAAACCTAGGTTACAGATTTTACTTTTTGGACAAAGCATGTTATACACAAATGATAAAGGTTGTTAATGTCCCTTTAAATTGATAAAATAAACATACACAAAAAAAACTTACAGTGCTTTAAGTAAAAAAAAATATATATTTTTTTTCAAAATAAATATTAGTGGTAGGCAAACATATATATATATATATATATATATATATATATATATATATATATATATATATATATATATATCATACTAGGTTCAATTTTAAGTTTAAATGCATTCCCTTAAACCTTTTCAAGCAATAATATTATAACTTACTTAATTGTTGTTTTTTAATATACGTAATAGAAAATGCTTGACTGCAACATCCCTTTAATGCATAAAATAAGAATTCTCGGTTACTAATTTTTGTCTCTGAAACCCGGAAAGGAGTAAAACATGACATGAATTTTTTCATGTATTTCTAAAAATTAATTGCTTCATATTTCTCTGCTTCCTTAACATTACTTAAAAGTGGAGATATAGAACAACATTAATCGTGTCCAGCAGCATTAATCCTGAGATTTTAATGGAGCTAGAGCCAATTAAATTAAATGGGTATTACCTCTGGCACAGATGTTTGAGTATTGAATTATAATTATTTTTCAGGCAAAAATGAGTTGCAATATATTTTAAGCTTCAGGTAAAAATCTGTCTTTTATCAACAGCTGGTTAACTAGTGAGTGGAGTTCGTGTAGCGCATCATGTGGCGGCGGGAGACAAATACGTCAGATTCAGTGTGTCCAGAAAACAGCAACGAATACTGAAGAATTGGTTGGACATTCAAACTGTCCTATTACCACTCCTACCCAGGAACAGGCATGCAATGGCCATGAATGCCCCGCCGAATGGAGCACAGGTCCATGGTCTCAGGTACTCATGAACAGATAGTTGTTTTTTAATTTGTTAGATGCTTCAAAACGAGACAAGAAGAAGAAAAAAAACGAAGTAAAGAAAAATAACACCATTAAATATAAAATAATTTCAATATATGTTTCTTATCTTGTTTGTTCACCAATTGAAATAAGTATTTCAGAAAACACTTATTTTGTTTAATTTTAATAAACATATATCATAGTCAGTGTTCCCTCTAACGCTAGTTTTGTGTGCGGCCCAGCAGTGAAACGGTTAATTAGGTAAGCCCACCCTACAGTAAGCAAACACTGCACAATGCAGACTGCAAAGTATGGTTCTCGTATTAACTGTCTCACTGCTGGGCCGCACACAAAACAGGTCTTAGAGGGAACATTGATCACAGTAGAAATATATATCTCTTTTTTAAAACTCAGTTTTGTAAAGCTCAAATCTAAGAAGGTTTGTCAGTACTGAGAGATCCCTCAAAGATTTTTAGAAAGGCAAATTTTGTCTTAAGAGCTTTTTATCTTGATATGCAAGGCTCTGGGTCTGAAGGAGAAATACACACTTTACAAAATAATGCTTAAATAAGAAACCCCTAAGATTTTGTGTGATTTCTATTTTGAGTTTTTGATCATCGGGGTCCTTGATCCTTAAACAGAATTAAGATCTTTTTTTTGTGTGAATACAAAGCTGTGAACCATAAATGTTCATTATAAGTTAAAGCATCCTAACAGATGTCTGTAGTTCTGTAATAAGGATTTCCCAGGAGCTCAAAATCAATTCTTCTGTATACAGTCATTCATTGTCAAAATTTAGAATACTTTTAAACCATACTGACTACTAACTGCTGTTATAAAATGTCCTGATGTTTAGAAGCCACATATTACTTTATGTTCAGCAAAGGGTACTTTGGAAAAATGATAATTAAAGGATTACTGAACCCAAATTTACTCTTTCATGATTCAGGTAGAGTACGCAATTTTAAGCAACTTTCTAACTTATTCCTATAATCAATTTTTCTTTGTTCTCTTGGTATTTTAATTTGAAAAAGCAGGAATGTAAGCTTACAAGCCGGCCCATTTTTGGTTCAGAACCCTTGATAGTGTTTGCTTATTGGTGGCTACATTTATTTGATAATAGGATTACATTACAACTGCATACTCTCTCTGAATCATGAAAGAAAAAAATGGGTTCAGTATCCCTTTAATTAGCTAACTATAATGAAAATAAAATTATATCTTTTTTTTGTTTGTTTCATTTTTTAGTGTTCCAGGAGTTGTGGCAGAGGGACCAAGAACCGAGAGGTTTACTGCAAAAGTTTTCATTCAGGAAGCTATAAGATGCTTTCTGAAAATATGTGTGCTGCTCATCTGAAGCCAGAACAAATAGAAAACTGTGTCTTAGAACGTTGCCCCAAAAATGACAAAGCGCAATGGGTGATATCTGCATGGGGCGAGGTATAGATATCTATTACTTTTACATATACTATTAAAACAAAATCACTAATATATATATATATATATATATATATATTTATATAAAAAATTATATTTAAAAAAAATATAAATATATAGACACACACAGACAGGCAAATTGATATGGAAGTTCCAACCAGTTTGTTTCTTTGTATGTAGTCTTATTCTGGGGAGAATTAGTTCTAAAATTAGCCCAATGGCAATGCAGAGGGTAAGAAGACCCCCTCAATGGAGAAAATGTCCTCTTTGAAATGTAGGGTCACATGGTTAATGTGACAAAATGGCAGTGCCTTAAAATGAAACACCACGTTTATAGAGCACACTGAAATTGTAATTCTTCCTCAGTCAAAAATACATCCATTTGTTTTAAAGAAGAGAGAATCCACTTTCAAATGATGTGTAATATAACAATGTTGATATTAAAAATGATAATGTAACAATTGTGAAAATGTATTACTAGAAACTCTATTAAACTAAAGCTCAAGTTTAGGGTAACCAAAATTAGTGAGCAAGGTAAATGCTTTTCTCTCTGACAAAATTGTCTAGACACACCTGAAAGCTTAGACTAGAGGGAATTGCATTAAAATATGGGTCACATGATCCTCTGTAATATTGCTATACACTTGCAAAATATGGTAGGGTTCTAGAACTGAAAATGTATATTGTAATTGGCTGTATGCAATGATTTTTTTTTATTTTGCCTTACCCCAGGCAGATTAATTCTTATTAAATTCAATGTTTCCTGCTCTGTCATTTTATAGTTGTTTCCTGTAGAATAATAATTGTTTAATTATTTTCCTTAATACAGTGTTCAACAACATGTGGTCCTGGTGTGAAAAAGAGAGAACTGAAATGTGGTGAAAAAGATATTAATGGCAAGCTCATAACTCAGCCTATCAGAAGATGCCGTAGTGTCAAGAAAGTAAATATAGCACTGGAGCAGCCATGCAGTAATAAACCATGCCTAGTGCAAATACCGTATAGTGTCTATAATGGATGGCATGTATATCCTTGGCAACAGGTAATTTTTAAAAATAAAATATTGCCTTAAGACAATGGGGCCGATTTATTATGGCCTGAATGGGGCCAAATACATTTGTTTCCGTGCAAGCTTTCAGACTCGCCGGAAACAGGAGTTAAGAAGCAGCGGTCTTAAGATACGATCGGGTTGATTGACACCCCCTGCTAGCGGGGGTGACATTGCACAAGCAGTTCACCAGAACTGCTTGTGCAATGATAAATGCCGACAGCGTAAGCTGTCGGCATTTATCAATGTCTGGCGGACATGATCGCTACAGCGGATCATGTCCACCAGATTCATGATAAATGGGCCTCCATATGTTTTCTCAAATAGAATATTATAATTTTATGCTATCTGGATCTCTTACTATTTAAATTTGTAACATATCAAAAAGCCTATGTCATGTTTTGAAATCCTTCTATTGATTTCTTCAATTGGCTTTAAATTACAGTAAGCTTTTTTTAGTCAATTATATATGTTTTCTTCTTCTTTTTTCTTTATTTTTTGTGTAGCTCCCTACCTAGAAAATATACAATACAACAAGCATAAATGCATGCATAGAAGGTTTTCCATCGAAAGGGGAGGAGAATCCACGGCTTAATTCATTACTTATGGGAATTAAGAACCTAGCCACCAGGAGGAGGCAAAGGCACCCCAGCCAAAGGCTTAAATACCTCCCCCACTCCCCTCATCCTCCAGTCATTCTTTTCTTCACAGGAGGAGGGCAGAGAGGTGCCAAAGTTTTGGAGGTCTCTTATGGAGAGTACTACTCTTCGCTATGGGACGAGAGTTTAAGTAGCCATAACAAGCCTTTGAGTTGAGGCCCTGGGTGAAAGTTAGAGTCCGGAGATGCAGGGAGAGCTCTCCTCTGCGACACCATCCTGACTCATATTAACAGCTCCTACAGCAATCGGCGTTGACGACTTTTGCAGACTGCTTTCTTCTCTCAAGTCCATGTCAGGAGCGATGCTACTATCTGTCACACTTAAAGGGCCGTGTTCCTGTTCCACGGCATGGATTCTGGTAAGATCATTTCATTTTTTATTATATTGATAACACAGAGGACAGGGCCACAGTGTGGTGCCTTTTATCTTTATAGAATCAAGGGTTACTATTCCTGGTAAGGGGATTATTGAACAGGGGTGGTTTATACATGATATTCTTTATTGTGCCATTGCTGCGTTATGTGTAGGATGAGACTCTAGCAATGTGATGGAACTGACAGGTTCATTCCGGGAGTTTTTTTGCGCGCCCTTTTTAGCGCGTTTTCTCCTTTAGGAAGGGGCAGTCCTGTTAGGGCTTCACTTCCGGTCTGATCTGTGACGGAGGAGAAAAAGCGGTTTCTCTAGTCCGGGTCTGAGGAGGTGGTGAGTGCCCCGGCCATTGGCGATTATAAAGGTGCCTGTTTGCTAATTAAGATAAAAGCTATGGTGGATTCTGACACGTTGAAGGGTACTCCCTCTTTATCTAAGTCTTTTACCTGTGTTTATTGTGAGGTTCCGGTAGACCAGCCTGCACAACTATGTTCCACATGCCTTGAAAGAGCTACGACATCTAAAAATAAGAGAATGTCAAGTACTACTGAGCCGTCCACCTCTGAGGGCTCTCCGTCCCGTGAGGTGAGTTCCATATTCGCGTCCCCTATTCCACATGCAGTGCCCCAGGGTCCGACTTTTACCCCTTCGGGGGAGATTTGCTGGCCACCAGATTTTGCAGACCAACTTTAAATGGCAGTCTCTAAAGTGATCCATGCCTTATCGTTTTCTGCTAAGTGCAAGCATAGATATTTCCAGAGCGGCCCGACACAGGACTCATCTATGTCGGAAACTCCTGTGGAGTGGTACGATGATGAGACCCACTCCAACACTTCGGAGGGGGTTCCTTCTGGTTCGGAGTCCGTGTCATCTAAACCTCAGGCGGTGGAGGAGCCTGGCTATAGGTTTAAAATGGAGAATTTGCTCTTTTTGCTGAAGCAAGTACTTGCTACTCTGGAGGTTCCATAGCCGAAGCTTCCAGAAGAACCCTACATTCCTAAGCTGGACAGGGTGTAAGAGGACAGGGTGATGCCCCAGACCTTCCCGTTTCCTGTAAAGATGGCAAATATTATATAGAATGAATGGGAGCGATTAGGTTCATCCTTTTCTCCTTCTTCTAATTTTAAAAAGCTTTTCCCCGTTCCGGAGGCCCAGCTTGAGCTGTGGGGAACCATTCCCAAGGTGGATGGGGCTATCTCCACTTTCCACTCTCCACTCTCGCTAAGCGTACGACTATTCCTCTAGAGGATAGCTCGTCGTTCAAGGAGCCCATGGATAAAAAGTTGGAAAACACATTAAGGAAAATGTTGCCGGAGCTGCGTCATATTGGTGTGATTCTCTGTGCGAGATGATTGAGGGCAAAGAGGTTCAGAAAAGGATTAAGGCGCTGAAGGTTGCCAATTCTTTCATTTGCGACGCCAATATGTAGATTATTCGTCTGAACGCTAAGGTGTCAGGTTTTTCTGTTTTAGCACGCAGGGCGCTGTGGCTAAAATCTTCATCGGCGGACATGACTTCTAAGCTGAGGTTACTGTCCCTGCCTTTTCAAGGTAAGATTTTGTTTGGTCCAGGCCTGGACTCGATTATATCCACGGTTACGGGAGGCAAGGGTGCCTTCCTGCCCCAGGATAAGAAGGCTAAGCCGAAGGGTTCTAATTTTAGTCCCTTTTGCACGGACAAGGCCCAATGCCAGAAGCCCGCTCAGGCTTGGAACAAGTCTAAGCAGAACAAGAAGCCTGCCAAAACAAAATTGGCATGAAGGGGTGGCCCCTGACAGGTTTATGGACGTAGGGGGAAGATTGTCTCTTTTTTCCAACGCCTGGTTGCAGGATGTTCAGGACCCTTGGGTTCTGGAGGTTGTCGCCCAGGGTTACAGGATAGGGTTCAGGTCCCTTCCGCCCAGGGGCAGATTCCTTGTTTCAAACCTGTCTTTAAGGCCGGAAAAGATAGAGGCCTTCCTAGAGTGTGTGAGGGATCTATTATCTCTAGGCGTTATCATACCAGTACCCCATGCAGAAAGGGGTCTAGGGTACTATTCAAATCTGTTTGTGGTTTCAAAGAAGGAGGGCACGTTCCGTCCGATTCTGGATTTAAAGTGTTTAAACAAGTTCCTGTCCTTTCCATCATTCAAAATGGAAACAATCAGGTCCATTTTGCCTCTAGTTCAAGAGGGGCAGTTCATGACCACAATAGACTTGAAGGATGCCTACCTGTATGTTCCAATTCACAGGGCCCACTTCAAGTTTCTCAGATTTGCGTTTCTGGACCAACATTTTTAATTTGTTGCCCTTCCCTTCGGTCTTCCGACAGCTCTGAGAATCTTCAAGACGGTTCTGAGGGCACTGCTTGCAGTGCCCAGATCCAGGGGTATTTCGTTGCCCTACCTGGACGACATTCTGGTTCAGGCCCGTCCTTTCATCTGGCAAAAGTTAACTCAAGGGTTCTGCTTCTATTACTTCAATCTCACGGTTGGAAGATCAACTCTGGGAAGAGCTCCCTGGTTCACAGCACCAGAGTGGAGTTTCTGGGCACGATACTAAACTCCGTGTCCATGAAGATATTCCTCAGCGATGCAGGAAGATTGCGTCCACCTGTCTTGCCCTTCAGTCCTCAAGGAGTCCCTCAGTAGCTCAGTGTATGGAGTTGATTGGGCTCATGGTCTCCAGCATAGACGTCATTCCATTCGCAAGATTTCATTTCAGACCTCTTTAACTGTGCATGTTGAGGCAGTGGAACAGCGATCATACCGATCTGTCACAGCTGATATCCATGGATGCACGGACTCGGTCTTCCCTCTCTTGGTGGATCCGTCCGGTCCAGTTGTCCATGGGGACATCCTTCTTGAGACTGTCCTAGGAAATTGTGACCACGGACGCGAGTCTGATGGGATGGGAAGCTGTTTGGGATGCCAGGATGGCACAGGGAAAATGGTCTCATCTTGAGTGTCTTCTTCCAATAAATATCCTGGAACTGCGAGCTATCTACAATGCTCTGAAGGTGGGGCCCTGTCTGGGGGAATGCATCTTCATCAGGTTCCAGACGGACAACATTACCTCAGTGGCATACATCAATCACTGCGGGGGGTACAAGGAGCTCCCTTGCAATGATTGAGGTGTCTCGGATTCTGGGGTGGGAGTAGACCCACGGCTGTTCACTCTCAGAGATCCACATCCCTGGAGTGGACAACTGGGAAACAGACTTTCTCAGCAGAGGTGTTTGCAGAGATTTATCTCATATGGGGGACGCCAGAGATCGATCTCAGGGCGCCCCGATTAAATTGCAAGCTTCCCCAATATGTATTGAGGTCGAGGGACCCCCAAGCGGAGCTGATAGATGCGTTGGCGGTACCTTGGAAGTTCAGTCTAGTGTACATTTTTCCTCCATTACTATTCTACCTCGTATAGTGGCATGCATAAAGCAGAAGACAGCGTCGCCCATTTCGATTGCTCCTTCATGGCCGCGGAGGACGTGGTTTGTGGAACTGGTGGAGATGTCATCCTCTCCGCCGTGGAGGTTACCCTGTCGCAGGGACCTGCTGGAACAGGGTCCTTTTCAACATCAGAATCTAGATTCCCTGAGGCTAACTGCGTGGAGAATGAACGCTTAGGCCTAGCCAAGAGAGGTTTTTCTGAAACCGTGATTGATACTCTAGTTCAGGCAAGGAAGCCAGTCACTCGACGCATCTACCATAAGGTGTGGAGAGTTTACTTGTCCTGGTGTGGAAGACATGGATATCCTTGGCACAAGGTGAAGGTATCCAGGATTTTGTCCTTTCTCCAAGAGGGTTTGGAGAAGGGTCTTGCCACTAGTTCCTTGAAGGGACAGATCTCTGCTCTATCAGTGTTGTTGCATAGGAAGCTTGCTGAGCTCCCTGACATTCAGTCCTTTGTTCAGGCCCTGTCTAGAATCAGGCCTGTATTTAGGCAGTCTGCGCCCATGTGGAGCTTGAATTTGGTTCTTAAAGTGTTACAGAGCTTCATTTGAGCCTATGCATTCTCTTGACATAAGGAACCTGTCTTGGAAAGTTTTGTTTCTGTTATCCATTGCATCGGCCCGCAGAGTTTCCGAACTGGCAGCCTTGCAGCATGAGCCCCCTTATCTTGTGTTTCATGCGGATAAGGCTGTTCTTTGCATTGGCTTGGGATTTCTTCCCAAGGTGGTGTCTGACCGTAACATCAATCAGGAAATAGTTGTTCCTTCTTTGTGTCCTAGCCCCTCTTCTTCTAAGGAGAGGCTACTTCATAATCTGGATGTGGTTCGTGCCTGGAAGTTCTATCTTCAGGCGACTAAGGATTTCATACAATCTAACTCTCTTTTTGTAGTCTATTCAGGGAAGCGCAGGGGTCAGCGGGCCTCTGCTACTTCTTTGGCTTTTTGGCTGAGGAGCTTGATACGCCTCGCCTATGAGACGGCGGGACACAAGCCCCCTCAGAGGATTACGGCTCATTCCACTAGAGCAGTGGCTTCATCTTGGGCTTTCAAAAAACATAATTTATGTAAGAACTTACCTGATAAATTCATTTCTTTCATATTAACAAGAGTCCATGAGCTAGTGACGTATGGGATATACATTCCTACCAGGAGGGGCAAAGTTTCCCAAACCTTAAAATGCCTATAAATACACCCCTCACCACACCCACAAATCAGTTTAACGAATAGCCAAGAAGTGGGGTGATAAGAAAAAAAGTGCGAAGCATATAAAATAAGGAATTGGAATAATTGTGCTTTATACAAAAAAATCATAACCACCACAAAAAAGGGTGGGCCTCATGGACTCTTGTTAATATGAAAGAAATGAATTTATCAGGTAAGTTCTTACATAAATTATGTTTTCTTTCATGTAATTAACAAGAGTCCATGAGCTAGTGACGTATGGGATAATGAATACCCAAGATGTGGATCTTTCCACACAAGAGTCACTAGAGAGGGAGGGATAAAATAAAGACAGCCAATTCCTGCTGAAAATAATCCACACCCAAAATAAAGTTTAATGAAAAACATAAGCAGAAGATTCAAACCGAAACCACTGCCTGAAGTACCTTTCTACCAAAAACTGCTTCAGAAGAAGAGAATACATCAAAATGGTAGAATTTAGTAAAAGTATGCAAAGAGGACCAAGTCGCTGCTTTGCAAATCTGATCAACTGAAGCTTCATTCCTAAACGCCCAGGAAGTAGAAACTGACCTAGTAGAATGAGCTGTAATCCGCTGAGGCGGAGTCTTACCCGATTTAACATAGGCAAGATGAATTAAAGATTTCAACCAGGATGCCAAAGAAATGGCAGAAGCTTTCTGGCCTTTTCTAGAACCAGAAAAGATGACAAATAGACTAGAAGTCTTTCGGAAAGATTTAGTAGCTTCAACATAATATTTCAAAGCTCTAACAACATCCAAAGAATGTAACGATTTTTCCTTAGAATTCTTAGGATTAGGACATAATGAAGGAACCACGATTTCTCTACTAATGTTGTTGGAATTCACAACCTTAGGTAAAAATTCAAAAGAAGTTCGCAACACCGCCTTATCCTGATGAAAAATCAGAAAAGGAGACTCACAAGAAAGAGCAGATAATTCAGAAACTCTTCTGGCAGAAGAGATGGCCAAAAGGAACAAAACTTTCCAAGAAAGCAATTTAATGTCCAATGAATGCATAGGTTCAAACGGAGGAGCTTGAAGAGCTCCCAGAACCAAATTCAAACTCCATGGAGGAGAAATTGACTTAATGACAGGTTTTATACGAACCAAAGCTTGTACAAAACAATGAATATCAGGAAGAATAGCAATCTTTCTGTGAAAAAGAACAGAAAGAGCAGAGATTTGTCCTTTCAAGGAACTTGCGGACAAACCCTTATCTAAACCATCCTGAAGAAATTGTAATATTCTCGGAATTCTAAAAGAATACCAAGAAAAATGATGAGTAAGACACCAAGAAATATAAGTCTTCCAGACTCTATAATATATCTCTCTAGATACAGATTTACGAGCCTGTAACATAGTATCAATCACAGAGTCAGAGAAACCTCTTTGACTAAGAATCAAGCGTTCAATCTCCATACCTTTAAATTTAAGGATTTCAGATCCGGATGGAAAAAAGGACCTTGCGACAGAAGGTCTGGTCTTAACGGAAGAGTCCATGGTTGGCAAGATGCCATCCGGACAAGATCCGCATACCAAAACCTGTGAGGCCATGCCGGAGCTATTAGCAGAACAAACGAGCATTCCCTCAGAATCTTGGAGATTACTCTTGGAAGAAGAACTAGAGGCGGAAAGATATAGGCAGGATGATACTTCCAAGGAAGTGATAATGCATCCACTGCCTCCGCCTGAGGATCCCGGGATCTGGACAGATACCTGGGAAGTTTCTTGTTTAGATGAGAAGCCATCAGATCTATCTCTGGAAGCCCCCACATTTGAACAATCTGAAGAAATACCTCTGGGTGAAGAGACCATTCGCCCGGATGCAACGTTTGGCGACTGAGATAATCCGCTTCCCAATTGTCTACACCTGGGATATGAACCGCAGAGATTAGACAGGAGCTGGATTCCGCCCAAACCAAAATTCGAGATACTTCTTTCATAGCCAGAGGACTGTGAGTCCCTCCTTGATGATTGATGTATGCCACAGTTGTGACATTGTCTGTCTGAAAACAAATGAACGATTCTCTCTTCAGAAGAGGCCAAAACTGAAGAGCTCTGAAAATTGCACGGAGTTCCAAAATATTGATCGGTAATCTCACCTCCTGAGATTCCCAAACTCCCTGTGCCGTCAGAGATCCCCACACAGCTCCCCAACCTGTGAGACTTGCATCTGTTGAAATTACAGTCCAGGTCGGAAGAACAAAAGAAGCCCCCTGAATTAAACGATGGTGATCTGTCCACCACGTTAGAGAGTGTCGAACAATCGGTTTTAAAGATATTAATTGATATATCTTCGTGTAATCCCTGCACCATTGGTTCAGCATACAGAGCTGAAGAGGTCGCATGTGAAAACGAGCAAAGGGGATCGCGTCCGATGCAGCAGTCATAAGACCTAGAATTTCCATGCATAAGGCTACCGAAGGGAATGATTGAGACTGAAGGTTTCGACAAGCTGTAATCAATTTTAGACGTCTCTTGTCTGTTAAAGACAGGGTCATGGACACTGAATCTATCTGGAAACCCAGAAAGGATACCCTTGTTTGAGGAATCAAAGAACTTTTTGGTAAATTGATCCTCCAACCATGATCTTGAAGAAACAACACAAGTCGATTCGTATGAGACTCTGCTAAATGTAAAGACTGAGCAAGTACCAAGATATCGTCCAAATAAGGAAATACCACAATACCCTGTTCTCTGATTACAGACAGAAGGGCACCGAGAATCTTTGTGAAAATTCTTGGAGCTGTAGCAAGGCCAAACGGTAGAGCCACAAATTGGTAATGCTTGTCTAGAAAAGAGAATCTCAGGAACTGAAAATGATCTGGATGAATCGGAATATGCAGATATGCATCCTGTAAATCTATTGTGGACATATAATTCCCTTGCTGAACAAAAGGCAATATAGTCCTTACAGTTACCATCTTGAACGTTGGTATCCTTACATAACGATTCAATAATTTTAGATCCAGAACTGGTCTGAAGGAATTCTCCTTCTTTGGTACAATGAAGAGATTTGAATAAAACCCCATCCCCTGTTCCGGAACTGGAACTGGCATAATTACTCCAGCCAACTCTAGATCTGAAACACAATTCAGAAATGCTTGAGCTTTCACTGGATTTACTGGGACACGGGAAAGAAAAAATCTCTTTGCAGGAGGTCTCATCTTGAAACCAATTCTGTACCCTTCTGAAACAATGTTCTGAATCCAAAGATTGTGAACAGAATTGATCCAAATTTCTTTGAAAAAACGTAACCTGCCCCCTACCAGCTGAACTGGAATGAGGGCCGTACCTTCATGTGAACTTAGAAGCAGGCTTTGCCTTTCTAGCAGGCTTGGATTTATTCCAGACTGGAGATGGTTTCCAAACTGAAACTGCTCCTGAGGACGAAGGATCAGGCTTTTGTTCTTTGTTGAAACGAAAGGAACGAAAACGATTGTTAGCCCTGTTTTTACCTTTAGATTTTTTATCCTGCGGTAAAAAAGTTCCTTTCCCACCAGTAACAGTTGAAATAATAGAATCCAACTGAGAACCAAATAATTTGTTTCCCTGGAAAGAAATGGAAAGTAGAGTTGATTTAGAAGCCATATCAGCATTCCAAGTCTTAAGCCATAAAGCTCTTCTGGCTAAGATAGCCAGAGACATAAACCTAACATCAACTCTAATAATATCAAAAATGGCATCACAGATAAAATTATTAGCATGCTGGAGAAGAATAATAATATCATGAGAATCACGATTTGCTACTTGTTGCGCTAGAGTTTCCAACCAAAAAGTTGAAGCTGCAGCAACATCAGCCAATGATATAGCAGGTCTAAGAAGATTACCTGAACACAGATAAGCTTTTCTTAGAAAAGATTCAATTTTTCTATCTAAAGGATCCTTAAACGAGGAACCATCTGACGTAGGAATGGTAGTACGTTTAGCAAGGGTAGAAATAGCCCCATCAACTTTAGGGATTTTGTCCCAAAATTCTAACCTGTCAGGCGGAACAGGATATAATTGCTTAAAACGTTTAGAAGGAGTAAATGAATTACCCAATTTATCCCATTCTTTGGAAATCACTGCAGAAATAGCATTAGGAACAGGAAAAACTTCTGGAATAACCGCAGGAGCTTTAAAAACCTTATCCAAACGTATAGAATTAGTATCAAGAGGACTAGAATCCTCTATTTCTAAAGCAATTAGTACTTCTTTAAGTAAAGAGCGAATAAATTCCATCTTAAATAAATATGAAGATTTATCAGCATCAATCTCTGAGATAGAATCCTCTGAACCAGAAGAGTCCAAAGAATCAGAATGATGGTGTTCATTTAAAAATTCATCTGTAGAGAGAGAAGATTTAAAAGACTTTTTACGTTTACTAGAAGGAGAAATAACAGACAAAGCCTTCTTTATGGATTCAGAAACAAAATCTCTTATGTTATCAGGAACATTCTGCACCTTAGATGTTGAGGGAACTGCAACAGGCAATGGTACATTACTAAAGGAAATTTTATCTGCTTTAACAAGTTTGTCATGACAATTATTACAAACAACAGCTGGAGGAATAGCTACCAAAAATTTACAGCAGATACACTTAGCTTTGGTAGATCCAGCAGGCAGTGATTTTCCTGTAGTATCTTCTGGCTCAGATGCAACGTGAGACATCTTGCAATATGTAAGAGAAAAAACAACATATAAAGCAAAATAGATCAAATTCCTTATAAGACAGTTTCAGGAATGGGAAAGAATGCCAAATATCAAGCTTCTAGCAACCAGAAGCAAATGAAAAATGAGACTGAAATAATGTGGAGACAAAAGCGACGCCCATATTTTTTAGCGCCAAATAAGACGCCCACATTATTTGGCGCCTAAATGCTTTTGGCGCCAAAAATGACGCCACATCCGGAACGCCGACATTTTTGGCGCAAAATAACGTCAAAAAATGACGAAACTTCCGGCGACACGTATGACGCCGGAAACGGAAAAGAATTTTTGCGCCAAAAAAGTCCGCGCCAAGAATGACGCAATAAAATGAAGCATTTTCAGCCCCCGCGAGCCTAACAGCCCACAGGGAAAAAAGTCAAATTTTTGAGGTAAGAAAAATATGATAATTCAATGCATAATCCCAAATATGAAACTGACTGTCTGAAAATAAGGAAAGTTGAACATTCTGAGTCAAGGCAAATAAATGTTTGAATACATATATTTAGAACTTTATAAATAAAGTGCCCAACCATAGCTTAGAGTGTCACAGAAAATAAGACTTACTTACCCCAGGACACTCATCTACATGTTTGTAGAAAGCCAAACCAGTACTGAAACGAGAATCAGTAGAGGTAATGGTAAATATAAGAGTATATCGTCGATCTGAAAAGGGAGGTAAGAGATGAATCTCTACGACCGATAACAGAGAACCTTATGAAATAGACCCCGTAGAAGGAGATCACTGCATTCAATAGGCAATACTCTCTTCACATCCCTCTGACATTCACTGCACGCTGAGAGGAAAACCGGGCTCCAACTTGCTGCGGAGCGCATATCAACGTAGAATCTAGCACAAACTTACTTCACCACCTCCCTTGGAGGCAAAGTTTGTAAAACTGATTTGTGGGTGTGGTGAGGGGTGTATTTATAGGCATTTTAAGGTTTGGGAAACTTTGCCCCTCCTGGTAGGAATGTATATCCCATACGTCACTAGCTCATGGACTCTTGTTAATTACATGAAAGAAATGAGGCTTCTATGGAGCAGATTTGTAAGGCTGCTAACTGGTCCTTCTTGCATACTTTCACAAAGTTTTACAAAGCTGCTTCTGTGGAAGCTGTTTTTGGGAGAACGGTTCTACAGGCTGTGGTGCCCTCCCGGTTTCATTCAGTGTCCTCTAGAGCTTGGGAATATGTTTCCCATAAGTAATGAATGAAGCCATGAACTCTCCTCCCCTTTAGATGGAAGACATAAATTATGCTTACCTGATAATTTCATTTCCATCGTAGGGAGGAGAGTCCACGGCTCCCGCCCGTATCTCCGGTGGGCGGCCCTAAATGTAATATTTTCTTCTGGCACCATTTATACCCTTATATTTCTCCTACTGTTCCTTGTTCCCTCGGCAGAATGACTGGGGGATGAGGGGAGTGGGGGAGGTATTTAAGCCTTTGGCTGGAGGTGTCTTTGCCTCCTCCTGGTAGCCAGGATCTTAATTCCCATAAGTAATGAATGAAGCCGTGGACTCTCCTCCCCACGATGGAAAATAATTTATCAGGTAAGCATAATTTATGTTATTTCCAAGATTCTATGAGAATTCATTAGAAAAAAATCTCAATTTATGCCGAGCAAATTATAGATCACATATAAAGTTAAAGTAATGTATTTTTAATGAATTATCCCAGGTAATTAATTCATTATTTGGTGTCCCCTCTTGCATTTTATTGAATCTGCTGTATGAAATTAAGAGATATGTCTAATAAGAGTGATCTCTGGGATAGTTTCCCTAAATCAAATATACAATGTTTGTATGAAAAGTCCTTAAAGGGATAGTCAACACCAGAATTTTGGTTGTTTAAAAAGAAAGATAATGCCTTTATTACCCATTCCCCAGTTTTGCATAACAAACACAGCTATAATAATACACTTTTCACCTCTGTAATTACCTTGTTTCTAAGTTTCTGCTGACTGCCCCCTTATTTCAGTTCTTTTGACAGACTTGCATTTTAGGCAATCAGTGCTCACTCCTAAGTCACTTCACGTGCATGAGATTAATGTTATCTATATGGAACACATGAACTAATGCCCTCTAGTGGTCAAAATGCATTCAGATTAGAGGCAGTCTTCAAGGTCTTATAAATTAGCATATGAACCTCCTAGGTTTAGCTTTCAACTAAGAATACCAAAAGAACAAAGCAAAATTGGTGATGAAAGTCAATTGGGAAGTTGTTTAAAATGACATGCCCTATTTAAATCATTAAAGTTTTTTTTTGACTTGACTGTCCCTTTAAGAAAAGCTATGTTTAATAGTCCTGGAGAAAATAAATAAACTAAATAACTCAAATGATGTTCATCATTAGTTTAACCCCTTAACGACACATGTCGTACAGGGTACGTCGCACACAACCTGGTCTTTAAAGACCAGCGACGTACCCTGTACGACATCAGGGTTTAAAGCGGCTGGAAGCGATCCTGATCGCTTCCAGCCGCTTTCAAGGTATTGCTGTGATGCCTCGACATTGAGGCATCACTGCAATACCTTTTTTCCAAAACAGATGCAGAGAGAGCCACTCTGTGGCCCTCTCTGCACCGGTAGCGATGGGCCCGATCCTTGGTGGGTGGGAGCAGCTGCAGGGAGGCGGGTGGGCGGCCCATCGCTACCCGGCATCCGGTTCCTGAATGTGCAATGTGCACGCCGGGTGCCGGGAGCGTGCGGGGGCCTGCAGGGAGCGCGCGTGCGCGCGCATATATGCACGCGATCGCATAACAGCCACTGCCACCAATGAATTTATGAATGGGAGAGAGGGAGAGGCAGGGGGGGAAATAATTTTCAAAAGGATCTGGGAGGGGGAGGAGGGTATTAGGGGGGGCAGCTACACTACAGAATTAACACTACAGATTTAATTACATGCAAAAAAAAACATTTTTTGGAGGCAAATTGGGTACTGGCAGACAGCTGCCAGCAAATAGTATGTGGGCAAGTGTTATAGAGCTGTTTGGGGGGGATCAGAGAGGTTAGGGGCTAAGGGGGGGTCCATCACAGCTAAACAGATATTTTTTTTTTATTTTAGTACTGGCAGAGTTTCTGCCTGTACTTAAGATGGCGGGGACAATTGTGGGGCGGGGGAGGGAAGAGAGATGTTTGGGAGGGATCAGGGGGTGGGATCTCTCAGGTGGGAGGCTGATCTCTACACTAAAGCTAAAATTAACCCTGCAAGCTCCCTACAAGCTATCTAATTAACCCCTGCACTGCTGGGCATAATACACGTGTGATGCGCAGCAGCATTTAGCAGCCTTCTAATTACCAAAAAGCAACACAAAAGCCATATATGTCTGCTATTTCTGAACAAAGGGGATCCCAGAGAAGCATTTACAACCATTTATGCCATAATTGCACAAGTTGTTTGTTAATAATTTCAGTGAGAAACCTAAAATTGTAAAAAATTTAACATTTTTTTTTATTTGATCACATTTGGCGGTGACATGGTGGCATGAAATATACCAAGATGGGCCTAGATCAATACTTGGGGTTGTCTACTACACTACACTAAAGCTAAAATTAACCCTAGAAGCTCCCTACATGCTCCCTAATTAACCCCTTCACTGCTGGGCATAATACATGTGTGGTGCGCAGTGGCATTTAGCGGCCTTCTAATTACCAAAAAGCAATGCCAAAGCCATATATGTTTGCTGTTTATGAACAAAGGGGATCCCAGAGAAGCGTTTACAACCATTTATGCCATAATTGCACAAGTTGTTTGCAAATCATTTCAGTGAGAAACCTAAAGTTTGTGAAAAAAATTATGAAAAAGGGAATTTTTTTTTATTTGATCTCATTTGGCGGTGAAATGGTGGCATGAAATATACCAAAATGGGCCTAGATCATTAATTTGGGATGTCTTCTAAAAAAATATATATACATGTCAAGGGATATTCAGGGATTCCTGAAAAATATCAGTGTCCCAATGTAACTAGCGCTAATTTTGAAAAAAAGTGGTTTGGAAATAGAAAAGTGCTACTTGTACTTATTGCCCTATAACTTGCGAAAAACGCAAAGAACATGTAAATATTGGGTATTTCTAAACTCAGGACAAAATTTAGAAACTATTTAGCATGGGTGTTTTTTGGTGGTTGTAGATGTGTAACAGATTTTGGGGGTCAAAGTTAGAAAAAGTGTGTTTTTTTCCATTTTTTCCTCATATTTTATAATTTTTTTTATAGTAAATTATAAGATATGATGAAAATAATGGTATCTTTAGAAAGTCCATTTAATGGCGAGAAAAATGGTATATAATATGTGTGGGTACAGTAAATGAGTAAGAAGAAAATTACAGCTAAACACAAACACCGCAGAAATGTAAAAATAGCCCTGGTCCTTAAGGGAAAGAAATTGAAAAATGGCCGTGTCCTTAAGGGGTTAAAAAGTAGTTTTTCTTGGAGAGGACATAATTATTGATGTGACAGAAATTGAATGATACCTTTTTCATTTCAGAAACTTTCCATATTTTGAATAAGTTTAAATTGAGCATTTCTTAAACCTTCGAAACCTTGATTAAGTAACATAAAAATAGTATGCTTGTACTTTATTTTCATATACAGAACACATTTATTTTTCTAATACTTATAATTTGTTAACATTTCTAATAAAAAGGGCTAAATTCCAACCTTGTGGTTAATTACATCCAATAGGCATTTTTTTCTGTTCTTATAAGTTAAACCAGCATTCCAATACTTTTGTAATTCAAGTAATTAAATCCATTCTCAGAATTTCTCAGAAAATCTATATTAAATGCATCCCCATTTTTATTCTTTAGAAATATTGTATAATGAATTAACTTCAATATCATTAGTATTTAGCACCTTACCTAAAGTTACTCATCCATTTTGACCTTACTGCCTAAGAAAATTCCCCAATCTGGTTAACCTCTTATGATGGCTGTACTAGTCCTAAAGCCTGTGTACACGGGCCAATTTTTTTAAGTACCGCGGTTCCAACCCTTGCTTCCTCTCTCTCCCCCCTCTCTTTTGTGCTCTCTCTTCCCCGCACCTCTTCTGCTCTCTCCCCCCTCTTTTGCTCTCTCTCTCTCCCCCTCTTTTGCTCTCTCTCCCCTATTTTGCTCTCTCTTCCCCTCTTTTGTTCTCTCTTCCCCTCTTTTGCTCTCTCCCCTCTTTTGCTCTCCTTCCCCCTCTTTTGCTCTCTCTCCCCCTCTTTTGCTCTCTCTCCCCCCTCTTTTGCGCTCTCTCCCCCCTTTTTTGCACTCTCCCCCTCTTTTGCACTCTCTCCCCCTCTCTTTTGCACTCTCTCCCTCTCTCTTTTGCGCTCTCTCCCCCTCTCTTTTGCTCTCTTTCCCCTCTTTTGCGCTCTCTCCCCCCTCTTTTGCGCTCTCTCCCCCTCTTTTGTGCTCTCTCCCCCTCTCTTTTGCGCTCTCCCCCCTCTTTTGCGCTCTCTCCTCCCTCTTTTGCCCCCTCTCCCCCCTCTCTTTTGCTATCTATCTCTCTCCTCTCTTTTGCTCTCTCTCTCCCCCCCTCTCTTTTGCTCTCTCCCCCCCCCTCTTTTGCTCTCTCCCCCCCCCCTTTTGCTCCCTCTCCCCCCTCTCTTAAGCGCTATCTACTACTCTCTTTTGCGCTCTCTCCCCCTTCTCTTTTGAGCTCTCTCTCCCCCTTCTCTTTTGCGCTCTCTCTCCCCCCTCTTTTGCGCTCTCTCTCTCCCCTCTTTTGCGCTCTCTCTCTCCCCTCTCTCTTTTGAGCTCTCTCTCCCCATCTTTTGTGCTCTCTCTCTCCCTCT
Source organism: Bombina bombina (assembly GCF_027579735.1). Classification (NCBI taxonomy): domain Eukaryota; kingdom Metazoa; phylum Chordata; class Amphibia; order Anura; family Bombinatoridae; genus Bombina; species Bombina bombina. Next base: position 893,858,688 of record NC_069499.1, read on the forward strand.
TTTGTGCTCTCTCTCCCCTCTCTCTTTTGCTGTGTCTCTTCCTCTCTTTTGCTCTCTCTCTTCCCCCCTCTTTTTGCTCACTCCCCCCCTCTTTTTGCTCTCTCTCCACCCTCTCTTTTGCTGTCTCTCCCCCCTCTCTTTTGCTGTCTCCCCCCCTTTAGAGCTCTCTACTATCTCTCACATCAAATCCGGCCCCACCCATGCCCCGTCGGCCACGCCCCACCACACCCACGTCACACCCGACCCCACCCACGTCACACCAGCTCCGCCCACATCATACCTGACCCGCCCACACCACGCCCGTCTGGCTACACCCACTCCATGCCAGATGCCAGGTGAGGTAGGCCAAGTGTGTTTGTCCTTGCGCAGTCTCTACTGTGCATGACAGCTTCGAACAAACACACTTGGCCTTTTATTATATAGGATAAGCAATTCTTTCCTTTGAAATTATTTTAAAAATATCAATGATGGGTTACATAGTGAACCAATAAATATAAGGACAGAATGTAATAATTAAGCTCTCCACATATTCAGATTGTTTGAGAAAATATATAGAGATAATGCTGGTTATGGTAAAAGGGTTTTCTTATGGTGAGAAGGTTTCTTAGGTTAAAGGTTCCTGAATAGATGGGGTATTATAAGGGGGTAATCTCTTGCAGTATTGGGGGTTGCAGTGAATGGTATCAGAACTTAAAGTTGGTAGATGGTAGAATAAAGAATAACCTGAGAAATATGCAAATTTTATAATAGAAGTAAATGGAAACATTTTTAAAACTGTATTCTCTATCTGAATCATAAAAGAAAAACAATTGGGTTTCATGTCCCTTTAACAATGTGCTAATGAGTTATATAAATACAGCTTAGAGGCAAGGACATTATCGAGGTGCAGACAAATAAAGAGAGAGGTGAACAGGCACATGATATAATAACACCACATTTTTGAGCAAAGCTGATATATTTCAGTTTAAGGGGCAGCACATAAATATTGAGCTCTTATTAATTTAGGGATTGTACAAAACTGAGACCTATTTAACAGTTATTACAGTCATTTTAAAAGTAAGTAACCGGTTTTATTTTAAACATTTTTTCACAAGAATTTGAAAGTCTTTAAAAATGTTCCATGTGTTAATGTTGCAATTACTTACATTAATAACTTAATGTTTTTTTGCATTACTTAAGTGCTCTGTAACCTGTGGAGGAGGTGTACAAGTTCGGATCGTACAATGTTTTCGTCATGGAAGACCTTCCTCTGGTTGTTTGTCACATCAGAAACCTCCAAATTCTCAAGCTTGTAATACAAACTTTTGCCCACCAACAGAAAGGAAAGGTATAATATTTACAGTATTTTCATCATATTATTTAATAAGTGATATTATAATCAATACAGATGTGTCTTCACTACTCATGCCAGAAAGCTCAGTTGCATTTGGCATGGCTGACCTCTTGTTTCTCTGACAGATTAAGTGCTCACTTGGTCCCTGCGACTAGTCATTATATTAGTTGTTTCTCTGGCACCACTTCATCTTTTTTGTAATCAACTGATTAAGTAACTTAAGGCTTAATCATACTCCCCTTCTCTTTTTTTTCTCTCTATATTCTTTTCTTGTTAGGGAAAATGTTCCACTTGATATCTGTTCTACAAATATTAACATTTTGATATTAAATTCTAGCATTGCATTTGAATGTTGATTACCAGCTGCATTTTAGCAATTTTCTATTAATAGTGCAGTTTTATTTTCTCAAATGAGTAATGTATATGCTATTTAATTTCCCAGAACAAAAGAATCCGTGCTAACCAATTACAATCTTGCATATTTATATGGTGTATAAACATACATAGTTGCTCACACCTGGGCAGTAGAAAAAAAGGAGGAAATCCTTCTCACGTATCTTCCCTTAAAGTGTTTTAGCAACAATTATAAGGGGCATCAAGATCCATACGGAGCTTGATAAATCGGCCCCTTAAAGGGGCAGTAAACCTAGAAAATAATGTTATATAATTCTGCACATAGTGCAGAATTATATAACATTATCTTAGCCAAACCTTATTCAACATAATATTGCCGGTGAAATTTTATTAAAAAAATAGGGTTTTTCAGACCACCGCTCTTGCTCTACTGAGCGGGTCTGGTTTTCAACCTGAGCGCATCGGGGCAGCTGTCTAGTCACAGCCTGGCCCAATCGTGCCATTACACTCAATGTAGCTCGCTCCAGCTATCAGACAGAGCAGGAGCGAGCTGCATTGAGTGTAATGACGCGATCGGGCCGGGCTGTGACTAGACAGCTGCCCAGATGTGCTCAGGGGGAAAACCAGACCCGCTCAGTAGAGCAAGAGCGGCGGTCTGAAAAACCCTCTTTTTATTTTTTAATCAAATTTCACCGGCAATATTATGTTGAATAAAGTTTGGCTAAGATAATGTTATATAATTCTGCACTATGTGCAGAATTATATAAAATTATTTTCTAGGTTTACTGCCTCTTTAAACTTCACAGTTTTGTTATCTTGACATATTTCATGAATTTATGTTTGTATACAGGAATCGTTTCTTAAATGCAATTATTGAGTCAACTTTATACACCTCTGAAGTAATTGGTCAAAAATTCTCATTTTTTTTTTTTGCTTTTTTTTTTTTTTGCAGATGATCCCTCTTGTGTAGATTACTTCAACTGGTGCTCACTGGTTCCACAGCATGGTGTCTGCAATCACAAATTTTATGGAAAGCAATGTTGTAACTCGTGTACAAAAAAGAAAAACTATAGCGACACACTTTGACCCACTAATGACTATATTTGAAATTGTCAATACTACAGCTTTCCTCTGGCAGAGTGGCAGCCATGAAACCACGGAAATAATAATTTCTTAAATACCTTTTGATCTACCAGCATGTTGAAATACCTTATAAGCTGATCGTATCATTTTAAAATTAATGTTTCCGGATATATTTTGCCAGTTGAAAATAATAATTAATTATACAGAAAGGAAATTGTGTTTCAAAGTGCTATGCCTTCAGGGAAAGCAAAGCTTTGCCATTTGCCAGTTTATTTACACAAGATCCATTGATCTTGTACACATTTATTTCTCTCCTGAAACATGCTGAGGCAATGTACTTAAAGCTAATTTTATTAGCATTTTACAGATATCATGATTTTATTTGGTGAAATTGTAACAGAATTTTTGAACAAGTCAAAGATATCCAAGTGGCCTCAAAGACTGCATCAATCAGACTTTATATAACAGGAAACTGTCAATTAGCTAAAATGTGGTGGCTGAAAAGGTCAAACAAGTAAGAGGCCTCAACAGTAGGTGGGAAAAACCAGACTGAGGGAGTAATGCATTAAATCTGGCAACAGCAGGAACTGAAGTTTCTAGTGGTCAATTATTATTCTGCTTGGCCACAAACATTAGAATTGATGGTTCTGTAGAGCATCTCTATTAACTTTAAGGAATACATGAAACCGCCAGCTGCTACAGCAAAAAGTCCTTAACTCTGAACTTGTGAGACAAAATGGCTGCCAACTGTTATCAACACTAATGGTGCTTTTATTTAATTGTTGCAATGGTTTTTTTGTATGTTTCATCAGATTTAAAAACCAGTACAACAATCTGTTGTAAATAATGTGCTTTTAGAAATTTATGAGACCATCTGGATGGTCTTTTTTTTTTAAAATATAGTGTTTTGAACTTTATGATTGAGACACTAATGGAATCTATTCAGCAAAGTTTTTATGTACAAGTTGACACAAGCCATTTTCATATATTTAAGCAAAAATTACATAATACTAGTGAAAAATATATTTGCCACTTGTTACTTATATATCTGCTGTGTATAATAATTTTAATTTCCAACTTTGAATATTTTCAATGGCACTAAAAAAACAAAATAGCTGCCATGAAAGATGATCACATTTGCATACCATAAACTCATAATATGGTCAAAATCTATCACCATTTTGATTGAATAGATACCAATATGTCACTATCATATAATTAAAATGACATTAGATGTATTTCCATTATATGGTGCTTTGTATCCAACTTGCTGCTGGAAAAGCAAGTATGTATAATGATGTGACCAATTCAATTTTCTTTACTAAAAAAATGATGATAATCATTTATTTGGTAGCAAAGTAAACAAAAAAGTATTTTACTATGCTGAGGAAAAATATAAATTTATACAATTATTTAGGAAGGTTCTATAGAATATATTATATATAAATATATTAAATTATTTTGCTTTGATCTGTGATATGTAATTATGTTTCTCTTTTGAAAAAAATCAGGCAACTATCTGTCTACAAGTTAATGACAATTTATGATCTATGGGCTAAAGTCATTGCATGTAAAGAGATCAGCAGATACAGCCACGTGCTGGCCCTCATGGTTCTGTGTAATGTTTTCTGTTTCAGCGGCCTCATAGCAGAGCTACATAAAAGTGACTTCTTATTACCTGACTTTTTAAAGTAAAGATGTTAATATTTTAGCACTTATTACCATAGAAGTATCACAGGCTACATGTTTACTATACGGATCAATACGTCCAAATGGAAAATGGGTCCATGGAGTCTATTCACAAAAATCTGACTTTAAACTGACATTATACCAACTTTTTTAAGGTCAGGTGAAATAACTGACTTGGAGAAAAATCTTAAATATAATTTTTTTTTTTATTATTTAAAATTCAAATGGCTTGTAAGTTGATTTAAAAGTCATGTTTATTTATTCCTACAAAATAATTTGTGAAACTGTAAATAACATTTTGTAATGTCAGATCCTATTTAACATAGGGTATAAAGCTACAGACTTATTAGTGTGAAATGTCAAAGTGCATAGGTTACATATATAATAATATTTGTAGGATAGTTTTTATACTTTCAGGATAAGAAGCACAAAAAATATTTGTATCAATGAGAGTCAGCTTCAGAGCCAGCAATACATTGCTGGAATTTAGCTGGCCATAACTGGTGAGCCAATGAAAAGAGGAATATGTGTGTAGACACCTATCACCAGCTAGCTCCCAGTAACGCATGCTTGCTACTTAGTCTGCAATTGCTTGCTCTGTCTGAACCCTACATGTTTAATTTTGATTTCCATGTTCCTTTAAATTCCAAAATCCTCCATCACATATTTAAATAAAAAGTTTCAAACATTATCACGTCTTTAATTTTGCATGTAAACATTTTATACTTAATTAGTTACTGTACTTTTGTGTGTTCCATCTAATATTACAGGGTTTTGTTTTTTTCACAAAGTTGGATGTTCATGTTCTGAGCAAAGGTTTATTGTTCTACACAAGTACATCCGTGAGAACTGTCCTTTTCAGCCAATGGGCAGCATTAATGCAGCATTTAAAGTTTACAAACATGCGTTTGCTGCTTTTTTCATTTTTAATGTAAATAGCATTTGCTTAAAGGGACATGAAACCCATTTCTTTCCTTTCTTCATTTTTAATGTAAACAGCATTTGCTTAAAGGGACATGAAACCCATTTCTTTCCTTTCATGATTCAGATAGAGCATGTCATTTTAAATAACTTTCCAATTTACTTCTATTATCTAATTTTTTTGTTCTCTTGATATCTTTTTTTTTTTTTCTTAAGGGAAACCTAGGTTGACTTAAGATACATTGTGCTATTGGCTCACAAATTCATTCATCTAACTTCCAGTAGTGCATTGCTGCTTAATTCAAGAGAATGAAGCAAATTAGATAATAAAAGTAAATTGGAAACTGGTTTAAAATTATATGCTCTATCTGAATCATGAAAGAAAACGTTTGGGTTTCATGTCCCTTTAACCATTTACATGCAAAATAAATCATTTAACTTGTCTATTTGCTGCTATTTCATAGACATGATAGAATGTTTGTGAGTTAAAGAACAGTTAAGTACTTATTTTCATTGATTGCATGCATGTTTTGCCTTAATTAAAGGGATATTAAACACTAAATACATGCTAGGCATACTGATGTGTTTAAAGCAAAGGTTAACCTGATAATAGTGCGTATATATATATATATATATATATATATATATATATATATATATATATATTTTAAAAAAAATCTGCTAGTTTAAATATTGAAGAAAGGTTTAGTTTCTATAAAGTAACCAGTGCCACGTGTTGGAACCAAGGCTTTCCCCTTACCTATCTCTTCTGCTGAGGACATTTAGAGACAAATATAAAACAGGCAAAAAAGGGAGTGTGCAAATGAGGCTCTGCTGAATATAGGGTTGTAAAAGTAACAGGGTTTTCATACAGCTTTGACTAGTTCTATATAGGCGTAGGCTGACCATACTGCTGCTTTAAAAAGGGACACATATGAAAAATACATATGTCAGGGTTGTTTAAAGAAATGCTTTGAATAATGTTCTGTTATAAGAACCCTGACATATGTATTTTTCATGTGTCCCTTTTTAAAGCGGCAATATGGTCAGCCTATATATAGGGACATGAAATTTGATGTATTTGCATTATATAGAGCATGCTATTTTAAACAACTTTCCAATTTACTCATATTGTCTTAATTGCTTTGTTCTTTTGGTATCCTTTGTTAAAAAGCATACCTAGGTAGGGGCAGGAGCAGCAATACAGTGCTGGCAGCTAGCTGCTCATTGGTGGCTGCACATACCGTATATGCTTGTTGTCATTGGCTCACCTGATATGTGACTTTCCAGTTTACTTATATTAGCAATTTGCTTCATTCTCTTGGTATAATTTATTGAAGGAACAGCATTGCACTACTGGGAGCTAGCTGAACACATTGGTAAGCAAATGTCAACAGGCATATACATTGCAGCCACCAATCAGCAACAAGCTCCCAGCTCCTGAGCCGACCTCAATATCCTTTTCAACAAAGGATACCAAAAGAACAAAGCAAATTAGATAATAGAATTAAATGGAACGTCGTTTTAAATCGTATGCTCTATCTGAATCATGAACCAAAAATTTTGTGTTTTATGTCCCTTAATTTACAAATTAAATTAATAGGTACTTCAAATTATATATATTTTTTTTACGTTTACACAGTTAATACATATAAATGACTTCATAATTTTATGATTCCATTTAGAAACCAAAACGACTGTTAAGCAGATATTTTAGGAAAGTTAATGTTTATAGCCTTACATTACGGTCACTATCAATCATATTTTGAGTCTGTTGAATTAGACAGAAATAAGGAACAATTATTTCATAAAATATTCAGTGTTTATAAGAAGTTATACAATCTATTGAGTAGAGGTAGCTTTTATATTATATTATACTACCACTAAGTGGATATTTTGAATAGGATAATTCAAAATTAAGTTAAAAAAAATAAAATAAATAAATCCTAAAAATTGCCAAAACCAACCTTGTTCAGACATGGTTAAGTCCTTCTGTAATTTTCTGAGGAGTGGCAATAAGAAGTATATTTATCAAATTCCATTTGATTCCACAATTTGTTTTATGATGAATGAAGTTCAATTTTATTGCAGTAGTAAAAGTAATATTTAAATGTATGATTACTTAACTCAGCACTAACTCTAGACAGTGGTCAAGTAAAATTAGCATCTTGGTAAATGGAAAACATAACCCGCTTTTGTACTTTAGGACTTGATGTCTGAAAATAGTTTGCTCCACAAGATGTAATGCCAGAAAAAATAATTCAAAGTGTACCCAATCATCTTGTTGGTTAAGCATTTGATTTTCTGTATAAACTGGTAGCTGGAGCATTCTAACGGTTTTAGGTGAGCCATGTGCATTCTTACAGATCTACATTGTGTTTTTGTTTCTAGATGCTAGAACATCAAAACACCTTTATTCAAATCATCCTAAACGGACACCAAAAAAAGCCATTGTTAAAGGGACAGTCTACACCAGGATTTTTATTGTTTTTAAAGATAGATAATCCCTTTACTACCCATTTCCCAGTTTTGCATAACCAACACAGTTATAATCATATACTTTTTACCTCTGTGATTATCTTGTATCTAAGCCTCTGCAAACTGCCCCTTTTTTCAGTTCTTTTGACAGACTTGCAGTCTAGCCAATCAGTGCCTGCTCCCAGATAACTTCTCATGCACGAGCACAGTGTTATCTATATGAAATACATGAACTAACACCCTCTAGTGGTGAAAAACTGTTAAAATGCAATCTGAAAGAGGTGGGCTTCAAGGTCTAAGAAATTAGCATATGAACCTCCTAGGTTAAGCTTTCAACTAAGAATACCAAGAGAACAAAGCAAAATTGGTGATAAAAGTAAATTGGGAAATTGTTTAAAATTATATGCTCTATCTGAATCATGAAAGTTTATTTTGGCCTAGACTTTCCCTTTAAGTGACTGGAACAATTAAAGGAACATTAAACCCAATTTTTTTCTTTCATGATTCAGACAGAAAATGCAATTTAAATAAAGTTCCACATTATTTCTGTTATCTAATGTGTTTCGCTCTCATTGTATCCTTTATTCAAAAGTATAGCTAGGTAGGCTCAGAAGCTGCTTATTGGTGACTGCATATATATGCCTTTTATCATTGTCTTTCAGCTAGATCCCAGTAGTGCATTACTTCTCCTTCAACAAAACACACCAAGAGAATGAAGCAAATTAGATTATAGAAGTAAATAGGAAAGCTGTTTAAAATTGTATGCGTTATCTGAACCATGAAAGAAAATATTTGGGTTGACCCCATACTAGGCATGCATTCCGCTAATAAAGGATACAAGACACAAAAGTGGGTGTAAAGGCCGTAGCCCGCATTTATTAAATCTTTTATGATATATAACTATACATTCAACAAATTACTTAAACCGTTAACACATTAACCTCATAACCTGGTATGCTTGCCAAGAGATGTACCTTCCACTGGCATACCACCAGGTACATCCCCCCCAACTCTCTCCCGCCTCTTTAGGGAGGTACCCATTCAACTAACCACACATAAAAGACAAGCACCCCCGCAACCTGCTAAGCCACGAACACATCAACAAAAGGGGAGGGAGGGAACTTCACCTTGTGGTTGCAGGAACAGAAAGAGGGTGAGTGACTTCCGCACTCTACCTAAATATCTCCCAGGACTGCTCCACTGCCTAAGATAGGGGTCACCATCCCCTACGTCGATGCTCTCCTCCAGGGAGCTATGACCCCATACTAGGCATGCGTTCCGCTAATAAAGGATACAAGACACAAAAGTGGGTGTAAAGGCCGTAGCCCGCATTTATTAAATCTTTTATGATATATAACTATACATTCAACAAATTACTTAAACCGTTAACACATTAACCTCATAACCTGGGATGCTTGCCAAGAGATGTACCTTCCACTGGCATACCACCAGGTACATCCCCCCCAACTCTCTCCCGCCTCTTTAGGGAGGTACCCATTCACCTAACCACACATAAAAGACAAGCACCCCCGCCACAGCGCGTCACTGACGAGCCAACCCCACCCGGGCTAAGGCCTTCTGCACCCCTTCTTTGATGTTAAAATTAAAGAGGTGCAATCCAACCTCATTGAGGTGAACCCCATCCTTTAAGAGAAAACAATGACCTGTCTCCCCTTCAAATTCTACATGGCGAATGCCAAACCCTCCAAGTCTGCCCACAAAACTGGTCACTGTCCTGTTAATCTTCTTTCTAGAGGCCTCCAACTTCCTAAAATCCCATGCCGCCCGCCACTATGAACGTGGTTCGATATCGGACCAAACTATTATCACCCAAGGGAATAATTCCCTCAGTCTACCCAAATCCCTCCTGATCTTATCCACCAAATCTTTCTGGGACAAAAACCCCAAATCATTGCCCCCCGCATGGACGACCATAATGTCCGGAGGCTGGAATAACCTGGCATGGTCTACCACCTTTCTCAGAACCTGGTCCCACCTCAATCCCCTGACCCCAAGCCACCGCAACAACACTGCCTCCTCCTTAAATTTCAACTGTGCACCTTCATCCATGACCGCTGCCGCCTTACGGGCCCAATATATATAGGAGTGGCCCACAATCCAACACTGAACTTGACCTGAAAAACAAGAAAAACATCCTAAGCCACCAGGTCAGGTCTAACATATGAACGAAAACATCCAGACTTCTAACCACCAATCCTTTTTATCACACTCTCCCCCAAACCCAAACTAGCAGCCTCAGTGGCAGCCCCAATTCGGAACGAATGCGTTCCAAATTCTTCCGCTGTGTACCCTAAGTCCCTTAATGCCCGATGAAGCACCGCCAAGAATTGGAAGCGAGATAAACCGAGCCATCTTTGTGTATAAACAACGGCAAAGAAGTCTGTGGCCGGATATCCAAAAATGCCCTCATGTGGGCAACCGGGCACCCTGCCCCCGTGCTTCCCCAAGCTTTATCAACCTACCCCGCCCCTCCTGATCAGTCTTGGACCCCCGGAGCCAAATTCAAACCACCTCATCCTTAATTGACACATCCCTGGCCTGTAGGCCCCCCCCATCCCACTTATTCGCCCCCACCAGTTCTGATACCCGAAAAGCCCCAAAGAATGCTGTCGAAAAAACTGCTCTAAACAACAATACCTCATACCCTGAGGTACACACCGTCTGCACGACGGCCAAGATCCGCAGCAGAAGTTGGAAACCAATTGGCCTCCGTCTGTCCTTCTCCACTTTTTTCTTACACAACCCCTTCACTGCCAAACGGACAAGGAATAACCCCGTCAAATCTTCCCACCCCAAAAGTTTAAACAGGAATCTTAATGCCGCCATATTTCTCCTTACCAGTGACCTAGAGAGCCCCCTTTGGTTCCACTCTTTTATCCAAGACAGCAAGCCTTGAATCCACCATTCCCTAGAAGCTACCATGCCCTCTGTCGTGATCACCTCCCACCATTGCTTCCATGTTCGAACATAAGCATTCCACGTACCTGGAGCTACCGCTCCCCTTGCCACCCTGATTAACTCCATACTTCCAGCTCCAACAACTCTGGCGGGCAATTGACTCCTTCCATCTCCGCTTCTGGTGCCACCTCTCGAAATCTCGACCACTGAAAGCGAGAAAGAGCGTCAGCTATGGTATTCTGGTAACCAGGCACATGCACAGCGTGAAACAGCACATTCATCCGCATGCAGTCCAGCACAAACAGCCTCAACTGGCGAACCACCGGCAGGGAGCAAGACGTCAACCTATTAACAGCAAAGACCACCCCCAGGTTGTCCGAATGGAATACCACCTTCCTATCCCTAATCCTGTCCCTCCACACCCTCACAGTTACCAGTAACGGAAAGAGTTCCAAAAAGACCAGATTCTTCGTTAGACCTTGGCTGACCCATTGTGCTGGCCATTTCCCAGCCACCCAGCTCCCCTTGGCAATAGGCTCCAAAACCCAGGGACCCCGCTGCATCCGTAAACAGGTGCAGCTCATCATTCGACACCGCTTTCCCGTGAACCAACGCCCGACCATTGAACTCTGCCAAAAACAACAACCATATTCTTAAGTGTTCCTTAAGGTCTGCCCCCAGGTAATCCACCTTTTGGGGGCTGTGACTCCCACCGTGGCCAGGGAGAGCCTCCTACAGAAAACCCTCCCCACCGGAATAATTCTACAAGCAAAGTTTAGTTTGCCCACCAACGACTGGATCTCACAAAGGCGAAGCCTGCGCTTCCCAAGCTCCCCCTTAATGACCCCTTTTAGGTCGTCCAGTTTGTCCAACGGCAACCGGCACTCCATACGAATGGAATCAATTTCGATCCCCAAGAAACTCAACGTTGTGGATGGACCTTCGGTTTTTTCATGGGCAACCGGGATTCCGAATTCCTCAGTTCCCGTAAAAAATTGGTCCATTAGCCTAACACAATCCAATGTGTCGGCGGCCCCCACAAATAGGAAGTCGTCCAAATAATGGACGACCGATGCCAACCCCGCTCACAGCTGCACCACCCATTCCACAAAGGTGCTGAACTTCTCGAAGTAAGCACACGATATGGAGCAGCCCATCGGGAGGCAGAGGTCCACGTAAAAGAAACCACGGAAAAAACAACCCAGTAAATGATGACACACCGGGTGCACTGGCAATAGCCGAAAGGCAGCCTCCACATCGACCTTACCCATTAATACACCAACGCCAGCCTCCCTTACCAACCCCACCGCCTTATCAAATGATGCATACCTCACGGCCGCTACTGCGGGGTCGATCCTATCATTAACTGATGTCCCTTTAGGATAGGATAAATGGTGAATCATGCGGTACTGACCTGCTGCCTTTTTTGGCACCACCCCCAACGGAGATACCCTCAAATTCCGAAACATCGGGTGAGAAAAGGGGCCCGCCATCCTCCCCAAAGCCACTTCTTTGTCGAGTTTACCTTGAACTACCTCCGGCAATTCTTTTGCCAATTTTAGATTCCCCCGAAATTTGAACCCCCCCTTTGTCCTCAAATGGAATCCAGAACCCAGAGCTAAAACCCGTCAGCAAGAGTTCCGCGTCACCCGCCTTACCCCGGACCCTAGCGAATCGCTCTAACCAAGGAACCATCCTTCCTACAGCCTCGCCCGGTTTACCCCCTCCCCCGCTTCTCTTGAAGCACGAATGGGCACCATCACATCCTGAGCAAGCATGTTTGTACTTGCACCCGGTTCCGAATTTACATTGCCCTTCATTATATTGGGAGCAGAGCCCTTTTCTAATAGCAACTGCTACGCCACCCCCAACGCTGCTAGAGGACGTTCCACCTCCCCCCGTTCCCCCGATGCCACGAAAGGACCCACGCAGCGGAGTCATTAACTCCAGCCATATCCCCATATCCCTGTCGTCCCACCGCCATCCTCTGGGGGAACTGCTCATCGTACCGCCACCACGCTAGGCCACCATAGGTCTTGTACGCCCCAGAGATCTCGTCGTAATAACAGAACAACGCGGAGCATTGCTCCGGGAATTTTTCGCCTACCACCGCCGCTAGAATACAGAATGCCCTCGACCAATTAGATAGAGTTTTTGGCAATTTACGATACCTCTTCTTCCTTTCGTCCTCTTCTTTCTTCTCCTTGTCACCTTTCGTGTCCTCTTTAATCTCCATCACCTGTTCCAGCGGCAGCAGAGAAAATATTTCCAAGAACTCCCTCTTCCATATTTTCTCCTTAAGCTCCTGAGTAAGATGAATCCCTAGCGGCCCAATTGAGCACAGGCAGGGTCTTCTCATTGCGCTCTCCGGCACCTTCCGTACTTCACCAGCACTAGCTACCACCCAGCCACTGGTACGGCCCCACCTGTTCCCTGGCCTGCATTCCCAGCCCCCTGACTTGCGCCCCCCACTGTTGCCACGGACCCCACGCCCCAAGCTGCTGCAACGTTCCCCTGCTGCCCCACCAGCCGCCTTTCAAACTGCGTCAGCAGATCCCTTAAACCACTCATCATATTCTGCACACCTAAGCCATGCTCTCCTCCAGCCACACCCGTGTCAGTGATAGCACCCTCACCTCCACTCCTGGGCGCCGTCCCAGCTCCGGCCATTTCCATCGGCGCTGCCGCTACTCCTGTCCCAGTGTCCGGCTGTTTCCTAGGCTCCCTCCCTCTGGGTCTGTACGTCCTCCTCCTCTGGGATGGAGACCGAGATCTCCTCCTCCGACTGCTCCTTTCCCGGGACCTGTCGATCCTCCCCCACGTAGGAGACCGTCCCCTTCTCCGCTGCTGCGTCCTCTCCCTGGGCGAGCGGGATTTATCCCGACGCCGTTCCGCTCCCGACCTTCTTGGGCTGCGGCGCGCCAGGGGGTCCTCCTCCCGTGGCCGTATCTGTAAAGAGGAGACAGTGACATCCCTAACCTGTCCTACACTCCTAATACTTCCTTCTCTAGATCCCAACCCTTGCCTACCTTCCACGCTCCCCCCAATACCATCCCGCCCAAGACCCCCTGCCCCCAAGGACCTGATTAACTGCTCCAAGGCGGCCAGGTTCCCCTACCTGCCGTGTTGCCACCGGTCCAGATGAAGTGCCCTCTCCAGGATCGTCAGATTCCAGATCACTGTAGGAATAGTCTATCCACAGTGCATCTCCTTCCAGGTCCGGTCCCGCAGGCTCAGCAGAGAGTTCTGCCCTACCACCCCTCTGTCCCTCCAACTCCTCCTCATCACCTGCTGGAAATAAAGAAGACACGTTAGCCCTGCCCAGGTCCGCCCGTCCCCCTCTTCCTCCAAGCTCCCCGCCCCCTCTTTCCTTTTCCCCTTCCTCTAGCGACCCTTCTAACCCCCCGACCCCTCCCACCCCCAGGCTTCCCTTGCCCAGGCCTATCTCCCCCCCCCCTCGCGTGGGAACCATATCCCCCCCCCCTCCCAACCCCTACCCCCCCTTCATCCCTATTCCCGGGGCACACACCCCCTCTCCCCCTGGCAGGCTCCCCCCCATATGCCTCCCCCCTCGCTACCAATGGCCCATCTCCAACACTGGCCACTCTAATCCCATCCCCCCTCCGATCACGCATCTCTTGCCCCTTATCCCCCCTTTGGGCCTCCGCCGCGCTTTGTCTGGGGACCCCCCCCCCTCATCACTCCTTGCCGCTACCGCCCTTGCTAACTGACCACTTTTTCCTTTTCTTTTGCCCCCCCCAGGAGTCTCATTCCCCGTACTCCTGGGCGCCCTTGCCCCCTGCTCCTCACCTACATCAGCCCCTTTCCTGCCTGTCATAGCCCCCCCCCTTCCGTTGCTGCACTCCTGTCTCCTCTCCCTGTTCCCTTTGTAATTGTGTGGCCTGAGGAGAACCCTCCCCCGCCGTCTCACCGGCTCCCTGATCTGCAGGCCTAGTTTCCTGGGCCGTAGGCTCCCGCCCATTGCTGCCGCCATCGAGGCCCAGCCCCTCTCCCCGCCTGGCCTTACCTGCCGCGTCACTGCTCCTGACAGACATCCGCCGCGTGGCCTCCTCACCCGACACACGCGTCCGCTCCTGCGACCCGCCTCCTCTGTTCGACGACCGGCGCCTGGGCTCAGGATCATCTCTTTCAGGCCCAGCGCCGCTCCTGCTCCTCTGAGTCCTGTCGCCGTCGGGAGATAGCCGCTCCGGAGGCCTCGACCGCCGTTGTGGCCTGCCGTGATCCGTCCCGCCTGCAGCTGCCGAAGATCCAGGTCCAGAGGGATGCGCCGCCGCCAAGTAAGACCTCAGCCAGTCCAGGCCCTTCGCTTCTGCTAGCCGCTGCATCTGCTCTGCAACGTCACTCATCCTCTCAGTTACTGCAACTGCAAGCCTCAGGAACAAACTTCACCTTGTGGTTGCAGGAACAGAAAGAGGGTGGGTGACTTCCGCACTCTGCCTAAATATCTCCCAGGACTGCTCCACTGCCTAAGATAGGGGTCACCATCCCCTACGTCGATGCTCTCCTCCAGGGAGCTATTCTTGTTCTTTTAATCATGAAAATGTCATCTACAAAAGATTATGAGTGGATCACTAATTGTTGCGTGCAAGTTAAAAGGGGTTTATCACGACTATTTGTGCACGTTGGAATTAGCACGTGTATTAAAAGTTGAAAGTAAATGCGTTTGTTCCACCACAATTGAATTTACCGCACGTCGGTATAGCCCGACTTCAGAACTTTGCTGAACTGTTATGATCAACTAACAAGTTGCACAAAACACATCACAATTACATTTAAAAGTACAGTTACACTCAATATAGCACTGTCTAATAAAAAAAATTGCATAGAAAAGTTATAAAGGCTCAAAGATATGAGGTCTCAGTTGTTAGAAATAAAAGGGCTTTAACATAGAGATACATACATACACATGTCTAAATATGTGTGTCTGTATATATATATATATATATATATATGTGTGTGCGTGCATGTGTACATATGTATTTATGAATTTATGTGTATGTATGTATTTACAGAAATATATACACATATAAACACATAAATACATATGTACAGATAGATAGATAGATAGATAGATAGATAGATAGATAGATAGATATCAAAATAACAAGAGTATTGCATTGAGCAATGATAATTTTTTTATTGGACTAACTATACATTTATAAGAAAAAAAGATTAAAAAAGTATCATTGCTCAATGCAATACTGTTTTTTTGATATCTAAATCTCTGGACTAACACGGTTACTCCAATCAACTGGTGCATATATATATATATATATATATATATATATATATATATATATATATATATATATATATATATATATATATATATATATACTGTATATATATATATATATATATATATATATATATATATATATATATATATATATATATGTACACTGGAGCCCTTTGCAGTAAAGTAGATGAAAACATGTAAACGCATATTTATGCAATATTTATATTTGATAAAGTGTTATAACTGTGTATTTACTGTGTATATTTCACATTCCAATATTCTTCACATAGGGGAATGTGTTCTAAGTATTTTTAAATAGATTATCATATATATATATATATATATATATATATATATATAACTACGTATAGTCCTAAATATATATAGGTATATATACTGTTTATATATATTGTAAAATAATACCATATTATATATATATATATATATATATATAAAAATATATATATATATATATATATATATATATATATATATATATATATATAAATATGTATTTATGAATAAATAGAACATATTCTATCTTCTTTGTTGGGTTAGGGCATTTGAGAAAATGTGAACCAGTTTGCATGTAAGGGTGTCCATTAAAGTCTATGGGGGTTAACACGTTTCCAATAGTCGGATTTCGTATTTTTGTGCGCGTCCAGTTAGGGTGCCATTGAAAACTTTTTACTTTCAACTTGTAGTACCCAATGCGCGCTACCTGACGCACACAAAAAGTCGGTCTAGTGGAGTTAACGCATGAGTGGGAGTGATAAATAGTGTTCCACTTCTAATCTAGTCCAAATACATAAAAGTTTAAAGTGCAGGGAATTGAAAAATACAACAACTTTATTTAAAGGGAAAGTAACATCAAAACTAATGTTTCATGATTCAAATAGAACATTTATTTGTAAACAACTTTCCTATTTAATTCTGTTATCAAATTTGCTTCTTTCACATGGCTTTGTTGAAAGGTACAAAGCAAATTTGATAATAGAAGTAAATTGGAAAGTTGTTTAAAATTGCATGCTCTGTTTGAATCATGAATTGTAATTTTGACTTTTACTGTTCCTTTAAATTTCTCAGGAAAATTGAAACATAAATGAAATGTTTGAAAAGATGGAGATGGTAGTGACACCAGGGAAAATTTAGGACTTATGATTATAAACACAAAACCCCCATTTACTAATCAGTGGGCAATCAAGGTTCATAGGCAGGTAACCTGTCTACTCACATATGGGGTGAGCAGCCAATTTTTATGATTACACAAGCTATCGCTTGTGTAGACCCACTCCCTGCTATTGCGCAACCAATCGCACAAGAGCAGCGTTTCCCAATCACCCCGAGCAAAAGTGACCAATGTGGGTTTAACTCCATCAGCTCTGAGGAATAGGAAAGTTAGGAAACTGCAGTCTTTTAACTAATTTTTAACTTCCCTTTTGCAGACTTGCATGAGGGAGCCTGCACCACAATACTTCCAAAGTTGCATCTTTTTGTGATGCAATGCTTAATTACTTATTTATAATAAATATAAAAAATTACTTGTCATTTATAGCTTAATAAAGTTCAATACCTGAGACACTGTGGACTGCAACCTTCTCCTGTAGCAAAGATATTAACACACACCTCCTTTTATGTGTACCTACCTGTGTGTGATGCACATGCATGTTTGTAATAGTGCATCACTCTATACCAGCAGTACCCATCGTTTTGTGAGACAAGGTGTATTTGTTTTTGTAAAACTTTATAGTGTGATCTGCTTTTGTATGTACTTAGCATAAGAAAATCTATGCCTGTGAAAATTATCTAACATTCTTGTTTAATAAAGATGACATTATTGGTGCTTAAAGGGACATACTACTCATATGCTAAATCACTTGAAACTGATGCAGTATAACTGTAAAAAGCTGACAGGAAAATATCACCTGAGCATCTCTATGTAAAAAAGGAAGATATTTTACCTCACAATCTCCTCAGCTCAGCAGAGTAAGTTCTGTGTAAAAAGTTATACTCGGGGGGGCGTGTCCAAGCAGCACCGGGAGAGGACGCAAATTCACTCATCTCCAGCTAGAGAGCTCAAATATCTTCATTTTTCTTGTTAACTAAGCAACAAATGTGATAACATCTTGGTTTAATTATCTACATGAAAGCCTGCTGATTAAGAAACTATCCAGCTTTATGAGTTTCATAGCGGTCATAGCCTGATCCAGACCAGTGAGGCCTTTGTACGCAAGATTCCCGCCATCCTCTCCCGGTGTATTACACATAGCTATTAATTCTAACCTATTCTCGGAACAACCGATAATAATAGCCTACATGGAAGACAGCCAGCGGACACTACAGACTTTGCTACTGAGTTTGATCGGCCGGATGGATGATCACTTCTCAGACCTCTCTAATACATTAACAACAGCAATGGCGGGAGGGGCTACTGACACCCCTGATCGCATTCCACTGAAAGATCCCCTTCAGGAGACATCCCCAGAGTGCGATATAACATCATACCATCAGCTCCTTTGGCATGGCTGGCCTGATGTCGGCACTGAGACCACCTCTTGGGATCGGAGGGCCACTACTACCTCATCGAGATCTGACACCATGACAGGGGAGACCCCCGCTGCGCTGCTGGTGGAGATCCTTCAATCACCTACGCCACAAACATCTCCCACCGACATAGGCTGCTTTGGAGTGCCTCCTGAGAGCGACGGCGATCTGCAAGCCCCTAGCTTTCGGATATTCATGAAGGTGGGATCGCTGGAGCAGAGAGAAGCCGCAGTTGAAACGCACCTACAAGAGAAAGTTCTTACGGATACTGCCGTGACTCACCCCATCTTAGAGTTCCTATCCGGCATCCCTGCCAGCACAAATCATGAACCCCAGCCGTCTTCCAACAGTCGCCTAGACGCAGCATCTCTAGCCCTGTCACCCATAATCTCACTTGACCCGATGATTCTCTTGACAGCGGCAGCTGAAACCCTGATGGGATTGACTCACACGTTGCTCCAGCTTGACAAAGAGTTCCTAGAAGTAACTCAGAAAACCGGTATTACACGTAACGAACTCTCCTCTGACACAGGCCTCAATCTCCTGAATATGGTAATGAACACTACATTCCTTGTCTGCAGCCCTAATTATTGTTCACACATGGGGCTTGGGAAAATCACATTCATGAGACTTCCCTATAGCGGTGATAGCAGAGTTGGAGTCGGCTAGATGTGATTTAGATGTAATTTGTGATGCTTTGCCCTCAAGTACCCATAGTTCTGAAAGACATGGCATACTCTTCCATGAACATTCTAAAGAGGACATTCTTACCCTGTGATGACGGCTGACAGCCTGAGATATACCCCCATCTTGGTTACATGCTAATTTGTATATATGTTACATTCATCGAGAGGACTTATTATGTTCTAATTTTGGGGTTTATCTGATGTGGGTTCTTACAAGACTCTTATCTTTTCTACTATCTATATCCTACATCTCCATGTTATTACCAATATAGGGTGTCTCCAGGAGCCACATCTGCCTATTCTTTAGGATCTATCTGTATGTATTAATACTTTTAGGTTTCAGCACATAAGATTGTCTCTCTAAGTTAAGCTGCAGAAGTTGGCCTTTAGACATGAGTATTTTCTACTTACTTGGCGTTTAGGTAACCTTTCTTGGGATATTTGGGCTCATGGGAAAATACAGCTCCTATATTTTTGCAATCAAACTCATACTATATAGATCTGTTCTCTGCTGTAATGACACTCCCTTTTACTTTAAATGGGTTTAACTGCATATACAGAACTACCATTGTGTTTCAAATGAATGTAGGTTTAAGTGAAATATTTACATATCTCTTTTCTTTATCTACCCATACTAGTGAGCTCTGTATTTATTTATAATACCACTGAGGACATATGGTATAACCCCAATTTTACCCGTTAGTATACTTTCTCCATGATATGCTCATCCTAGCTAGTGGAGTTATCAGACATCATTGCTTAATCCTTAATTTTACATATTACATGGTTATGACCCTGCTCCCTTCCTAGCCAGTCCATATAACGCCATATATACATATACTGACTACCTTTATACATATATATAGCTCTTATATTTCCCTCCCATTACCACTTTCATACCCTTAATAAGCCTCAACTATTCCTGAAGCAAATTATACTACTTCCTCAATCTTGATATAGCCTAGTATTTCGTCTGGGCTCTATAATTATCGTCTAGTATCTGACAACTACTCCCCTTATCTTTATTATACTGTAAAGCTTTTTAAACGCAAAATTATGCCCCCTGAGTCCCCATGATAGGATCTCTAGGGAAGGATATATAGTCCCACAATCTCAATACATGATTGGTCCTGAGCAATCCTCTAGTGGTTAACTTAAATCATCAGACTAACATTTTTAAGGTTTCCCAAAGGATCAGAGATACAGCCATTCGCTGAAACAGTTTTAAGCCCCCCCTACAGTCCCTTGGCCCTTCCCCTAGATCAGTTTGCAGTTAGCATCCCACACATCCAGCCATCATAGCTTTATAAAATAAGGTACTATGTATATAATATACCCGTGGTTATTACTGTCAAGTCGCGAGCTCCATATATTTGCCATTTTATATAATAATGAATGTATATCAGTATCTGGTTTCTAAACATTATACACCACCCACTCTATTTTTTCTTTATTATTGTATCAGCAGCTAATCTCCAATCAATCTCTCCCTAGCCCATACAATGATCTCTAAATACGCTAATTTCCCTTCATTTAGTTCATAATTTTGGTAGGGTTTCAGAGTAGCTCTTGATGTTTTAGGAGGAAGACATGATTCAACCGCCATTTTGCTCACCCCATTAAATTTGCAACGTGCTCCACAGAACTAGAACTCCTACTAATCCATAACATCAATGCTATACCTCTCACACACCCGGATACGCGCCCCCCCCCCTGTTCCCCTTATTTTTTAACCAGAGCGGCTCTGGTCCGCTGACTTCCCCTACCCCCAAAATAAAACCATTTTTGCTAACCCCACCTTACCACAAGTGACTCTGAATAGATACATTACTCTAAGGTTTTCACAGTAAGCTGGGGACCTTTCTAACCTTTAATAAGCCAAAGGTTGTAAAATGAGGTCTCTCTACCATATGTTCCAGTTAACCATCTATGCAACACGCAAGGCCTTTCTTTTTACTCTCATTCCTGTATACTATGCATTCTATAATCTGCACCCTAGACATACTCTCGTACTCTTGGCCAGAATGTATTCTCTCCTTGTCAGACCTGTGGTTTGGTTGCTTTGTATAGTTTACGTTTTCATTTGCAGTCCTATTATGTACCTGGACATATGTTATGCTCTTATGTTATTACGCATTACCTCAATAAAAAAATATTTAAAAAAAAAAAAAAAAAAAAAAAAAAAAAGTTATACTCAACTGCTCCCAGCTACAGGTAAAAAAAATTAAAAAAATGAAGAAATGAACAGCAGCCAATCAGCATCAGCAGTGCTGAGGTCATGAACTTTTACTGTGATCTCATGAGATTTGACTTGACTCTCATGAGATTTCATTGTAAACTTCCTTTACCTGATTGGTGAAATAAGATGAGAGTGCACAATGCTCATCCCTTCAGATGTCCCAGGACAGACACACTAATATGCTGCTTAGAAATCCTTTACAATGGGAGGTGGCTACTGAGGAACTTTTGAGGTAAAATATCTTTCTTTTTTACATAGAGATGTTCAGGAGATATTTTCTAGTCAGCTTTTTACAGCTATGCTGCATCACTTTCAAGTGTTTAAACATTTGGGTATTATGGCCCTTTAATTATTTTCTGATTTAAATGGGAAATACATTTGCTTAGGTGATATTTTCCTGTCAGCTTTTTACAGTTATACTGCATCAGTTTCAAGTGATTTAGCATATAAGTATTATGTCCCTTTAAGGCACATTCTCATTGTGTTGCATTGTATTTATTTTGTCTTATAATACATGTTTTTACTTCTTTGTAACACAAATATTGTACATTTTTTAATAAAATATTTCATCTCTATTAACATACCACCATTGATATATATTTAGCACTTTTATAAATGAGCAACAAACACAGAGGGCTAAATTCACTAATGTCTTTCAATGTTCCCTCTAAGGCCAGATTTTGTGAGCAGTCCAGCAGTGAAACAGTTAATTAGTGAACCACACCCTGCAGCGAGCAAACACTACGCAAGGCAGACAGCAAGGTATGGTTACCTTATTAACTTTTTCACTGCTGGGCTGCTCAAAAAATCTGGTCTTAGAGGGAACACTGGTCTTGCTAGTCTCTGGTTTCTATGCTACTTAAGCTTGCACTAAAGGTGTGCAGTAGGCATGGGCAACATTTTGAGATTTGGCATTCGTTTGGTGAAATTTTATGCTGTGTTTTCTCACTTTTAATTGAATGAGATCCATAGAATAGCACAGGATTTGCTGGGTTTGGAGAGATTGTTAGTGAATCTAGTCTACTGATAAGAAACATGGTTGTTACAGCAGTTTATCACTAGTAGTCATACATATTTTTATAAAGCAACATATCTCTTCATATAGCATTTACAATGCTGGATGAATAGCTATATAAAAAAAAAGTATATGGGGTAGATTTATTAAGAAGCAGATGCTGCATTTTACGCCCATTGTTTCCGTCTCGCTGCTCCTTAACTTCTCCTTTTAGGTGGCGGACTGAAATCATCCCGATCCGATCTGGATGATTGACAGCTCCTGCTAGGGGGCGGCATTGCACAAGCAATGTTAAATGTAAATGTTGTGCAATGTTAAATGCCAACAGCGTATGCGTCCGCTCGACCTATGGTAAATCTACCTCTATGTCTTGAGGATAATTAAGAGATAACTGGAGGTATATCTGTAGCTGTGGTTTGAGGATTTAAGGTTGTGCAGTTTTGTTAAGAGCCATGAATTTATGTTTTCAAATGTTATCAAAGCCTCCATGCTACCCACACTGGCGATAGCACCTCTGCTGCACAAATAACTGCCACCATATTCATCTTCTGCAATATCCTCACCGTAAATAATGAACCATCTTACTATCAAATCACTTCAAATGGCATGGCATATATTAGCAATTAAGCACTGTATTTCAAAGGGTCTCCATTTAGAAATCTTTTTTGTTAGGTAAATTCCTATATTTCTGGGGTTTTTCTTGATGTTGTAAAAATGAGAATAGCTTTTTTTTGTTAACAAAGTGATCACAATCTTTCCAAGTCAAACATCGCTGACATTGTTTATCCACATTAGATTTTATCCCAATTTTCCCACTTGGAATTGCAGATAATGGATGCTGATCGCTGTCTGTGTTTAGCAATTGGATAGTGTAGTGTTTATGTTAATTGAACAATCTGAATGAAATGTGTATATGGGCATTATGGGTATACTGGGCATGCTTGATCAATGATGTTTTTCAAAACTTTAATTTTTAAAAAAACATTTTTTAATACTTTAAGAAAAACTTTTTTTTTTCCATTTTGGCGAGATTTTTTAACTAAAATAGAAAAGAACAATGCAGGATTTTAATTCCCATTTAGATGCAAATTATCTTATCTTCTGTATCGGGATTTTAACACTGTAAATCGTAAAGAGGTTTTAAAAACAGTATAAAGTTTGAGAACTCACTGTACAGAACGCATTTTCAAAAACCCACTGTACAGGCCGCAATTTCCAAACCTCACTGTACAGAATGGGGTTTCTCTTTGCTGCATTTCTATAACTAAAGAAGATTGTGCTTTTAAACAAACAAGACTGAATGTCAAATACTTAACTTACTTGAGTGAAAAACCCTTTTCCTATTGATGAGAATACTGTACTTTTAAAATCCTAAAAATGTGAGACTGAAATATAAAAATATTAAGTACAATTGCTAAACAACATTTTTCAATGTTGCAATCATAATTTCCATTTTCTTGTGTCATCTATGTCATTTCAGATTGTATTGCACGTGCAAAATATAATAATAAAAGATTATTTTCCAAATAAAAAATAATAAAAGATTATTCCAAATCATCTTGGAATACTGCCAAAATTGTTAAAACGTTCAGTTTGGCATTCTAACAGCATCCTTCATGTGCTGAGCTTGATGTATCCATTTTGTTGCCTAAATAAAGTATAAAACTCGATGGCCGAGAGAATTGTTATTCCTAAAGTCATTGCTGTGCATGCATCATATGGATGATTTTCACACTATCTGCTTGGATCCAGCCGGAACGTTTACCAATACAGAAATGCTATTTCTTGAGTTGGACTGGAAGCCCAAAAAACAGCTGATAAATGATATTGGTTGACATTGGAATTAACCCTTTGTCAGCTAAATTTGCTTTGTTTTGCTGTCAATGGGCACACCCCTTAAAAAGACTATGGCGTATTCTCATATAATATCACCTGTCCTGAAGCCAAAAAAGTGATGGTAATGAGCTATTGCATTTATCAAACAGTTCAGTACAATGTAACAAATCTAGGCTTATGAAACACCTAGGAAAAACACACTTTTTAGAGTTAACTGTTGAGAGGGGGCAAAGTAATTAAAGGGACAGTCTACACCAGAATTGTTATTGTTTTAAAAGATAGATAATCCCTTTATTACCCATTACCTAGTTTTGTATAACCAACACAGCTATATAAATACACATTTTACCTCTATAATTATCTTGCCTCTAAGCCTCTGCAAACTGCCCCCTTATTTCAGTTGTTTTGACAGACTTGCATTTTAGCCAATTAGTGCTGGCTCCTAGGAACTCCACGTGCATGAGCACAGTGTTATCTATATGCAACACATGAACTAACACCCTCTAGTGGTGAAAAACTGTCAAAATGCCCTGAGAGAAGAGGCATATGAGAAATTAGCATATGAACCTCCTAGGTTTAGCTTTCAACTAAGTGTTTAAAATTACATGCCCTAGCTGCATCATGAAAGTTTATTTTGGACTAGACTGTCCCTTTAATGAAAATGCATTGCAAAATAGTTACTATGAATAGTTCAAAATTTGATAGGAAAATCAATGTGACCTTTGCTTTCTATTATCCCTTAAAACAATACGATTCAAACTAACTTCCTATATACTCACATCATCCACTTTCCCTGTGCCACTTCCACCCTTAAATATTCCTCCTCTCAACTGCTCGCCACCCAAGTTTTTCTTAAATTAAAAGACCCTTTCAATGGTACCAATAAAAGTAAAAGCTGCATAATAAAGAGATAGATACAGAGTGATGTTAAAGGTCCAAAGTTATACAAAGTCAAGTCAAGATATGGTTGGGGTAAAAGCTGAGGCTAGAGTTAGTAATTGTGGATAGGATACTGGTTCAGTATTAGGTTATGATATCTCAGCAGTGCTTCCAAAAATATTTTATACTACTGGAGTGTTTATAAATAAATATGCCATGAAATGTACTTTATATTATGTGTATACTAACAGTATCCATAAATAATGTGTTTGGACACAGTAACTGCTATGTGGCCTATGTATCTCTTTGTTTAATGTAATTAATAGTTGTTATGGGCGTACATTGTACTATGTAACAGTCAATAACACTATTATGGATAGCAAACTTGTTGAAAGGTGTTAAGCAGTGGTCATTAAATAACAAAAAGGACAGATACGTGAGCAGACCAATATTGCTACTACAATTAAAAGAAGGAATGAAAATGAGAGACAAGGGTTATTTTTTTAAATTTTAAATACATTCAAACAATTGAGGCATATGTGATTAGTAGTGAAACAGGCAATAAAAATCATTTAACTACACCAAAGAAAAGTTCATGCTCATACTTTCCTTGTACATGGTGTAATTCAATGATAAAAGGTAGATTCCTAGCAAAAGCAATGGTAGGAGACAACATACTTATTAACATGCTATAATGGAGAAACAACAAGCCCTATTAGGGACAGGATCAGTTTACATACATCTTTTATATATAATTAGGATATGACATTAACTGTCTTGGATCACTTTGTTCAAGCAGGGGACACTGCGAGTCAAGTATATATATATATATATATATATATATATATATATATATAAAAGATATATAGTTTGAAAATATTTTAATTTCTTACATTCAAATCTGTGCAAGGATCCGCTTGATAGAGTAAGAACAGGTAATTTGGTAGGTTATCTATCTCGCATTATGGAGGTAAACTCCCTATTAATAGTGTTCCCCCTAGAACAATACAAAGAGTATGAATACAGAAAAGAGTTAAAGGGAGCACTATCAACCCAAGATAAAACCTCAAAAAACCCGGGATATGGCGGTGAAGTATTGGTAGAGGTACACAATAAAAATAATCAAAACCAAATTTATTCTATAAAGAGATATCTAATAAATAATATTTCTAACAAATAGTAAATATAAAAATATAATTCAAAGATCGGTTGGCCAACCTTAGAAGATAGAAACAATACACAAAAGCAGAACATGGCATATGCTCAAAAAAAGAAGATCCAGCATTGCGGAATGTTGCGGAGCTATACAAATAAATGATAATAATAATTTATTTTTAATTATCATTTTTTTTTTTTAATATGTTTTTATTGAGATTCATCAAAAGGCAAACAAACATAAACATGTCGAAAGTGTTACATACAAATGGTTTCCACATATTCAGCTAACAATTGTTATATAATTTAAATAGAGTGGAGTGGAGGTATATATCAATACAAACACAGATTTACGAGAGTCAATGCCAAAACAGCTCTGTACCTTCAACAAAACCAACAGGACCACTTTTGGGCCCCTTATGCAATCTTGAACATAATCCAGGAAGGTAACTTCTGAAACTAGAGAGACCACTCATGGATCACTATTAAGGAATCTCCTTTTTCTATTTTTATAGGGTTTAGATCCATTGCGAAAACTAAAAAAACTTATATAAGACCGTTAAATTGAGCTTTATTGATGTATAAATATATTAGTAATAGTAATAGCAGTAGTAAGGGAACCATTGTTAAGAACATTTCAGAGTTAAGCTGTTAGGAGGAGTAGGCATGACTGGCCTCATTATAAAAAACAGAGATACAGGAAATATAATCTGGCACGTCTATCCCAAGTCAGAGTATAAGCAAATTTCTACATAGAGGGATTAGAGTAGATGAATTCTAATTTGAGCCCATATTATCATAACCAAATTAGAAAGTATGAGGTTTCAATAGAATACACACCCCTGTCAGCAGAGCCAAAGCTACAAATGTGTTCAGGATGGGGCTAAAATGCTATAAGAGACTATACTAATTAATCAGGGGTTAAGGTATGTACACAACTCATTAATAGCTACTATTTTGGAGTATAACCCCCTCTACCTAACTCCTGAGAGGATATGGTTATGGCTATGGGAGTGAGTAAATGTATCTGTATCCACAATATTGAAAATCAAGAGCCTAAATTATTGATATAAGGGATCACTGAGCTTTATACTTAGTTGTTCAGGGGCTTGGCAAAGTTTAACTGGTTAAATTGATGTATAGGGGTAAAATGGCTAAACTGGTAGGCCTCCTCACATCAGTGTGATATATCTATGAGACAGACCCAGCTGTGTTAAGTAGTCAATAAAAAGATATCCAAGTTAGTATAAATAGCAAAAGAACAGCTTATCTAAGACCTAAGAAACATATAAGTAACATAAATTTTGGATTTCAAACCCTTTGTGACCAATAAGTACAAATAATATGCTGGGGCTAAGTGACAGGGTTAAATAAAACATGTCAAACAGTCATAATTCCATAACAATATCAGCTTGTATATATCAGGTTTTTGTCATGTATCTAGAACTCTGCTTCTCATAAAGACCTATACATATAACAGGGCAGACAGAGGTCTAATATAAGAAAAACAGTTTACCTTAAGTGTATATAACTACAAGTCACATCAGATACAGAATTATTTAAAAAGTTAACGTGTGCTTTGAGGAACTCAGGGAATAGAATGGCCAAAATGAGGAGCATATATGTGACAAAGAGTGCATAGCGTTAAGCAAACAGTAATATTATTAAACAATGCTGGGGAGATCTCCTCACTACAATATACTATAACCAGAGGTCAGAGCTAGCTTAGTTTAGGTTATGCAAGAAATAGGGAACCTGGATTACATTACCGACAGGAGAACAGCAGAACTGAAAAAATATAAATGGCATACAAGACGTTGCACCCACTAATTCCAATAAGTACAAGAAATATGCCTAAGTAAAATAATTAAAATAATTAAGTGGGACAGTTGGACAGTGTATATCTGCCGTTCAAGATATGGACATAAAGTCAGCTTATATACACCAGGTTTTTACCCCGCGCCCAGACCTGATCCAGTTGTGAAGTCTTGCAAAAATAGCAGGGATTTTCCCCAGCTTCTATCCAGAATAACAGTCTCAAGGGTGAGTCTCGTATCTGGGGATTCAGTTCTTCCTCAGCCCACTCTGTGTCGGTGATCTTGCGAGTGGCTCATTCGTATGAGGCACCCTGAGTAAAGGAAGCACACTTTCTGTGAATGTAGCCCTTGCAAGCGTCCTATTTCTGTAAGGCCCCAATTTCCCTGGATAGTTAGGAGCTTACTGCTACCTATTTGTTCTCTCGCTCCGGTCACAACCAGCGGAGAATGGACAAGAGGTAATAAGCTGGGATTTCCAAATAAGATAGATCTGATCTTGAACTCATCCCCCATTATCACTTGAAAAGCGGTTTCTTCTGTGATCGTATAGAGCTCCTCCACCGGCCTGCTACATGTGGTTATGATCTGCAGCACAGGTTTCAATTCCTGCTGGGCATCCATTTGAGTGTGAGGGTTGGAAATCTCTTCGCTAGTCAGGTCTGACCAGGAGGACATAGTTTCTTCGCTGCTTTCATCTAGGGAAACCACTGTAGTTACAGAACCCAGGAGAAGTCCACATAACTCTTCCTCTAAGCTCTGGAAATAATTCTCAATGTGCTGCATCGCTTGTACAGTTTCTCCTCACATACACCCACAGGTGAATGAATTATCCTGATAGATGGTTCCCTTCTTTGGTAGAACGGGCAGTCAACTGAGGACTGCTATACCCCGGCTTACGGGGGGGAAGTGGTGTTGAACCTTACTGTAGGCCGCCTCCCAAGAACTCAACGGCCAGATCTGGGTCCTATAGGTCATAGATTCTGCAAATTTAGTATAGATCAGTACTGCTCTTCTCTGTCCAGTCCAGGATGAGACGGGTGCTATTGTATTTTGCAGATTTACTGCTTAAATTGGCGGATTAAGCAGATCACTTTAGGAGCAACAGATATT
Source organism: Bombina bombina (assembly GCF_027579735.1). Lineage (NCBI taxonomy): Eukaryota > Metazoa > Chordata > Amphibia > Anura > Bombinatoridae > Bombina > Bombina bombina. The sequence continues at coordinate 893,888,006 of NC_069499.1, forward strand.
GCGACCTAACATGGCCACTGCCTAGCCACTCCCCCTTTAATTATCATTTTTATTGTTACAGAATGCATCGTTACAAATTGAATAGAATACAAACAAGTCATCAACATGTTTCTAATGTCCAAGAATGTCCTTTTCTGCCTTGAAGTAAAATAGAAGAGTCTTTCAATTTGTTTTAGTCTTCCCGTAACACCAAGGGTCGGCTTATCCATGTTGTGAGTGATTGTCATGTGGAGAGTTCACAATCAAAGTGCATAATATAAAAGTTGATATATTCAGACTTTCTGATTTTTTTTCAGGTTAAGTTTATAGAAACTTTGCCATAATCTTGGAATATCTGTAAAACTTTCAAAAGTGAGGTTTCTATATTCATTAGGGTTAGGAGCACGTCATCCATATACATTGGCAATTTGTATTCTAAATCGTCAATTTTTATCCCTGTAATTTGTGGTTCATTATGGGTCTCTATAGATAATGCAAAAAAGTAACGGGGAAAGGGGGCAGCCTTGCCTGGGCGCCATTGGAAATTTGGAAACTGTCTGAAAGTAGTCTGTTTACCTTAAAGGGACAACCTACACCAGAATTGTTATTGTTTTAAAAGATAGATAATCCCTTTATTACCCATTCCCCAGTTTTGCATAACCAACACAGTTATATTAATATACGTTTAACCTCTGTGATTATCTTGTATCTAAGCCTCTGCAAACTGCCCCTTTATTTCAGTTCTTTTGACAGACTTGCAGTTTAGCCAATCAGTGCCTGCTCCCAGATAACTTCACGTGCACGAGCACAGTGTTATCTATATGAAATACATGAACTAACACCCTCTAGTGGTGAAAAACTGTTAAAATGCATTCTGAAAAGAGGTGGCCTTCAAGGTTGAAGAAATTAGCATATTAACCTCCTAGGTTAAGCTTTCAACTAAGAATACCAAGAGAACAAAGCAAAATTGTTGCTAAAAGTACATTGGAAAATTGTTTAAAAATACATGCTCTATCTGAATCATGAAAGTTTATTTTGGCCTAGACTGTCCCCTTAACCTTTGCTTAGGGGGAACCATATAGTGTACAAATTGTGTTAATAAATTTGTTGCTGAATTTCATGTGGCCTAGTGTTGTTAGGAGGAAAGACCAGTTCACTCTGTCAATGGCCTTTTCTGCATCTGTAGAGATTAAATATGTGGGAATCTGATTATGTTGTGTGTGAAATGAGCTGTACACTGAATGTGTTGTCTTGGGCTTGCCTCCTTGGTATGAATTAGACCTGATCCTAGTTCACTAATTTAGGTAAAAATCCCTTTTCTCCTGTTAGCTAGAATTTCAGCAAAACATTTTACATCTGCATTTAGCAGATAAATTATATAAAACATTTCTGGTCTGTTAGGGGGTTTGCCCAGTTTAGGAAGCACAGTGATGTGTGCCTTCAACATACTTGGAGGAAACCCCCCATTATCCAAAAGTGAGTTATATAAAAATAAAGAGTTAAGGGATTGAGTTGCAAAGGTCTTGTAATATTTAATGCTTAGACCGTTGTGAGCTGGGCTCTTTCCATTCGGCATATCTTTGATTGCTTTAGATATCTTCTTGTTAGATAAAGGGGAGTCTAAGAAATCTGATTCCTCAACAGATAGTGTTGGCAGCTTAGGGTCTGAAAAGTATTGTTCCAGACCCTGCTCTTCAGGTGTCTGGGTAAGTGGGCTCTGCTGTGTATTGGGATGTTTTTTTAAGATATAGGGGCCGATTTATCATATGTCTGTCTGACATGATCCGCTCAGCGGATCGTGTCCGACAGACATCGCTGAATGCTGAGAGCATACGCTGTCGGCATTTAGCATTGTACCAGCAGTTCTGGTAAACTGCTTGTGCAATGCCACCCCAGGGGGTGTCAATCAACCTGATTGTATCTGATTGGTTGATTGCTGTCCGCCACTCAGATTCGACAGACTAGTTAAGGAGCAGCTGTCTTAATGCCGCTGCTTCTTAACTGCTGTTCCCGGCAAGCAGCTTCTGAAGGATTCTACTCTGGATACGCTATATTTAGATGTTTTTTCCTGGTTATCTGTAATCCCATGGATAAAAGTTTTTAGCTATTGACGTTTTAAGCCTCTAGCCAAGAGTGGTTCTGGCTTGTTTCTATGTTCATAGAATCATTGATTTAGGTGTGGTGTCTTTTGTTGTATTGCCTTAAACAAGTGTGAGTTAAGTTGTTCCTTGGTCTGTGCTAGTGATTGTGACACTAGAGCTGATGTGGGATAATTTAATATTTTCTTTCTCCCTATACGATACCTGGGACAATAAGGAATTTAGATATTGTCTGTTTTGTTTTTGCTGGTGTGCTGTCAGCTTGAGTAATTCCCTCCTCTCTATGCATGTTTGTGCTTCCCATATGGTAGAAAGTGGAAGGGGGTCGGCTAATTAAGGCTAAAATATTCCCGTAATGTTTTAGCTATCTGTGATCTAACTAGTATAATATCTAAGACCTATTCATCTAGTTTCCATATGAAAAGTAGAACTGGAATGTTTGGCCAGTCAAACTGACACAACACCAGAGAGTGATCTGACCATGTTAGTGGGAGGATAGAGGTTCTACGAACCAAGGATAATCCTGCTGAGTCAATCAGAAGGTAGTTTAACCTGGAGTATGAGTTATGGCGGTGATAGTAAAAGGTGTAATCTTCTTCCACTGGATGTAGCACTCTCCAGGTGTTGTGTAGTAGAAGCTGTTTTAGTTGTGTATTTACAGAATTAATTACCCTTTTAGGATGGCTGGTAAGTCTTTTGAAAGTACTCTTTGAAAGTTCAAGTATCTTTAGGGGCACTTTTTCATTTTTTTCATTACTACATGTTGGTTTTGATTGGGTAAATGCATGTTGGCCAGTGTTACCGGCCTTCTAAAGAGGAGAACAACCACAATGACAAACTTCCCATTAGTGTATTTTTTGATGTGTGTAGCTTGGAACTGCAATGAGCTTTTGAGCAATATACCAACACCACTTGTTTTGGTAGGACCAGAGGATAGGAATGCTGTATGTTATTTGCAGCTAAGTAATTTGGGTTACATACCTTTTTTAAAATGTGCCTCTCGAAAGTAAATAATGTCTCCATTTGATCTATATTGATCTCTGAAGGCCATCCTTCTTTTTTTCAGTACTATTCAACCCTTTGGTTTTTATTGTAATAATTTGTAGTGAGCGGGAGGCAAACGCCTCATTTGTGGGGCTGGGCATTGTGTAAGGAGAAAGAAAAAGGGGGTGCAAAGATAAGGTGGGGTAGGATGGAATCTGTGAAAAAGGTTCTCTCGTTAGTTAGATTGGAAGAGTTGTGTATTTCCAGAGGGGATTGTTGAATGTAACAGTAAGTGGTAATGAATCCACAGCTATTGCCAGTAATGTGGGAGGAAATGTGATTTATGTGAGTAAGAACTGTATTCAAGTGTTACTAAACAATGCAACAGTTTGATTTTAATTAAACCACAGGGGGGGGGGGGTATCCATTACCCCCAGCCAGACAACAATTTAAAGTGAATAGAAATAAATGAAAATTGTTAGCAATAGCATTATTCCCGTAGACCCATGTATATAACACATTTAAGAGAGAAACAGGACTGCGTACTAGGCCATTACATATAGCATAAACCAAGAGTGATATAAGCTTAATAAAACACCTCCAGAAAGGGGGGGGGGGCAGGTATTATAAACCAAACAATCAAGTGCAGTAGAAACAATAAGCAATGAAAGCAAACATTTAAACTGTCCCTGGGATGTGTTTGTACTTGCCCGTACTGGAGTCTAACTTAGGCCAAGGTAGTCCAGATGTAGTCAGTAGATTATGATAAAGGTGACCATATTGGTGCTTTAAAAGGGACACATATAAAAAATACATGCCAGGGCTGTTTTCAGGGCCACTTTTTCATTTTTTTTCATTACTACATGTTGGTTTTGATTGGGTAAATACATGTTGGCCAGTGTTATCGGCATTCTAAAGAGGAGAACAACCACAATGACAAACTTCCCATTAGTGTATTTTTGATGTGTGTAGCTTGGAACTGCAATGAGCTTTTGAGCAATATACCAACACCACTTGTTTTGGTAGGACCAGAGGATAGGAATGCTGTATGTTATTTGCAGCTAAGTAATTTGGGTCCCATACCTTTTTTAAAGTGTGTCTCTCGAAAGTAAATAATGTCTCCATTTGATCTCTATAGATCTCTGAAGGCCATCCTTCTTTTTTTCAAGACTATTCAACCCTTTGGTGTTTATTGTAATAATTTGTAGTGAGCGGGAGGCAAACGCCTCATTTGTGGGGCTGGGCATTGTGTAAGGAGAAAGAAAAAGGTTGGTGCAAAGATAAGGTGGTGTAGAATGGAATCTGTGAAAAAGGTTCTCTCGTTAGTTAGATTGGAAGAGTGGTTTATTTCCAGAGGGGACTGCTGAATGTAACAGTAAGTGGTAATGAATCCACAGCTATTGCCAGTAATGTGGGAGGAAATGTGATGTACGGTAGGTGAGTAAGAACTGTATTCAAGTTTTACTAAACAATGCAACAGTTTGATTTTAATTAAACCACTGGGGGTAGTATCCCTTACCCCCAGCCAGACAACAATTTAAAGTGAATAGAAATAGATAAAAATTGTTAGCAATAGCATTATTCCTGGAGACCCATGTATATAACACATTTAAGAGAGAAACAGGACTGCGTACTAGGCCATTACATATAGCAAAAAAAAAAACAAGAGTGATATATTCTTAATGAAACATCTCCAGAAAGGGGGGGGGGCAGGTATTATAAACCAAACAATCAAGTGCAGTAGAAACAATAAGCAATGAAAGCAAACATTTAAAGGGACAGTCTACCATAGAATTGTTATTATTTTAAAAGATAGATAATCCCTTTATTACCCATTCCCCAGTTTTGCAAAACCAACAGTTATATTAATATACTTTTTACCTCTGTGATTACCTTCTATCTAAGAACCTTCTTCCAGCCCCCTGATCACATGACTGTGACTGTTTATTATCTATTGTCTTAAATTTAGCATTGTTTTGTGCTAAATCTTAAATAACCTCCTGTGCCTGAACACAGTGTTATCTATATGGCCCATGTGTACTTTCTGTCTCTTTGTGTTGAAAAGAGAGTTAAAAAGCATGTGATAAGAGGCAGCCCTCAAAGGCTTAGAAATTAGCATATGAGCCTACCTATGTTTAGTTTAAACTAAGAATACCAAGAGAAAAAAAGCAAATTTGATGATAAAAGTAAATTGGAAAGTTGATTAAAATTAAAAGTCCTATCTGAATAATAAAAGTTTAATTTATACTAGACTGTCCCTTTAAACTGTCCCTGGGATGTGTTTGTACTTGCCCATACTGGAGTCTAACTTAGGCCAAGGTAGTCCAGATGTAGTCAGTAGGTTATGATAAGGGTGACCATATTGCCGCTTTAAAAAGGGACACATGTAAAAAATACATGTTAGGGCTGTTTTCATGGCTTGTTAAAGAAATGTGTTGTATAAGACCCCTGACATATATATTTTTCATATGTGTCCCTTTTTAAAGCTGCAATATGATCACCCTAGTTATGATGCATGTTGTTAGCTGCAACCAGTACAGTGGAGTCTCATCCACCGGTAGTATAATGAGAGTAGGTAATAATGTTCAGTATAGCCATTTGGCATGATTAAGAGCTTGCCTCTTTTTGTGGGTTAACGTTAGTATTTGAGGGTTTGAGAGCAGGTAGTTGATTAGTTGGTGGGTGAACTTTTATTTGGAGAGTCACTGTAGGTCATCCATTTTATTAAATGTAGCAATTGTATATCCTTTGTATACTAGTATGCTGACTGGAAATTCCCATCTGTAATGCAGGTCTCTTCTCTTCTGAAGTGTGGTTGGCCTTAAATCTGTGAACACTTGCATGTGGATTACTGCATGCATGACCTGCAGTTTTAGGCAAGCATTTTTCATAATCTTCTCTTTATCTTTAAAGTTGAATAATTTTACTGTTATGTTTCGTGGTGGGGCTTCGACAGGTGGCTCTATGATCTCTTTCTATAGGGACATCAGGAGAAGCTGCAGTGCCATTGATGGTCCTAAAAAGATTTTGTAAATATCCATGGATGGCTGCTGGTAGTACATTCTCAGGGATTCCCTTTATGTGGAAGTTATTTCTGCGTCCCCTATTGTCTAGGTCCTCCACTTTGTCCATTAAATATCGTTTTGCTTCATCTTGGTAATAAAGGAGTTATGAGACTTGTTTTAGGTCTTGTGTAGTAGTAGAGTGGCCACTTTACAGTGTGGACACTCATTGATCTACATGCTTGATGTCCTTTTTTAGTTCCCGGGACAAGTTGTGCATCTCTGACATCATTGCCTTCACATCTTCTTTTGAAGACAGTAGTTTTAAGTCTTCTTTTGTGATACCAACTGAAGTATGTTCAGTTAGTGGTTGGTGTATTTGTACTTCAATGGATATGGCTTTGTTATTTGTCTGTTTCACCTCAACCTGTTTGGTGTTATCGGCTTGTTTTAGGTAGTGATTAATCATCTTTGATTTTTGTAGGCCCTCCATCTTTTACTGTTTTTTTGCTAGGCATATCTGGTATGGGAAATAGTATTGTAGAGATTGCGTCAATGGGAGACACCTATGGATGTGGGTGTGTTAGCTACCTAGCTGCGGCTGTAGCTGTGGGAGAAGCGACGACATTGGTGTAAAGCTGATGTGGTGCCACTCTTCAAAAAGGGAAGCAGGGATGATCCAGGAAGCTATAGACCCGTTAGTCTGACATCAATAGTGGGGAATATATTTGAAGGCATTATAAGGGATTATATTGATGAGCATATTCGTGTAAACAAGATTAAAGGGCCGATTTATTATTGTGCGGACGGACATGATCTGATATTGCGTATCATGTCCGCCACACATCGATAAATGCCGACAGCATACGCTGTCAGCAGTTATCATTGCACCAGCAGTTCTTGTGACCTGCTGGTGCAATACCGCCCCCTGCAGATTCGTATTGGATCGGGTTGATTTCCGGCGATGACTGTCCGCCACCTCAGAGCAGGCAGACAGGTTATGCTTCATAAATTGTTCCTGGCGAGCCTGAAGGCTCACCAGAAACACAGGGCATCAAGCTCCATACGGAGCTTGATAAATAGGCCCCTATAAGTTCAAATCAGCATAGTTTTATGAGAAATAGATCATGTCAAACTAATATAATTAGATTCTATGAGGAAGTAAGCAAAAATATAGATAAAGGAGAAGCAGTTGATGTGATATACTTAGATTTTGCAAAGGCATTTCATACAGTGCCTCATGAGAGATTAATGTACAAAATTAATAGACTGAGAATAGCTGAAAATGTTAGCTCATGGATAAATAACTGGATAAAAGATAGGAAGCAACGAGTAGTAGTAAATGGGTCATACTCAGATTGGACAAAGGTAATCAATGGAGTCCCCCAGGGATCAGTACTAGGCCTTGGTTCTTTTTTATATTTTTTTAATGACTTGGAACAAGGATTAAATAGCGACATCTCTATTTTTGCAGATTATACTAAGTTAAGTAAGGTCATTAGTTCAGAGCAGGATGAACTTTTGTTACAAAGGGATCTGGAAAAATTCAAGGAATGGGCAGGTAAATGGAAAATGAGATTTAATTAGGTAAAATGCAAGGTTCTACATTTTGGAAGTAAAAATAAGCAGGCAATGTATTATTTAAATGGAACAAGACTTAGCCAAACAGAGGAGGAAAGGAATTTAGGAGTAGTAATAGATAACAAGCTAAAGATGGGTGCACAATGCGGGGGCAGCGGCTTCAAAGGCTAATAAAATACTAGCATGTATTAAAAAAGGCATTGATTCAAGGGAGGAAAGCATAGTTCAGTCACTATATAAATCCTTGGTAAGACCTCACCTTGAGTATGGAGTGCAGTTCTGGGGACCAATCGTAATAAAAGATATTGCAGGACTAGAAAAAGTTCAGAGAAGGGCCACAAAGCTAATAAGGGGAATGGAGAATTTAAGCTATCAGGATAGGCTAGCCAAACTGGGTCTGTTTTCTCTAGAAAAAAGGCTCTTGAGTGGTGACATGATTGCTTTTTATAAATATATTCAAGGCCCATATACAAGGATGGCAGAAACTCTGTTTATTCCAAGAAAATTGTTTATGACAAGAGGGCACAATTTAAGGTTGGAGGTAATAAGATTTAATCTCCTGCAACGGAAATGTTTTTTCACTGTAAGAGCAATAAAATTTTGGAACTCATTACCAAAGGAGGTAGTGAATGCCAATACCCTAGATACATTTAAAAATGGTTTAGATAGATTTTTGGCTAGAAACAAAATTCATGGATATGATTGCTTGTATTAAATAGATCACCTTATAGTGGGATTAATTTAAGCTCAACTGGAGCTTTTTGTAAGTACAGTATATTAGATTTGTATAGGTTGAACTTGATGGACTTTGGTCTTTTTTTAATCTCATCTACTATGTTATTATGTTATTTGGTATTTCCTCCATAATAGGGAGTCACGCCCTGCAGCCTCACACCCTCTCTTTGTCAGTAATGGAGTGCAGATGTTCAAAGGGCTCTCATAGTGGTCTCAGTACTTCGTCCTGCCCTGTGCTGGTGTTGGAATGGTGATTAGGGTCGTAGACGTGCTATTTTTGTCAGACTGTGGGACTCAGGGCCTTGGAGCTAATCATTAAGGCAGCCATTTACCAGCATGGCCAAGCTCCCCCCTATTAATAATAATGTCCTTCTACAAGCTTACACAGTTCACAGTGCTTATAGTATGTCAAGACAAACATAAAATCACTTGAAATTATCCTTCCACAAATTAATTATTGATGTAAAATGTGCTCCACAAAGGTTTTTATTCCACAAAAAGTTAATAGGAGAGACAAATAGGTCTCTATTTTTATAAACAATACAAACTCTTGTCGATATGTGGCTTATTCCGTATTTTACAACTCTGATGCTAGTTATAGAATACATTTCTAGGATCACAGATATCATTTCATAAGAGAGACTTCTTCAGGGAAGTAACTGTAGCGTTTCTCTGTCATCTGGATCCACTTTGATTGCTGCTTTGAGCCACACAGCCAAGCCATACAAACATTCATTGCAGGCTGAATTTGTTTGTTGTAACAAATTGCACGGAATACCGGTTCGTGTGCACTTCCAATGGAAGCCTCGGTAGGACAAATTTAGTATCCAATGGTAAGTTAAACAGTAGTCAGCAACTGACTAGTACTTCTGGAAATGAACCTCAGGTTAGCATATACTGTACCTTTTTCAAGTGTTTTCTAAATCTGTTAGCCCCTAAAGCAGAACCCTTTGAATAGTTTCCATGTGGCTGTTTGCCTTACAGGTCTTCTTTGAGCCTTCTTCGGTTTTACCCTACATACATATCACTCTTTTTGTGGCCATCCAACTCTCTCACATATAACTCATATATATATATTTACAGCTACCTCATTTGACTTGAACATTAATCCCTTTTAAGTGGCTGACAGAGATGGAGGTCACTGTCCATCCTCCCTGAACAGTTCATCTATTGTTTATGACCAACTGACCCATGTTCAATTATTTTTCCCTTTTTGACATTGACTTTTAACTTAGTTCTATTTTAAATATGTATAACTATGTCTATGATCTGTACCTCTGATAGTTTCACCCAGTAATGGTTCCAGGCACCAGTGGTGATATATAGCCAATCATTCCCAAGGGTTAGTTGAGTGTGGCGATGAGCTGTTACCCTTCTTAGTAGGTTCCAAGTAAAATGACAACTGCCCCAAAATATCTGAGCAATCATTTTACTGGATAAAACTGCGTAAGGTAAAAAAAAGAAACTATCATCAAGAAAACGTCTGAGAGAACCAGCTACTAGATATGTGATTAGGTTTTCGATTCAATGATTAGATCAGATGACCTCCAGCAGCATTTTGTTTGGCTTTTTCTGCATGGGCAAATTCACACTAATTTGCATCCACTCATTAAATTTCCATGACTGCAAAATTTACCTCCATTTATTCTTGGAAGTAACAAGCATTGCAACTCCTGAGCAGAACATGGCTGCTGATTGGCATGTAGTGTGACTGGCACTCCTGATTGGCTCATCAGGCATGCTTCTCTCAGGGACTGCAATCCTTGTGGCTAACAAGCACAAATTGACCTATGTTTTTAACCCCATTGTAATAAGATAGAATCAGGAACTGGTTAAGCAGAAAAGGTCTTTGTAGATGGTGAAGAGAATTCTACACAATTGTTGGCAAGGGTCATAGAATAATACAGGAGTTGTTAAGACTGGAGAGAATAGAGAAGAGTGAGAGGCTGTAAAATACTAAAATTCACTATGATATAATCAAGAAAGATGCTCCAGTAGATGTACTAACAATGCAACATCCCACCAGTTCCTATGTTGTTCTGTTGGGCTTAATCATAAAAATGGAGAGATATACGAGGTGTAACAAACAGCTAAAATTTCCTGTTATCATTTTAATGTAACTCTATTTTATACAATAAAATATTTTAGCTACATTAGCAAACTACATACATACAAAGAACTATCAATAATGAAAATCGTAAACAAAAAGACAGAAACTACATTTTCTAAATCAAATGATAATTTGCTGAATTAGAATGGATTACTGTTAAAGACTAAATAGTAATTGGTTAGAGATATCCCTGTCATTTTAAAATGAATGGTAGAGAATACCCGTTTTCTTCTCAATTAATTTGAAATGCAAATCAGAAATATATTATTGTATGTGGGCGAACAATTATCAATTGCTATTTCTGTTTCTGTCAGTTGGAGATTGTTTTGGGAAGTTTATTATTTTAATGACTCCCCTGGAGCAGTATTTTAGTAATTATACTTAAATATTAATAAAAGACCTCAATTGCTGGCTATGATCTTATACACTGCATGGTTAATGCTGTTTTGTGAAGTTCTCATGTAATTTCCTTGATTTAGTTATCTTTTCCTGTACACCTTAGGGAGGATGAGATAAATGATACGTTATTGTTTTTCAGGATTGCCTAGATAGATTTGGAACATTTAAGAAGAAATGAGGAAGATGCCATTTGTAACATGAACAGACAAGAAAAGACAAATGTGTTTATTCTCAAACACAAAACAGAGGGTTTATTTCATGGTACACATTAATGTTAGAATATTATTTTTATTATTTGTCATAAAACATTTTTATATACATTGAGGCATTATATGTGTAATCCCCATTACATTTACATGGTTGAGAAAAGAACGAAACAGAAGACATCAAATAGGGTATAAACTAGGCATGGGCAATTTTTTTTTAAAATTGACATTTGTTTGCCATATGCAGTAGGTCTGGGTCTTTTCGTTGTGGGATTTATCAGTGTAAAAGTGCAACACAAAAAGATTGGGGTTTGCACACTGCTGCTGCTGCTGCCTGTGTCATAGTCTGTATTTGTTTAGCAAACGAATGCTGAATTCCAAAAATGTCTAGAATGAAAAGATGTTTATTGCAGGTGTTTGGGCTTACAGCTGGAATTACAAGTTGAAAGTAAATACGATCACTTGAGCACAATTGTGATTTACGCTAGAATGATTACAGTGACTTCAGAGTTCTGGCTAAATGTTTTGCAGAACAACAACGGGTCACAAAACACATCAAAAATACATTACAAAGTATAGTTACACTCATAATAACACAGTCTAATAAAAATTATTCACATAAAAATATTGCACACAATAGTTATAAGGGTTCAAATATATGAGGTCTCAGGTGTGTGAAAAAAGGGAGGCAAAGGACTTTAACAAAGAGATACACACATATACATCTCTAAATATGTATATGTATGTGTATAGATATATGTGTGTGTGTGTACATACCTGTATGTATTTATATGTGTACATATGTATTTACAGACATGTATACACATATAAACACATAAATACATATGTACACATATATAGAAGTGCATTGGAGCCCTTTGTAGTTAAGTAAATGAAAATATGTAAAAACATATTTATGCAATATTCATATTTAATAAAGTGTTACACTGTGTATTTGCTATAAATATTTCACATTTCAATGTTCTGCACTTAGCAGAATATTTTCAAAGTGTTTTTAAATAGATATTCATATATATACAGACACAAGAATAATTCTATTCCGCAGATACATAGACGATCTGTTCTTATTATGGCAAGGATCAGAGATGGGATTTTTACAATGGTCAGAGGATCTAAATAAAGTCCACCCTACAGTTAAGTTTAAACTGACGTATGATAAAAACACAGTGGACTTCTTGGACCTGCGGATTTATAAGAACAATGGCAGAATCTGCACAACACTATACTCAAAGGATACAGATAAGAACTCAGTGCTTCACGCTACTAGTTGCCATCCACCAAGCCTAAAGAAAGCATTGCCAGTATCACAGTATAAGAGAACCATAAGGAACAATACTGATCCACAATTCAAAACTGAACAACTGTTGGAAATGGATGAAAAATTCAGGAGGGGCTACCAAAAGGACTTATTAAAGGAGTGTAAAGACAGAGTTATACATTTGACACAACAAGACGTCTTAAAAACTAAAGAATAAGCAAAAGAGGAAGAAAGAATGACCTTCATTACTACATTCACCTTGGGAAAGAATGGCTTTGTACAAGAACTAAGAGAGAACTGGTCACTGTTATCATCAGATAAAGATCTACAATTTCAAAATATGGAAAAACTCCAAAACAGCTCAATACAGAGGTGGAAATGGCTCAGCAGTTAAGGGCTTAAACTGCTAAGAACCAGATTATGAGTGGAGCTCTATTTAGCACTTCCGCTAGTGCGCTAATTGCGCTAGAAGTAAACTTTTTGGCCATGTCGGGTTGCATTCGTTTTATGAGTTGAATGTAAAAAGTTATCGCTCTCGATCTAACCCGACGTGCGCAAAAAGTTGAACTTAGAATATCGTACACAATAACCTATTCCCCCATAGAAGTCAATGGAGAAAAAAAGAACATATTCTGCTCTGTGCAGAACATTGGAATATGCTAACTATTTACAGTAAATACATAGTTAAACGCTTTCTTAAATATGAATATTGCATAAATGGTTTTAAATGTTTTCAGCTTCTTAACTGTACTTCTATATATGTCTATATATGTGTACATGTGTATTTATGTGTTTATATGTGTATATATGCCTGTAAATACATATAGTTCAAGAGGAGAATGTATAGAGTCAGGGATATCCTTCAAATTAATTATTGTAATGAAGGCTTGATATTCAAATAATAAAGTATATGTATATATATGTGAGGGGAGCCCAAATAAGCCTAGCCCAGCAGAGGAGAAATCCAATAAATGATCACTTGTTAAACAATATCAAATCAGTGAGTGACCTCTAGATGGGGGCATGCGTGTAGGATACATGTGTACAAGATTGGCTTTGCAAGAACCTGCATCCACTGTAAGAAACGCGCTTGTTGCAAGAACCCCACAAAGAAACCCTGGGTCTGTCCCACCACTTCAGATGCTGAAATTGCAGATCCTTCACTGTGTCAGCAGGCTCCTCCGTTATATGCAGTGATAGCTAACTTCTTCCAAATGGTTAGCGTACAACGTCACGGATGGGCTCCTCTCAGACACCGGCCATACTGCTGTAACGCCAGACGCCAAGACATGGGCTTGTTCCGGGTATGTGCTATGCCAGCCAATCCGCTGCAACCTTCTCCGGTCTGTATAGTTGCGGTAAGGCAAAACTTGGCCAGTGAGGCGGCTAGCACCTCCGAAGTTGATCTTTAAATATAAAACAAGAAGAGAGTCCTTCCAGTAAAGGGTGCACTTGGATGTAGGAGATCTGAGGCAAATCAGGCTAAACTTCCAGGCAGGCTGAAATGGGCTCATACTACTCACCGATAATCAGAAGGCAAGGGTGGATAATGCTCTATGCTGAACACGGAAGCATAAGAAACAAAGATGTAGAGCAATATCCTTTTAAATAATACTTAACATTTATTATATCCAGATAGGAATTGTATTAAAAGTCCAAATCCACACCAACAATAAAAACAAACATCAAAGAACAGCTGTGTGCAGGAGCTTACGCGTTTCAGCTATAGAGCCGTTGTCATAGCTTATCTTAGCATTGAAAACCACACTACTTATACCCTAACTAACACAGTCATAAGTTAAGAACAAAGGTTACACAGCTGAATGATAATGATAAATTAAGCCTTAAGGGATCAACTCACTAAGATATAAGGAAAATACTTAGTGTAAAAGTACAAGTCTTATTCATATAATAAAGCATACCAATTCTCTATACAAATGCCAGATAATAAATACATCTTGAGACTGTGTGAACTGTACATATTTATAAGATTTAAGGCGAAAAGATTGGATACATGTTGACACAGATTGCGGTATTAGAGCATATATACACTCAATTACTAAAAAAATAAATAAAAATAATACTGACTAAGGTCTCTTATGGTAAGCTGATAGTATAAATTTAAGGACCCTGACATCCCAGGAAACCCTCATAGGAAAAATAATAAATAAATATAAGGGATATGTACACATCTGAGATAATTAAAAAAACTCTTTATAGTAAAAGTGAAACCAGAGGGGTATCAAACCTGGGACCTCGGGATCAAAGGGTACTATGCTAGTCACTCTGTCAGGAGGCATTTGTATGGCTATATGATAATAGGTTATTAACTAAATAAGGTATATAGTCAGGTACTCATGGCAAATCCACGTCAAATTACAAATAGGAGAAAGTTTCCCTCAACCTAATGCTCAGTGAGTTTGAAAAAATACTTCTAAATTAGGTAAAGTACGTTAATAAAGGTAATATAGATGTCAAAAATAAATAGTTGATAATTAAGTTATCCGGGGGTATTTAAACCCAGGTCTTCTGCATCAAGGGTAATAGAGATGTCAGTGTACCATGCTAGATAGATGTCTCCAGTCAACAATAAAGTATATGTCACAAACATACAAAGAATTGTCTATAATCTATGCTATAGCTATATAATTAAAAAAAGATGAAGATTTTACTGATAATAATGGCTTATAACAATGATGAAATCTACAGAGGTACATCTAATTCTGCCAATAATTAATCAGATCATATTCTGAATTGAATCCCTGCGGAGTTCGGGTATCCAGTCTATATATCCAGTACATTTCATTTCTGCTCAAAATTTTATTTTTCTCACCTTCTCTCTTGGGCAGGATAGTTTTGTCTATAACCTGCCACCTGAATGAATCCAAACTTTTGTTATGGCAAAGAGCAAAATGTTGGACAAGTGGGGCAGTAGATTTTCCTATAGAAATAATTGAAAAATCTTATTCTAGACCCCACTTCATGTGTCGTTTGTCCAACATACTGCTGATTGCACAGAACACATGTGATGACATATATAACATAGGTAGAATTGCAATTAAGGCAGTGTTTGATGTCAAAGTTTTCCTGTGTTACTTCAGATTTAAAGGTCTTGGAGATTAAGGCATAGTCATAAGGTTTACATTTGTTTCTCCCACACCTGAACATAAACAGATGGGTTAGCCACAAGCTCTTGTTCGACTGAGGGAGGGGGCAAGTCAGAGGGAGAAACAATATTCCCAATAGTCTTGCCACGTCTGAATGAGCATCTGATACCTCTGTCTACACAGTCAATAAGTTTGTTGTCTACAATGAGAAGTTTGAAATGCTTCTTAACAATATTGTGCACTGTGGCCTGTGACAAAAGTCACTCCTAAAAACTGATTAGTAGTCTCTTTAGATCTAGCCTCAACCACATCCTGTAAAAGATGGTCGCAATCGATCCCATTCACCTCAGTACGGGCTTGATAAATTACTTTGTAGGGATAGCCTCTCTGTTTTAAACGAGAGCTGAGTTCATCGGCTCTGGTGTGATATAGACCACTGTTGCTACAGTTTCTCTTAAGTCTGACGTATTGCCTCTTGGCTACTGTGTAGGGTACAAAGTCAGGGTGGCAGGAATTAGCATGCAGTAAGGTATTGCCTGCTATGGGCTTCCTGTATACATCTGTGGTAATTTTGCCATCCCCTCCTGCCCTTAAAGTAACGCCAAGATAATTGATTGATTCCCCCCATGGCTGTCCAACAAATTTGTAGGTAGAAAGTGCCCTCAAACTTAAAAAAGTTAT
Source organism: Bombina bombina (assembly GCF_027579735.1). NCBI lineage: Eukaryota > Metazoa > Chordata > Amphibia > Anura > Bombinatoridae > Bombina > Bombina bombina. Next base: position 893,904,168 of record NC_069499.1, read on the forward strand.
GTGTGAGCAAAAAAATGGTAACATCAGCTACAAATTCCTGGAACTCAGGGGTGTAGTCAGAGTATTTTTTAAGAAAAAAACATATAGCCTCCAACCCTCTCTGATGGGGTATGGAAGAATACAAAGCGACTACATCAATAGAGAGCCAGGAGTGCACTGATGGAACCCACCTAATGTCACTCACCAATTTCGAAATGTGCTTGGTATCTCTAAGTTAACTATTCAGCGAGACTACCAGGGGGCGAAGGATGGCATCAAGCCATTGAGACAGGTGCTCGAGTAGTGAGCCAATGCCGCTCACTGTCGGGCGTCCCTTCACCTCCCTTAAGGATTCATTTAGGTGGCAGGATATAGACAAAACTATCCTGCCCAAGAGAGGAGGTGACAAAAATAAAATTTTGAGCAGAAATGAAATGTACTGGATATATAGACTGGATACCCGAACTCCGCGGGGATTCAATTCCGAATATGATCTGATTAATTATTGGCAGAATTAGATGTACCTCTGTAGATTTTATCATTGTTATAAGCCATTATTATCAGTAAATCTTCATCTTATTTGAATTATATAGCTAAGGCATAGATTATAGACAATTCTTTGTATGTTTGTGACATATACTTTATTGTTGACTGTAGACATCTATCTAGTATGGTACACTAACAGTTCTATTACCCTTGATGCCAAAGACCAGGGTTTAAATACCCCCAGATCACTTAATTATCAACTATTCATTTTTGACATCTATATTACCTTTATTAACGTTTATTCAATGCTCTAACGTACTTTACCTAATTTAGTAGTATTTTTTCAAACTCACTGAGCATTAGGTAGAGGGAAACTTTCTCCTATCTGTAATTTGACGTGTTCTCTGGATTTGCCATGAGTACCTGGCTATATACCTTATTTAGTTAATAACCTATTATCATATAGCCATACAAATGCCTCCTGACAGAGTGGCTAGCATAGTAACCTTTGATACCGACATCCCAGGTTTGATACCCCTATGGTTTCACTTTTACTATTAAGGGTTTTTGAATTATCTCAGATGTGTAAATATCCCTTATATTTATTTATTATTTTTCCTATGAGGGTTTCCTGGGACATCAGGGTCCTTAAATTTATACTATCAGCTTACCCTAAGAGACCTTAGTCAGTATTATTTTTATTTATTGTTTTAGTAATTGAGTGCATATAATATATATGCTCTAATACCGCAATCTGTGTCAACATGTATCTAATCTTTTCGCCTTAAACCTTATAAATATGTACAGTTCACACAGTCTCAAGATTTATTTATTATCTGGCATTTGTATAGAGAATTGGTATGCTTTATTATATGAATAAGACTTTTACACTAAGTATTTTCCTTATATCTTAGTGAGTTGATCCCTTAAGGCTTAATTTATCATTATCATTCAGCTGTGTAACCTTTGTTCTTAACCTATGGCTGTGTTAGTTAGGTTATAAGTAGTGTGGTTTTCACTGCTAAGATAAGCTATGACAACGGCTCTATAGCTGAAACGCGTAAGCTCCTGCACACAGCTGTTCTTTGATGTTTGTTTTTATTGTTGGTGTGGATTTGGACTTTTAATACAATTCCTATCTGGATATAATAAATGTTAAGTATTATTTAAAAGGATATTGCTCTACATCTTTGTTTCTTGTACATACATATACACATGTAAATACATAAAAACATATGTATACATACATAGACATATATACAGTATATATATATATATATATATATATATATATTGGCAAAATAATGTTTACTGTTCCTTTAAATAATATTCAAGGGATTAGCGCAAACATTGACAATAAGCCACATCACTTGAAGCATGTATTAGGTCACAGGACTTCAGTATATCTCATATCATCGACCTGAGTCCCTGTATTCCCTTTAAAAAAATAAATATATATATATATATATATACATACATAAACATCATTAGACATGTATATGTACAGTATGTATGTCTATGTTATAGCTCTTTGCCTGCCTTTTTTACCTAGCGCCTGAGATCTCGTTTCTTTGAGCCCTTATAACTATTTTGTGCAATATTTGTTTTTAAATAATGTTTATTAGTTAGTGTTATGAGGGTAACTGTCTTGTGTAATGCATTTTTTATGTGTTTTGTGACACTTTTATGTTTCGCAAAACAGTTAACCAGAGCTCTGAGGATGTGCAAACCTGATGAGTGTTAACTTCAATTGCGCTCAATCGACCGCGTTTACTTGCAACCTGTAATAACTTGTGCGCAAACATTTGCACTCCACTCTTATCTGTCCTTAAGTAACTTAAAACGTGTCCTAGATATATACTATAGTAAATAATTATTATTTGATATTAGGGATCAATACATAATCACAAAATCTATGCACTTACTCAAGAAATTAATTAGTAAAATAATCTAAAAAAATAATAATAAATGAATGAATAATTCTCTATAAGGAAGTATCTAATCTAATGAAACTCTAACCTATTAAATTAATCTAAAATGATGATTAGATCTATTGAATGTATCACAACTTCAAGGAACATGAAACCCCAAAATTCTCTTTTGTGATTCAGATAAAGCATTTAAAAGGGATATGAAACCCCAAAAATGTATGTTGTGATTTAGATAGAGCATGTGATTTAAAACACATTTCTTATTGACTTCTGATGTTCATCTTCTTCATTCTTTTGATATCTTTTGTTGAAACGCAGGAATATATGCTTAGTAGCAAGCCCATTTATGGAGCGCTATATGGCAGCTTTTTCCTGTCATGTAGTGCCCCAGATGCCTACCTAGTTATCTCTTCAACACAAAATATCATGAGAACGAAGTACATGTTATAATAGAAGTAAATTGGAAATAATTTAAAATGGTGCTCTCTGTCTGAGTCATAAAATATTTTTGGGGTTTTCATATCCCTTTAATTTTCAATTTACTAATATTATCAAATTTTCTTTGTTCTTTTAGTATCTCTTGTTAAAAAGCAGGAAAGTATGAATGTGTCCGCTGCACTATATGGCAGCAGTTTTACAAGGATTTTATACATTTGGAAGAACACTAGATGGCAGCAGTTTTACAAGGATTTTATACATTTGGAAGAACACTAGATGGCAGCAGTTTTACAAGGATTTTATACATTTGGAAGAACACTAGATGGCAGCAGTTTTACAAGGATTTTATACATTTGGAAGAACACTAGATGGCAGCAGTTTTACAAGGATTTTATACAGATGGCAGCTCTTTTTCCTGTCATACAGTGCTCCAGACATGCATGCTGCCTACCTAAGTGCTCAGCTGCTGCAGAATAATAAGCAGGGTTTTTTTTGCATATCCCCTATCTTGTGAAATTTAGTAGGATTTTGCTGGGATCCTCTGCGGAGGTTGCATATTTCTTTGGCAGAGAGCGATCTATCATGCAGAGATAAAAGATTTTTCAATCTTGCATAAAGCTTATCTGCTCTGTCCGATGAATTCTCTCCCATCTTCGCTGTCTCAAGCTGTAGTATGTTATAGAAATTTTTATTCTCAATTAAACAAATACAATTGTATATTTAAGAATTTGCGAGTTGAAAAACTATCAACCAGGGGCGCTACCCGATATACGGCGCAGGTTTTGGCGCAAGCATGGAAACCCGCGCCCCCCGTAATTTCACCTCACACATCGGAGTATTACATATATTTTGCCGGCATTTCCTAAGTGCCGTAAGTCGGATAAACTAGCGATGTCCAGAAATAAGCGTAAGTACAAATTTCTGGAGTTGCCAGTGACTTACGGCACGTTAGAAACTGCCGGCGCCTAATAAAAGTAACAAAAATTTTAAATCTCCCGTAACTGTCTAACACGCCTCTCAAAAATAAGCCCCACACTTATACCCCTATATCCGCAATCCCCCCTCTCACTCCTAATAATAAATGTATTAACCCCTAAACCGCCATAGCCCACACCGCAATAAACCTATTCTAGTATTAACCCCTAAACCGCCATAGCCCACAACGCAATACACCTATTAAAGTATTAACCCCTAAACCGCCATAGCCCACATAGCCTATTAAATCTATTAACCCCCTAATCTGCCGCCGCCAACGTCGCCGCCACTATAATAAAGTTATTAACCCCTAAACCTAACCCTTTAGGGGCTTAGATTAGGTGCAATCAGTTTAAACTTCTTGTAATTTTTTTTATTTTTTGTAATTTAGTGTTTGTTTGTTTTTTTGTACTATAGTTTAGTTTATTTAATTGTATTTAATTTTAGCTAATTGTAGTTAATTTATTTAATTAATTTAATGATAGTGTAGTGTTAGGTGTAATTGTAACTTAGGTTAGGATTTATTTTACAGGCAACTTTGTATTTATTTTAACTAGGTACAATAGCTATTAAATAGTTAATAACTATTTAATAGCTACCTAGTTAAAATAATTACAAAATTACCTGTAAAATAAATCCTAACCTAAATTACAATTACACCTAACACTACACTATCATTAAATTAATTAAATAAATTAACTACAATTAGCTAAAATTAAATACAATTAAATAAACTAAACTATAGTACAAAAAAAACAACACTAAATTACAAAAAATAAAAAAAATTACAAGAAGTTTAAACTAATTACACCTAATCTAAGCCCCCTAATAAAATAAAAAAGCCCCCCAAAATAATAAAATGCCCTACCCTATACTAAATTACAAATAGCCCTTAAAAGGGCCTTTTGCGGGGCATTGCCCCAAATTAATCAGCTCTTTTACCTGTAAAAAAAAGAACAATCCTCCCCCCAACATTACAACCCACCACCCACACACCCCTACTCTAAAACCCACCCGATCCCCTCTTAAAAAAACCTAACACTACCCCATTGAAGATCACCCTACCTTGAGCCGTCTTCACCCAGTCGGGCACAAGTGGTCATCCGATACGGCCAGAAGTCTTCATCCGATGGGGCAGAAGAGGACATCCAGACCAGCAGAAGTCTTCATCCTATCCGGGCAGAAGAGTACATCCAGACCGGCAGACGTCTTCATCCAAGCGGCATCTTCTATCTTCATCCATCCGATGAGGAGCGGCTCCATCTTGAAGACATCCGGCGCGGAGCATCCTTCCAGCACGACGGACTAACGACGAATGACGGTTCCTTTAAATGATGTCATCCAAGATGGCATCCCTCGAATTCCGATTGGCTGATATAATTCTATCAGCCAATCAGAATTAAGGTAGGAAAAATCCGATTGGTTGATTTAATCAACCAATAGAATTTTCCTCGCATTCTATTGGCTGATCCAATCAGCCAATCGGATTGAACTTCAATCCGATTGGCTGATTAAATCAGCCAATCAGATTTTTCCTACCTTAATTCTGATTGGCTGATAGGATCCTATCAGCCAATCGGAATTCGAGGGACGCCATCTTGGATGACGTCATTTAAAGGAACCATCATTCATCGTTAGTCCGTCGTGCTGGAAGGATGCTCCGCGCCGGATGTCTTCAAGATGGAGCCGCTCCTCGTCGGATGGATGAAGATAGAAGATGCCGCTTGGATTAAAACGTCTGCCAGTCCGGATGTCCTCTTCTGCCTGGATAGGATGAAGACTTCTGCCGGTCTGGATGTCCTCTTCTGCCCCATCGGATGAAGACTTCTGGCCGGATCGGATGACCACTTGTGCCCGGCTGGATGAAGACGGCTCAAAGTAGGGTGATCTTCAATGGGGTAGTGTTAGGTTTTTTAAGGGGGGATCGGGTGGGTTTTAGAGTAGGAGTGTGTGGGTGGTGGGTTGTAATGTTGGGGGGGGATTGTTCTTTTTTTTTTACAGGTAAAAGAGCTGATTACTTTGGGGCAATGCCCCGCAAAAGGCCCTTTTAAGGGCTATTTGTAATATAGTATAGGGTAGGGCATTTTATTATTTTGGGGGTATTTTTATTTTATTAGGGGGCTTAGATTAGGCGTAATTAATTCAAACCTTGTCATTTTTTTTTATTTTTGTAATTTAGTGTTTGTTTTTTTTGTACTATAGTTTAGTTTATTTAATTGTATTTAATTTTAGCTAATCATAGTTAATTTATTTAATTAATTTAATGATAGTGTAGCATTAGGTGTAATTGTAACTTAAGTTAGGATTTATTTTACAGGTAATTTTGTAATTATTTTAACTAGGTAGCTATTAAATAGTTATTAACTATTTAATAGCTATTGTACCTAGTTAAAATAAATACAAAGTTGCCTGTAAAATAAAAATAAATCCTAAAATAGGTACAATGTAATTATTAATTATATTGTAGCTATCTTACGGCTAGATTTGGAGTTCGGCGGTAGATGGGTTGCTAACGCCACGCGTGTTTTATGTCTAACGCACGTCATTGCTTGACTCCGGTATTTAGAGTTCAAAACAGACCATCTAACGATGCTCCTAACGCGTGTATGTCACACGCGTAATACTGCCCGCGTAAGACAGTCTCCCATAGAGATCAATGGGAAAGCAAAAAAATAGCTTTTTTCACCTAACACTCGATCTCGCGAGAATACGCACAGCTCGGTCATATGACGCATACCACATCATGCACAACAATAACACGCTGCAAATGTCACAACAACAATCAATCAACAAAGCACACAAGCATTACACATTCACAAGCGGGGAGATTTTTAATAAAATTTAATACGGGGAATACGCATATACTTTAAGATGCGGAAATTCGCAAAATAACAACAAGGAATAAAAAATATATACATACACTAGAAAAATAATCGCATTCAATATAACTATATATTAGGACAAACATACATATACAACACTTCACTAATAACACACCATCGCAAATTCACATTTAAAAAGAATACTATTGGACAATGTTAGAGAAAACGACCACTATGACATCATCGCATTCTACACATTCCACAAATACTAACTCCAAATGAGCATGCGCAAATTCACACAACTAATACACATTGCACTAATATTAATTGCTAATAAAGCACACCTGAACACAATTTACAACGGAAATTGGTACATCATTAAACATTTACACAGGGTATATAAGCACCACACAAGCAGGGCTTCTTTGACTGTGTTGCTGGTGGGTCTTTGGAGATTGGAGGTTTAAGATTAGAGAGTTGGTGCATTATTGTGAGTGAGTTAGTGTTAGCTTGAGAGAGTCAGTTGTTAGTGTTATCGTGAGTGAGTTAGTAGGAGTTAGTGGGAGTGGGAGAGAGTCTGTTAGTGGGAGCGTGAGTGAGTTAGTGGGAGTGGGAGTTGTTAGTGAGAGTTGTTAGTGGGAGCGTAAGTTAGTGGTAGTTAGTGAGAGTTAGTGGGAGTGTTTGTTAGTGAGAATTAGTAGTAGTGTGTTAGTGAGAATTAGTAGTAGTGTGAGTTAGCGAGCGAGTGATTTTTCTGTACACGTAACACATTTACACGCAAACACATTCAATACATACATACACTTATCAATAACACTACATACACTCCATACCCCCTACCCCCTCATACTACACTCCATACCCCATTCCCTCTAGTCCCATTCCCTTTCATCCCATTTACTCTTATCCCATACCCCATACCCATCCCATACCCATCCCCTAGTTACATTTAGTTTACATATCCTCCTTTTAGTCTTCTTCTTCTTTTGGTTTATTTAAATACTCCTTACCCTCTTTGTTTTTTTACATCCCTCTCCCACTTTCAGCACTTTTTTTGTCTTTTTAGTTCTTTATTTTGACCCCCTTTCATTTCATCACACTCACTTTTTGTTTGATTATTTGGGGTTTAGTTTAGGGAACAGATGGAGGCCAGGCAGGGGAGAGGTAGAGGGGGGAGGAGAGGGAGGGGGAGAGGAACAGGGCAGGAAGGGGGGCAGGAAGCGGGGGTGGAAGCGGTGGGTGGACCCAGCCACTTGGTTCAAGATGAACAAGTGGCTGGGCCCAGTGGCGGACAGAGTAGGGCTTTACAGTCCGGGAAACAGAGGGCATCGTCACAGGGGAAGGCCAAGGCGACTAGGGAGGCGAGGTTTTCGATGGAGGAGAAGGAGGCCCTCATAGAGGCCTATATGGCCAGGTATAGGAGGCTGCAGCACCAGAAGACTACCCCGACTGACAAGAGGAGGCTCTGGAATGAGATAAGAAATGCAGTCAATGCAGTGGGTGGCCGGAACAGAGATCTTGATTCGATAAAACATCGCTACCGGGACTGTAAGATGGATCTCAAGAAAAAGTTAAGCCTGGAGGCCCGACATGCCGCAGGAACCGGTGGCGGACCTGCCCTGGAAATAGAGTACTGCCGATGGGAGGAAATGTTGCGGCCCAGCATCTCCGAGGTGGAAATAGTCGGTATCGGAGGAATTGATACCGGGAACCTGCCACTCTCATCTGACGGTAAGCTCATTGAACAATAATTTCACTTACGAATGTATTTCAAGGGACACTATACGCAAACCTTTACTTTCATGATTGAGGTAGCGAATACAATTTGACAAAACATTCAAATGTACTTATATTACCTAATTTGAATCATTCTTGAGATATATTTTAATTAAGAAATAGCCATGCACACGGTGAAACAATCACAGGAGGCAGCTATATTCAGCTAACAATCAGCATCTTATAAGCATATTTAGATATGCTTTTCAGCAAAGAATATCCAGAGAATGAAGCTAATTAGATAAGAAAAGTACATTAGAAAGTTGATAATAAATGAATGCTTCTAAATCATGAAAGATAAAACATTGGGTTTCATGTCCCTTTAAGGATCAGATTAATGCTATAACGTTGTTTACACGCATGCAATTACTTTGCGGTTACATCAGTATCTAGGCTATAGGTTAGGTGTGCATTTAAACAGACTGAAAACAAACGCGAAAACATTCAGATTGACCAGAGATATCACAAACACGGTTTTGAAAAAGCGGAAATCATATTGATTGTTTGTTAGATTTCAAAGTGGATTAATGATTCTGCATTTGTAATTGTATCGTAAGCTAAGTCATTTAAAGCTTGATTTGCAAATATGCTAATATATACATTTTTTTTTTTTTTTTTAATATACAGAGTCTGGGGAGGAGGCAGCACAAGAAACACAGCCTCATCTATCTCCCCGGGATGAGAGTGGTGAGGAGGAATTTCCACTTCGGAGGGAAGAGGCCCCCCGTGACGAAGAGCGCACGGAAGCTGATGAAGAGGCCCCGGAAGCAGAGGAGGAGCCCGCGGAACCAGAGGACCCTCAAGGACCCGCACACCGCCGTGCACGGGCACCCCGCCGTGCACGGGTACCCCGCCAAGCACAACAAGAGGAAATAGCGGAGGTGCGGGTTCTACTGGACTACATAGACCAGATGCGTAACTCCCGGATACAAAATATCGAAGGCCGCACTCGAATTTTTGATGGACAAAATCAAATAATTGAAGGACAAAACCAAATAATAAACATACTCAATAGAATCGAACAAGGCCAAAACAGAATCTTTAATCTGCACCAAGAGATGTTCAATTTTTTCCGGGAGGCGCATGCTGGTCTACCTCCTGGTCCGCCTCCTGCTGCTGGGCCTCCTGCTGCTGGGCCTCTTGCTGCTGGGCCATCTCCTCCTGCTGGCCCATCTACTCCTGCCGGCCCATCTACTCCTGCCGGGCCATCTACTCCTGCCGGGCCATCTACTCCTCTTCAGCCATCTCATCCTCTTCAGCCATCTCCTCCTCTTCAGCCAGCTTCTCCTCCTCAGCCATCTTCTCCTCCTCAGCCATCTTCTCCTCCTCAGCCATCTTCTCCTCCTCAGCCATCTTCTCCTCCTCACCTTGGTCGTCCCAGTACTCTTCCTTCCACTCTTCCCACAACATCTCCAAGGAGAACTCTTCGGAGTCGGCAGTTGCCCCTCCCAGAGCCTCAGCCCCGTGGGAAGAGGGGAAGGAAGAGGAAGTAAGTATTTATTTTCATCTTTAATGTTTTTTTTATTTAATGTGTAATGGATAGGTATGTGATGATGTGGTTTTCATACACTTGTGGACCACACTCTGTATATAATCTACTTCTATGGGACCGGGTCCATGGAGGAAGATTGTTTGCAGAGTGTGGGTTATAAGTGTGTGAAACCACATCATCACATACCTATCCTTGTTCATGATATTGATTGGTTTCTGTGATGTGATGATGTCCAAACTGTTTCCCAAATCGCAAACAAAATTACCATTACAATTATCCATGATGGCATATTACTGTTTGAATGCCAATAACACAGCTTAAAGGGACAGTCAGAAAATTATTGATTACAAAGAAAACACTGTATTACGCATTATCAAGTTGGAAACAACAAAACATGGAGAAATACGTGTGACTTATGTGCTTAACCTTGTATCTATGACTAGGAAAAATGACCACTTATTTGTTGTTCTGACATAACAACCTTTTAGATATCAATGATCAATACATGGTAAATAATATGCTGTATGAGCACAAGGTTTTACATATACAAATGCTATCCAAATGCCCTCTAGTGGTCAAATTGTATAATGATTACATGCACTCTTCAAGCTCGAAGAAATGAGCACACAAACCTCATAGGTTTAGCTAGCAAATTTAAATAAACAAAGACAAATGATTAATTGGTGAGAAACCTTTGATATCATTGATATTACAAAATTGACTTTTAGAATAATGCAAAACATTATTTGTTTTCTAAACTGTCCCTTTAACAAAATTACATATGCTAACACATATTTAAAGCTTGTTGGTATATCTACATGTACTTGGTCAAAAATTAAATATTGAAATCAGATTTATATTGACGTGTTAAATAAAGTATATTTTCTTAAAGAGACATTATTGTGGTAATTTTTTTTTAGAAAGACATTTGTTTGAACAATGAATATGGTTTAAAGTCCTTTTAGGAGTGGGGGGTGAAAATATGCTAACAATAATATATTTGAAGATTAAACAATGTGGAACTCATGCATGATACAAAAATCAACATTTGCATTAAAGGGACAGTATACTATATTTTTAACAGAACTGTATGTAATAGACACTACTACAAAAAACAAGATTAACATATACTGATATCAATATTACAAAGCTTCAAACACTTTCAAAGAAAATCGGGTTAGCTCTATTGAAAATATAGATGAACCCCCATTACAACCGTAAAACATGACAATACCCCATCATTAACATATGAAAAGACCCTTTACACAAACAGGAGAAAGCTGGAGATGGTACTCACATAAAACTCAGAGGCTGGGCGAGGAGTCTGAAAATTAATTACATTTTCTTTGAACAGAAGCAAAATGAAACGTGTATTTGTTAAACAATGGACTATCTAACTAGAGACAAAATAAAAAGTTTTGATTTATAATGTGAGTGTCTAATGAACCTTTAATAAAATATACAACGAAATTACATTTAGAAGAAGTCGGCATCATATATTTAGCATATGATAAAGCTAAATGCATATTGATTACTTTATTCTAACACAATAGCGCATATTTATTAATTAGATATCTTTAACATTAAAAACAACAGTCATTTTTATGAAAAAGGAACATATTGTTGACAAACATATTAAACAACATGGACTATAGAGATTTGCACTTGCCTCGAAATATCATATGCATGAAAACATTTTGCTTTCGTTCGTTTATTCAACCAGACATCCAGCAAAAGAGAATGTGGTGGTCTTTATCAGCTACGGGTCAACAATGTAACATGATGCAAATAATACATATTCGCAAGGTTTTTAAAATTGGCTGCAGTCACAAACGTGTTTAACGTGCACAAACAAATATTGCGGGACTACGTAATCCAATCATACGTTTTTTTACCTTTGCATGTGACGTCTTAACATGGCGCTTCCTTGATCACGTAAGAACGCCATCCAATAAAAGGCACATTCTTGATCACGTAAGAACGCCCAAAAAAAAAGGCGCATCCTTGATCGCGTCAAAACGCCATCCAATAAAAGGCACATTCTTGATCACGTAAGAACGTCAGTCAATACAAGGAATCATTGGACAGCCTGGCAGGTGACGTTTTAAGCAACATGGCGCATCCGAGATAGCTGAAAAACCGCAGCCAATACAAGGACTCAGTTGACAGCTTGGCATATCACTAAAAAACGTATTTATATTTTAGGAACTAGTATGTGTCTAGATTGCTATCTAGGAATGTCACCAAATCATGAATCATCTTTTCGGACTTGACTGTCCCTTGAACTATAGCTATGGTGTATATCTTTAACATTTAAAAGATACACATGAGAAATACATATGCCATTGATGTTTTAAGATATGTTTTGATTGTTTTGGAATAACAATAATGATACATGGATTGATTAAACGTGTCATTTATTCAAGTTTAAATATGGTCAGCCTACCTATAGCTATATATGGGAGTAGAATTATTTTGTTAACATATTTTTAAAAAAATATTCATCATCTAAAATATTTGCATTACACACAGAGATTTATTTGGTTACACTTTTACAATAAGATAGAATAGAAAATGAAATACATGTGCTGTCAACATTACAATAAGATTGTTTATTAATAAGATTATATGTCCTTGTTCATGTAAAAAGGACAAAAACGCTTTAGAAATGGAAATACATTCATTAACAATTGTGCTCACCATCCCTTAAAGGGACATTATTTTGTTTTTAAAAAGAGGATACACATAGACAATACTATTTCAATAAAATGAACACTTTACAGGGATTATATCATTGTATCAATCCTCAGATCATTTGTTAAAGGTGCATCAATTCATGCAGAGTTTCTAAATACACACATGGATGTGAAAATTGAAATATACATATATACACAAATAACAATCTATATATACATATATAAAACAATTACTATGCTAATCATAATCATGCAATGATAAAGCTAAGAGAAAAATATATAAAGACAAATAATAAGATTACATTGGAGATGTTAATCTTAAAGTCATTTACAATTGTCTTACATATATGATTTTTAAAAAAAAAATATTTTTGGTAGGTCCCTTTAAGGATCAACAAGATAAACTAGAGCTTTAAAAAAATAACATGAAGAATGAGGACAAAGAATCGTGCAATTACATGTCTTTTATTAGTATGTAAGAAAACATCAACAACGTTTAGAAATAATCTTGTAAAAATAAGGAATATTTGAGCCATATGACAAGGTAACAGAGTGCATCACAGTCCATGAAGAGAGTTGCCAAGGGCCACCATAGCCCCATTGGAGACATATGACAAGGTAACACAGTGCATCACAGTCCATGAAGAGAGTTGCCAAGGGCCACCATAGCCCCATTGGAGACATATGACAAGGTAAAAGAGTGCATCACAGTCCATGAAGAGAGTTACCAAGGGCCACCATAGCCCCATTGGAGACATATGACAAGGTAACACAGTGCATCACAGTCCATGAAGAGAGTTGCCAAGGGCCACCATAGCCCCATTGGAGACATATGACAAGGTAAAAGAGTGCATCACAGTCCATGAAGAGAGTTGCCAAGGGCCACCATAGCCCTATTGGAGACATATGACAAGGTAAAAGAGTGCATCACAGTCCATGAAGAGAGTTACCAAGGGCCACCATAGCCCCATTGGAGACATATGACAAGGTAACACAGTGCATCACAGTCCATGAAGAGAGTTGCCAAGGGCCACCATAGCCCCATTGGAGACATATGACAAGGTAACACAGTGCATCACAGTCCATGAAGAGAGTTGCCAAGGGCCACCATAGCCCCATTGGAGACATATGACAAGGTAAAAGAGTGCTACAGGCACAACAATAAACTTTTAAAAAGGCCAAATGGCAACAATAAAAAAAAACATCAACATGTGGACGGAGGATTCTTATCTGCCACCTTGGAGCATCTCCAGATCCTCCACTTACTGGTCATCCTCTTCATCGTCCTGTGCATGTCCAGCTCCAGATTCAGGCCTTGAACTTAATCGCATAATTTCACGCAGAGTCAAGTCCTGAACCCGGAGCTGGGCCTGCATGGTGTCGTTCATCCCTCTCAGGACAGCTGCGTTCCTCAACACGGCCTGCTCTACTCTTGCTATACCTTCTAGCATGAGCCATGCTGAGTCACAGCCTAAAATAAAGAATAAATTAAATATTAATGATAATTACACAACAGACGAAAAAAATAGAAAAGATACATTGTCATCATAAAGACAAATCATTCTTTACATCAATTAGTTTAAATTTATTCTTTACACATGAAATATGTTATTCAGACAGACCGAAATCATTAAAGGGACAGTTTACTCAAACATGTTGTCCCCTTTAATTGGTTTTAGATGATCCACTTATACAGCTTGAGTGTATAAAATCTTGTTAAAGGATTTACATTGTACTTACATTAGCAATTTAAATATTTTAATTATACTGTGGTAGGCACACCTATCCTTAAACATTTTGGCATTGAGGACAAGCTGTGTAAACATAGCAACCTGAAGAAATTACATACCCACTGGGTTAGACAAGAGATAATGTATAAACATTTGTACATTAATTGTTGGATCCAAGTAGTGGTGATTGGTATATGTAGTGATATCCAATTAAAGGGACACTGAACCTAAATATTTAATTGACTGATTCAGATAGAGCATGACATTACAAATATTTAAAAATTACACATATTCTTTAAATGTTTGAATTCTATAGCTAGATTTTGAATGCAAGAATGTCGGTTTTTAGGGCAGGCCATATTTGTTTATCAACTTTGTTTGTCCCTGCTGGTTGATGGATACATTCATCCAACAATAAAGAAATGATGTCCACAATTATTTTATTTTTTAAAATAATTATAGGCATTTCTTTGTTTCAATAAAGATATCAAGAGAATGAAGAATAATTCATAAGAGTAGTAAATTATAAATTTGATTAACATTGCATGCTCTATTTGAATCACAATAGAAAATATTTTCCTTCAGTGTACCTTTAAGTATCTTATAATGTTGATTTTGAATGATACTTACAGCTGTGCCTGGGAAGGACAATCCGACACCCAGGACAATGAAGGTTGAGACAGGGGGGAGGCATGGGATTGGGTTGGGGAGGGATGGGATTGGCTTGGGGAGGGATGGGATTGGCTTGGGGAGGGATGAGCTGATGCTCCGGGGTAGGCCGTACAGCTGGGGAGTGGGGAGTTGGGGTCTGGGCAGCTGTACGGGCCATAATACGGGGAGAGCGGCGAAGGGGGTTGTAGGGGCATTTTTTGGGAGGGGCATGAAATGATAAATGGGAAGGGCTGGCAGGGGTCTGGGCATGGGCAGGAGTCTGGGCATGGGCAGTGGTCTGGGCATGGGCAGGGGTCTGGGCCTGGGCAGTGGTCTGGGCATGGGCAGGGGTCTGGGCATGGGTCTGGGCATGGGCAGGGGTCTGTGACTGGTCAGGGGACTGGGCAGGGGCGGAAACCAGATGACCAGAAGTGGTGGATCCATCTGAAAATTTAATAAATATATATTAACATCTCATACATCATGAAATCAAATCAACGCATTTAAATTGATTATGTTTTCAATATACTTAGAAATGTGACATAATGATGGCATGAATTATACATTTTTTAAAAAAATAATATTTTCATGCTGCCTGATATAGAAAGGGGGCAGTAGTGTATTTGAACAGACAAATAATATTCCTTTTTAAAGTGCAAAAGCTGTAGACTTTGAATGTCTTCAATGAAATGATTTCAAATAAAGCAACATGTTGGAAACATGATAGATATATTTCACATACCATTAGACTCCAAGGCAGCCTCTTCCTCCTCCGTCACATATGTTAAATCAATCTCTGTAAAACATAACATATTGTGTACACGTTAAGAACAGATATTATAACTTATGTTACTGTTGTTCAAAGACACACATCAATGTTGCATTAAAGATATACACACCCAAAGTTATGATTTACATCATTTTGATGGAGCATACAAATTACATTAGATTTGTTATTCTCAATGATTCATATTTTCGATGTATTGTTTGTATTAATTTAAAAATCATAAAAGCATAGTACATAGAACATTTAAGATTTCTCATGTGTGTATCACTTGATGACTGTTGTCAAAAATGAACATGGAAGCAAACATATGCTATACATCTTCTGAATAACAAATGTGTAGACTAATAAAGTTTTAATTATTAATCTTTCCATATTAAAAGAAAATTAATATATAATCAGAAGAGAAAATTATATGTTTGTTTCAAATGTTATGCTTCATCAGAATCATGCTCATAATATTGATTACCAATACACCTTCAATGACATATAAATGAGTCAATGGACTTACCAGGAGACCGCAAAGGCGGCTCTATGTCACTGCTGGATTCCTGTGGGCTCACCACACCAACTCTCTCTATGAATGATATAGATATATATTAGGAAACACATTTGGGATATCACTAAATCACATCTGTATCGAATTTTAAGATTAATCAACTTGAAAATGTGAAGAATAGAGCAGTCATTAAACCAGAAAATGCTTGATTGAATCAAGGGGATTCTGTTAAAAATGATGTATTGAACATATGTTTAATTTCAGACTATATTAGACATCAAACTCATCTCATACGATGCTATTGCATATCTAAATATACCCATTGATCAATGTTCTTAAAAGAATACACACAAACCACATTTTGAAGATCAGCTGTTGACAAATCTAAACAAACACATGTGGCACATCGAGCCATTTGTGCAATGTACAGTAATCTTGTTTAGGACACAACACATATTTATCACAATACAAAACCAAATTGATTAGTACAAATATGTAATCATGGTGCTGTTAGAGTATGCTGATATCTATAAAGTAACTCCAACAGTGAATATGTGAATTATATATCAATATTGTTTAATCCAAAGAATGTAAAGATGAATGAATCTATTGTTTATTAAAGGGACACTGACATGATTAATTTAAATAATTGATTTCTCTGTTCAAACTGTTCAAAATGATTTAACATTGACTCCTATTATAATTTGAATGTTGCTACATTTTAATCTTAAAGGCAGATAAGCAATATTGTATTCAATAAATATTGTTTGTTGAAGGTATCCACCAATCATCAATAAAAACCCAGGTTGTTCAACCAAAATTGAGATGCAGATAAACGTACATTCTTGATTTTAAAATACATTTAGCAATAGAATATGTCACATATGATGATAGTATTATATTTAAATGTTTATTAATATTGCATACTCTATCTGAATGACAACATTAATAATTGTAGATCAGTATCCCTTTAATATAAAATTATATTGATTTGACAATGTTGGTGTTAATGAATTCTCTACTCCATATGTTGATGTAATGAATGGGATTGAGCATGCAATTCAAATCTAATATGTTATTTAAGGATATCCGAAGAATTATTTAATTTTCATCTATTAAAGGGACATTACATATAAATATTGAACAATGTGGATTTAGTATGTAATGTTCTGTCCATGTTTCTAAGACAAATGTCAATTAAAATGAGACATACCATACTGTGACAAGCCCTGCCTTAAGGATCCAGCAGCAACATCCATATCTGTAATATATTAAATGAGGATTGCATATCATTAATACAAATCATGCCATGTTTAAAATCTTTACATTATTAGCAAATCAATTTAAAACTATTAATCCTTTGGTAGTCCCATGAGTTAATTGTTTCCTCAATTCAATTCATGATAAATATATCCTGTACTCTTATTTTCAATCAGTTGTGTTGTTTACTGTAGCTTTAATTATTTTTTGGTGTTATTTCATTCTCATCAATTGATGTGCATATGTTATAATTTATTTGGATTCTTCTTTTTTTATTATGTATAATATTGAAAATAAGAATACTGTATTCTTCACATATATAATAATTCACATTTCATTTTGACCAACATGTATAAAGCAATGCCACTTACAGCAAAGCCATGTTAACGTGTATGCGCAATTCCATTTTCGCGATCATTGCGCAATGATTCAAAGCGGAATTACGCATCCGTCATTTGACCAACATGTATAAAGCAATGCCACTTACAGCAAAGCCATGTTAACGTGTATGCGCAATTCCATTTTCGCGATCATTGCGCAATGATTCAAAGCGGAATTACTTATCCGTCATTTGACCAACATGTATAAAGCAATGCCACTTACAGCAAAGCCATGTTAACGTGTATGCGCAATTCCATTTTCGCGATCATTGCGCAATGATTCAAAGCGGAATTACGCATCCGTCATTTGACCAACATGTATAAAGCAATGCCACTTACAGCAAAGCCATGTTAACATGTATGCGCAATTCAATTTTGGCGATCATTGCGCAATGATTCAAAGCGGAATTACGCATCCGTCATTTGACCAACATGTATAAAGCAATGCCACTTACAGCAAAGCCATGTTAACGTGTATGCGCAATTCCATTTTTGCTCTGTGACGCATATTCTGTAGAGCGCAAGACACATCATTCCTATTTCATGTGTCACTAATCTAAAATCAGATATCTAAACATCATATGTAGTGTATGTTGTGAGATCTGTATAGCTTTAGTATCTGACTATATACACATTTATTGATTAAAAAAAAAAAAAAATAAGATATTATATGAAGTTGGATAATTACCTGGTTCAGATTCTCCATCTCCTCCCAGGCCACCGGACGGAGAAGCAGCTGCCCTGGCCCCCGCGTCAGGACTTTCAGATCCCGCAGCTGGGAGGGAAGAAGAGGAGGCCGAGGATGGCGAGGATCTGAATCTTTTGGGGACCCGGAGATTGAGGAGCTCGCATAAAGTCACCTCATAAGGGAGTAGGTACAGTTTCCGCGGGGCCTCTCTTTTGCCACCTCTTTTACGGGCTTGTACCCAGTCCCTTATGAGGTTGACTTTTTTGGTTAACCGCAACCTCATATCTCCGAATCTCCTCATGATCTGATCCTGGGTCCTCTGGACGTCACACACCAATCTAACCGCATTGGTGATAGACTCCCAGAGGGCCTTCTTAACAGGCGCATCTGTCAACCTCCTCTTGTTCCCAAACAGCTGGGGATAAAAGTCCTTGACGGCGTGGACCAGTGCAGCGCTCTCCTCCTTGGTGAACCTGGGAGCTGACATGCCTGCTGGGTTGTCCAATAAATATATTATAATAATAATATAAACTGCCTGCAGGCATTAGAGAACTGACAAAGATGGCAACGTGTAATGGACTTTTATATGGTGAAGTAAACATGAGATGCACCATGGGACAAGTTATCTGTACATCTGATTGGATAAAAGTTTGAAATATTGTTAGAATGTCTGTGAGACCATCCTGACTCAAGTTGTGTTTGTGTGATGAACTCTGATTGGCCGTTCCTTAATGTTTCATATCTTAGTAATTTCCTTACACATACCTCATGGTGGTGCTGTAACTTCATTTTTCATGTAGACTTATTTGTAACTCATGGGCCTGTCATGCGGATATGTGTGACGCAGATTTAATATCCGTGATCCGTTAAATATTAATGATTAAATTCTATTTAACATCTAATACTGTCACATTATTAATGTTGTAGACATTTCTCGGTTTAATAACGGTCTGTTTCTTTAATACAAATACACATTTAATATTGTATGTCTTTATTGTTCATAAAATCCATTTATTGACTTATTGTGAAGTATTGATATTGCTCTATTAAATGTATTTCATAATGCACATTGATTGTGTGCTATTGCGTGACATTAGACTTTAATGTTTAAAGATGCTAATCTGGTGTTTCAAGATGCGTTTCCCACGCAATATTTCTGAATGTTCAAATTCAGGTTATAAGGTCATTCACTTGGATAATCTGTTTATAAATGTTAAACTACAGGTTTGTTTGTTATTAGTAAATAAACCTCGAGCTTGTATTTGTCTGAAGTGCTCATATATGTTATTGTGCAATGGCGTCTTTATTTTTAAATAGACATTACAAACAAACAATTGTATCAAATGATCTGTAGAGATAGAAGATTGTTTAGACTTTAAAATGTAAATCAATTTATCTTAGTATTTAGATATCCTCAACAGAAGAAATTTAAATGCACATGGTTGAGACAATCACATAAGGCATCTATGTGCATCCACCAATCTTCATCTACTGAGCCTATCTCGATATGCTTTTCAAGCAAAGTATGTCAAGATAGGAAGAGAAGTAAATACACTCTTTAAATCTCTTAAAGGGACACTGTCCAAACAAATTTAGCGTTGGTGATTCAGATTGAGCATGAAATGTTAATCAACGTTATAATTTAATCCGATTCTCAAATGTTAACAATTATCTTGTTATCTTTCTTTGCAAATCAATAATGATATTTGAGATTACGGACAATTGTTTCAAAAAACCTGGGTTGTCCTTGATGATTGTTGGATAAATTAATCCACCACAAAAAACCAAGTTCAGTCCAGAGTACTGAAGCTAATAAATTATCTATTTAATGCCTTATTTTTAAAGTAATGATAGCAACATCACAAGGAGCATTCATAATATGAGACAATTTTTAAAGTTGCTTAAAATAGAATACTCATTCAGAATGTATAAATCATTAATTTTTTAACTGTCTCCCTTTAAGTATATTTTTAGTTCATGTCCCTTTAAATAAACATTTCACAATAATGCTTGAAATATCAGAAACCTAGGCACCTTCCTTTTGATAAATTAGTATAACATATGAGTATATAAAATTTAGATTAACTTCTGGATTGTTTTACACACTGACTGAAATATATATTGTAAAGGAGGTATTTCGGAGTCTTCAGCTTAGAGGGACATTAAGCTATATGTAATGTATGCATTTTGGATAAGATTATAATATTTGAACAACTTAATATGTTTTGGTATTCAATCATTAGATTGTAATTATATATATTTTTGGATTAAATACATATCTACATAGGCTATTTTGATGCTGATTGTTGGTTGCACATAGATACCTTATGTAATTGACTAAGATATGTGCATTGATTTTTTTTTTACAAAGTATATTTAAAGACTGAATGTAATTCTATAGTACTTTCTAAATATGTTTAAATTCTTTTATGAATTATTTAAAAATCAATACACAATATACTTTGTGAATGTCCCTTTAAGGACCAAAACATTTGTAATGTTGATTTAACATTGTCAAAATAAACTAAAGGGGAATGAAAATTATATATAGATATGTGATGTCTAACCCAAGAGGTAAGATTTTAAAAACTACATAATATTATTAACTATAGTTAAATGACTCCACTAGAAAATCAAATCGATTAATCTGCCATCCAATAACTAGCTTGTGAAAAATATAAAGTTAAATGACCTACCATTTATAAATGTAAAAATTAAAATAATTTAGCAAATAATGTTTTGAGATACCTAAGGAAGATGCAAGATCTTATAAAATTAATTTTACATTCAACAACACTGTCACTTTAATGTAATTGAACCACTTCCCCTTCTTAAAAGTGAAAAAAATTATTTTTTGTGAAATTGACTACATATCCGAAATTATTTTAACATCTAAGAATTTCAAAAGAAAAGCATCGATGGATCTCACTCCCCAATGAATGTTAAAAAAGATAGTTTAATGTAATATTCTCTGAATCAGTGGATTTTCCACAATTAATGCATTATTTGATCTTATGCATGTGCTTGTCAAATAGACAACTACCAGTCATGGGAGTCAAATTGATTTTTATTGACAGATTATATGGATATTTATTATAATCTGTTCCAAAGAGTGTATTTAATACTAAAATGTTTATTATTACCATTTTAAAATTTAATAGTTTCTGAACCAAAAATAAAAAAATATTCCTGGAAGTTATCAGATGCCA
Organism: Bombina bombina; assembly: GCF_027579735.1. NCBI lineage: Eukaryota > Metazoa > Chordata > Amphibia > Anura > Bombinatoridae > Bombina > Bombina bombina. Next base: position 893,925,964 of record NC_069499.1, read on the forward strand.
ATCTGAAATGTAAAATTTTTTTTTACAAAAGTTAATACACACGTAGTCAAAGATTCATAAAATACATTTACAATCATCTTGTGTCTATGCTCGAACTTTGTTCAACATTTTTTAAAGATATTTATTAATTATATTTTAAAAAAATAAAAAAATATTGTGTAATAAAATAAAAAAAAAAATCTGATTTTCTAATTATACATAAAAATGTATATCACATTTCAATAATATATATGTTGAACATAAATGTCATATTTCATGTCCATTCAAATACCTCTATATCAACTATAATATGTATTCCTTTTTATGATTGTGATCCCTAAATATCTAATGATGAAATATGTATGACTAATGTATGTAAGCTACCAATAATCAACATTCTTCCTGTGATTCTTAACCTCTTAAGGACATATGACGGAATTTTTCCGTCATAAAACAATTGAGCAAACTGAAAGCTGTGTCCTTAAAGGGTTAACTAGCATGCATTGGTACACCAACCTGGATAATGCATGGTCTTTGAAAGTCAATTCAGGGGTAAACAGTTGATCTTCAATAGGTGTCTTATTCATCATTTCAAAAATAGAGGACTGAAATCCCATCTAAAAATTAGAAATTCATCTAAGTGTCTGATTGTGATCCCTAAATATCTAATTAAGAACTAAATATGACTAATGTATGGAAGCTACTAATATTCAACATTCTTCCTGTGATTCTTAACTAGCATGCATTGGTACACCAACCTGGATAATGCATGGTCTTTGAAAGTCAATTCAGGGGTAAAAAGTTGATCTTCAATAGGTGTCTTATTCATCATTTCAAAAATAGAGGACTGTGAAATACCATCTAAAAATTTGAAAATCATCTAAGTGTCTCCAATAGGATGCCTCAACAGCCTTATTCTATTAAATAGTTGGCACTTACCATGTGAACATGTCTTTGTATGCTTTTCAAGGTCAGCAGATTTGAAAGATAATGCCAGACATGATCCCATTGGTATACTTCAATTTCAATCTTGGCTTTTTCCACTGTCAGTCTGGGCAATCTTCACTGTCAGGCTTCTAATTCTTCCCTTTCAGTCTTTAGCTTAAGTCAGCTCCCTAATGGCATAAAAGGTTTATTCAAAATTACTACAAGTGTGTGAATCATTTCTCTAGCCCTCTCCCACCCACCATTTCATAAGAAATTTCTGTCACTAGCTTACTGTGTAGCATCTTGTGTTATGTTCTATCAAGTGTGAAGATGAGTCATATTGAGCAGAACAAACCTCTAATGTGTGACATTGAACCATAGTCATGCTAGAGGATCCCTTTCTGAGTATTTTCATTTTAAGTAATGTGTAAACTAAATACTAGTTTAGAAAATGTATGCCATATGATGTATTTGTGTACAATTCATGCCAGCAACAGTCCAGACATTTATACTTACCAGCTGATGTCCTCTTTAAAAACCAGGTGTCAAAGACTCGCTACAGGACCCAATGGCCAGAGCATCACCTATATTAATAAATGAAACACATTTTTAGCATTTGATGAACAATCCTAACAAGTTTGCACAATTCTCTACTTGTCATTTCCCTACAGTTCACATCTATTGATAATACTCCAGTCTAACTTCTATTCTTTACCGTCTAAAGTTGCGGTTGATGATGTCTGCTCTGACATTGAGCCCCTCATCCCGGAATGGCCCCTCTAGAACAGGATCATCCTCCTCATCTCTGAGGAGGTTTCTGTCCGGCCGGACGGCCTGCAGCATCCCAGCCCGCTGTGCAATATTATGCAGGACGTTACAGGCTACAAAGATCTTAGCCACCTTCTTTGGGTTGTACTGGAGGGCTCCTCCCGACCTGTCCAGGCACCTGAACCTCATCTTCAGGAGCCCGAACATCCGTTCAACCACCGCCCTGGTTCTCATATGAGCCCTATTGTAGCGCTCCTCAGACACATCAGTCGGGCTACGCAAGGGGGTAATGAGCCAAGGCCGGCTCATGTACCCAGAATCACCTATAAATTATGAACAGAACATAATTCCAACAGAATCCTCAAAATAGTATTTGTAGTACAATAAAAAGTTTTGTACACGATAATCCATTAACAAATGTTTATTTTAACTTTAAAATATATAGTTCAATATTATTCTCTATCTTCCCATTTCAGCTAAGACATGCTACATATGCGTATTTCTCCTAAATCAAGCCTTGTGTAAAATGCTAACTACATGGTTACATTACATTCTCTATCTGAGCATTTAAGGTAAGACATGCTACATATATGCATTGAACTAAAAGACATTTGCGGAAAGAGACAATGACATGGTTAAATTGCATTAGCTAATATCTTCACATTTCAGCTAAGACATGCTACATATGCGTATTTCTCCTAAATCAAGCCTTGTGTAAAATGCTAACTACATGGTTACATTACATTCTCTATCTGAGCATTTAAGGTAAGACATGCTACATATCTGCATTGAACTAAAAGACATTTGCGGAAAGAGACAATGACATGGTTAAATTGCATTAGCTAATATCTTCCCATTTCATCTAAGACATGCTACATATGCGTATTTCTCCTAAATCAAGCCTTGTGTAAAATGCTAATTACATGGTTACATTACATTCTCTATCTGAGCATTTAAGGTAAGACATGCTACATATCTGCATTGAACTAAAAGACATTTGTGGAAAGAGACAATGACATGGTTAAATTGCATTAGCTAATATCTTCACATTTCATCTAAGACATGCTACATATGCGTATTTCTCCTAAATCAAGCCTTGTGTAAAATGCTAACTACATGGTTACATTACATTCTCTATCTGAGCATTTAAGGTAAGACATGCTACATATCTGCATTGAACTAAAAGACATTTGCGGAAAGAGACAATGACATGGTTAAATTGCATTAGCTAATATCTTCACATTTCAGCTAAGACATGCTACATATGCGTATTTCTCCTAAATCAAGCCTTGTGTAAAATGATAACTACATGGTTACATTACATTCTCTATCTGAGCATTTAAGGTAAGACATGCTACATATCTGCATTGAACTAAAAGTAGACATTAGCGGGGGGAAAATATATGGTTAAATTGCATCCTATAGCTGAACATTACGCTAACATTTTAAAACTACAGTGGCAATTGTCAAAATAATTAACCATGTTGTGCACAAATACTCACCAACGAGATAACCAGGGGGCATTTGTCTTTCCTCAAACTGTCTCCACAGGGATGACAGAGAGAGGATGCGGGCATCATGACAAGCTCCTCCAAAATTCGCACACACATGCATAATCCTCATCTGTGCATCACAAACATACTGCACGTTGAGGCTATGAAAATGTTTGCGATTTCTGAAGGGCGAGTCATCAATTGGAGCACGCAGCGCAATGTGGGTACAATCTATGGCTCCCAAGACATTGGGCATTTGAGCAATATCAAAGAATTCCCGCTTCAGGTGCCTCCAATCACCATCATTCTGTGGGAATCCTATGTATTGCTTACTGATACGTACCATGGCGTCCAGAAAGTTATCAAACACCCCAGAGAATGTACCTTGAGCCAGGCCATGCATGTACAGTTCTCCGGATTGAAAACTCCCGGAGGCCAGGACGTATAGACAGCTTAGCATCTTACTCATGGCGGGAACAGCAGTCCTTATTCTTATACGTGGCTCCAAATGAGGTTTAAGAAGATCGTAAAGGCCAATAAGCTGTTCGCGATCGAGCCGATACTTATCAAAAACCTCAAAATCGCTCATGTTTTCCAAGGTGGGTCTCACCCTGTAGACACGAGGACCTCGAACCAGATGACCCCTTCGTCTCAGTCTGAGCCGCCGAGGCTGCCTGATTTGACCAACAGCTAGTTCGCCAATAGCAGCCCCAGCAGCGTCTACCATGTCATCGTCATCCATCTTTCAAAACAGCGTAACAAGGTAAGTACTTGATCTAATGTGGATCACAAGTGATGCATTGGCCATGTTGTTTGGGGGATTTATAGTACAATTAGTCCAATGGTAGTGAGTTTGTAATGATTGCTGATTGTATTCACCTGTTTGTATGTGAGCGGCGCGAATGCTTTCACAGTGGGCGTTTATTTGTTGTTTGCTGAAATGTTATTTTCAAACAATGATTCTCAATGTGAAAGTGTCAAAGATCACACATACAGTGCATGTTTGTAATGTTTGTTCATATGCGTAATCAATATTTCTTAAACGCGATCTTATAGTAACAAACACACGTCCAGGCTAACATGAATGAAAGTGCATAGTTGTGTATAATGTGCATCGAATGTGATCGATCAATGTTGCTGCAATATTGTTTGTAAAGGATAAAGTAACAGCTGCCATCTGTAGGATTGTATATATAAGTGATTGCCGAGCTGTCAATATTGTATGCGTCCCTTTAAAATCGCACTAATGCTGAATAACTTCCGGCTGTCATCTGTAGTATTGTATATATAAGTGATTTCCGAGCTGTCAATATTGTACGCGTCCCTTTAAAATCACAATAATAATTCCGAACTTCCCGTCTGCCATCTGTAGTATTGTATATATAAGTGATTGCCGAGCTGTCAATATTGTATGCGTCCCTTTAAAATCGCAATAATAATTCCGAACTTCCCGTCTGCCATCTGTAGTATTGTATTTATAAGTGATTGCCGAGATGTGAATATTGTACGCGTCCCTTTAAAATCGCAATAATAATTCAGAAATTCCCGTCTGCCATCTGTAGTATTGTATATATAAGTGATTGCCGAGATGTCAATATTGTATGCGTCCCTTTCAAATCGCACTAATACTGAATAACTTCCGGCTGTCATCTGTAGTATTGTATATATAAGTGATTGCCGAGATGTCAATATTGTATGCGTCCCATTCAAATGGCACTAATACTGAAGAACTTCCGGCTGTCATCTGTAGTATTATATATATAAGTGATTTGCGATCTGACAATATTTATTAATATTTATTAATATTAATAATATAAATCGCCTTAATAATGCTGTTCCAAACTGTTATTTACGTATATGTTGTATTGTAGTATTGAGTGTTAAAGTTCCGAAAGTGGCGGTACAGTCGTGAATCTGTGATGTGTATGGTTGAATCTTCTAATGACGTCATGATATTATTAACCTGCCTATGTAGTTCTGAAATCCTCATTGTGTTGTTGTATTGTGCTACATTGTTATTGTGTGCTGAATAAAATCTAAATGTGTGCTTTGTGGTTGCGTGATGGGTGATGCGTGTTATGTACATGTACGTATATATTGTGATTGTGTCCCACATATGCTGACTTCTATACAGGGAGTGCAGAATTATTAGGCAAGTTGTATTTTTGAGGATTAATTGAATTATTGAACAACAACCATGTTCTCAATGAACCCAAAAAACTCATTAATATCAAAGCTGAATATTTTTGGAAGTAGTTTTTAGTTTGTTTTTAGTTTTAGCTATTTTAGGGGGATATCTGTGTGTGCAGGTGACTATTACTGTGCATAATTATTAGGCAACTTAACAAAAAACAAATATATACCCATTTCAATTATTTATTTTTACCAGTGAAACCAATATAACATCTCAACATTCACAAATATACATTTCTGACATTCAAAAACAAAACAAAAACAAATCAGTGACCAATATAGCCACCTTTCTTTGCAAGGACACTCAAAAGCCTGCCATCCATGGATTCTGTCAGTGTTTTGATCTGTTCACCATCAACATTGCGTGCAGCAGCAACCACAGCCTCCCAGACACTGTTCAGAGAGGTGTACTGTTTTCCCTCCTTGTAAATCTCACATTTGATGATGGACCACAGGTTCTCAATGGGGTTCAGATCAGGTGAACAAGGAGGCCATGTCATTAGATTTTCTTCTTTTATACCCTTTCTTGCCAGCCACGCTGTGGAGTACTTGGACGCGTGTGATGGAGCATTGTCCTGCATGAAAATCATGTTTTTCTTGAAGGATGCAGACTTCTTCCTGTACCACTGCTTGAAGAAGGTGTCTTCCAGAAACTGGCAGTAGGACTGGGAGTTGAGCTTCACTCCATCCTCAACCCGAAAAGGCCCCACAAGCTCATCTTTGATGATACCAGCCCAAACCAATACTCCACCTCCACCTTGCTGGCGTCTGAGTCGGACTGGAGCTCTCTGCCCTTTACCAATCCAGCCACGGGCCCATCCATCTGGCCCATCAAGACTCACTCTCATTTCATCAGTCCATAAAACCTTAGAAAAATCAGTCTTGAGATATTTCTTGGCCCAGTCTTGACGTTTCAGCTTGTGTGTCTTGTTCAGTGGTGGTTGTCTTTCAGCCTTTCTTACCTTGGCCATGTCTCTGAGTATTGCACACCTTGTGCTTTTGGGCACTCCAGTGATGTTGCAGCTCTGAAATATGGCCAAACTGGTGGCAAGTGGCATCTTGGCAGCTGCACGCTTGACTTTTCTCAGTTCATGGGCAGTTATTTTGCGCCTTAGTTTTTCCACACGCTTCTTGCGACCCTGTTGACTATTTTGAATGAAACGCTTGATTGTTCGATGATCACGCTTCAGAAGCTTTGCAATTTTAAGAGTGCTGCATCCCTCTGCAAGATATCTCACTATTTTTGACTTTTCTGAGCCTGTCAAGTCCTTCTTTTGACCCATTTTGCCAAAGGAAAGGAAGTTGCCTAATAATTATGCACACTTGATATAGGGTGTTGATGTCATTAGACCACACCCCTTCTCATTACAGAGATGCACATCACCTAATATGCTTAATTGGTAGTAGGCTTTCGAGCCTATACAGCTTGGAGTAAGACAACATGCATAAAGAGGATGATGTGGTCAAAATACTCATTTGCCTAATAATTCTGCACTCCCTGTATAGCGGTCTGGCATTGTTGTTCCTTCCCATAAAGTGACATCTGTAATCTGGTGTACTGATGTTCTTGTTGTACGTAATTCCTAATGGTTTCTGGTGATGGAATCATGATGTTAAAAGTACAGTAAAATCCATATGTTGTGTTTTGTGATTCCTCTAGAGAATGTAATGTGTTTTTCCCCCATCATTTGAATGCACATGTATGAGTGAATGTTAAAAGTAATGTATGTGCATCCATGAGTGATCATGTGTTAAGCCTATGTAGATATGCTGTTGCTGCAAGCATATGAGTTGAATAACTGAAATGCAATAATAAAGGTAAATGAGAATTGTTTCCCATTGTGTAGTGTTTGTGAATCCTGAAAAGTTGACATTATTTTTGTGTCCGTTTAAATGTAATATTTTTAAAACAAAAATGTTGTTACTAGTGATGTTGATTTGTAGTTGATGTAATATAAAAGTCTGAAACAATTTAATGGTGTTGTGAATATTCAAACAGTAAAATCCATAAATCCACCATAGGGAAATAGTCATTTCTTGATCTATTTATCATAGCTGGGTCTAACGCATGAAATCATGTCTTTTCTAGCGCTGGTATTTGGAGTTTTTCTGTCTACGCTATTTGCGTGCGTTAGGGAAATGAGGGTTTCGCGTGCACGAGCACGTCTTCCCAATAGAAGTCAATGGAGGCTCTAAAATTTGTTCTTGTTTTTTTTCTAAGACTGGTTTTCCTCGTAAAGTGAATGACGTCATGAGCTTTTGTGAAAAAGTAACTAAATTGTGTTCTTTTTGTAATAAATAAATATTTTGTGTATGTCATGTGGTGTATATTGTTTGTATGCATCGATGAGTGTATGTTTGTGATAATGTTATTAGTTAGATGTAGGTATATGAGGGTCTTTTCCCGTGTGTCAATGTAAGTCAATGGGAAAATGGATTTGTGTTGTTTTTTTTCTAACACCCGAGATCTCGCAACTTTAATCCTTTGTATTTTGATGAAAAATTATTAAATATGAAAAATAAACATAGTATAGTGTTTGTATGACTGTAAGTGTAGTTTGTGTAATATTTTTTTTTTGATTCGTGGATCTTTTTTTTGTCGGTATATGTTTACTATTGGGTCTGAGGTGTCGGTAGAAATGTGAGCGTTAGGTTTTTTTTGAGTGTCGGTAACTGAACTCTAAATACCGGAGTCCGTAAGAAACCCGCGTTAGGAGCCTCTAACGCTGGTTTTCACGGCTAACGCCGAACTCCAAATCTAGGCCTGTGGGTTTATTTTATAGGTAAGTATTTAGTTTTAAATAGGAATACTTTAGTTATTAATAGTAATATTATTTAGATTTATTTAAATAATAATTAAGTTAGGGGGTGTTAGGGTTAGGTTTAGGGGTTAATAACTTTATTATAGTGGCGGCGACATTGGTGGCAGCAGATTAGGGGGTTAATAGATTTAATAGGCTATGTGGGCTATGGCGGTTTAGGGGTTAATACTTTAATAGGTGTATTGCGTTGTGGGCTATGGCGGTTTAGGGGTTAATACTAGAATAGGTTTATTGCGTTGTGGGCTATGGCGGTTTAGGGGTTAATACACTTTTTTATTAGTTATTGCGGTGGGGGATTGCGGTTGACAGGTAGATAGACATTGCGCATGCGTTAGGGGTTTTTTGCAGGCATTTTAGGGAGTTATGTTGCTCCAATACTCAGCGCAAGGCTTGCTACGGCTGCTATTTATGGCGAGGTGAAAATGGAGTAAGAGTTCTCCATTTTCGCCACGTAAGTCCTTGCGCTGGATATTGGATACCAAATTGTGCGTCTTTTATATGTTAGTCTATGGGTAAAAAAAACTACGTCCGACGGGTGAAATATACGAGCGTAACTTGTATGCTACGCTGTATATAAGATACCAAAAACGTGCAAAAACCGGCGTCGCTGGCTTTTGCAGGCGACGCTGCATATCGGATAGATTTCAGGTTCAGTGAAACAACCCAGATTGCCGGGGGTGGAGTGGGGGTGTCGGTGTTGCAACCTTGTGCAAAGCTGCTGTTTCAGGCCTAAACCATGCAATCCATAGCTCTAGATTTATAAATTAGCATGTATAAGCATGGTGATATTACAAGGAAGGAGAACACAGCTAGGGCTATAGTCATTTCTCATTGCCAGTTGCATGTATTTGTGGATACGTAAAGAGACGATGGGGTTGATTTATCATTTGTCAAGTGGACATGATTCGCTATAGAGAATTGTGTCCGCTCGACATCGCTAAATGCAGACAGCATATGCTGTCTGCACTTGTTATTGCACAAGTATTTCTGGTGTTCACTGGCAGCCAATCGGCTGCTTTTAGGGGCTGTCAATCATACTGATTGTATCGGATAGGAATGATTTCACTCCGCCATCTAAAAGGCGGACAGGTTAAGGAGCTTCTTAATTTTTGTTTCAGGCAAGCATGAAATGAGGGACCTCTGAATCAGCATCCACTACTTGATATATGGAGCCCTATATCTCAGCCTCGGGAAGTCTGTTCTTTCAAATGACTATTATCATATCCCTTTAAGAAGCAGATACTTGACATAACAATGGCAGTCACCTTAAACTGCTATTTTGTCTGTGGTGGAGATGGCGCTAATGGAGCACACATAATGTATTTATGCAGTGGCAGGATAGTGGCTCCATTGGAATCTTTTTTCCCTAATGACATATCACAACATACTCACACATAATAGCTCTCATATGGGGTTTAGTTTATTTGATATGAATAAAATCATGTTGGGGGAGGGGGGTGCAGAGGGTGTTAGAACCCACATTCTAAGGCAATCCTCCCTTTTATATGTGTGGTCCTGTGTCTGTCTTGTTGCCAGGCAATTATAATATCAAAAACAAATACATCAGAGCATTGATCCTGTTTTGGGGTGCTTGTGGCATTAAAGATTCAATTACAACCCCACTCTAGAAGAAACTATAAGACCCCCTAAATTGAAAGAGGGATCCTAGCATTCAAATGAGGGGTTTTATGACTTTATAGCTGCCATGTGATCATCATAGAAATAAGGATCAATCCCCAGATCTCATAGAGATTTGTTTCTCTGAACTGGGTAAGTGTAAAAATAGATTATATTTGTGCAATGTATAGCAAAGTTCATAGAAGATGAAATCCTTAGATCTAGTAAGAAGACTGACACTAAGACAGAACAATGATACTACTCAATAAATGTGCATTTAAAAAGGAACATCAATACTTAAAAACGGACAAGTGCACCAAAGATTTCATATTATGAATAGTGCCAGACACAGTGTCAAAAAACCCTTAATGTAAACATGATGAGAAACTAGACAAACATAGCAGAGATCTGACATTGAGGGATGATTCAGTGTGAAGAAGGGCTTTTATGCTTGGGGAGGAATGCCAGATGTCCTAGGGGCCATAGATTGCACGCCAGGATCAAAAAACCTCTCCACTCTCTCAATGTATAAATGGTTTATGATTATTCCATGCACATCATCAATCCTTACACAGCATTTGGTGAAAGTACCTATGGTCAATATATCCTATATCACTCTTCTCTTTGATAGAGTTGTGGTAGGTTAATTCTCTCAAGTATGGTTATTAGATAAGTGTTTATGTCATTGATATCTTTTATTTGTGTTTTTAATTTTTGAGAGTGAATATGTCATTGGTGGGTAAGTAATAAGGTGGGTTGCTATGACTATGTAGTATTATATTAAAGGGATATCAAACCAAATTTATTATTTTATGATTCAGATAGAGCATGCAAATGTAAACAACTTTCCAATTTACTTCTATAATCTAATTTGCTTTGTTCTCTTGTTATCCTTGAAAATAATACCTAGGCTCAAGAGCAGCAACGCACTACTTGGGCTAGATGCTGATTGGAGGCTGCACATATATGCCTCTTGCCATTGGCTTACCTGATGTGTTCAGGTAGCTTCCAGTAGTGCATTGCTGCTCCTTCAATAAAGGATACCAAGAGAACAAAGCAAATAATAGTAATAGAAGTAATTTGGAAAGTTGTTTAAAATTGTATGCTCTATCGTAATCATGAAAGAAACATTTGAGGTTTCATGCCCCTTTAAGTTATCCACTTTATGGCAATATATGCCTAAATACAATACATGTTTATATAGGTACCTAGGAGATACTGTAAGTACTATTATCCATTGATGTTATTTTGGACTAGGATAACTAGGGCTGTGTTTAGAGCAGCAGGATTTAAAGGAACATTAAAAACCAAAAATTTCTTTCATGATTCAGATAGAGAATACAATTTTAAACAACATTCCAATTTACTTCAATTATATAATTTGCTTCGTTCTTTAGATATTCGTTGTTGAAGAAATAGCAATGCACATGGGTCAGCCAATCACACAAGGCATCTATGTGCAGCTACCAATTAGCAGCTACTGAGCCTATCTAGATATGCTTTTCAAGAAAGACTATCAAGAGAATTAAGCAAATTAGATAATAGAAGTAAATTAGAAAGTTGTTTAAAATTGTATTCTCTATCTGAATCATGAAAGAACATTTTAGGGTTTAATGTCCCTTTTAAGGTACACAGCAGTCAAAATGTAAATGTGCATCAGTGCATTTCATTTTGAAATAGAAGCATGATTGCAATTTACTTAGATTAGTAAATATGCTTCTTATAAAAGTTAATCCTGTTTCAGCCTCATACGCCCTCATGCACCAGACACCTTGCCTGCTCACAGAGTCAGTGGTAGCTTGTAAGAAACAAATTAAGTGTTTGCTGATACAAAACACACCTCTGTCATCTCTATGAGAAGCTGTGGAGTTTGAATGCTAGTGCGCAGGGCCTGTGCAGCATGGCCTCTATCCGATACGCAGCGTCGCCCGCAAAAGCTTGTTTGGTATCACATATACGGCGTAACATAGAAGTTACGCTTGTATATTTCTGTCTTCGGCCTAAGTTTTTTGGCCCATAGACAGGTATACCAAACCAGCGCAGTTTGGTATCCAATATACAGCGTAAGGACTTACGTGGTGAAAATGGAGAAATCCTACTCCATTTTCACCTTGCCACAAATTGCAGGCGTAGTAAGCCTTACGCTGTCTATTGGAGCCCCGTAACTCCCTAAACTAGCTGCTAAATAAAACCTAACACCTAACACATGCGCAATGTCTATCTACCTGTCAACCGCGATCCTCCGCCGCAATCCCTAATAAAGTATTTAACCCCTAAACCGCCACTCCCGAACCCCGCTGCCACCTACATTAAATGTATAACCCCCTAATGTGAGCCCCTACACCACCGCCATCTACATTACCTACCCCCTAATGTGAGCCCCTTACACTGCCGCCACCTACATTACCTACCCCCTAATGTGAGCTCCTTACACCGCCGCCATCTACATTACCTACCCCCTAATGTGAGCCCCTTACACCGCCGCCACCTACATTACCTACCCCCTAATGTGAGCTCCTACCCCGCCGCCAGCTATATTAAAATTATTAACCCCTAATCTAATCGCCCTACCACGCCGCCAGCTATATTAAAATTATTAACCCCTAATTTAATCCCCCTACACCGCCACCAGCTATATTAAAATTATTAACCCTTAATCTAATCCCCCTACACCGCTGCCAGGTATATTAAATGTATTAACCCCTAATCTAATCCCCCTACACCGCCGCCACCTATATTAAATTAATTAACCCCTAAAATACTAAAATATCCCTACCACTAAACCTAAGTCTAACCCTACAAATAGCCCTGAAAAGGGCTTTTTGCGTGGCATTGCCCCAAAGTAAACAGCTCTATTGCCAGCCCTTAAAAGGGCTTTTTGCGGGGCATTGTCACAAAGTAATCAGCTCTTTTGCCTCTAATCTAAATCCCCCTAAACCGCCGCCACCTATAATAAATGTATTACCCCCTAATCTAATCCCCCTACACCGCCGCCACCTATATTAAATACATTAACCCCTAATCTAATCCCCCTACACCGCCGCCACCTATATTAACTATATTAACCCTAATTATATTAGGGTTAATATAGTTAATATAGTTATTATATTATATATATTAACTATATTAACCCTAATTATATTAGGGTTAATATAGTTAATATAGTTATTATATTATATATATATTAAGTATAATAACCCTATTTAACTCTAACACCCCTAACTAAATTCTTACTAAAATAAATCTAATTAATATTAATATTTAAAATATTCCTATTTAAATCTAAATACTTACCTATAAAATAAACCCTAAGATAGCTACAATATAATTAATAATTACATTGTAGCTATTTTAGGGTTTATATTTATTTTACAGATAACTTGGTATTTATTTTAACTAGGTACAATAGCTATTAAATGGTTAATAACTATTTAATAGCTACCTTGTTAAAATAATTACCAAGTTACCTGTAAAATTACCAAGTTACCTGGTATTTATTTTAACTAGGTACAATAGCTATTAAATAGTTAATAACTATTTAATAGCTACCTTGTTAAAATAATTACCAATTTACCTGTAAAATAAATCCTAACCTAAGTTACAAATACACCTACACTATCAATAAATTAAATAAACTACAAATATCTAAACTAAAATACAATTAAATACACTAAACTAAATTACAAAAAACAAACAAACACTAAATTACAAAAAATAAAAAAAGATTTCAAGAATTTTAAGCTAATTACACCTATTCTAAGCCCCCTAATAAAATAATAAAGCCCCCCAAAATAAAAAAAATGCCCTACCCTATTCTAAATTAAAAATTAACCAGCTCTTTTACCATCCCTTAAAAGGGCTTTTTGCGGGGCATGCCCCAAAGTAATCAGCTCTTTTGCCTGTAAAAAAAAAACACAATACCACCCCTCACCCACATACCCCTACTCTAAATCCACCCAAAGCCCCCTTAAAAAAACCTAACACTAAGCCCCAGAAGATCTCCCTACCTTGAGTCGTCTTCGACCAGCCGGGCCGAACTCTTCATCCAATCCGGGTGATGTCTTCATCCAAGCGGCAAAGAAGAAGTCTTCCATCCCGGCGAAGTCTTCATCCAAGCTTTTTTGCTAATGAAAATATACTGCAAACTTACTTGTATTCAAAATTAAGATGCACTAATGCACATTTCAATTTTTATGATTATGTCCCTTTAAGGGGGAATGCACACATAGAGGAGTAGTTCTATTTCCTGGTGCCTTCATACTACTATGCTCTCCAAATGTTGAACCTATGAATTTGTAATGGATTGTTGAGTTATAAACATGTTCATTATAAAATTACTTAGTCACAAAAAATAATTCAGTTCAAAAGCCATACATTTATATTAAAGGGACATTGCAGTGCAGTTTCAGACATGGCAATTTTGCACTACTAACAAAAAGTGGTTAAACACATAGGTAAAGACCACCTCTGGAGCTGCAAGTACTGCTTCTGAGCTCAACACAGCTCATGATTGTAAGTGACATGTGACTTCACAGCTATCTGGCTCCCTTGCTGTTTAAAGCTTGGGACCAACATTTCTTTGCAGCTCCCGAGTGGAACTTAATCTGTTTTTAACCCTATTTCACATTCAAGAATTACAGCATATAATTTTTCCACTACAAAATCCCTTTAATTGTTAAAGAGGCATTGAACACCTATTGCTTTTGTGTAAAATTTGTTCTTGCCCTCTTAAAGGAAATATAACCTACACATGCAAATCAAGGGCTAGCTTAGGCAATTTGCAACATTTTGAAAACCTAGGTTACAGATTTTGCTTTTTGAGCTTTTTAGGAGCGTGTGATAAAGCACAGTTTTTACACAAAAGCAATAGATGATTAATGACCCTTTAAGTAAAATTAAATCTGCATTCAGAAACATTTGTCAGTCAACATCAATATGGCATTGCTTTTCTGTCATGTTATACTACTAATCTACTTATACAGCATCAAATATGAAGGTTTTTGTGCATTGAACCCAATTTTGCTGTTAACCTCTTAAGGACATATGGCGGAATTTTTCCGTCATAAAACAATTGAGCAAACTGTGTCCTTAAAGGGTTAAACAGTTCTCTAATTCAATGTTTTTATAATTAAAAAAAGAAAAGGTGAGCTGATATACAGTGTTTTCACCTGAAAATGAAAAAAATCCAAGACATTGTACAGTAAGATATTTTATTCCTTTTTGATTTCTGTAGAAAGATTAATCTTTTAACATTCAATTACTGACTTTTAGTCTAAACATTAATGGCCAGATTACAGCTTGAGCGTTAATTGTGCTAGAAGTAAGATTTTTGCGCTCAATGGGTTGCACTAGTATTATGAGTTGAAAGTAAAATGTTTTCGTGCTAACCCAATGAGTGCAAAAATCCATTTAGAATATTGCTTGCGTGTTCACGTTTTCCCCCAAAGAAGTCAATGGGGAAAAAAAGTGAAAAAAAAAACACCCCACTCTCGCACAAACACGATCGCATATTCTCATTTGTGCTAACCCAACATGTAAATGTGAATATTTCACATTCCTATGTTCTGCACGTAATAGAATAAATAAATATTTCTACATATATCTGATGTTTTTTGGTAAAATATATATCTATATAATTATATATAGGTATAGATATATACATAATCCATATATATATATATATATCTATTTAGAAATACATAACAGAACATTGGAATGTATAATATTTACATAGTTAAAACCTTTATTAAATATGAATATTCAATAAATATGCTTTTACATGTTTTCAACAAGAAAGGGCTCCAATGCACACATATACTGTATATCTCTATATATGTATACATATGCATTTATATATGTATATACTGTATGTCTGTAAATACATATATACACATATAAATACATGTAGACACATATAAAGACACACACACACACATATATATAAATATATATATATATATATATATATATATATATATATATATATATATATATATATATATATATATATATATATATATATACATCTTTAGAAATGTATATGTATGAATTTTTATGTTAAAGCACATTGGGTTTTTCTAACACCTGATACCTCCTATTTTTGAGCCTTGATAACTTTTGTGTGCAATTTTTTTTTTAAATAATTTTTATTAGATGTTGTTATTCTAAGTGTAACTATACTTTGTAATGTATTTTTTATGTGTTTTATGACACTTTTATGTTTTGCAAAACAGTTAACCAAAGCTCTGAAGTTGTTGTAATCATTCTAGCATAAATCACTATTGCGCTCACGCAATCATGTTTACTTTCAACTCGTAATACAAGCAGTAAACCTGATGAGCGCAAACTAGGGATGGGCGAATGTGTTTATATCCGAATTCGAATGTTAGAACGAATGTTATTGTAGAAATTCGATTTACATAATACAATGTTGATAAGAACGAATATTCTTAAAAATTCGATTTTCGAATGTTATTTACAGTTTTCGAATGTCACATTCGAATTCGAATGTCACATTCGAATTCGAATGTCATATTAGAATTCGAATGTTACATTCGAATATCACATTCAAATTCGAATATTACATTTATAAAACACAATTGTAGACTAGAAACACTATTTCGAATGTCATATTCGAATCGAATATCACATTTGAATCGAATGTCACATTCGAATTCGAATATTACATTTATCAAACACAGTATTAGACTAGAAATACTATTTCTAATTCGAATGTCACATTCAAATCAAATATCACATTCAAATCGAATATCACATTTAAAACACAGTATTAGACTAGAAATACTATTTCAAATTCGAATGTGACATTCAAATTCGAATGTAGCATTCGAATTCGAATATTACATTTATTAAACACAGTTGTAGACTAGAAATACTATTTCAAATTTGAATGTCACATTTGAATTCGAATATTACATTTCGAAATTGAATGAATACATAGCTAAACATTCTATTATTCGAACAAATATTTTTTAATTTTATTGAAAAATTCGAAAACGAAAATTCGAAAATAGAATATTAGAATGTTATATAAACATTTGAAATTTGATTTGAATGAACGAATGTATCAAAATTAATTTTAAATTTCAAATTTTTAGAAACATTCGCCCATCCCTAGCGCAAACCCTCACAATATATACTCCTTATTTATGATAAAATCAGAGTGCAACACAATTTTCCAATTTACTTATTCTATCGATTTTTTTTTTCTTCTCAATGAAAACTGGCATATGTGTGTAACGACCACTCACCAGCTAGCTCCCAGTAATGAATTACTGCTCTTAAGCCTACCAATTTTTTTTTTTTTTTTAATTAGCTTTATTGAGATAATAAAAATAGAATTACAGGATATGGAGACACAGCTCCAGTTTCATACATATTTGGTATAACAGTACATGCTAGGTATTGGGCCAATTCAACTTTACTATCGTAACAACAATACAACATTGGACTGGACCAGCTAGCACTTATTAGAAGATTTAACTCTCTACAAATGAGTAAAGAAATTCAATATAGAACAAGGGGAATCCTGTCTGAGTTTCAGACACTTCTTTTTTATTATGATGTTTCAGAAGGGGGGGGGGCTCTCAACAATAAACTCCATTATGTTTCTATATGACTAATGTATGATATTGGATCCACCTATCTATCTTTAAGGTATGTTTCCCATAGTGATAAGACTTGTGCATAGACTTCCATTCTGTCTGTTCTTAAGTAGTATAGTTCCTCGAGGTGAACCAGTTTGGAGACTCTATTAACTCACATCTCTATAGTTGGAGGATCTCGCGACCTCCAGTTCTTAGCTATTAAAAATTGTACACTATTTGACATAATAAAGAACAGTTTAAGGGAGGGCTTATGTTTAATTTTTGGAGGTTTATTTAGTAACCAGAGTAGGGGGTCCATAGGAAATTGTAGTTCGAGTATGTCCTCCATTTCCAGAATAACTGATTTCCAGAGATTATGTATAACTGTGCACCACCACCACATATGGGCCATGCCACTGTTGGCATGTCCACAGCGCCAGCATTTGTTTTGCGATTTGTGAAATAGTCGGTGAAGTTTGTTAGGTGTGTAGTACCATCTATGTAGCAATTTTAAGTTAATTTCCATAGTAGCTGTGGAGATAGAGGTTTTAAGTGTTGTACCTATTATTCTCGGTCTGACATGTTGTGGGATTATTATCCCTAAATCCTTCTCCCAACTTTCCATATAGGGAATAGGGTAACCCGGAAAAGGTGTGATCAGTATTTTATAGATCAATGATAAGGTATGACGGATTGGTGGTTCTCTGATGCATAACTGTTCAAATGAGGTTAATGGTCTGGTCATATTGGTAGATTGGTCATGAGTCATGAGGAGGTGGTGTATTCGTCGGTATGTGAACCAATTAGTCAAGCAGGAGAAACCCTGTTGTATCAAGTCTGTTTGTGATTTGATCTGTTCGTTGTGTACCACCCAGCAAACCGGAAAATCTTGGAGATGTGAAGGATAGGAATGTTTGTTTATGTTAGGTCCTAGATCAAGTTCACCGTTTTTAATTAGAGATGTCAATGGAGAGGGCCTAGAGGAAAGGTACTGGAAAAAGGTTAGTAGCTTATGCCATGACCGATATTAAGCCTACCAATTT
Organism: Bombina bombina; assembly: GCF_027579735.1. NCBI lineage: Eukaryota > Metazoa > Chordata > Amphibia > Anura > Bombinatoridae > Bombina > Bombina bombina. The sequence continues at coordinate 893,944,413 of NC_069499.1, forward strand.
TTACTATTCAGAAAACAAAATATAGGAGCGCCAAATAGGCTAAAGGTGATGTTCACGGTAAGATAAGAGGATTACTACAAGATGATAAAAGCAAAATGTAAATATAAAAACAGATATTTATTGCTAATATAAAATCAGATATTAAAATACAAAAGCTATACAAGCAAATAGATACTGCTGCAACTGGAGAAACAGTTACTAGTGTGGCTGTAGTATATGGTGGGTACTACTGCAACTGTGAGAGATCATTTGCTGGTAGAACAATTGTGTAGTTAGGTACTACTGTATCTGTGACCTATTCAACTTGATAAGTCAGACTAACAATATCCAATATGATAGAGCAAAAAACAAATCACAATAAATAACAAGTTGGCAATGTCTTGAGAAAGGCCCCCATAGGGCCGAAACGCGTAGACTGGACTAAAAGGAGGTTTTTATGCTTCCCCGGTGAGTCAGTTTTTGATTAGACTCACTTTGCATATTGTTTTTTGCACATTGTTTTTTCTTTATTTATTTTTATAGGTGTCACTCACTTGCCCTTAGGACATCTCTAGGAGGGCCAGCATTTCACAGATTATTGTCCTTACCATTTAGGATTCCATGACGATTTGTCCACTATTTTCATGACACTCTGAAACACTTTAAGGGTATCATCTCTTGGGAACAAGAACATTACTATTTTAGTTTTTTGGCCACTAGGACTACATATTTTTTGTACACGTGTACTACATACTTTTTTCTTTTTTCATTTATCATTTTATTCTTATTAACTTCTTTGTATACTCATTTGTGCACTAATTAGCACTTATAGATAGAACTTGTTATATTTGACCACGCTCTATCATATTGTTTTAACATTTGCAATATTATTTGTACACTCAGTTTTTGCCCACTTGTTATATATTTGTTATTTATTGTGATTTGTTTGTTTTTTGCTCTATCGTATTGGATATTGTTAGTCTGACTTATCAAGTTGAATAGGTCACAGATACAGTAGTACCTAACTCCACAATTGTTCTACCAGCAACTGATCTCTCACAGTTGCAATAGTAACCACCATATATTACAACCACACTAGTAACTGTTTCCCCAGTTGCAGTAGTATCTATTTTCTTGTATAGCTTTTGTATTTTGTATTTTAATATCTGATTTTATATTAGCAATAAATATTTGTTTTTATATTTACATTTTGCTTTTATCATCTTGTATTAATCCTCTTATCTTACCGTGAACATCACCTTTAGCCTATTTGGCGCTCCTATACTTGTTTTCTACTCTAGCTATCTTCTTGTGACCTTTGTTAAGAGGTACCTATATAATGAGCTTGGTAATTCTACCCAGGCGCTGCCTTCAATATTTACTATTCAACAAAAGAACAAATTTAATGTGATAAAATAAGTTAATTGGAAAGTTCTTTAAAATGCCATGCTCTGTTAAAACGACATGACAAGGGATGGGCAAATGTATCGAAAGTACAATTCGTTTAACCATACGAATGTTGAGAACGGTGAAAACCCCTTAAAAATAGCTAAATTAATGTTATTTCCGATTTTCATAATTAAATCAAATATCCACATTCTAAATTTTGAATGTAATATTTGATTTAACAAATACTATTCAAATATAAAAGCACAGAAAGAAAGTACTTTACAGTCAGCACCAGAGCAGCAATGTATCACCAGCTAGCTCACAGTAGGATTTGTACATGTTCTTTTCAATAACGGATAGCAAGAGAACAAAGTACATATGAAAATAGAAGTCAATTAAAAAGTGTCTTAAAATTACATGCTTTGTCTAAATTTTTTTTTGGCTTTCCTATCCCTTTAAGCCCAGGTGGCATTTAAGAAGAACTACTTGAACATCCATCCTTGTTATTACAAATATATACATGATCAATGCAACCCCAATATGCTAGGTTTGTTCCCATGAGACAGCAAATCAGATGTGTGGCCCCAACAGCCATCTATTGTTACAGATTGACATGTTAGAGTTTTAAAAGTTTATAACTGAAATTGTTGTTTTAATGACCATCATTTTAATTACCATAAATAAATCTGCAATCTGTTAGTAGATTCTAGATATGCCTGTGATGGATTACTTTTGTCTGCTTATTCCATAGGGGGAGCTCTTACAGGTGTTCCTCATTCCTGATAAAGTTTTAATGAGGAAACATACATTTCTTAATTGTATTTCAGTTATATTATTGAAATATATTTCAGGCATATAAGGTTAACATCCTTGTGACTGTGGGTTAAAAGTGAGCAATTATGTGCCGTTAGTATGTTTATAGCATTGGGTTATTGCTAAAATGCCCTGTTTTGTAGCAGTATTTATTGAACTTTTTGATATGGTTTTGGTGAAATGAGAGCAAATTGAGGCTCAAGCTTTGTGTTTTATTTGATTTGTTACTTGCTACTTGTATCATTAGTCGACCCTTTGAGTGCTAAGCACTTTCCTACCTGGGTGCTAAGATTTTTTAATGTTGTTTTTATTTTTTTATGTTTTGAACAATTTTTTTTTTACTTTTTCTTTATTTTTTTCAGACCCCCAAGACTTACACTGTTGGGAAGGTTAGGCGATTACCTTTCCAATAGTGGGTCTTGGGGGTCTATAGCTGCTTAGATGAATGAGATACAGGCTTCTAAGCAGTATGCCCCCTGCTCCTATACTTAACATTGTTAAGTATAAATAAAGTTGCGCGGTGACGTCATCACGTTATTGTGCGTGATGTCACCACGCAAAACGGGAAGCCCCGGCGATGCCTGTCACTCTACAGGCACGATCGCTAGGGTAGGAGTGGGTGGGAGCCCCCAGATCTCCCTCAAGGTGGGAGAGTGTTAGTGACGGCTCTGAGCCGTCATTATCACCAGAGTGGGAAACTCTGTGATGGCTCAGAGCCGTCATTAGCACTCAAAGGGTTAATGTTAATGATTAATGTTGTTTAATTGTAAAAAGGTAATGGAGGAAGACACTTGCTAGTGTCATTGGAAAATGTTATGTATGTAATCAAACTAAGTTACAAAAGGCTGTTAATGATGCAGACAGGTGGAAAGTTATTGGTTTAAATCATAAGATTTGCTAAAAGATTGCGATGAGTTTTTATGAAAACTTTATGGTAAATGACCTTTTTAAGTTTCCTGGTAAAGTTTTAATAAGAAACATTCATTAGAGCTTCACATTTACTTTTTACATTCCCCTTTTCAGGGGTGTTACACTATGACCACATATCAGAGGCATAAGTCATGTAGACCTCATTATAGCGCAATTTCCAGACAATGCAGCCCTGAGTGAGAAATTTGACCTTTAGCTTCCCAACTATCTAACAATGTTTATCCCATAATTAGCTAAAGTGAATAATCTAAAAAATTCTATCCTATGCAAATCCACCTATATAACCCCCCTAATTAATTTAGGGAAGTGGTCATTGCTTTCAGTTTGGGTTTGTGTTAGATAATTCAATAATTTTTTACACTTGCAGTAAAGTTCTTACCATGCTCATTTGTTTAGGGACAGGATAGTGGGAAATGTTACTTTTATTCTGCTCTATATAGTGTTAACCCTTATAGTGTTAAGCTTTTTGAGAGTGCGTCCTAACCGGTATTAATCTATTTTCTTCTAAATAATGTATATTTCAGTAAAGCGTAATTACTGATATGAGGCAGGGATTCATTAGATAAATAGTTTATTGCATACTACAGTTGCACCCAATGAAACCAAGAAGTGGAGCACCAACAAATCTGCTAATTAAAATCAGCTTCATAGGGGCACTGCCGATACTGAGCTGAACGTGGATGATGTGCCAATTCTAGGCTGCATATATGATACCCACCAATCACTGACTGCGTTTGTCTATGGACAGAGGTGTATTGATGCTCCTGAGCTGAGTTTAACTATGTGTTTATCTCCTTTCAAGAGTTAAACACATAGTTATATCCAATCCAATAAGAAAATAATCATTGTATTAAATAATTTTCTTATTGCACTATATCCATTTAAAGAAAAGTTGTATTACTTATTATGCTACCTTTTCACTAGCCACTAACACTGTTTGGCATCTATGAAAATGTCTCAAGGCCTTTAGGCCCACAACTAATGTAATGTAATAATGCAAGGAATATTTTCATGGTGGGATTTGCCTATCTCTCTTTTTAAATCAGGTTTTAAAACAGCAAATGGTTCTACTCGTGAGTGGTGAGGATATTTTGGGAATAAAAAACAGTTACCTCAGAACTGCAAGAAGAAATTATACTGTTTTACACTACTATAAATACAAATCAGATATCATTAATGTTCTTTAATGGAACAGCGGCATACAACATTAAAGAGATGGTAACCACCTTTTTTAAACAGCTACGCCTAGATTTAGAGTTCTGCGTTAGCCGTCAAAACCAGCGTTAAGGGGTCCTAACGCTGGTTTTGGCCGCCCGCTGGTATTTAGAGTCATTCAGGAAAGGGTCTAAGGCTCACTTTCCAGCCGCGACTTTTCCATACCGCAGATCCCCTTACGCCAATTGCGTATCCTATCTTTTCAATGGGATCTTCCTAACGCCGGTATTTAGAGTCTTGGCTGAAGTGAGCGTTAGAACTCTAACGACAAAACTCCAGCTGCAGAAAAAAGTCAGGAGTTAAGAGCTTTATGGGCTAACGCCGGTTCATAAAGCTCTTAACTACTGTGCTCTAAAGTACACTAGCACCCATAAACTACCTATGTACCCCTAAACCGAGGTCCCCCCACATCGCCGCCACTCTAATAAATTTTTCGAACCGCTAATCTGCCGACCGCACACCGCCGCCACATACATTATCCCTATGTACCCCTAATCTGCTGCCCTAACATCGCCGACACCTACATAATATTTATTAACCCTAATCTGCCACCCTCAACGTCGCCGCTATATTACCTACACTTATTAACCCCTAATCTGCCGACCGGACCTCGCCGCTACTCTAATAAATGTATTAACCCGTAAAGCTAAGTCTAACCCTAACCCTAACACCCCCCCTAAGTTAAATATAATTTAAATCTAACGAAATTAATTATTTCTTATTAAATAAATTAATCCTATTTAAAGCTAAATACTTACCTGTAAAATAAAACCTAATATAGCTACAATATAACAAATAATTATATTGTTGCTATTTTAGCATTTATATTTATTTTACAGGCAACTTTGTATTTATTTTAACTAGGTACAATAGTTATTAAATAGTTATTTACTATTTAATAGCTACCTAGTTAAAATAATTACAAAAAAGTTACAATTAAACCTAACACTACACTATCAATAAATTAATTAAATAAATTTAATACAATTATCTATAATAAAATACAATTAAATCAACTAAACTAAATTACAAAAAAAACAAACACTAAATTACAAAAAAATAAAAAAAGATTACAAGAATTTTAAACTAATTACACCTACTCTAAGCCCCCTAAAAAATGCCTTACCCTATTCTAAAATAAAAAGTTAACAGCTCTATTACCTTACCAGCCCTTAAAACATAATTTATGCTTATCTGATAAATTCCTTTCTCCTGTAGTGTAGTCAGTCCACGGGTCATCCATTACTTATGGGATTATATCTCCTCCCTAACAGGAAGTGCAAGAGGATCACCCAAGCAGAGCTGCTATATAGCTCCTCCCCTCTACGTCATACCCAGTCATTCGACCGAAACCAAACGACAAAGGAGAAACTATAGGGTGCAGTGGTGACTGGAGTTTAATTTAAAATTTAGACCTGCCGTAAAAACAGGGCGGGCCGTGGACTGACTACACTACAGGAGAAAGGAATTTATCAGGTAAGCATAAATTATGTTTTCTCCTGTTAAGTGTAGTCAGTCCACGGGTCATCCATTACTTATGGGATACCAATACCAAAGCTAAAAGTACACGGATGACGGGAGGGACAGGCAGGACCTTTACACGGAAGGAACCACTGCCTGAAGAACCTTTCTCCCAAAAACAGCCTCCGAAGAAGCAAAAGTGTCAAATTTGTAAAATTTTGAAAAGGTGTGAAGTGAAGACCAAGTTGCAGCCTTGCAAATCTGTTCAACAGAGGCCTCATTTTTAAAGGCCCAAGTGGAAGCCACAGCTCTGGTAGAATGAGCTGTAATTCTTTCAGGAGGCTGCTGTCCAGCAGTCTCATAGGCTAAACATATTATGCTACGAAGCCAGAAGAAGAGAGAGGTAGCCGAAGCCTTTTGACCTCTCCTCTGTCCAGAATAAACGACAAACAGGGAAGAAGTTTGTCGAAAATCTTTAGTTGCCTGTAAATAGAATTTCAGGGCACGGACGACGTCCAGATTGTGCAGAAGTCGTTCCTTCTTTGAGGAAGGATTAGGGCACAATGAAGGAACAACAATCTCTTGATTGATATTCTTGTTAGTGACTACCTTAGGTAAGAACCCAGGTTTAGTACGCAGAACTACCTTGTCTGAATGAAAAATCAGATAAGGAGAATCACAATGTAAGGCTGATAACTCAGAGACTCTTCGAGCCGAGGAAATAGCCATTAGGAACAGAACTTTCCAAGATAACAGCTTGATATCAATGGAATGAAGGGGTTCAAACGGAACACCCTGTAAAACGTTAAGAACTAAGTTTAAGCTCCATGGCGGAGCAACAGTTTTAAACACAGGCTTAATCCTGGCCAAAGCCTGACAAAAAGCCTGAACGTCTGGAACTTCTGACAGACGCTTGTGTAAAAGAATGGACAGAGCTGAGATCTGTCCCTTTAACGAACTAGCAGATAAACCCTTTTCTAAGCCTTCTTGTAGAAAAGACAATATCCTAGGAATCCTAACCTTACTCCATGAGTAACTCTTGGATTCGCACCAATGTAAGTATTTACGCCATATTTTATGGTAAATTTTCCTGGTAACAGGTTTCCTAGCCTGTATTAAGGTATCAATCACTGACTCCGAGAATCCACGCTTTGATAGAATCAAGCGTTCAATCTCCATGCAGTCAGCCTCAGAGAAATTAGATTTGGATGTTTGAAAGGACCCTGAACCAGAAGGTCCTGTCTCAGAGGCAGAGACCATGGTGGACAGGACGACATGTCCACTAGATCTGCATACCAGGTCCTGCGTGGCCACGCAGGCGCTATTAGAATCACCGATGCTCTCTCCTGTTTGATCCTGGCAATCAGTCGAGGAAGTATCGGGAAGGGTGGAAACACATAAGCCATGTTGAAGACCCAAGGTGCTGTCAGAGCATCTATCAGAACCGCTCCCGGGTCCCTGGACCGTGATCCGTAACAAGGAAGCTTGGCGTTCTGGCGAGACGCCATGAGATCCAGATCTGGTTTGCCCCAACGCCGAAGCAGTTGTGCAAATACCTCCGGGTGAAGTTCCCACTCCCCCGGATGAAAAGTCTGGCGACTTAGGAAATCCGCCTCCCAGTTCTCCACGCCTGGGATGTGGATCGCTGACAGGTGGCAAGAGTGAGACTCTGCCCAGCGAATTATCTTTGAGACTCCTTGTCCCTCCCTGATGGTTGATGTAAGCCACAGTCGTGATGTTGTCCGACTGGAACCTGATGAACCTCAGAGTTGCTAGCTGAGGCCAAGCCAGAAGAGCATTGAGAACTGCTCTTAATTCCAGAATGTTTATTGGAAGGAGACTCTCCTCCTGAGTCCATGATCCCTGAGCCTTCAGGGAATTCCAGACAGCGCCCCAACCTAGTAGGCTGGCGTCTGTTGTTACAATTGTCCAATCTGGCCTGCTGAAGGGCATCCCCCTGGACAGATGTGGCCGAGAAAGCCACGATAGAAGAGAATCTCTGGTCTCTTGATCCAGATTCAGCATAGGGGACAAATCTGAGTAATCCCCATTCCACTGACTTAGCATGCACAATTGTAGTGGTCTGAGATGCAGGCGTGCAAAAGGTACTATGTCCATTGCCGCTACCATTAAGCCGATTACCTCCATGCATTGAGCCACTGACGGGTGTTGAATGGAATGAAGGACACGGCAAGCATTTAGAAGTTTTGTTAACCTGTCTTCTGTCAGGTAAATTTAAATTTCTACAGAATCTATAAGAGTCCCCAAGAAGGGAACTCTTGTGAGTGGCAATAGAGAACTCTTTTCTACGTTCACCTTCCACCCATGCGACCTTAGAAATGCCAGAACCAACTCTGTATGAGACTTGGCAGTCTGGAAACTTGACGCTTGTATCAGAATGTCGTCTAGGTACGGAGCTACTGATATTCCTCGCGGTCTTAGTACCGCCAGAAGAGAGCCCAGAACCTTTGTAAAGATTCTTGGAGCCGTGGCTAACCCGAAGGGAAGAGCTACAAACTGGTAATGCCTGTTTAGGAAGGCAAACCTTAGGTACCGATAATGATCCTTGTGAATCGGTATGTGAAGGTAGGCATCCTTTAAATCCACTGTGGTCATGTATTGACCCCTTTGGATCATAGGTAAGATTGTCCGAATAGTTTCCATTTTGAACGATGGAACTCTTAGGAATTTGTTTAGGATCTTTAAGTCCAAAATTGGTCTGAAGGTTCCCTCTTTTTTGGGAACCACAAACAGATTTGAGTAAAACCCTTGTCCGTGTTCCGACCGCGGAACTGGATGGATCACTCCCATTAGTAAAAGGTCTTGTACACAGCGTAGAAACGCTTCTCTCTTTAACTGGTTTGCTGACAACCTTGAAAGATGAAATCTCCCTTTTGGAGGAGAAGCTTTGAAGTCCAGAAGATATCCCTGAGATATGATCTCTAACGTCCAGGGATCCTGGACATCTCTTGCCCAAGCCTGGGCGAAGAGAGAAAGTCTGCCCCCCACTAGATCCGTTTCCGGATCGGGGGCCCTCACTTCATGCTGTCTTAAGGGCAGCAGCAGGTTTTCTGGCCTGCTTGCCCTTGTTCCAGGATTGGTTAGGTTTCCAGCCCTGTCTGTAGCGAGCAACAGTTCCTTCCTGTTTTGGAGCTGAGGAAGTTGATGCTGCTCCTGCCTTGAAGTTACGAAAGGCACGAAAATTAGACTGTCTAGCCCTTGGTTTGGCTCTGTCTTGAGGCAGGGCATGACCCTTACCCCCAGTAATGTCAGCGATAATTTCTTTCAAACCGGGCCCGAATAATGTCTGCCCTTTGAAAGGTATGTTAAGCAATTTAGAAGTCACATCGGCTGACCAGGATTTAAGCCACAGCGCTCTGCGCGCTTGAATGGCGAATCCGGAATTCTTAGCCGTAAGTTTAGTTAAGTGTACTACGGCATCGGAAATAAATGAATTAGCTAGCTTAAGGACTCTAAGCTTGTCTGTAATCTCATCCAATGTAACTGAGTTAATGGTCTCTTCCAGAGACTCAAACCAGAATGCCGCCGCAGCCGTGACAGGCGCAATGCATGCAAGGGGTTGTAATATAAAACCTTGTTGAACAAACATTTTCTTAAGGTAACCCTCTAACTTTTTATCCATTGGATCTGAAAAAGCACAGCTATCCTCCACCGGGATAGTGGTGCGCTTAGCCAGAGTAGAAACTGCTCCCTCCACCTTAGGGACCGTCTGCCATAAGTCCCGTGTGGTGGCGTCTATTGGAAACATTTTTCTAAATATAGGAGGGGGAGAAAAGGGCACACCAGGTCTATCCCACTCCTTGTTAATAATTTCTGTAAGCCTTTTAGGAATAGGAAAAACGTCAGTACACGTCGGTACCGCAAAATATTTATCCAGCCTACACTATTTTCTCTGGAATTGCAACCGTGTTACAATCATTCAGAGCCGCTAATACCTCCCCTAGCAATACACGGAGGTTCTCAAGCTTAAATTTAAAATTTGAAATGTCTGAGTCCAGTTTACTTGGATCAGATCCGTCACCCACAGAATGAAGCTCTCCGTAGTCATGTTTTGCAAATTGTGACGCAGTATCAGACATGGCTCTAATATTATCAGCGCACTCTGTTCTCACCCCAGAGTGGTCGCGTTTACCCCTAAATTCTGGCAATTTAGATAATACTTCAGTCATAACATTAGCCATGTCTTGCAAAGGGATTTGTATGGGCCGCCCTGATGTACTTGGCGCCACAATATCACGCACCTCCTGAGCGGGAGACGAAGGTACTGACACGTGAGGAGAGTTAGTCGGCATAACTTCCCCCTCGTTGTCTGGTGAAATTTTCTTTACATGTACACTTTTATTTAAAGTAGCATCAATGCAATTAGTACACAAATTTCTATTGGGCTCCACATTGGCCTTTAAACATATTGCACAAAGAGTTTCCTCTGTGTCAGACATGTTTAACAGACTAGCAATGAAACTAGCAAGCTTGGAAAATACTTTTGAAATAAATTTAATATAAAAAACGTTACTGTGCCTTTAAGAAGCACCAATAAACTGTCACAGTTGAAATCACAATGAACCAAATTTGTTATAGCAACCAAATTTTCACAGTAAATGCATTAAGTTAGCAAAGGATTGCACCCACCAGCAACTGGATGATTAACCCCTCAATACCCAAAAAAACGGATAACAGAATATAAACGTTTTATCACAGTCAAAAGCACAGTCTCACAGGTCTGCTGTGAGTGATTACCTCCCTCAAAACTAGTTTTGGAGACCCCTGGGCTCTGTAGAGATGTCCTGGATCATGGAGGAAGGAATAGGAAGACTGTGACTGAATTCTTACTGCGCAATAAAGCGCCAAAATAGGCCCCTCCCACTCATATTATAACAGTGGGGAAGCTCAGTAAACTGAATTTATTCATAAATAAACGACAGCCATGTGGAAAAATAATGCCCAAAAATTTTTATCACCAAGTACCTCAGAGAAAAACGATTAACATGCCAGTAAACGTTTTAAAAATAAAATTATGAAATGATACTAATAAGCCTGCTGCTAGTCGCTTTCACTGCAGTGGGGGCTCAAATATAAGTTAAATGTATACAGTATTTTCTTAGTGAAGTTCCATTCCCCAGAAATACCTCAGTGTAAACATACATACATATCAGCCTGATACCAGTCGCTACTACTGCATTTAAGGCTGCACTTACATTATATGGGTATTAGCAGTATTTTCTCAGTCAATTCCATTCCTTAGAAAATAATATACTGCAACATACCTCCTTGCAGGTGAACCCTGCCCGCTGTCCCCTGTTCTGAAGTTACCTCACTCCTCAGAATGGCCGAGAACAGCAAATGGATCTTAGTTACGACCACTAAGATCATACACAAACTCAGGTAGATTCTTCTTCTAATGCTGCCTGAGAAAAAACAACACACTCCGGTGCTGTTTAAAATAACAAACTTTTGATTGAAGATATAAAAACAAATTTTAATAACCACAGTCCTCTCACACGTCCTATCTATTAGTTAGGTGCAAGAGAATGACTAGGTATGACGTAGAGGGGAGGAGCTATATAGCAGCTCTGCTTGGGTGATCCTCTTGCACTTCCTGTTAGGGAGGAGATATAATCCCATAAGTAATGGATGACCCGTGGAATGACTACACTTAACAGGAGAAAAGGGCTTTTTGTGGGGCATGCCCCAAAGAAATCCGCTCTTTTGCCTGTAAAAAAAACATACAATAACCCCCAACATTACAACCCACCACCCACATACCCCTAATCTAACCCACCCAAACCCCCCTTAAAAAACCTAACACTAAGCCCCTGAAGATCTCCCTACCTTGTATTCACCCAGCCGGGTATCACCGATCCGTCCAGAAGAGGGTCCGAAGTCTTCATCCTATCCGGCAAGAAGATGTCCTCCAGAGGGTCCGAAGTCTTCATCCTATCCGGCAAGAAGATGTCCTCCAGAGGGTCCAAAGTCTTCATCCAGGCGGCATCTTCTATCTTCTTCCATCCGGAGCGGAGCGGGTCCATCTTGAAGCAGCCGTCGCGGATCCATCCTCTTCTAACGACGTCCTAAGTCCGAATCAAGGTTCCTTTAAATGATGTCATCCAAGATGGCATCCCTCGAATTCCGATTGGCTGATTGGATCAGCCAATCAGATTGAGCTCGCATTCTATTGGCTGATCGGAACAGCCAATAGAATACGAGCTCAATCTGATTGGCTTATTGGATCAGCCAATCGGATTGAACTTGAATCTGATTGGCTGATTCAATCAGCCAATCTGATTTTTCCTACCTTAATTCCGATTGGCTGATAGAATCCTATCAGCCAATCGGAATTTGAGGGACACCATCTTGGATGATGTCATTTAAAGGAACCTTCATTCGGACTTAGGACGTCGTTAGAAGAGGATGGATCCGCGCCGGCTGCTTCAAGATGGACGCGCTCAGCTCCGGATGGAAGAAGATAGAAGATGCCTCCTGGATGAAGACTTTGGACCCTCTGGAGGACATCTTCTTGCCGGATAGGATGAAGACTTCGAACCCTCTGGAGGACATCTTCTTGCCGGATAGGATGAAGACTTCGGACCCTCTGGAGGACATCTTCTTGCCGGATAGGATGAAAACTTCAGACCCTCTTCTGGACGGATCGATGATACCCGGCTGGGTGAATACAAGGTAGGGAGATCTTCAGGGGCTTAGTGTTAGGTTTTTTAAGTGGGGTTTGGGTGGGTTAGATTAGGGGTATGTGTGTGGTGGGTTGTAATGTTGGGGGAGTATTGTATGTTTTTTTTACAGGCGAAAGAGCTGATTTATTTGGGGCATGCCCCGCAAAAAGCCCTTTTAAGGGCTGGTAAGGTAATAGAGCTGTTAACTTTTTATTTTAGAATAGGGTAGGGCATTTTTTTTATTTTGGGAGGCTTTGTTATTTTTTTAGGGGGCTTAGAGTAGGTGTAATTAGTTTAAAATTCTTGTAATCTTTTTTTTTTTTGTAATTTAGTGTTTGTTTGTTTTTTTTGTAATTTAGTTTAGTTGATTTAATTGTATTTTATTATAGATAATTGTATTTAATTTATTTAATTAATTTATTGATAGTGTAGTGTTAGGTTTAATTGTAACTTAGGTTAGGATTTATTTTACAGGTAATTTTGGAATTATTTTAACTAGGTAGCTATTAAATAGTAAATAACTATTTAATAGCTATTGTACCTAGTTAAAATAAATACAAAGTTGCCTGTAAAATAAATATAAATCCTAAAATACCTACAATGTAATTATTATTTATATTGTAGCTATATTAGGGTTTATTTTACAGGTAAGTATTTAGCTTTAAATAGGATTAATTTATTTAATAAGAAATAATTTATTTCGTTAGATTTAAATTATATTTAACTTAGGGGGGTGTTAGGGTTAGGGTTAGACTTAGCTTTAGGGGTTAATACATTTATTAGAGTAGCGGCGAGGTCCGGTCGGCAGATTAGGGGTTAATAAGTGTAGGTAGGTGTCGGCGACGTTGGGGGGGGCAGATTAGGGGTTAATAAATATAATATAGGGGTCGGCGGTGTTAGTGGCAGCAGATTAGGGGTACATAGGGATAACGTAGGTTGCGGCGGTGTCCGGAGCGGAAGATTAGGGGTTAATAATAATATGCAGGGGTCAGCGATAGCGGGGGCGGCAGATTAGGGTTTAATAAGTGTAAGGTTAGAGGTGTTTAGACTCGGGGTTCATGTTAGGGTATTAGGTGCAGACTTAGGAAGTGTTTCCCCATAGGAAACAATGGGGCTGCGTTAGGAGCTGAACGCGGCTTTTTGCAGGGTTTTTTTCAGCCCAAACTGCCCCATTGTTTCCTATGGGGGAATCGTGCATGAGCACGTTTTTCAAGCTGGCCGCTACCGTAAGCAACGCTGGTATTGAGAGTTGAGGTGGTGGTAAATATGCCTGTACGCTCCCTTTTTGGAGCCTAACGCAGCCCTTCAGACAACTCTAAATACCAGCGTTATTTAAAAGGTGCAAGGAAAAAAAACATGCGTAGCTAACGCACCCCTTTGGCCGCAAAACTCTAAATCTAGGTGCATGTTTGCCGCAATTATATTTCAATTGTCAACCCCCCCCCCCACACACACACACACACACACACACACTTTCCTTAATTGGTGGAGCCAATCTGGACTTGGGCCAGGAGATGACAGGCTTTTGGCTCCATCAGAAAGTGGGAAATTATGAGAGATGTGTGACAAGGTTAAGATTGTGAAGCCTGACATGCGCTCTTCCACTTTTCAAGACTAGAACATCCAATTATTTCCGACTTAAATAAAACTCATGATTCAGATTTTAATCAACTTTCCAATTTACTTCTATTATCTAATTTGCAACATTATCCTTAATTGAAAAAACAAGAATGCACATGGGTGAGCCAACAACATGAGACATATATGTGCAGCCACCAATAAGCAGCTCCTAAGCCTACTTAGGTATCCTTTTCAACAAAGGATATCAAGTGAACAAAAAATTTAGATAATATAAGTAAATTTGAAATTTATGTAAAATTGCATGCACTCGCTGAATCATAAAAGAAAAAAAATGGGTTTTGTGTCCCTGTAAATTACTGGAAAAGAGGGCAAAATAAATAATGAAAGTATATTGCAAAGTGGTTTTACTGTGCATAATTACACATTTGATATTACAATCTCAAAGTGTTTAATGCCTCTTTAAATATCATGTAAAACAATTTGTGATCACTAAATCATAGGTTACTTTGTATTCCTTGCATGCATTTTTTCCCCTAATTATTTGTTTTAATTTCTGCAATTGCAGTTGGGGAATTCATGAAAAAGATAAACTACTATATAAAACACTAAGGGCTAGATTACGAGTGGAGTGCTAACAGTTACGCGCAAGCGAGAAGGGGTTTATCGCAGTTGTTTGCACACGTCGGGTTTTACGCTCATATTACAAGTTGAAAGTAAATGCGATTAATTGAGCGCAATTGAAGTTAACGCACTTCAGGTTAGCGTGACTTCAGAGCTGTGGTTAACTGTTTTGCAAAACAAAAAAGTATCATAAAACAAATAAAAAATAAATTATAGCTACACTCATTATTATTATTATTATTATTATTATTATTATCGGTTAGTTGTAGAGCGCCAACAGATTCTGCAGCGCTCATAATAACACACTCTTATAAAGACGTATATACACATATAAACACATAAATACATATGTATACATATAAGTGCATAGGAGCCCTTTGCAGTTAAGTAGATGAAAAGATAAAAAAAAATCATATTTATGCAATATTCATATTTAATAAAATGTTATACTGTGTATTTACTGCAAATATTTCACTTTTCCAATGTTATATACATAGCAGAATATGTTTTATGTATTTATAAATAGATATTGCTATATATACTGTATATATATACTGTATATATATATATATATATATATATATACATATATATAGTACAAAATATCATATATATATAAAAATATGTATTTATGAATAAATAAAACATATTCTGTTATGTGAAGAACATTGGAATCTGAAATATTAATATTTTCGTGTCACACACTTGAGACTTGAGTAGGGTGTTTTTTTTTTACACTTTTTTGCTCTATTGACTTTTATGGGAGAATATGTTATCGTGTGCGCAATAAGTTTGTCTTTTTATGCTTGGGTTAGCACGCAATCTATATCTTTTTACTTTCAACTTGTAATATCATGTCCCTTTAAAGTAAACATTTTAGCGCAAAAAACAGTTACAATCTAGTTATCCATTATTATATTTCTCTGTAAAATTACATTTTTCACACACAATTAGCACTGGCTCTCTATTTGTCAATCATACATATCTCCAAAGTTGCAAATAAATCACATAAAATTAGTTTTCAAGAAAATTCCAAAAATGTAACTATATCAAAATTCTATTTTGGTTGGAAATAAAACATATCACATTATTATTGTGTGTGTTTGTATATTCACAATCAATACACAATTTCACAATATTACGAGCTGAGTTTTCATTAGTAATATATGTATGTATATATATATATATATATATATATATATATATATATAAAATGTATAAAGATATATATTTATTGTATTTTTAAAAATTGTTTAACTTTTCAATACAATATAAATTATTTAGCCCCATATTATTTAGTATACAGAATAAACTAGGGAGCAAAATTCTAATTCAGTTGAAATTTATTGCAGAATCAATCAGGAAACATCTCCCTAGGGAAAAGGTGATAAGCTCTTTCATCTGGAATGTAATCTACCCATAGATGTGTACTGAAACCGGATTTCTTATCAAATCTTTCATAAAATAATGTAATCCGTATGTTGTAAACTTCAGTGAGTTGATAAACGTTTCACTATATTAGCTTTCAAAAGAATATTAAAGGTGCTGTAGATCAGAGGTTTTGAAGCCTTACTTAAAACACATCTGGCTGCATTTAAAGACATGTGTTGCCCTTGAATAAATACAGATTGCATTGATCTATTTTATATTTATAACCAAAAATTACTGCAGTAACACATAAATATTGAGAAGTAAAAAATGAAATGACGTCACATTATTAAGACGAATATATATATGTGTGTGTGTATATATAAAAGTTCCAGCAATAGATAGATTGAGCCCGAAGATGGGTAAGAGCCCAAAAAGTTGCTCTGTACTTTAATGTGAATAAGTAAAGATTTCAAGATTCCTTTTGTTGTGCCTGCCCTTTTATATATATATATATATATATATATATATATATATATATATATATATATATATATATATATATATATATTCTTTATATATATATATATATATATATATATATATACACCTGTGTATCTATAGAAAATAAACTTTTCTTAAATTATCCCAGGCTGACATCTGGTGGTTAAAAGAAAAATAAATAATTGAAAGCACTCAGTAGCTTTTAAACAATGAATATAATTGCAAGCAAATACTAACAGTGTATCTTTGCCTTCGCTGGATAGTAAAAGTTGACTAAGATAACACACTCAGGAATGTAGAGATGAGCAATGTAGAGTAGAGATGAGCAAGTTTAATTGAATTAAAATGGATAATGTAACAACTGTTGAAGGTGGAGATAGTACATAGGTTGTAGAAACTAAACAGAGAGAGAGCTTTTAGTGAGTTTTGCTTACTGCTTTTAAATGATATACATATGTGTGTGTGTGTGTGTATATATGTATATGTTTATATATACAGGTATATATATATATATATATATATATATATATATATATATATATATATATTATACATATATGGTACAAGCAAGCAAACCAGCAAAAGTGTTAACCTAATATTCCAGTTCTGATATTTACCTTTAAAAAGACAGATATCTAATAAGAATGGACATATTCTACCTAATTTATCCTAGGTTAAAAATCCTTATTCTTCTAATCTAAATTGTTGAGGCTAGTTAAGGCCAATTATTAATGAGTCAAAAGGTAGAGGATTCATCCAGTCTATTGTAAATTATAGTACTAGTCTGTTTGTCAAACAGATTAAGCTTATTTGTGTGGGTAAACTCCAGTACGGTCAGGTCTGCAGCATCGGCAGTAAAGTAGTAACTGCAATCTTCACCTACCCCCCCCCCCAAAAGTGATCCTGACATAGCAACCTGGTTACGCTACATTACAATAGGATTATATATGTAATGACCAGTGTTAGTGTGCCAGGTACTTACCTGACCGCACTCCAGCGACGGGCTCTGGCTTGGAGCCTGTCTTCTGCAGAGGTCTATTTTATGACCTACCACCTAAATGTCCACAGGTGTGGAATCTTTCCTTAATCCTGCTGTACCAGCTACACATTCCTGGTATCCCATGCCAGCCTCACCAGCTAAGTTTATAGTACTTGCTGTACTAGATGCTGCTTACTTGACTCCTGCTGTATCAGCTGCACTTGCCTGGTATCCCATACCAGCCTCACCACCTGTACCTGCTGGGTTTCCTGTGCTGCTGAATCGCCTGTACCTTGTTGCTGGAGTGATCTGCGGTTGCCAGATTTATGGCCTGTCCTTGGACTCTGCTATTGTTTACTCTCTTCATACTTTGTTGCTGGGCTGATCTCTTAGAACCTGATTTTTGGCCGTTTTCCTTTTTTCAATTAAAGCCTTAAACTGACTTTTTTCTTTCCTTGCATCTATTCCTGTACTTGAGTTCCACTCACCTAAACCCTTACATAACTAACAATGACAAATATAATAATATGTGAACAAGTGCGAGGACCTACCACTTGCTGGCACTAAGATGGCATTCACATTCAATGTTTAAAATTTTCTTGAAATGGTGCAAGAACTTATGGGTAAACACATGCAATTACTTATTACTCTCGTTACTTATGAGACGAGTGATTAGCTGTGAATGATAAAGAGATCATTCCAGCTGATTTGAATTTTGAGGGATTAAACACTGAAGAAGGCCCTTTAAGAATTTGCAAGTTCCTTCTCAAATACTAAGGTCTTGTTTCCATTGAGCTGTTAAAAATGGAGCTGTAAGCTACCAAAGCGTCTGACAGCTAAAAGTAATTTACGGTTCCATTTTAGTACCAGGTTTCCATTGAAAAAGTTTCAGCTTTGCGTGCGTGCGTGCGGTCGCTCTTTTCGTGTAGATGTAATTTAGGGTTGTGTTAATGCTTCCACCTGATACTGGATTTTTAAAACATGAATAGGTTACTATGGTAACCCGACCTTACACTCGATCAAATATAAAGCGCCACATACAAGTGTGGCACGTATATTTTACCTGTCGCTCGCTGTTAAAAAAAACAACCTAATGCATGCGCAATATCTACCTCTCAACCGCAACTCCCCCACCACAATAACTAATGTATTAACCCCTAATCCGCCAACCCCATATCGCAAAGTATCTATTTAAGCTATTAACCCCTAATCCGCTATGCACCACAACGCAATCTAGCTATTTAAACTATTAACCCCCACACCACCATGCACCCATATCGCAAACAACTACATCCGGTTGCTGAAATTGAATTATAACGGGCAGTTGGAAGCAGTCAGTGAATGATATTGCTTCAGACAGCTTATTTAAAGGTTTGCGAGTGCACCCAAAACGATTTACGGTTCAATGGAAACGAGCCCTAAGTTTTCATGTGTGCTAACCCGACCGTGTTAAGATCTAAAATGAGAAACATGATGCACAAAGCACATATTTTGCATTCCTATATTCTTCAAATAGAAAATTATGTACTTTTTTATTATTAAATATATATTTCTATATATATCTGATACTGTCCATGTAAAATACGTATCTATAACTATATTTTTATAGCAATAGATATGCAGGTTAGGTATAGGTATACACACATATATAGAAATATGTATTTAAGAATAAAAAGGCACTCTCCTGTAAGTGAAGAACATTGTAATGTTATATATGTACATTAAATATACAGTAAAACACATACATACATCTGTACACACATATATACATACATATTTAGACATGTATATGCATGTATCTCTGTATCTGTGAGCCTGTATAAGTTTTGTTTGCAATTTCTTTAATAATTTACATTAGACAGTGTTATTATGAGTGTAACTGTACTGTTTTTCTGTTTATTTAGCACACAATAAGATTTACAAGGTTATGGAGTCGCAGTTCCATTCATTACGTACACATGATATGTTTGTTGATTTTCTTATATTATAACATAGGAAAGGGAGGAAATAAAAAAACAAAATAACTTAGAAGGGAGAACATTGAATGTTCGGGCACAATTCAACTTGTATCCAACAATACAGACAGCATTAACTAGAATCTGCACAATTCTGTAATGGGTTGTTACAGTAATATCTTACAACAAGTCTCCAAGTCATAGAACACATCTTACTCCTGAAAAAAATGATGATCTCACCTGTACTCATTATCTACAGATAAAATATTTTTTTCCATAGGGGTAATACCTAAACATTGAGCTTACTGTGCAGTCTTTAATATTATTTAAGTACATGATCCTCACACCTAAAAAAAACAAAACATAATATTGTAAGGAAAGACAACTTCTCTCTCTCTCTGGGATCCAAGACCAACTCTGAATTCTATAATGTCTGGATAGAGGACCTTCCAATGGTTATGCAATAATGAGGGAGGATACCCTCCATAACTAGTGATAAGAAAACTTCAGACAAGTGGGGTGACAAATTGGAGCTGAACTATTACTACTTGGCCAAGCTAAAATGATTCTTTTCCATTTAGAAAAAAGTATCTAAGATGTGGGTCAGAAAATATTTTTGTATCATGCTTCTCTACTGTCATTTGTAGATATAGTTTACTGATTAGTTCAGCTATACTAGGGGCGACTGGAGCTTTTCACCCACTTAATATTAAATTCCGAGTAGCCAAATAATCATGTTAATCAAAGTTTGCTTTCCAATATTAGGCCGATCCCAATATAGGAACAAAACCTGGCAACATGTAATGTAAGTATTTTACTGTCAAAAATTTTGTTCAGCCAAAAGTTAATTTTACTCCAATATTGTCTAATTGTAGGACAGGACCACATACAGAGGCCCATTTATCAAGCTCCGAGTCAAAAGACCGCTGCTCCATAACCCTGTCCGCCTGCTCTGATGAGGAGGACAGGAATCGCCGGAATTCAATCCGATTGAATACGATCGGGTTGATTGACACCTCCCTGCTGGCGGCCAATTGGCCGCGAGTCAGCAGGGGGCGGCGTTGCACCAGCAGCTCTTGTGAGCTGCTGGTGCAATGCTGAATACGGAGAGCGTATTGCTCTCCGCATTCAGCAAGGTCTTGCGGACCTGATCCGCACTGTCGGATCAGGTCCGCAAGATCTTTGATAATTCGGCCCCATTGTGTACAATATCAGCCTTCTCCGCTCTACATTTAATACACTCACTTTGTTGTTTATTTTGGTCCATTTGTACATCCTGTAAGGAGTAAAATAATAGTTATTAACTAGTTTAAGTTGAGATTCCCTCCAACTAATTAACTTTGTAGCTGCCTCTGATAATCTAATACTTTTCATAATATCATGTTCTAAGACTATCGGGAAATCTTTTGCTAACTTATCCTTAAGTTTTCTTAAGTTTATTTGTCCTACCCTTATAAGCAGTGATTTATATCAGAAAGAGATGCACTGTATACATGCTCTGTATAGCTTAATCCCATTAGAGAGCTCCTGAGCTCCACATTCAAATCCGTACGTCCGGAGTATCTGCATAAAGTTATTCCTAACCTGTAAATATGCGAAAAAGTTTCTTGCAGGTAACTGTACTGTTAAATGTATTTTTAAAGTTTTTTGTGCAAATTTTTAATTTGTGCGTAACAGTTAACCAGAGCTCGGAAGTCGTGCTAAATCAATGCTTGTTAAATTTAATTGAGCTTAAATGAACGTGTTTACTTTCAACTTGTAAAATGTGCGCTATTTCCTACACGCGCAAACACCTGCAATAAACCCGATATTGCTTGCGTTTAACTGTCAGTACTCCACTTCTAATCTATTCTTATATGTAATATATAGGTTTATTATTTTAAAAAATGTTTTAACAGTGATTTAAAGGGATATGGTATATGACAAGGTGTTGGACAAAGGTGTTTATGTTTGTGTGGGTGTTTATATGTGTACCCATATACACATACACACATACAGTATATCTACACAATATTATTACTCGTCTGTTACAGATATAATGTGCTTGTAATACTCAATCACTGAGGAATTATTCAGTATTCTCTTGAAACAATAGTAAAAATAAAGACTACAATATCCTACTGAGTGATCAATCATACCTTTCCATAGATTTTATGAATACGTAACATAGACTTTCAAGTCAAAATATAATTTGCAATAAAATGATATATAGTAACAAAATTATTGCAATACTATTACCTCTTTATAAATCTCTCTATTGGCCCATAAGACCCTCCCTGGAACACCTACCATTGCTTCATATAACCCTTCCTATAACTTCTCCTATTGCTCCATGTGAGCCTCCCTTTAGAGAAATTAGAGTTGCTGACAGATGTTTTGGAACTGATTTTAACTATGAAATACTTTTTTTAAAACTCCAGTAATTAAAGGGACATGAAACCCAAATTTTTTCTTTTATGATTTAGAAAGAGCATACAATTTTAAACAACTTTCTAATTTACTTCTATTATCTAATTTGTTTTATTCTCTTGATATACTGTTCTGAAAAGCATATCTAGATATGCTCAGTAGCTGCTGATTGGTTGCTGTACATAGATGCCTCATATGATTGGCTCACCCATGTGCATTGCTATTTCTTCAACAAAGGATATCTAAATAATTAAGCAAACTAGATAATAGAAGTAAATTGGAATGTTGTTTAAAATTGTATTCTCTACTTGAATCATAAAAGAAAATTTTTGGGTTTAGTGTCCCTTTAACTTTCAGCTAGATTACGAGTTTGAGCACTACAGGGAAAGTAATGAACGCAACAAAAGTTCCGTTATTTAACCCCCTATAGCGCAGCCATTACATGTTTTAAAAAACTCTGCTTGTGCGGGCGTTATGGTGCTTTTGCTCCATACTGCACCAAAATACAAGCACTGTTTTGACGTGCTCGTGCACGCTTTCCCCATAGATATCAATGGGGAGAAATAAAAAGAGAGAAGCGCTCAACCTGGGAACGAACAATAGCATAATAGCTTGTTCTATGGCTAGTTACTACCCAAGAAGCAGCCTCTTTTTGTTCAACATGTGCCTTTCACAGAGAAGAACTTTCCTGTAGCATATCAGTCTGATCCTGACTTCACAGTACAGTCCAGCCCCGAAATAGCAGGCAATCCCTCTCTGAACGAGAGAAACAGCAAAACCCCAGACGTAAGTTTCGGCCTATTGTGGGGCCTCGTCAGTAAGGTGCAGCCATATACCTCTAGGCACACTGAGCAATGGGTCCACGCCTAGATTCCCGCATCACACTTAAGGAGACTTCCCTAAGTGTCATCATTTGCATAAACAAAAAGAGAGAAGCGCTCAACCTGGGAACGAACAATAGCATAATAGCTTGTTCTATGGCTAGTTACCACCCAAGAAGGAGCCTCTTTTTGCTCAACATGTGCCTTTCACAGAGAAGAATTTTCCTGAAGCATATCAGTCTGATCCTGACTTCACAGTAAAGTCCAGCCCTGAAATACCAGGCAATCCCTCTCTGAACGAGAGAAACAGCAAAACCCCAGACGTACGTTTCGGCCTATTGTGGGCCTTGTTAGTGAAGTGCAGCCATATCCCTGTAGGCACACTGAGCAACGGGTCCACGTGTGGATTCCCACATCACACTTAGGGAGACTTCCCCAAGTGTCATAATTTGCATAAATAAAAAGGGAGAAGCGCTCAATCTTGGAATGAACAATAGCATAATAGCTTGTTCTATGGCTAGTTACCACCCAAGAAGCAGCCTGTTCAACATGTGCCTTCAACAGAGAAGAACTTTCCTGAAGCATATCAGTCTGATCCTGACTTCACAGTATAGCCCAGCCCCGAAATACCAGGCAATCCCCCTCTGAACGAGAGAAACAGCAAAACCCCAGATGTACGTTTCGGTCTATTGTGGGCCTCATATCCTTCTAGGCACACTGAGCAACGGGTCCACGTCTGGATTCCTGCATCACACTTAGGGAGATTTCCCCAAGTGTCATAATTTGCATAAATTAAAAGAGAGAAGCGCTCAACCTGGGAATGAACAATAGCATAATAGCTTGTTTTTATTTTATTTATGCAAATTATGACACTTAGGGAAGTCTCCCTAAGTGTGATGCGGGAATCCAGACGTGGATCCGTTGCTCAGTGTGCCTAGAGGGATATGGCTGCACCTTACTGACGAGGCCCACAATAGGCCGAAACGTATGTCTGGGGTATTGCTGTTTCTCTCGTTCAGAGAGGGATTGCCTGATATTTCAGGGCTGGACTGTACTGTTAAGTCAGGATCAGACTGATATGCTTCAGGAAAGTTCAGGCTTCTTCAATCTTCTTCCCGGTGTTGAAGTCCTCATCCAAGTGGCGAGAAGTCTTCATCCAGGCGGCCTCTTCAATCTTCATTCAGACGGCATCTTCTATCTTGATCCCGGCGGCGCGTAGTGGGTCCATCCTGAAGACATCTGGAGCGGAGTATCCTCTTCATACGGTCGCTGCCGTACACTAAATCTTCAATGCAAGGGACGCGATTCAAGATGGCGTCCCTTGCATTCCTATTGGCTGAAATATCAATAGGATTTAAGCAGCTCTCATTCTATTGGCTGATTTCGAATCAGCCAATAGAATTAAGTGGATAAAGAACTTGCTTCTGTATTAAGGATGGTGAGATAAGTAAATAAGGCTCCAATTTTTTCACAAAAGACAACATTCTCCCAAGACATCTTCTTGTTCTTATATTAGCTGGTGCATTAAGGCTGATTTTAATTTGGGCAGGTTTGGTGAAGTCTTATTGAACTGCAATTGAAAAGAATGTTTCCTGGCAAGAAGAATTACATTGTATATAAGAAGCTTGTTTTCCTTTGCAGTATTAACGACATGCAAAAATACTACAGTTTCCAGTGTGAAATTGTTAGCCAATGTCCTACCATTCCCCAAAATTTAGTCAAAGAGGGGCAATTTCACACATGTGGAGAATATCTGGAGCAGGAGGAAAACATTTTGGGCACGAGCCAGAAGACCAGGGTTGCCACTTATGAAACATTTTTGGCGTAATTTGTGCATTGTGCAAGTGTAATAGTTTAGAGTTTGAATCACGCATTTCCGCTCATACTGTAGCTTTTTTGACCCTCTGAATACTTTGTTGATTCAAAGATTCAGACACCTCTTTACCCAGAGTTGCAGACCATATTCTGTTTATATGTTGAAGGGTTAAATTATTGTATGCTCTTTGCCAGTTGATCAATTTATATATGTCTCTATTAAGGGTAAGATTTAACCCAGTGGCATAATGCCTCACTTGAAGGTATGCAAAGTGGTGTGAAAGTGGTATGCTGTACTGTGTTAAAAAGTGGCTGAAGGTAAGCAAAGTAGTGTGATCGTGGTATGATGTACTATATTAGCAAGTTGCTGAAGGTAATCATGGTATTGCCCTAATCTGATAATACCTGAAAGACTGATTGCACCCCCTACCTTTTCCATGTGGCAAATGCTCCTGCGGTAAATTCTGCCTGAAAATCTGGGTTACCCTGCAATGGGAGATATTTAGTCACCCTATGTGACCCTCTTAAATCCTTACAGATGTTCTGCCAGGCCTACAGAGGTTGCTGGAATAGAGGGTAATCTTTTACAACAGCTTTGGCCTGCGATGACGCCATAGATAATGACTATGGCTCTGGTGGTGCAACCAAAGAAACTCAGACTTCTCTGTATTAATTTGATATCCTGATATGCAATTAAACTCTGCAATTACATGCATTATTTTGGGTATATTAACATGTGGATGCTAAATATAAAGAATTATATCATCTGTGTGAGGCAAGTGTGAGGGTAAAGGGTGCTGAACCAACTTCATTAATTAACACCACAGCATGTGGGAAACTGTAGATACTTTGAATAGCTTGGAGAAATGGTCAGTGTATGTAAAATTTAGCTAAGGTAGTGAATAAAAAAAGGATCCAAAAGGATTTTATCAAACTCGACGTCTATTAGTAATATGGTTTTTCATCAGCCCTAATATAAATAATAAATTACATGGGCAGGAATAGAATATCATCTCCAACCTCCAGTGCAAAAGAAAATACTAATAGGTTTGTCTCCTTCTCCTGCACTGATGTCACTGATGAGATTGAAGTATGGCTATCCAACATTAGGCTCAGGCCCTGGTCCATTTATTTGTCACATGTTCCTTCAATTTGTAGAATATTAGTGGAGGTTTACTGCAGAGCTTTCACTAGGGGCCTGATTCTAAAAATGTTGGTGGATCAGACATGGAATGTGAAAATCACACATTCCAATGTTCTTCACATACAGAATAATGTTCTTTTTATTGTCAATACATACATATATATATATATATATATATATATTTACATATATATATATATATATATGTGTGTGTGTGTGTGTGTGTGTATATACCTATAGCTCTATATCTATTCCTATATATATATATATAGGTATAGATTTGAAGTTTACATTAACATTATCACATATAGAAATATATATTTTATAATAAAAAGTACATTATTTTCTATGTGAAGAACATAGGAATGTAAAATTTTAGCAACACACATCAATATATATATATATATAAAACCAACGAACATGAAGCACTCCAAAGGTCTTATATTCTTGTCACTTTATTGTGAACGTTTTCGGGCATAAATTAGCCCATCCTCAGACTTACAAAGTTACAATAACACTTACCACCAGTTGTGCTTAAATCCCAACACCAAACAATTGTGACCACGCTCTCCACGGTAGATGCGCCTCCCAGAACCGAGTGACGTCATCATCCATGGCAACATGCAGAATACTACAGTTTAAACAGATAAAAAAAAAATAAACATAAAGAAACATCCTGTTAACTTACTAATCATCACAAATAATAATAGTACCATAAAGTAATGCCATGTCAATACCGCCGCTCATAGTGTGCACGTATACATAGTTGCCATAGGAACCGAGCAAGCTACAAAGCCGTAGTGTCAGAAAAAAGCAACAGCACTCAATGGGGGGCGTGACAATGCGGTAGTTAAGACAGCAAATATATTAACATTCTAATCGGTAACATAACCAAATAGCTGTACCAGCAGTAATCAAATAATAAGTAAAGTACAGCATATTGCAAATGGTACTTAAACGGTACTTGAACTCAGCACGCACTCGGAGCAAAGTAACAAGGTTGCTAAGCAACCACCAAACATAAATATAGCAAGAAAATCGCAGAGTACATTGTCAGACAACATTATCAGAGATAGGGCATATCAACTTTAAAAGAGCGCCTCACGACAGAAAGTGGCAAAAAATATGGCATAAGCTCATAGGTCACCAAAGAAGGTATTAAAACCCAGAGTAGCGCTCACAACCGTCATGCGGCGTTCTTCCAAAACTGGTGGAAATTACCTATCAATCACATGCAAATAAACATTAGTGATATTTAAAGACCTAAGACTAACCCAAAATAAAGATAAACACATGTTGAGTAAGTCGCAGAATATAACGTGCTGTACAATATTGTAAATACGCAATGTGACAGTGAGAAAAGTAGTAAATCTGAGTGATTACCCTCTTAGTGAATCTGAGATTAAAATCTTGAACAAGGGACTTACATTTGTCCAGACCAGTAGAACTGACCCTTTTGATTTCTACATAGATACTAAGAAGTTTCAAAGATTACTCAGCTTGAAAGATAAATTTGGGGAATCAGAGATGGACCATGACCAACTTAAGAAACGGTCCACGTATACTCCACAGCATCAACACCTTTACCAGATTACTCCACGAGGATATGAGCAAGTCCGTATGTACACATCAGAAAGATGTCTTCAACAACTTCTCCAAGGAGGATTGGAAGGTTCTGAGAAATCTCTCAAGGAATAAGGACTTAATTATACGTGAAGCAGATAAGGGTGGGGCAGTGGTCATCCTTAATTACAAAGATTATAGGACTGAGATTTTGTCACAACTTTCAGACGCCAATACGTATAGACCACTACCCCATGACCCCACCAGTGTATTCAAGAAACAGTTTGATGAATATGTCAAATTGACATATGAACAAGGATTCATTAACAGGAACACTTTTCTCTATCTATTGGTGACACATCCAAGAACACCTGTGCTATTTACCCTCCCCAAAATCCACAAGGGGATTTCACCTCCCCCGGGTAGACCTATTGTGTCTGCTATAGGCTCACTGCAACAACCCATAGCGACATATGTGGACAAATTTCTACAACCCTTTGTATATCAAACACCTTCTTATTTGAGAGACTCTGCTGCCCTCTTGGAAATGCTTAAAGATCTTGAAGGCATGGATGAAGACATATTGCTAGTCACACTAGATGTGACTAGCTTATATACTGTGATTCCTCACAGGGAAGGACTACAAGCAATCTCTTTTCACCTTTCGAGATATCCTTATATTGGACCCCCTCCTGATGTACTTTTACAACTATTGGAGTTTTGCCTCACAACCAACTACTTCAGATTCAAACAAACCTTTTATCTGCAATTGATGGGAACGGCGATGGGGTCCAACATGGCCCCATCATATGCCAACCTCTTTATGGCACATTTTGAAGAGTTTGGGACCAAGTTTTTTCAAGTCAAGGAAATTCTCTTTTTTAAGAGATATATAGATGACTTATTTTTGATCTGGTCAGGAACATCAGAAGGCCTGGAGGATTGGTTCCAGCAGCTCAATGTGGCGAACACAGCTTTGAAGTTTAAAATAGTGTCCAGTAAAATCCAAATCGATTTCCTTGATGTCAGACTATACAAAAGGAATGGTAAAATCCAGTCGACATTATTTAGGAAGGACACTGACAGAAATTCTTTATTGCATTACACCAGCTGCAACCCCCCTGCTTTAAAGAGAGCACTGCCAAAATCGCAACTTCTAAGAGTGGTTAGGAACAACTCCGAGATGGATACTAGAGACACACAATTGACAGAAATGGTCCAATGTTTTGAAACAAGAGGTTATCCTCAACAATTATTGTCTGAACAATGTGAGGATATCCTGATGGGCCATGAAAAAGAATCCAAACAAGAGGCCAAAAGGATGACATTTGTGACCACATTCACTGGAGATAAGGGCCTACTTATGGATACCCTAAAACAGCATTGGAAAATTATCAACACAGATAACACCTTACGTCTATTCAAAACTGGTCAAAATCGCTACGTGATCTTTTGATCAAAACTGACCCAGTACACAGCTATAGACCATCAACATGGTTAGACATCAAGAAACCTGGAGTCTTCCGATGCCTTGTTGTACGACATGTGGAGGCCTTATAACTGGCTCATGTTTTACCCACCCACATAAACGCAAGACCTATAAACATAGGTTTCGCCTCACATGTACTACCACGTATATAGTATATCTCCTGCATTGTATTTGTGGGTTGTATTATGTGGGTAAGACTTCTGACGACCTGCGTACCCGCATGGCGAACCATCGATCTGCAATCAAGTCGGCACTCAAAAAGGGCTCATCAGAACAACCAGTAGCCATGCATTTTCTGGAATTACAGCATAATGTGATGGACCTTAAGTACCCGATCATTGATCATGTACCGCCACTTCCAAGAGGAGGGGACAGAAACCGGTTGCTTCTACAGAAAGAAGCGAAATGGACATTCCAGTTAGACACCCTTGTCCCCAATGGGCTTAATACCCAGTTGGATTGGCAGGTGTTTTTATAATCTTTCTTGGGAGCCATGATCCATTGAGTATGAGTTTATATTATGTACTATTTACTGAGATCCATGATCCATCCTTGTGATGCTCTGAGTTATTATTCCAGGTTTGTACGTACGTATTGTGACAGTGATTATTGCTACTCATCTTGGCTTGTAATGCCTGGTATCGGGCTCCCTATGAGTTTAGCCTTTTCTCACTGCCACATTGCGTATTTACACTATTGTACAGCCCATTATATTCTGCGACTTACTCAACATGTGTTTATCTTTATTTTGGGTTAGTCTTAGGTAATTTATAACTAATGTTTATTTGCATGTGATTGATAGGTAATTTCCACCAGTTTTGGAAGAACGCCGCATGACGGTTGTGAGCGCTACTCTGGGTTTTAATACCTTCTTTGGTGACCTATGAGCTTATGCCATATTTTTTGCCACTTTCTGTCGCGAGGCGCTCTTTTAAAGTTGATATGCCCTATCTCTGATAATGTTGTCTGACAATGTACTCTGCGATTTTCTTGCTATGTTTATGTTTGGTGGTTGCTTAGCAACCTTGTTACTTTGCTCTGAGTGCATGCTGAGTTCAAGTACCGTTTAAGTACCATTTGCAATATGCTGTACTTTACTTAGTATTTGATTACTGCTGGTACAGCTATTTGGTTATGTTACCGATTAGAATGTTAATATATTTGCTGTCTTAACTACCGCATTGTCACGCCCCTCATTGAGTGCCGTTGCTTTTTTCTGACACTACGGCTTTGTAGCTTGCTTGGTTCCTATGGCAACTATGTATACGTGCACACTATGAGCGGTGGTATTGACATGGCATTACTTTATGGTACTATTATTATTTGTGATGATTAGTAAGTTAACAGGATGTTTCTTTATGTTTATGTTTTTTGATCTGTTTAAACTGTAGTATTCTGCACGTTGCCATGGATGATGACGTCACTCGGTTCTGGGAGGCGCATCTACCGTGGAGAGCGTGGTCACAATTGTTTGGTGTTGGGATTTAAGCACAGCTGGTGGTAAGTGTTATTGTAACTTTGTAAGTCTGAGGATGGGCTAATTTATGCCTGAAAACGTTCACAATAAAGTGACAAGAATATAAGACCTTTGGAGTGCTTCATGTTCGTTGGTTATTTGTTTTTTGATATAGCACCCAAGGCTAATGTGGATTGAGGCTTGGAGTGCACTTTGCTTCATATATATATATATATATATATATATATATATATATATATATATATATATATATATATATATATAAATAGATAGATATTCCAAGGATTATTTAGAATATTTTAAGGTATGTATAATAATTTTAAATAATTTTTATTCATATTTTATTTTTAATATTTCAATAATGCACACTGAAGATATCAATTCTTCGTTGTACTAACCCGACCTCGTTAGTTCTAAATTGTACGTTTTGTTATTAACATAAAAATCTATATCTATATATCTACAGGCATATGGTCCGGTGTTGTCTTGAAGAAGTCTGCGCAGGACAGATGAAACGCATAGACAGGACCTGTGTATTGATCCATTTTCACACATAAGAGGGTTTTCTTTCAAGAAACGTCTAGAGCGGCATTGCCAGAAGCAGACGATTGAGAGAGAAAGCTTGCAAGTGGACTGTTTGACAAGCAGCCTGGAGCCGTATTTATATGTGATTTTAAAGGCACCTTTAAACTTTATTTCTTGTAAGTGCAAACAGTTGTGTGTGCTCTAATAAATATAGAGCCAATACCTGATTCAAACCAATAGGAATGCAAGGGACGCCATCTTGAATTGCATCGATTGCATTGAAGATTCAGTGTACGGCGGCGACCGTATGAAGAAGATGCTCCGCGCCGGATGTCTTCAGGATGGACCCGCTCCGCCCGGCTGGATGAAGATCGAAGAGGCCGTCTGGATGAAGACTTCTTGCCGCCTGGATGAGGACTTCACCGGTTGGATGAAGATAGAAGACGCCGCCTGGATGAAGACTTCTTGCCGCATGGATGATTAGTAAACCGCCGCTACTTACATTATCCTTATGTACCCCTAATCTGCTGCCCCTAACACCGCCGACCCCTATATTATATTTATTAACCCCTAATCTGCCCCCCACAACGTCGCCTCCACCTGCCTACACTTATTAACCCCTAATCTGCCGACCGGACCGCACCGCTATTATTATAAAGTTATTAACCCCTAATCCGCCTCACTAACCCTATAATAAATAGTATTAACCCCTAATCTGCCCTCCCTAACATCGCCGACACCTAACTTCAATTATTAACCCCTAATCTGCCGACTGGAGCTCACCGCTATTGTAATAAATGTATTAACCCCTAAAGGTAAGTCTAACCCTAACACTAACACCCCCCTAAGTTAAATATAATTTTAATCTAACGAAATTAATTAACTCTTATTAAATAAATTATTCCTATTTAAAGCTAAATGCTTACCTGTAAAATAAATCCTAATATAGCTACAATATAAATTATATTTATATTATAGCTATTTTAGGATTAATATTTATTTTACAGGTAACTTTGTATTTATTTTAACCAGGTACAATAGCTATTAAATAGTTAAGAACTATTTAATAGCTAAAATAGTTAAAATAATTACAAATTTACCTGTAAAATAAATCCTAACCTAAGTTACAATTAAACCTAACACTACACTATCAATAAATAAATTAAATTAAATACCTATAATTATCTACAATTAAACCTAACACTACACTATCAATAAATAAATTAAATACAATTCCTACAAATAAATACAATGAAATAAACTAACTAAAGTGCAAAAAATAAAAAAGAACTAAGTTACAAAAAATAAAAAAATATTTACAAACATTAGAAATATATTGCAACAATTTTAAACTAATTACACCTACTCTAAGCCCCCTAATAAAATAACAAAGCCCCCCAAAATAAAAAAATGCCCTACCCTATTCTAAATTACTAAAGTTCAAAGCTCTTTTACCTTACCAGCCCTGAACAGGGCCCTTTGCGGGGCATGCCCCAAGAAGTTCAGCTCTTTTGCCTGTAAAAAAAAACATACAATACCCCCCCAACATTACAACCCACCACCCACATACCCCTAATCTAATCCAAACCCCCCGATCAGCCAATAGAATGCGAGCTCAATCTGATTGGCTGATTGGATCAGCCAATCGGATTGAATTTGATTCTGATTGGCTGACTCCATCAGCCAATCAGAATATTCCTACCTTAATTCCGATTGGCTGACAGAATCCTATCAGCCAATCGGAATTCGAGGGACGCCATCTTGGATGACGTCATTTAAAGGAACCGTCATTCGTCGTTCAGTCGTCGGCCAGGATGGATGTTCCGCGTCGGAGGTCTTCAGGATGCTGCCGCTCCGCTCCGGATGGATGACGATAGAAGATGCCGCTTGGATGAACACTTCAATCGGATGGAAGACCTCTTCTGCCCCGCTTGGATGAAGACTTCTACCGGATGGAGGACCTCTTCTTGCTCCGCTTGGATGAAGAATTTGGCTCGGCTGGGTGAAGACGACTCAAAGTAGGGAGATCTTCAGGGGCCTAGTGTTAGGTTTATTTAAGGGGGGTTTGGGTTAGATTAGGGGTATGTGGGTGGTGGGTTGTAATATTGGGGGGGGGTATTGTATGTTTTTTTTACAGGCAAAAGAGCTGAACTTCTTAGGGCATGCCCCGCAAAGGGCCCTGTTCAGGGCTGGTAAGGTAAAAGAGCTTTGAACTTTAGTAATTTAGAATAGGGTAGGGCATTTTTTTTATTTTGGGGGGCTTTGTTATTTTATTAGGGGGCTTAGAGTAGGTGTAATTAGTTTAAAATTGTTGTAATATATTTCTAATGTTTGTAAATATTTTTTTATTTTTTGTAACTTAGTTCTTTTTTATTTTTTGTACTTTAGTTAGTTTATTTCATTGTATTTATTTGTAGGAATTGTATTTAATTTATTTATTGATAGTGTAGTGTTAGGTTTAATTGTAGATAATTATAGGTATTTAATTTAATTTATTTATTGATAGTGTAGTGTTAGGTTTAATTGTAACTTAGGTTAGGATTTATTTTACAGGTAAATTTGTAATTATTTTAACTATTTTAGCTATTAAATAGTTCTTAACTATTTAATAGCTATTGTACCTGGTTAAAATAAATACAAAGTTACCTGTAAAATAAATATTAATCCTAAAATAGTTATAATATAAATATAATTTATATTGTAGCTATATTAGGATTTATTTTACAGGTAAGTATTTAGCTTTAAATAGGAATAATTTATTTAATAAGAGTTAATTAATTTCGTTAGATTAAAATTATATTTAATTTAGGGGGGTGTTAGTGTTAGGGTTAGACTTAGCTTTAGGGGTTAATACATTTATTAGAATAGCGGTGAGCTCCAGTCGGCAGATTAGGGGTTAATACTTGAAGTTAGGTGTCGGCGATGTTAGGGAGGGCAGATTAGGGGTTAATACTATTTATTATAGGGTTAGTGAGGCGGATTAGGGGTTAATAACTTTATTATAGTAGCGGTGCGGTCCGCTCGGCAGATTAGGGGTTAATAAGTGTAGGCAGGTGGAGGCGACGTTGAGGGGGGCAGATTAGGGGTTAATAAATATAATATAGGGGTCGGCGGTGTTAGGGGCAGCAGATTAGGGGTACATAAGGATAACGTAGGTGGCGGCTCTTTGCGGTCGGCAGATTAGGGGTTAATTATTGTAGGTAGCAGGCTGCGACGTTGTGGGGGGCAGGTTAGGGGTTAATAAATATAATATAGGGGTCGGCGGTGTTAGCGGCAGCAGATTCGGGGTACATAAGTATAACGTAGGTGGCGGTCGGCAGATTAGGGGTTAAAAATTTAATCGAGTGGCGGCGATGTGGGGGGGGACCTCGGTTTAGGGGTACATAGGTAGTTTATGGGTGTTAGTGTACTTTAGAGCACAGTAGTTAAGAGCTTTATGAACCGGCGTTAGCCCAGAAAGCTCTTAACTACTGACTTTTTTCTGCGGCTGGAGTTTTGTCGTTAGATTTCTAACGCTCACTTCAGACACGACTCAAAATACCGGAGTTAGAAAGATCCCATTGAAAAGATAGGATACGCAATTGACGTAAGGGGATCTGCGGTATGGAAAAGTCGCGGCTGAAAAGTGAGCGTTAGACCCTTTTTTCAATTACTCCAAATACCGGCGGTTGCCTAAAACCAGCGTTAGGAGCCTCTAACGCTGGTTTTCACGGCTACCACCAAACTCCAAATCTAGGCCTAAAAGAGCTAAATGCCCTTTTCAGGGCAATGGTTAGCTTAGGTTATTTTAGATAATTTTTTTATTTGGGGGGTTGATTAGGTGGTGGGTTTTACTGTTGGGGGAGGTGTTTGTATTTTTTTTTTTACAGGTAAAAAAGCTGATATCTTTGGGGCAATGCCTCACAAAAGGCCCTTTTAAGGGTCATTGGTAGTTTATTGTAGACTAGGGGTCTTTTTATTTTGGGGGGAGGCTTTTTATTTTGATAGGGCTATTAGATTAGGTGTAATCCTTTTTATTTTTTGATAATTTGCTTATTTTTCCTAATTTAGTGTTTGTTTTTTTTGGATTTTTTTTAGTAGTTCAGTTTTATTTATTTGGTTGTTAGTTTAATTTTAGTTTAATAATTATAATAGTTTAATTGTTAGTTTAAAATATTTTTTTTTTAATTTGACAGGTAAGTTTTAATTTAATTTAAGATAGGGAAATTGTAATTTTAATATAAAGTTAAGGGGTCATTAGGTTTGGGGGTTACTAGTTTAAATTAGTTTATTTCATTGTGAGGGCTTTCGGTTTAGGGGTTAATAGTTTATTTTAGTATATTTTGTTGTGGGGAGCTTGTGATTTAGGGGTTAATAGGTTTATTATAGCAGTGGTGTGGGCAGATGGCAGATTAGGGGTTAAAAAAATAATATTTAAATAGTGTTTGCGATGTGTGAGGGCGGTGGAATAGGTAGTTTATGGGTGTTAAGTTTATTATAGTGGCGACAATGTCGGAGAGCACCGGAATAGGGGTTAATACATTTTGTAGTGACGGCGATGTCAGGAGCAGCAGATTAGGGGTTAATAAATTTAATATAGTGTTTGCGATGTGGGAGGGCCTCAGTTTAGGGGTTAATAGGTAGTTTATGTGTGTTAATGTTCTTTGTAACAATTTAGTTATGAGTTTTATGCTACAGCTTTGTAGCGTAAAACTCATAACTACTGACTTTAGATGGCGGTACAGATCTGGCGCTTTTTAGCCGTACCGCAAAACTCGTAATACTGGCGCTATGGGAATCCCATGAAAAAACGTAATTTTTACGTGTGCAGGACTGATGTTGCGTTACAGGCTGAAAGGTGTGCGGTACAGCTATACCGACAAGACTTGTAATGGCTGCGGTGCTGTTTTAACGCTGAAAATGCCATATTTTCAGCGTTACAAGCCGCAACGTAAAACTTGTAATCTAGGTGATTATGAAGTAAAGCCGGTCATGTGACCACAACTGCCGTTATGTTGTCTGACTTTCAAATTACTGCTGCAACACAGAGAGGCACTAAAAATAGCTTCCTGGTACACCAGGAGTATCAGAAATAACCGTTTTTTCAAACCTTACAGTTGGAAATGTTGCATTGTTTTATTTTAAAGCAAAGGGGAAATGAATAAGCTGCTAAAACAGAAAATTAAGCCTTACTTTCAGT
Organism: Bombina bombina; assembly: GCF_027579735.1. NCBI lineage: Eukaryota > Metazoa > Chordata > Amphibia > Anura > Bombinatoridae > Bombina > Bombina bombina. The sequence continues at coordinate 893,980,316 of NC_069499.1, forward strand.
TTAAATTTGAATTGTTTTATCAAGTAAATATGTGTCAGAAAATAAAGCCTAATAAAAACATTTTACCCTTTCTTTTTAAAAGAGTTTAAATGTTAGTCTCACACATGCTACAGTGCCCCCAGTGTAACCCATACAACAGGATTATCGGTGTCCCAATAAAAAAGCAGTCTTTTACGGCCAGATTACGAGTTTTTGTCGGTAAGGCTGTGCGGTGCTAACGCTCCTTTTTTTCTTACCGCTCACTTAAGCCAACGCTGGTATTACGAGTTTTCTGGCGGCATCTCCTATCTTCATCCTTCCGGAGCGGAGCGGGTCCATCTTCAAGACATCCGACGCGGAGCATCCTCTTCATCCGACGGCCGATGACTGAATGAGTGGTCCTTTAAGTGACGTCATCCAAGATGGCGTCCCTTGAATTCCGATTGGCTGATAGAATCCTATCAGCCAATCGGAATTAAGGTAGGAAAAATCCTATTGGCAAATGCAATCAGCCAATAGGATTGACCTTGCATTCCATTGGTTGATTGGAACAGCCAATAGAATGCGAGCTCAATCCTATTGGCTGATTGGATCAGCCAATCGGATTGAACTTAAATCCTATTGGCTGATTGTATCAGCCAATAGGATTTTTCCTACCTTAATTCCGATTGGCTGACAGGATTCTAACAGCCAATAGGAATTCAAGGGACGCCATCTTGGATGACGTCACTTAAAGGACCAGTCATTCAGTCGTCGGCCGTCGGATGAAGAGGATGCTCTGCGTCGGATGTCTTGATGATGGACCCACTCCGCTCCGGAAGGATGAAGATAGAAGATGCCGCCTGGATGAAGACTTCTGCCACTTGGAGGACCTCTTCTGCCCGGATCGGATGAAGACTTCTGCCCCTCTGGAGGTCCACTTGGGTCCGGCTGGGTGAAGACGTCTCAAGGTAGGGTGATCTTCAAGGGGGTAGTGTTAGGTTTTTTAAGGGGGATTGGGTGGGTTTTAGAGTGTGTGTGGGTGGTGGGTTTTAATGTTGGGGGGTAGGGGTTAATAAATTTATTAAAGTGATGGCGATGTCCGGTCGGCAGATTAGGGGTTAAACATTTTACTTAAGTGTTTGCGATGTGGGGGGGGGGGCGGCTCGGTTTAGGGGTTAATAGGTAGTTTATGGGTGTTAGTGTACTTTTAGCACTTTAGTTAAGAGCTTTATGTTCCGGCATTAGCCCATAAAACTCTTAACTACTGACTTTTAAATGTGGTAGGAGTCTTGACAGAAGAGGATGTACCGCTCACTTTTTCAGGCGATCGTAATACTGGCGTTAGGAAAATCCCATTAAAAAGATAGGATACGCAATTGACGTAAGGGGATTTGCGGTATGCTAAAATCGCGGAAAAAAAGTGAGCGGTACACCTGTACCTGCCAGACTCATAATACCAGCGGACATTAAAAAGCAGCGTTAGGACCCCTTAACGCTGCTTTTTAAGCGTAACGCAAGACTTGTAATCTAGCCGTTAATTTGTTAAGTGCATGGTCTCTCCAACTTACCTACTCCTCTGTCCGGCATGTAGACAGTTACAAGGTATGAGAAGACAGTTCTTCACAGAGGCCTTTGAAAAAGAAAGAACAGAGTAGCCAACTCTGGCATTCTAAACTAGGGTAGCAATTGTTAGGATAACGCAGTAAGTACCTCTTTACAAGTTCCTAACTGATTTAAAGCCACCACTACCCGACTGCAAGGAATGATGTGGAATATGGCTATACCCCAAAACTTGTTTGCAGATGAAATCAAAAAATTTTCTTCAGACACCTAAACTTCACCTCCTCCATGCACCGAAGGCAAAAAGAATGACTGGGTGTTGTGGTTAAGGGAGTGATACTTAACAGTTTAACTGTGGTGCTCTTTGCCTCCTCCTGCTGGCCAGGAGTGATATTCCCAACAGTAATTACTTAAGCCGTGGACTCACCATATCTTAGGAAAGAAAAACCTAATCTATAATAAACTATCATTAGCCCTTAAAAGGGCCTTTTGTAGGGCATTGCCCTAAAGTTAAACAGCTCTTTTTCTAAAACATTACAACAAACCCCCCCTAACATTACAAACCCCCACCCCCCCTCAAACCAACAAAATAAAAAAAACCTAACTAAAAAAAAACCCTAATCTACCCATTGCCCTGATGGAGGTTCTCTTCATGTGATTGTCCGCCGCACACTGAGGATTCAATGCAAGGTACCCCTTTTATATTGAGGTACCATTGCATTCCTATTGACTGAAAATTTTAAATCAACGTGGAGCTGCTTAAATCCTATTGGCTGATTTGAACAGTTAATAGGATTTAAGCAGCTCTCATTCCTATTGGCTGATTCAAGTTTTTTTTTATTTTGGGGTGCTTTTTCTTTTTTTAAACGGGGTATTACAATAGGAATAATTTGTATTATTTTGGATAATTTTGTTTGTTATTTTTTGTAATGGGATTTTTTTTATTTTTGGGGTGTTTTTTTTTTAGAATAGGCATTTTTTATTTTTTTAATGGGCCGAAAAAGAGCTGAATACCCTTTTCGGGGAAATGGGTAGATTAGGTTTATTTTATTTTGTGGGTTTGGGGGATAAGGGTTTGTAATGTTAGTGGGTGTTTGTTTTTATTTTTTTGCAAAAGAGCTGTTAACTTTAGGGCAATGCCCTACAAAAGGAAAGGTCTACAAAAGGCCTGTTTAAGGGCCCTTAGTAGTTTATTATAGATTAGGGTTTTTTATATTTTGGGGTGTTTTTTTTCTTTAAAACGGGGTATTAGAATAGGAATAATTTTTATTGTTTTGGATAATTTCGTTTGTTATTTTTTGTAATGGTAGTTTTTTTTATTTCTTGTAATTTTAGTGTTTATTATTTTTTGTAATTGTAGTTATCATTTTTTAGTAATCTTAAGTTTTATTATTTTTAGTAATGTTAGGTTTTTTATTTTTAGTAATGCTAAGTTTTATTAGTGTAAGCTTAGGTTTTATTTTTATTTCCCAAGTAAGTTTGTATTTATTTGTAAGTTTGAATTCATTTTAACTAGGTATTTAGTGTTGGTGATGTCAGCAAATGGCGGTTTAGGGGTTAATAGCTTTATTTAGTTAGTGTCGGCGATGTGGTGTGTGCGGTTTAGGGAATAATAGGTTTAGGTAGTGTTGGCGATGTGAGGGGACAGCAGTTTAGGGGTTAATAGGTTTAGTTAGTGTCGGCGATGTCAGAGAACGGCGGTCTAGGGGTTAATAGCTTTATTTAGTGATTTAGTTAGTGTTGTCGAAGTGGGGGTGCAGTTTAGAGGTTAATAGGTTTAGGTAGTGTCGGCATTGTCAGGGAACAATGGTTTAGGGGTTAATAGGTTTTTTGTGTGAAATAGTTAGTGTTGGCGATGTGGGGGAACTGCGGTTTAGATTAGAACATTGAAAAATTCTGAATATGAATAATGGATCCGAAAATTCGGAAACTGATTTATTCATTTTCAGAATTCTTTGGGATTTTCCGATTCGGAAATTTGGATGCATTCGAATCTCTGAATCGAACTGAACAAAACGCACTTGTCTATTACAAAGTTTCTTAAAATTGAATGCTATATCTGAATCATTAAAGAAAAAAATTGGGTTCAGTGTCCCTTTAATTTATCCAAGTCATGTTTAATCAATTTATTAATATTATAGGTATCAACGCTGGCATTATTATCCGGGGGGATAAAGGCACTCTTTTTGAATAGGCCTGTAGTTTTTAAATTAAGTTTTCCTTCATTCACTGGATTACTAACAATTTGTTTTGAATTAACCACATTCTTATCAGAAAGAAATGCTTTTACTTTTAACGTTCTAAAGAATTTCAGCATGTCCTTATAGAGTTTGAAAAAGTCTATATCTTTGGCTGGGCAGAATGTAAGACCCTTGTTTAAGATTTGAACAGCCAATAGGATTTCAGTAGCTCTCATCCTATTGGCTGATTTGAAAATGTCAGCCTATAGGAATGCAAGGAACCCCATTTTTAAACTGGTACCTTGCATTCAAGCGTCAGTGTACGGCGGTGATTGTATGAAGAGGACGCTCCGCATCATTGTCATTGCCTGACAGCTCCGCGCCTCCATAGCTCCGCTATCTCCACCGGGATGGAGATAGAAGATGGTCCCGTGATGGAGGAAGATGTCGCTGCCTGGATGAAGACTTCTTGCTGCCTGGATAAGGATGGATGACCGGACTTCAGGAACCGTGAGTAGATATTCTGGGGTTAATGTTAGATTTTTTTGTCATTTTTTTGGGTGTGTAGGGATGGGCAGTAAAAGTGCTGAATGCCCTTTTAAGGGCAATGCCCTTACAAAATGCCGTTTTTGGGGCAATGGGTACTTTAGGATTATTTTAGATTTACGACTAGATTACGAGTTTTGCGTTAGAGGCCATGCAGTGCTAATGAGCAGTTTTCTCTCACCGCTCACTTACATACAGCGCTGGTATTACGAGTTTTCTGAAACCCGTCGTTAAAAGACAAAAAGTGAGCGTTGAGCAAAATTTTGCTCCAAACCTCACTCCAATACCAGTGCTACTTAAGTCAGCGGTGAGCTGGTGTAACGTGCTCGTGCACGATTTCCCCAAAGGAATCAACGGGGAGAGCCGGATGAAAAAAAGTCGAACACCTGCAAAAAAGCAGCGTAAAACTCACTAACGCAGCCCCATTGATTCCTATGGGGAAATAAAATTAAAGTCTACACCCTAACATGAACCCCAAGTCTAAACACCCCTAATCTTACACTTATTAACCCCTAATCTGCCGCTCCAGACACCGCTGCTACCTACATTATACTTATGAACCCCTAATATGCTGCCCCCAACATCGCCGACACCTACATTATATTTATTAACCCCTAATCTGCCACCCCAATGTCGCCGCCACCTACCCACACTGATTAACCCCTAATCTGCTGCTCCCAACGTCGCCGCCACTAAATTAAAGTTATTAACCCCTAAACTTAAGTCTAACCCTAAACCTAACACCCACTAACTTAAATATAATTTAAATAAATCTAAATAAACATTCCTATCATTAAATAAATTATTCCTATTTAAAACTAAATACTTGCCTGTAAAATAAACCCTAAGATAGCTACAATATAACTAATAGTTACATTGTAGCTATCTTAGGGTTTATTTTTATTTTACAGGCAAATTTGTATTTATTTTAAGTAGGTAGAATAGTTATTAAATAGTTATTAACTATTTAATAACTACCTAGCTAAAATAAATACAAATTTACCTGTAAAATAAAACCTAACATAAGTTACACTAACACCTAACACTACACTATAATTAAATAAATTAAATACATTAAATACAATTACCTAAATTAAATTAAATTAGCTAAAGAACAAAAAAAAACAAAAAACTAAATTACAGAAAATAATAAACAAATTACAGAAATTTAAACTAATTACATCTATCTAATAGCTGTATTAAAATAAAAAAGACCCCCCCAAAATAAAAAAAAAACCCTAGCCTAAACTAAACTACCAATAGCCCTTAAAAAAGGCCTTTTGCGGGGCATTGCCCCAAAGTAATCAGCTCTTTTACCTGTAAAAAAAATACAAACAACCCCCCCAACAGTAAAACCCACCACCCACACAACCAACCCCCCAAATAAAATACTAATTACAAAAACTTAAGCTCCCCATTGCCCTGAAAAGGGCATTTGGATGGGCATTGCCCTTAAAAAGGAAGTTAGCAATTTTGCAGCCCAAAGTCGCTAACCTAAAAATAAAACCCACCCAATACACCCTTAAAAAAACCTAACACTTATCCCCTGAAGATCGACTTACCGGGAGACGTCTTCATCCAAGCCGGGCGAAGTGGTCCTCCAGACGGGCAGAAGTCTTCATCCAAGCCGGGCAGAAGTGTTCCTCTAGACGGGCAGAAGTCTTCATCCAGACGGCATCTTCTATCTTCATCCATCCGGTGCGGGTCCATCTTCAAGACATCCGACGCGGGTCCATCTTCAAGACATCCGACGTGGGTCCATCTTCAAGACATCCGACGTGGAGCATCCTCTTCATCCTACGGCTAACACAGAATGAAGGTACCTTTAAGTGACGTCATCCAAGATGGCGTCCCTTAGATTCCGATTGGCTGATAGAATACAAACAACCCCCCCAACAGTAAAACCCACCACCCACACAACCAACCCCCCAAATAAAATACTAACTACAAAAACCTAAGCTCCCCATTGCCCTGAAAAGGGCATTTGGATGGGCATTGCCCTTAAAAGGGCAGTTAGCAATTTTGCAGCCCAAAGTCGCTAACCTAAAAATAAAGCCCACCCAATACACCCTTAAAAAAACCTAACACTTATCCCCTGAAGATCGACTTACCGGGAGACGTCTTCATCCAAGCCAGGCAAAGTGGTCCTCCAGAGGGGCAGAAGACTTCATCCAAGCCAGGCAGAAGTGGTCCTCCAGACGGGCAGAAGTCTTCATCCAGATGGCATCTTCTATCTTCATCCATCCGGAGCGGAGCAGGTCATCTTCAAGACATCCGACGCGGAGCATCCTCTTCATCCTACGACTAACACAGAATGAAGGTACCTTTAAGTGACGTCATCCAAGATGGCGTCCCTTAGATTCCGATTGGCTGATAGAATTCTATCAGCCAATCGGAATTAAGGTAGAAAAAATCCTATTGACTAATGCAATCAGTCAATAGAATTGAGCTTGCATTCTATTGGCTGTTCCAATCAGCCAATAGAATGTGAGCTCAATCCTATTGACTGATTGGATCAGTCAATAGGATTGAACTTCAATCCTATTGGCTGATTGCATCAGCCAATAGAATTGAGCTCACATTCTATTGGCTGTTAAAATCAGTCAATAGAATGAAAGCTCAATCCTATTGGCTGATTGGATCAGCCAATTGGATTGAACTTCAATCCTATTGGCTGATTGCATCAGCCAATAGCATTTTTTCTACCTTAATTCCGATTGGCTGATAGAATTCTATCAGCCAATCAGAATCTAAGGGACACCATCTAGGATGACGTCACTTAAAGGTACCTTCATTCTGTGTTAGTCGTCGGATGAAGAGGATGCTCCATGTCGGATGTCTTGAAGATGGATGAAGATAGAAGATGCCGTCTGGATGAAGACTTCTGCCCGCCTGGAGGACCACTTCTGCCCGGATTGGATGAAGACTTCTGCCCGTCTGGAGGACCACTTTGCCCGGCTTGGATGAAGACGTCTCCCGGTAAGTTGATCTTCAGGGGGTTAGTGTTAGGCTTTTTTTAAGGGTGTATTGGGTAGGTTTTATTTTTAGGTTAGGGACTTTGGGCGGCAAAAGAGCTAACTGCTAAATGCCCATCTAAATGCCCTTTTCAGGGCAATCGGGAGCTTAGGTTTTTTTAGATAGGTTTTTATTTGGGGGGTTGTTTGTGTGGGTGGTGGGTTTTACTGTTGGGGGGGTTGTTTGTGGGGTTTTTTACAGGTAAAAGAGCTGATTACTTTCGGGCAATGCACCGCAAAAGGCCTTTTTAAGGGCTATTGGTAGTTTAGTTTAGTCTAGGGTTTTTTTTTATTTTGGGGGGCCTTTTTTATTTTAATAGGGCTATTAGATTAGGTGTAATCAGTTTAAATTTCTGTAATTTGTTTATTATTTTCTGACATTTAGTGTTTTTTTTTTGTACTTTAGCTAATTTAATTTAATTTATTTAATTGTATTTAATTTAGTTAATTTATTTAATTATAGTGTAGTGTTAGGTGTAATTGTAACTTAGGTTATGTTTTATTTTACAGGTACTTTTGTATTTATTTTAGCTAGGTAGTTATTAAATAGTTAATAACTACTTAATAACTATTCTACCTAGTTAAAATACATACAAACTTGCCTGTAAAATAAAAATAAACACTAAGCTAGCTACAATGTAACTATTAGTTATATTGTAGCTATCTTAGGGTTTATTTTACAGGTAAGTATTTCGTTTTAAATAGGAATAATTTAGTTAATGATCAGAATTTTTAGTTAGATTTCTTTTAATTATATTTAAGTTAGGGGGTGTTAGGATTAGACTTAGATGTAGGGGTTAATTACTTTAATATAGTGGCAGCGACGTTGGGGGCGGCAGATTAGGGGTTAATAAGTGTGGGTAGGTGGCGACGATGTTAGGGATGGCAGATTAGGGGTTAATAATATTTAACTAGTGTTTGCGAGGCGGGAGTGTGGTTGTTTAGGGGTTAATATATTTATTATAGTGGCGGTAATGTCCGGTTCGGCAGATTAGGGGTTAAAAATTTTCTTTTAGTGTTTGCGATGTGGGAGGGCCTCGGTTTAGGGGTTAATAGGTAGTTTATGGGTGTTAGTGTACTTTTTAGCATTTTAGTTAAGTTTTTTATGCTACGGCGTTGTAGTGTAAAACTCTTAACTACTGACTTTAAAATGCGGTACCAGTCTTGACAGGAGAGGGTCTACAGCTCACTTTTTGGCAGACTCGTAATACTGGCGTTATGCAAGTCCCATTGAAAAAAGAAGATACGCAATTTACGTAAGTGGATTTGCGGCATTTCCAAGTCTGGTCAAAAAAGTGAGCGATACACCTGTACCTGCAAGACTCGTAATACCAGCGGGCGTTAAAAAGCAGCGTTAGGACGGCAAACGCTGCTTTTTAAGCCAAACGCAAAACTTGTAATCTAGCCGTTAGGTTTTTTATTTTGGGGGGTTGGTTGGGTGGGGGGGTTACTTTTAGGGGGGACTTTGTAATTTTTTTTATGTAAAAGAGCTGTTTAAATTAGGGCAATGCCCTACAAAAGGCCCTTTTAAGGGCTATTGGTAGTTTATTGTTAGGTAATGGGGTGTTTTTATGTTGGGGGGGGGGCTTTTTATTTTTATAGGGCTATTAGATTCAGTGTAATTGTAATCTTAGAGTTTTTTATTTTGTTAGAGTTTTTTTATTTTTTTTCGTAGTATTAGGTTTATTTAAATTTGTAATTTAGGTTTTTAATTTTTTCGTAGTGTTAGGTTTTTTTAATCATGTAATTTGGAATTTTTAATTGGTAGTTTTTTTTATTTTATTATTATAGTTATGTTAGGTTAATTTATAGTTTAATCTTAGTTTTTTTTTATTTTAAGATAGCTATATTGTAACTTTTAATTTAAAGTTGGGGGTGTTAGGTAGGAGTTAATAGTTTAATTTAGTGTTTTTCAATGTGGGGGTCGCCGGTTTAAAGGTTAATAGGTTTAGTTTATTAGTTACGATGTGGGGGGCTGGTGGTTTAGGGGTTAATAGGTTTATATAGTGTTAGCGATGTGGGGGCCAGTGGTTTAGGGGTTAATAGGTTTATTTTAGTGTCAGCGATGCAGGAGGGTGGCGGTTTAGGGGTTAATAGATAGTTTATGGGTGTTAGTGTACTTTGTTACATTTTAGTTAGGAGTTTTGTGAAACATTTTTGTTTTGCAAAATCCATAACTACTGGTCTCAGGTCGCAGAATGGCTCGTGTTGGTATAGGTTGCAATGCAAGCATTTTAGCCGGACCGCACAACCTGTAATACGGTGCTATAGAAAATCCTGCACTCAAACGTCATTTTTTGAGTGTGTAATGGAGGGTTGCGTTAAGGATAAAATACTTTTGGTATAGCCATACTGCAGCGACTTGTAATATGCATTACTGGCCAATTTTTCAGCGATATGGCCGTATCGCAAAACTTGTAATTTAGCCGATTTATTTATTAAGTTGATATCGCTTTTAATAACTTAACAGATCAAGGTTACCTTAGGTATCAATGATAATATAGATGCAATTCCAGCGGGTATACTTTGTGCGATTTAAGCACATAACACCTTATAAAAGGTTTATAACCATAATGCTGGATACAACAAGCAAGACCTTATGCAAGGTTGACACTAACATTGCTACTCATCAGCAGTCATATTTGATATTGTTACCCTGACCTATTATATTTACTGTCATTATCCCATTTATATTATTAACACACTGAGTTCAAGCTACTTTTAATAGTGTGTGTGGACTTTATTCATTATATTTCATAATAAAGTTATCTTTTTTTTTTTATATTTTTATTGAGGTAATTAGATCAGGCATACAATACATATACAGTTGTGTAAAAAATATTACAATAGAACACCATACATATAACATATTCCATAATTTTGCATAACAAGAACAAAATGTTCACACTGTATTTTGTGGCTCAGGAAAAGTATACTTAAAGGGACAGTTCACCCAAAAATGTTCTCCCCTTTAAATTATTCCCAATGATCCTTTTAAACTGCTAGAGTGTATTAAATTGGTTACAAGTAACTCCTTTACTTATATTTCAGCATTTGAAATAGCTGATTTAGCCTGTGGTATCGCCACCTACACTGAACAAATTAATACTAGAGTATAGGCTATTGAATAGCCTAAGTATACACAGCCAGCAGAAGAGATTACACTCTCAGTGGGATGCAGGGTAGTTAAGTAATAAAATGATAATTTTCCATTGTTCTCTCTATGTATTGAGCTTTGATGTTCCAGCCAAATAAAAGATAAGGAAGCAAGTCTGTTTACACAAACTTAGAACATAATGAGATCTGATATCACCTTTAAGTTCAACCCATTGTAATAGGCTGTGGTTTCAAAGCACAAAATCAGCTACTTCATATACACAAATAAGCATGAAAATGGAATTTCTCAAATATTTTATACTCTGCAGTTGGTATAACAAGTCATTTAAAATACATTAATGGAAAAACAATATTACAGTGTACTGTCCCTTTAATGGATTGAGTTAACAGCATTGATACTACACATGTGCATGGCGAAAAAATTTGGTTTGGTTCGGATCGATTCAGATTTTTTCGAATTTCGGTTCGGAGCGATTCGAATTCGGAAAAATTTGAATCAATTTGGTTCGGATTTGTTTTGGATTCATTCGGATTCGAATAAATTCAGTTTGGATTTGTTTCGGATTCATTCGGATTTAAATAACTTCGGCTGGATTCGGTTCGAAAATTCGGAATTTTGGTAAGTGTTAGGTGGGATTAGACTAGTATTAGGTACTGTACATTAGGTGTAACCCATAGCAGAGTGATATAACCTAATATACTGTACAATACTAGTGTAATCCATGGCCATCCGAATCTACCGAATAAATCCGAAGTAATTCGGATTTATTTGGTAGATTCGGCACTATTTTAATTCAGAGATTCGGTTCGATCCAAATCTCTGAATTTGCCGAATTTTCCGAATTTCCGAATCGAATGGAACCGAATCGCACATGTCTAATTGATACCTTTTGCCTGTACTTTGCGAACCTTCCAAACATGACTCAATAGGTCACTCTTGGACCTCAAATGTTTAAAACAAATGGGTATAAGTAGCAGAAGGTAATTTGAAACAAGAAGACCTCTCTTGGGTCTCAACTGGAGTACCTCAGGTTTTTATAGTTTTCTGGAGGTAGGGAACTCTTATAGGACTTGATTTTAACGAAGCAAAAGTAATATGGGATGGGGGAAGAATGGTACTCGCTTGCTTTTAGTATATTATGTAAGCATGATATAGCTCTATAAAGCACGTGCTATGGGATATAAAAATAGGGAAGCATGAAAAGTTAGGAAGCACTATGATAATAAGCTATAAAGGCTCCATATAAACTAGCACAGTATTTTTAACTCAAAAACAGAGGGTAGGTGATAATAGGTTAAAATATGCGACAATTTTACTCCTCAGCACAGACCCTATGAAAGAAAAAAAAATGGTTGTGATAAGGTTATATGAAGATCGTGGACAAGGATTATCTCTCTCTAGTTAACTGACATTAGGGTAAGCTGCGTAAGATTCAACATGTAAGCTAGACTGCCAACAATATGGGTAAGAAAATACATATGATGAAGATGTGCACATAGGTTACACAGATAAAGACTTAGGAGGAGCTTTTGTTTGCAACCGCAGCTAGTAATGTTACTTAGAAAATTTCCATCTTATAAGGGTTATAAAATAGCATAGTCTAAACCATGAACACATCATGAGGGAGAAGATGATTGCCATATAACATGTATCACACTCATAAGCCCCTATATACACATATATAAGATACAAACCAGGGCAATTATTGCACGCAGCAAATCTCCCTTTCAGCAGTATAAACATAAGACAACCATGAGAACACTCAAATGCTACGGGAAAAGAGTATTATTAAGGTGAACCCATTACGCCTAACTAAGTGGAACCATACACTGGAAACACATTAAAATATGGGAGTAAAATGTGTCATCACGACTTTAAACATATAACCAATATTAACTGCAAAAGAAACGTCTTCATGGTAACTGGGTAGACAAACATCAATGCACAACTATTAATCTATATTATAAAATGTTAGTTAAATACAAGTCTGATACAAACTTAGTCCCCAGACATATGATATAGAGTCCGTGTGGTTGCAAATACTCCGGTACACTGAGAGCTGTGAAGAGACCCCTGCTCATCACCGTAAGTCCTGTATACATGCTGGAACCTAGCCCACACCGGTTCTCCAGGCAATGTTATGGGGTGTAGAATACACCAGGCCACAGTAGATGTCTGGGTAAATTGGCCTGCTTAACTGAATATGTTCCCTTGTGAGGAGCGCCTGTGTACTTGAGTCTCTCCGACGGCTGTATGCAAAGCGGAACACAACCGCAACCATTTTAACTGCCAGTGCGTCCACATAAGCTAAGGGTTGACAGAGCATTCCCCAAGCGGCGTCCCTGTCTGACACTTGATCTCTGGTACTCACTCTTTTAACCAGGAGACTGCTATGCGCAGCCGAGAACCTCACCTCTGCAACCCAGGTCTCTGCAGGATCGCTTTTCTTGTGGTATGTGGGCTTTATCTCAGGAGGTGTCAGTCTCCCCCCTGTCACTCTCCTCTCGCTGATATCATTTAGGTGAAGTGATAGGTAAGTTATTTCAGGGCTTGGGAGCACGTCAGTCTCTTCAGCACTGGCTGCTCTTGCAATTTCCGTTGCGATCCACTGTTGCCCTGGGACTTGGAGATGCCTCACGTTAGTGACCGGGGCACCAGCTGGATATTCAACTGCAGTGGAGGGTTCTGGACGGGCATATTCAGGTGCGTGGCTGCCGTAGTTGGGCCCCGAGTTTGCGGGGCAGTGATCGGTGAGTTTGTAGTAAGCTCTTGAAAACTTGCAGCTTTGTCAGTTCGCTCTGTAAGGGCTCTTGGTCTCGCATGGCTGCGCCCAACTTGTCCAATCAGCTCATGCAGGCCACCACACTTGGCTTCCCAGGTCTGCTTTATCTTCAGATGGTGGTCCTGCAGCAGCTTTGTCATGGCTGCGAGTATCTTTTCAGCGCCGAACGCCATCTTTATCTTGTACGTGCTGAGGAGGAAGGCACTAAAATCACCTTCTATCTATCTTGTATAGTAGCAGCTGTACCAAATAGACATAAGTAGTGTTGATTCAAATTTAAGTATATCTTGCAGTGTCTGTGCACTGTTTACCCGGCCTATATTATTACCGGGGGGGGTTGTTGATGGCCTCTCTGTGACGAGTTTGCCTTAGGCCTCAACGCTCCAGATTGGTATGCGACGGTGGAATACTCATAAAAAAAAAAGTTTACTTTATCTTGATCTGTAGCAATCATGCATAAAGGTAGTATATCAGGATGATTATTTAATTCACTGATAATAGGCAAATTAACAGTGATCCACACGGAGCTCCCAATATTGCTACCACTCTAGGTGCTGCCCAGAGACACGCCCCCATAAAGTTATTTTTATGAATGCTTGAGACCTAATTTTAAATTTTTTTCTATTTTACCTTCATGCAAAATTCTCTTAGAGTCTGGCAATCTGCCCTTTATGTGACCTAAGTTGCATTTATTTTTGTACGTATATCTGTATATTATTGCCGAAAACTCTAAAAATTCAAATTTGTGAATTTAAGTACTAATATTAAACCACTTTAAGTTTTTATTTAAATTATTATAAAGGTCTAATTATGCATCAACCCCTTTTTTTAAATCCCCAATAGAATTAACAAAGCACAATGCACGGTTTACATACACCTAGATTACAAGTTGTGCGTTACGGCTCTTAACGCTGAAAATATGGCATTTTCAGTATTAAAACAGCACCGCAGCCATTACAAGTCTTGTCGGTATAGGTGTACCGCAAGCCTTTTAGCCTGTAACGAGACGTCAGTACCGCACTCTTAAAAATTAAGTTTTTTTAATGTGATTTCCATAGCGCTGGTATTACGAGTTTTGCGTTCTGGATAAAAAAACCCGCATTACAGCCTAAAACGACAAGATCCATAACGCCATCTAAAAGCAGTAGTTATGAGTTTGCCGTCCCGCCCACATCGCCCACCACTATACTAAAAGTTATTAAGCCCTACACCGCCGCCACTATAATAAACCCATTAACCCCTAAACCGCAAGCCCCCACAATGAAATATACTAAAGTAAATTATTAACCCCCCCACATTGCAATAAACTAAATTAAACTAGCTACCTCTAAACCTAACGCCCTCTAACTTTAGATTAAAATGACAATTTCCCTAAATTAAAATTAACTAATTAAAAGAACTAAGTTTAAACTAACAATTAAACTAATATAACTATTAAACTAATATTAAACTAACTCACCCACCCAAAATGAAAAAAAAAACCCTAGCCTACAATAAACTACCAATAGGGCCCTTTGTGGGGCATTGCCCCAAAGATATCAGCTCTTTTACCTGTAAAAAAAATACAAAGACCCCCCCAACAGTAAAACCCTCCACCCAACCAACCCTCCAAAATAAAAAACCTAACTCTAAAGAAAACCTAAGCTACCCATTGCCCTGAAAAGGGCATTTGTATGGGCATTGCCCTTAAAAGGGCATTTAGCCCTTTTACAAGCTCAAACCCTAATCTAAAAAAAAAAACCCCACCCAAAAAACACTTAAAAAAAACTAACACTAACCTCCGACGATCACTTACAGTTTTTGAAGTCCCGCTTGAATGATCTTCATCCAGGCGGCGAAAACTCTTCATCCAGGCTGCGAAGTCCTCATCCAGGCAGCAAGAAGTTTTCATCCAGACGGCCTCTTCTATCTTCATCCAGGCGGCATCTTCTATCTTGATCCCGGTGGCGCGGAGCGAGTTCATCTTGAAGACATCCGACGCGGAGCATCCTCTTCATCGGTCGCCGCTGTACACTGAATCTTCAATGCAAGGTAAGCGATTCAAGATGGCGTCCCTTGCATTCCTATTGGCTGAAAATTTTGTATCAGCCAATAGGAATTAGAGCTGCTAAAATCCTATTGGCTGTTCAAATCAGCCAATAGGATTTAAGCAACTCTCATTCTATTGGATGAGGGGTTAATATAGTTTAATTTAGGTTGTTGCGATGTGGGGGGCTGGTGGTTTAGGGGTTAATAGGTTTATTTAGTGGTAGTGATGTGGGAGGCCAGAGGTTTAGGGGTTAATAGCTTTATTTAATTGCGGCGATATCGAGGAGAGGTGGAATATGGGTTAATATATTTATTATACTCTGAGCGATGTTGAGGTGCAGGGGAATAGGGGTTAATAACTTTAGTATAGTGGCGGCGATATCAGGAGTGGCAGATTAGGGGTTAATAGTTTTATTTAGGTTGCTGCGATATCTGGAACGGCAGATTAGGGGTTAATAACATTAGGTAGGTGTCAGCGATGTCGGGGGCAGCAGATTAGGGGTGTTTAGACGTGGGGTTTAATTTAGGGTGTTAGGTTTAAACATAACTTTCCCCCCCCATAGACATCAATGGGGCTGCGTTACAGAGCTTTTCTTTCTGTGATCGCAGGTTTTTTTCTGACCCGCTCTCACCATTGATGTCTATGGGGAAAGTGTGCACAAGCACATCAAAACAGCGCTTGTTTTTTGTGTGGTATGGAGCTTAAAAGCACCATATCGCGCGCACAAGCCTGGTTTTTTAAAACTTGTATTGGCTGTGCTATAGGGGGGTTAAATAACGCCACTTTTGTTGCATTTGTTAATTTCCCTATAGCGCGCATAACTCATAATCTACCGATGGACAGTACATAATTTACAATGAGCTCCTGCTTATAACGGCTGCAGTGTCAGCCTAAGTCAGTGCTTTCCAAACTGTGTGTCGTGACACATTAGTGTGTCAGCGGCAGTGTGTAGGTGTGTCCCTGCATCAGCACTTTTTTTTTTAATTTAAAATTCTTTTTAAAAAAATTTTTGTTTCCGACTTTCTGCCTGCCTGCTAGGCATATCACGTGGGTGACACGTGATTGATACCTAGTGGGTCACAGATCATCTTAACCTATTGGCGCAGCTTAGAGGGAACTGAAACTATTCTCATTGGCAGCACATGTAGTCTCCTAAATCAGCTTGTGACTGCACGTGTAGGTCAGTGAATGGGACAGCAGTGTGTTTGCAGCGCTGGCAGTAGTCAGTCAGACTCGCAGAGTTCCGAGGGCAGCAGCTTAAACGCTGAGCTGTATTCAGAAGTCAAAGTGGGGTTTTTTTTGCAGCTAGCTCCCAGTAGTGCCTTGCTGCTCTTTATATATGGATAGGAAGTGGAAGCTTAAAAATGCTTGATGATGAAATGCGAGTGTCTTCTCATACATCCCATTAAAATAGTAAAGTAACTATTGGTGTTATTAAACTATTTTTTCATTCTTGCACATACTTACTGTTACTTGTAAATACATTTCGTAATTATATAATTTATGTTTGTGTCCGTATCTCTTAAAACAAGTTAGTTTAACCTCATGTTTGCTAGTACAACTGAATTACTGTGTCGCAAAATTATGAAAGTCTAAAAAGTGTGTCACCAACATGAGAAGTTTGGAAAGCTCTGGCCTAAGCACTAAGCAGACACTGACAGGGTATTTTTATTAGGTCCCTTAAATGTCCTTTAAAGAGGTTACAATCTATAAGTAAAGTTGTGATCTAACAAACCTCACAATCTGCCTCACTAAGACAAAATATTAAACAAAATAATACAGAGTCAAAGAATTATTGCAATATTCATATGTCCAATATTCTCTGTACAGAGAACATATAGTTCTTGAATTTGACATCTTGTTCCTTTAAAAATAAAAATCACACACATATATATATATACATACACACACGCCGGCTCCTATATGTGTGTTTGTGTTTGTAGGTACACACACTCTCCAAAGAGTGTCCCACTTTGGAATTTTGAAATGTTCGGAAGTATGTAATTATATAGCAGAAACTAAATCTGCTAGGTCTGGTTTTAAATGATCATTGGTTTATAATTAGATTCTAACATATTTAAAATAAGTTTTACCATGATAGCATCTTTATTTTTATATTTAATTTTTATTTCAAACTTAAACCTGAAGCTTAAAAATATTAGCCATATTGGTACAATAATGGCTGGGTGGCAACCCTAACCAATCATGGCACTTGAGAATTAAAGGGACATTAAACTGTTGGGTACAACTACAGTAGCACAGTAACTACTTACTATGATATTTTTTTTCCCTCAGGTGCCTGCAGCTGTCTTTAATGCTGTTCTCTAATTTTAACTCATTACAGAATCCTGCAGGTAAAGCTCTGCATGTTATACTGGGCGCCGTCATCTTGTAGTTTGTGTATTGTTGCATCATGTGATGGAAGCAGTGCACTTTCACAGATCTGTGATGTTACTGACTTTTTGACAGCTGTACCTTGCACTTCTGTTCATCTCACATAATAAAGATTGGAAGTGTTAAGTTTTGCAGGTTTTTTTGCACAGTTTAAAAGTTACGAAATAAATATTACCTCCAAGAAGGCGGCGACATGTATGAAGATGCAGAGCTTCACTAATACTTGTAAGGGGTTAAAATAAGAGAATGACTTTGAAATAGGGTGACCACGTGTCCTGGGCACCTTTATTCCAGGACAATGCAGTGTCCCGGAATGGAATATGACTGAGCAGACAGCCGTAGATAGACCAGGGCCGCAGCAGCTGACTTTCCGTAGGCCGCAGCAGGCATGGACATCCCAGGCGCTAGATCAGTATGAGTCTATGTGAGGGAAGTGGGATATGATGACGTATGTGATGTCATATATCCCCGCTCCCCCATGGTTCTGCTGCCGCGGCTCATATTCGGTCAGACACTAGAGGAGGTGCAGTGAGTCAAAGTGACTGAGAGTAGTCAGCTTTAGTTTAGAGTGGACAGTTAAGCTTAGACAGATAGATAGTTTATCATACTGACACAGACAGTCCACTGGCAGTGGCGTGGGCTCAGCCTCTAGTACGTGACTCATTATAGCTTACTTGTTTAATAGTATAAAAGTTATTTTATCATAAACATAATTTCACAAAAAACGAAATGTATGCTTACCTGATAAATTTCTTTCTTTGCGGATATGAAGAGTACACAAGGTCATTCCAATTACTAGTGGGAATATCACTCCTGGCCAGCAGGAGGAGGCAAAGAGCACCACAGCAAAGCTGTTAAGTGTCACTCCCCTACCCATAATCCCAAGTCATTCGACCAAAGGGAAATGGAAAAAGGAATAACACAAAGGTGTAAAGGTGCCTTAGGTTTAGTAAAAAAATAACTGTCTTAATTAAGGGTGGGGTCATGGATTCTCCATATCCGTAAAGAAGGAAATTTATCAGGTAAGCATACATTTTGTTTTCTTTCCTAAGATACGGAGAGTCCACAACGTCATTCCAATTACTAGTGGGAACCAAAACCCAAGCTAGAGGACACAGAATGAATAGGGAGGGAGAACAAGACAGGCAGACCTAAACAGAAGGCACCACCACTTGCAGAACCTTTCTCCCAAAAGAGGCCTCAGCCGAGGCAAAAGTATCAAATTTGGAAAATTTAGAAAAAGTATGCAGAGAGGACCAAGTTGCAGCCTTGCAAATCTGTTCCACCGAAGCTTAATTTTTGAAAAAGCCCAAGAAGAAGAGACAGCCCTAGTGGAATGAGCTGTAATTCTCTCAGGAGGCTGCTGACCGGCAGTCTCATAAGCAAAATGAATTATACTTCTTAACCAGAGGGAAAGAGAAGTAGCAGCAGCCTTCTGACCCTTATGCTTTCCTGAGAAACAAACAAACAGGGCAGAAGATTGGCGAAAATCCTTAGTCACCTGTAGGTAGAATTTTAGAGCATGCACAACATCCAAGTTGTGGAACAGACGTTCCTTATGAGAAGAAGGATTGGGACGGAGAGAAGGAACAACAATTTCTTGATTAATATTTCTATACGAAACCACTTTCAGAAGAAAACTCAATTTAGTACTAAGAACCGCCTTATCTGCATAAAAGATAAGGTAAGACGAATCACACTGCAAAGCAAAGAGTTCTGAAACTCTCAGAGCAGAAGAGATAGCAATAAGAAACAAAACCTTCCAAGATAACAACTTAATATCTATAAAATGCATTTGCTCAAATGGAGCCTGCTGCAAAACTTTAAGAACAAGGTTAAGGCTCCAAGTATTAGCAACAGGTTTAGACACAGGCCTTACAAAAAGATTGAACATCTGACACATCTGCCAGACGCTTATGTAAAAGAATAGATAAAGCAGAAATCTGAACTTTCAGAGAACTAACTGACAACGCTGTCTCCAGACCTTCCTTGAGAAGAGACAAAATCCTAGGAATCCTGACCCTACTCCAAGAGTAGCCTTTGGATTCACACCAATAAAGGAATTTACGCCATACCTTATGGTAAATTTTATGAGTAACAGGCTTGCAAGCCTGTAGCATGGAAAAGAAGTACAAACGTACAAAGAATCTCCAGAAAACAGAAATAGGTGCCGGTTATAAAAACAATATTGTATGCATGAATAGTATAAGCAAACCCTGGGGAGTAAATAACTTATATTGTGGAGGGTATCGTAGCGATAAAAAACACTGTATCTTTATGCTGACAACCAACGGAGTTCGTTACTTACAGGAATGTAGGCATACCCGCTCGACGGGGAACCAAAAGCATTCAGCCGGTCCTGTTCCAGGAAGTAATAGCCAGGTTACTCCTTGACCGGTAAGCCGATTCAGCGTTCAGTGCCTTCTCCCTCCTCGAGACTACACGACCCGGCGTGCCGGCACTCACTGATGACGTAATCCAATGTCAGATATGAACAGAGATCCCAGCTACATTGCCATCCTCCTCATAATACTACACCCAGGGCGCATACAACAACTCACGGCTGCAGGGCACTGTTAGACAGAAGGGCTCCTTACCCTTCTCAATATATATTATATTATATATACCCTTCTCAATATATATTTATTCTTTTACAGGCAAAAGAGCTGAAATTCTTGGGGCATGCCCCGCAAAGGGCCCTGTTCAGGGCTGGTAAGGTAAAAGAGCTTGTAACTTTTTTAATTTAGAATAGGGTAGGGAATTTTTTATTTTGGGGGGCTTTGTTATTTTATTAGGGGGCTTAGAGTAGGTGTAATTAGTTTAAAATTGTTGTAATATTTTTATTATGTTTGTAAATATTTTTTTATTTTCTGTAACTTAGATCTTTTTTATTTTTTGTACTTTAGCTAGTTTATTTAATTGTATTTATTTGTAGGAATTGTGTTTAATTAATTTATTGATAGTGTAGTGTTAGGTTAATTGTAGGTAATTGTAGGTAGTTTATTTAATTATTTTATTGATAGGGTAGTGTTAGGTTTAATTATATCTTAGGTTAGGACTTATTTTACAGGTAATTTTGTTATTATTTTAACTAGGTAACTATTAAATAGTTCTTAACTATTTAATAGCTATTGTACATGGTTAAAATAATTACAAAGTTGCCTGTAAAATAAATATTAATCCTAAAATAGCTATAATATAATTATAATTTATATTGTAGCTATATTAGGATGTATTTTACAGGTAAGTATTTAGCTTTAAATAGGAATCATTTATTTAATAAGAGTTAATTTATTTCGTTAGATAAAAATTATATTTAACTTAGGGGGGTGTTAGTGTTAGGGTTAGACTTAGCTTTAGGGGTTAATACATTTATTAGAATAGCGGTGAGCTCCGGTCGGCAGATTAGGGGTTAATAATTGAAGGTAGGTGTCGGCGATGTTAGGGAGGGCAGATTAGGGGTTAATACTATTTATGATAGGGTTAGTGAGGCGGGTTAGGGGTTCATAACTTTATTATAGTAGCGCTCAGGTCCGCTCGGCAGATTAGGGGTTAATAAGTGTAGGCAGGTGTCGGCGACGTTGAGGGGGGCAGATTAGGGGTTAATAAATATAATATAGGGGTCGGCGATGTTAGGGGTAGCAGATTAGGGGTACATAGGGATAACGTAGGTGGCGGCGATTTGCGGTCGGAAGATTAGGGGTTAATTATTTTAAGTAGCTTGCGGCGACGTTGTGGGGGGCAAGTTAGGGGTTAAGAAATATAATATAGGGGTCGGCGGGGTTAGGGGCAGCAGATTAGGGGTACATAAGTATAACGTAGGTGGCGGTCGGCAGATTAGGGGTTAAAAATTTAAATAGAGTGGCGGCGATGTGGGGGGGACCTCGGTTTAGGGGTACATAGGTAGTTTATGGGTGTTAGTGTACTTTAGGGTACAGTAGTTAAGAGCTTTATAAACCGGCGTTAGCCAGAAAGCTCTTAACTCCTGCTATTTTCAGGCGGCTGGAATTTTGTCGTTAGAGCTCTAACGCTCACTTCAGAAACGACTCTAAATACCAGCGTTAGAAAGATCCCATTGAAAAGATAGGCTACGCAAATGGCGTAGGGGGATCTGCGGTATGGAAAAGTCGCGGCTGAAAAGTGAGCGTTAGACCCTTTAATCACTGACTCCAAATACCAGCGGGCGCCCAAAACCAGCGTTAGGAGCCTCTAACGCTGGTTTTGACGGCTACCGCCGAACTCCAAATCTAGGCCAAAGTGAATTAGGATTTAGCTTAAACCAAATTTATATATATACATTAAACAAACAAGTCAATGGATTATAGTTCTTAAAATAGACAAACATCAGAGCACAGAATTACTGATTACTCAAATATATATAGCAATAAATTACATAGATAATATCAAACAAAGGTGCAGCTCAACTTTGCTGCTTTACATATTTCCTCTTACTAATGATTTTGACTACTAGCAAAATATATCACACTCATCGAGTAACTATATTCTTATAGCTCTTGAATCAATAAATTTATTTATTTATTTTATTTAGTTTATTTTATTTTTGTCTTCCATCCATGACATAGACTTGGTCCCTTGTAAGAGAATTGATTTACAAACGATCAGCAATCACACTATCAACAGTTGGGAGCTAGCGCAAAAACACCTATTCCCAAAAGTTGATAATGTCATTTTCCGAATTAAACCCATAAGGAGTTAAAGTGCACATCTTATTAATCCAATAGACTTCTTGTCTGGCAAGAATTGACCATTTATCTCCCCCCCTCGGGGGTCTACTTATGGATTCTATTGCATTCCATTCAAAGGTGCGCACATCACCCCCATGTACAAAAATGAAGTGTCTGGCCAATTCTGAGCATTCAATTTTATTTTTAATGTATCCCAAATGTTCTCGTATCCTAGTACGGATGTCACGGCTAGTCATGCCAATATACTGTAATTTATGGCATGTACATCCTATCAAATAAACCACAAAGGTGGTTGAACAATTGACACATCCCTTGGTATTAAAGTTATCATTGGTAACATAGGAGGTAAAGCTAGGTCCTACTTTAATGACATCACAGGCTTTACAATTCTTCCCACATCTGTAGGTTCCATTATGCCTTAGCCAAGAACTCTGATTTTGGGGGGCCCGAAGTTCACTGGGGGAAACCATATTTCCCAAGGATAAATTCCTCCTATACACAAACCTGCAACCATCACTAACAACATCTTTCAAAAGATCATCTCCATATAAGATGGGAAGATACTTTTTAATGATGTTGCAGATCTGATAGTATTGCATGGAATATTTAGTAATAAACAAAGGTTTATTATCATTCTGATTCTCAGACTGTCTGTTAGAACCTCTGTATTTTAAGAGACTGGCTCTATCGATTTTGATAGTATCCTCCATGGCATCATTGATGACTTGGGCCGAATATCCTCTATTCTCAAGTCTTTTACTTAATGCCTGGGACTCGGAATAAAAAGTAGCATCATTTGAACTAATTCTCCTAGTTCTTAGGAACTGGCCCTTAGCGATCCCCCTAAACACATGTCTTGGATGTGAGCTTGAGGAATGCAATATAGAATTGCCTGCAATGGGTTTGCGATAGATATTTGTTTCTATCCTCTTAGTGCACATGTTGAAACTCAGTTCCACATCCAAGAAGTGTATGGTGTCAGGCCGCCACTCATAGGTAAATTGGATATCAGGAATACAAGAATTAAGATATCCTACAAAATCTCTGGCTTCCAGTTCAGAAAATGTGCCAATGAATATCAGATCATCAATAAATCTCTTGTAGTACAATATCCTCGCTGAGTGGGGGTTCACATGTCCTAGCAAATACTTATATTCCATCCAGCCCATAAATAAGTTCGCATATGAGGGGGCGAATTTCGCCCCCATGGCTGTGCCTTTTAGCTGGACATAGTGGACCCCCTCAAAGCGAAAATAATTGTGCTCAAGAAGAAATTTAGTAGCCAGGACAATAAACTCTTTGGTTTCGTTAGAATATTCGGTTAACAAATCTAGAAAAAACTTTAAAGCCTCTAAACCCAATGAATGTGGTATTGACGTATACAGCGCTATGACATCAACTGTCAGCCATGTCATACCTTCCACCACCTGCACAGTATCCACAAGGTTGAGTATGTGGGTAGTATCTCTTAAAAAACTGGGAAGTGACATAACCAGCGGCTGCAGGATACAGTCTATCCACTCTGATAGATGTTCAAACAATGACCCAATTCCAGCAACAATTGGTCGTCCCTTAACTTGCTCCAAACTCTTGTGGATCTTGGGCAGGTGGTGGAATATAGATACCACAGGATCAGGGACAAACAAAAACTCAAAGGTACTTTGATCAATAATGCCCAGATACAGAGCATCATCAAGAATGGATTTCAATCTATTCTGATACAATCTAGTAGGATTACTTCTGAGTGCTTTATATGAGGCGACATCACTCAACTGACGTATGGCTTCATTCACATACATGTCCCTGTCCATTACCACAATATTGCCGCCCTTATCGGCCTGTTTGACCACTATTGACAAGTTATTTTGTAGAGATACAATCGCCTCTCTTTCTTGTCTACTTAGATTTGAGTGATCCACAGTTGTGGTTTTGTCTAGGGCATGTAATTCTTCAATTACTCGTTTGTGAAAGCTCTCCAAAGCTCTCCCCCTAGATTGCACAGGATAGAATTTAGACTTATTTTTAAACCTGGGGGTTTGTGTGTGTGCCATATCTGGATCAGTGAATTGTTCTTTTTCCAGAGATTGTAGAGTTGTCAAATCACACATCTCTTTAAAATTCAAAAGTGAAAGTTTAGTGTCAACCTGTTCAAAGTTTTGGGTATCCTCTCTAGGTGCTCCCTCATTTGTAAAGTGTCTACGCAAAGTTAGATTGCGCACAAATTTGTTTAAGTCTAGGATAGTTTGGAAAATATCAAATTTTTTGGTTGGACAAAACCCTAGACCAAAATTTAACACTCTAATTTCAGTTGCACTTAGATTGTAATGAGAGATATTAATAACCAAGTCATTTTTTATTTCTTGGTTGCTCCTCTGAGGGTGTATCTGTTTGCCCCTCTTATCTTGTTGGCTACTCCTGTCCCCCCTCCTCCCTTTGTTTTTAGAGCTGACCGAAAAACCTGGTTATTAGATTTCGTTACATTAATTGTGTCATTTCCTACAGATACTGATGAGCCACTTGCTACATTATTCGCTATACTAGTATTCTTAGGAATCGCTCCTGGGTATACAGTTTGATCATTGCCAATATGTGAGCCCTTACTTTGGTCATTGCTACACGCAGATTTAGCTTGGTTATACTGAGTTAGTGGTACATGTGAGGATGCATTATTAGCTGTTACATTCTGACCTGCATTAGTTTGAATACTATCTTCATTCCTAGTAATTGATACACTTTCATTTTCAGAGTTAGAACCCTCATCGTAGGAGGTAGAGAAGTTAGAGAGTGAATCATCATCTGTGCTTTCATGATCATTTTTGAAGGTCACCCTTCTACCTCTATTCTTCCTTCTCCTCCTCCTACGATTACTCTCAGTAGTATTAGATATCATATTTTTACCATCCCCATCCTCATTATCATGAATAAACCAAGATGGCCTGCGTCTGTGTAATTTCTGCCATATAAAGACTTGACCAGTAGAGTAGTCTTTCTGATCTCTAAGAAATTTTACATGTTTGATTTGTATGATATCTTTCTTAAGGGTTTCTATAGCATCTTGTAACATTTTATCAAATTCACCATAACCTTCATTTAACTGGTGCTTATTAAGTTCAACCTGTAAGGAAATAATATCATTTCTAATAGCATGCAGTTGTTCAGTTTTGTATTTTATAAGCATTAACATGAGGCGTATGGAGCATTCAGACAGGATGCTATTCCACTCTTTTATAAATTCAGAGTCAGATACTTCGAATGTGGGGAACTTTTTTACCCTTAGTCCACGAGGGATCATGTTTTGAGACACATATTTATTCATTATCCAAGTGTCTAATTTAAGCCTTAGTTCTTTAGTACGTAATTGCTCCATATTAAAAAATAAATCACTCAGTTTGGTATTTGCAATGTCCAATGTAAAAAAATCCTCTAGTTCCAGACCAGCTAAATCCAAATCATTTACTTCTGCAAGCGAAAAATAGTTCATTTGTTCCCTTGGTACCTCCATAGCTATTAAAATATACTGGTATAATTCAGTTAGAGTTCAATTGATCAGCCTAAGCACAATTCAAAGTCCGTACTGGAGTAAGGAGAAAAGTTCCATAGAAAAGAAGTACAAACGTACAAAGAATCTCCAGAAAACAGAAATAGGTGCCGGTTATAAAAACAATATTGTATGCATGAATAGTATAAGCAAACCCTGGGGAGTAAATAACTTATATTGTGGAGGGTATCGTAGCGATAAAAAACACTGTATCTTTATGCTGACAACCAACGGAGTTCGTTACTTACAGGAATGTAGGCATACCCGCTCGACGGGGAACCAAAAGCATTCAGCCGGTCCTGTTCCAGGAAGTAATAGCCAGGTTACTCCTTGACCGGTAAGCCGATTCAGCGTTCAGTGCCTTCTCCCTCCTCGAGACTACACGACCCGGCGTGCCGGCACTCACTGATGACGTAATCCAATGTCAGATATGAACAGCGATCCCAGCTACATTGCCATCCTCCTCATGATACTACACCCAGGGCGCATACAACAACTCACGGCTGCAGGGCACTGTTAGACAGAAGGGCTCCTTACCCTTCTCAATATATAGAAAAAATAAGTCCAGAAAGCTCCCATTAGAAAGTATATAAAAGTCCAAACTTTATTTAAATCCAAAAGGTAAAAGCAAATAGAGGTAACATCAAGTATAGGTGGAGAGACAAATACGTCTTACATGTTTCGTCTAAAAGCAGCCGTAATCATAGACATAAATTCGTACAGGTGTCACCCTTATTTACAGAGGTAAAATGTTCCTTATTGGTTAAAACATAACACACCCTTCCCCTTCCCTCCCTTGCAAGAAAACAAATTAACCATTTAAGCAATGCAAACATATTTCCATCATATAAATACAAAGTGAATTAGGATTTAGCTTAAACCAAATTTATATATATACATTAAACAAACAAGTCAATGGATTATAGTTCTTAAAATAGACAAACATCAGAGCACAGAATTACTGATTACTCAAATATATATAGCAATAAATTACATAGATAATATCAAACAAAGGTGCAGCTCAACTTTGCTGCTTTACATATTTCCTCTTACTAATGATTTTGACTACTAGCAAAATATATCACACTCATTGAGTAACTATATTCTTATAGCTCTTAAATCAATAAATTTATTTATTTATTTTATTTAGTTTATTTTATTTTTGTCTTCCATCCATGACATAGACTTGGTCCCTTGTAAGAGAATTGATTTACAAACGATCAGCAATCACACTATCAACAGTTGGGAGCTAGCGCAAAAACACCTATTCCCAAAAGTTGATAATGTCATTTTCCGAATTAAACCCATAAGGAGTTAAAGTGCACATCTTATTAATCCAATAGACTTCTTGTCTGGCAAGAATTGACCATTTATCTCCCCCCCTTGGGGGTCTACTTATGGATTCTATTGCATTCCATTCAAAGGTGCGCACATCACCCCCATGTACAAAAATGAAGTGTCTGGCCAATTCTGAGCATTCAATTTTATTTTTAATGTATCCCAAATGTTCTCGTATCCTAGTACGGACGCCACGGCTAGTCATGCCAATATACTGTAATTTATGGCATGTACATCCTATCAAATAAACCACAAAGGTGGTTGAACAATTGACACATCCCTTGGTATTAAAGTTATCATTGGTAACATAGGAGGTAAAGCTAGGTCCTACTTTAATGACATCACAGGCTTTACAATTCTTCCCACATCTGTAGGTTCCATTATGCCTTAGCCAAGAACTCTGATTTTGGGGGGCCCGAAGTTCACTGGGGGAAACCATATTTCCCAAGGATAAATTCCTCCTATACACAAACCTGCAACCATCACTAACAACATCTTTCAAAAGATCATCTCCATATAAGATGGGAAGATACTTTTTAATGATGTTGCAGATCTGATAGTATTGCATGGAATATTTAGTAATAAACAAAGGTTTATTATCATTCTGATTCTCAGACTGTCTGTTAGAACCTCTGTATTTTAAGAGACTGGCTCTATCGATTTTGATAGTATCCTCCATGGCATCATTGATGACTTGGGCCGAATATCCTCTATTCTCAAGTCTTTTACTTAATGCCTGGGACTCGGAATAAAAAGTAGCATCATTTGAACTAATTCTCCTAGTTCTTAGGAACTGGCCCTTAGCGATCCCCCTAAACGCCTGTAGCATGGTCTCAATGACCGATTCAGAAAACCCACGCTTAGGCAGAACTAAGCGTTCAATCTCCAAGCAGTCAGCTTTACGAGATTTGGATGGAGGAATGGACCCTGAGTTAGAAGGTCTTTCCTCAGAGGCAACCCCCAAGGTGGCAGAGATGACATCTTTACTAGGTCTGCATACCAGATCCTGTGAGGCCATGCAGGAGCTATTAGAATTACTGACGCTCTCTCCTGTTTGATACGAGCAATGACTCGTGGAAGGAGCGCAAACGGAGGAAACAGGTATAATAAACCGAAAACCCAAGGAACCGCCAGAGCATCTATCAGAGCGGCCTGCGGATCTCTTGACCTTTAACTGTACCTTGGAAGCTTGGCATTCTGCAGAGACACCATCAGATCCAACTCCGGCACCCCCCACTTGAGGGTTAACCTGGAGAACACCTCCAGATTGAGAGCCCACTCCCCCAGATGAAATGTCTGTCTGCTCAGGAAATCCGCTTCCCAGTTGTCCACTCCTGGAATGTGGATAGCAGATAGACAACAATTGTGAGCTTCCGCCCACTAAATAATCCGACCCACCCCCTTCATGGCTAAGGAACTCTGAGTTCTTCCCTGGTGGTGGATGTAAGCCTCTGAGGTGATGTTGTCTGACTGGAACCTGATAACCTGGGCTAAGGACAATTGAGGCCAAGCCATCAGAGCAATGTAAATCACTCTCAACTCCAAGATGTTTATTGGAAGAGCAGACAACTCTCAAGTCCAGAGTCCCTGAGCCTTTAACGAGTCCCAGACTGCTCCCTGTGTCCATGGTCATTATCACCCAGTAAGGTCTCCGGAAGCATGTGCCCTGAGACAAATGCTCCTGAGCAAGCCACCATGGGAGAGAGTCTCTTGTCGACTGGTCTAGATCTATCCTCTGAGACAGATCCGAATGGTCTCAGTTGTCTGAGCATCTATAACTTCAGAGCTCTGAAATGGAAATGAGCAAAGGGAATGATGTCCATGGAAGCGACCATCAGGCCAATTACCTCCATACGTTGAGCTACTGATGGCCGAACAGTAGACTGAAGAGAGAGGCAAGAGGAAAGAATCTTGTATTTTCTGACCTCTGTCAAAAAAAATTTCATAGATAGGGAATCTATTATGGTTCCTAAGAAAACCAACATTTTAGCTGGAACAAGGGAACGCTTCTCCAGATTCACTTTTCATCCGTGGAAACGTAGAAAAGACAACAAGATCTGTATGAGAGTTTGCTTGTTGAAAAGATGGCATCTGAACCGATATGTCATACAGATAGGGCACCACTGCAATTCCTAAGACATGATCACTGCCAAGAGAGCCCCCAGAACCTTTTTGGAAATTCTGGGAGCTGTGGCAAGGCCAAACAGAAAAGCCACAAACTGAAAGTGTTTGTTTAGAAAGGCAAATCTCAGGAACTTATGATGATCCCTGTGGATGGGAAAATGAAGATACGCATCCTTCAGGTCTATGGTCGACATGAACTGACCCTCTTGAACCAAAGGAAGAATAGAATGAATGGTTTCCATTTTGAAGGACGGTACCCTGAGAAAATTGTTGAGACACTTTAGGTCTAAAATGTGTCAAAAAGTTCCTTCTTTTTTAGGAACCACGAACAGATTTGAATAGAATCCTAGACCCTGTTCCCTTACTGGAACTGGAACAATCACTCCCAGGGAGGAAAGGTCGTGAACGCAGTTCAAGAATGCCTCTCTTTTTACCTGGTCTACAGATTATCTTGATAGGTGGAATCTGCCCCTGGGAGGGAAAGTTTTAAATTCTATTTTGTAACACTAGGATCCCAAGGATCTGGGACATCTCGTATCCATGTTTGACAAAACAGGGAAAGTCTTCCCCCCACTTGATCCGATCCCAGATTGGGGGCAGACTCTTCATGCTGACTTAGACTCAGCTGAGGGTTTCTTTGATTGCTTCCCTGTATTCCAAGGTTGATTGGGCTTCCAAGAGGACTTGGACTGTTCCTGCTTAGAAGAGGGAGAGGAAGACTTTTGACCTTTGAAGTTACGAAAGGAACTAAAATTACTTTGATGTCCTTTAGGTCTGTTCTTCCTGTCTTGTGGTAGAAAAGACCCTTTTCCATCCATAGTATCAAACCAAAACCCGTAAAACTCATAATACCAAACAAGGTCTTACCCTTGTAAGGAAGCATCAGAAGCTTGGACTTGGAGGTAACATCAGCTGACCAAGATTTTAGCCACAAAGCCCTATGGGCTAAGACAGTGAAGCCAGACATCTTGGCTCACAGTCTAATAACGTGCATGTTAGTACCAGATATAAAGGAATTGGCTAGTTTGTGAGCCTTAAACCTATCTTGGATTTCCTCCAACGGAGTCTCTACTAAAATTGATTCAGACAAGGTGGTGCACCAATAAGATGCCACACTTGCTACTGTGGCAATACAAACTGCAGGTTGCAATTGAAGACCTTGATGAACATACATCTTTTTCAAATAAGTCTCCAGCTTTTTGTCCATGGGATCCTTAAAGGAGCAGCTTTCCTCTATAGGGATTGTAGTTCTCTTAGCCAAAGTAGAAATAGCCCGTTCTAGTCAGCAACAGGAAACATATTTTTAAAGATGGGAGACAGGGAGAAAGGTATCCCTGGCTTCTCCCATTCCTGTGAAATAATCTCCGCCTCACGGTCTTGAACAGGAAACACTTCCACAGAGGAAGAAACATCATAGTATTTATTAAGTTTACTAGACTTATTAGGGTTGACAACGACAGAAGTATCGGAGTCATCCAAAGTAGCCAATACAACCTTTAACAGTACACAAAGGTGTTCAAGCTTAAATCTGAAGTTTAATTCTTCAATATCAGATGAAGGAATTATACTGTCCGAATTTGAGATTTTACCCTCAGAGGCTACTAACATATCCTCCTCATCAGACGTATGAGGGAGGGCAACCTGCATAGCAGCAGATGGGACAGATACCTTACTATCTGAAAAATTTCTAATTTTCCTCTTGCGTTTCCCCAACATAGGAAAAGCAGATAATGCCGCAGATACTGCAGAAGATAACTGTGCAGCAAAATCTGCAGGCAAATAAACTCCTCCAGGAGGCTGAGAGGAACTGCAGGACACTGTATGTGACGCCATAGAGGTTTGGGGCGTTTGAGGAGAAAGCTGGGGCATTGCCTGAACAGCCTCATCCTGAGAGACATTGGGCTCAGAGGACAACAATTTATCTTTAAATTGAAGTTTTCTAGCTAAGCATACAGCACAGAATTGCATAGGCAAAACAATTTGTGCCTAAAGGCATAGCAAGCATTTGTCAAAAGACACAGTCTTGGTCCATGTCTATAATACTAAATAAAAAATTCCCCAAATTGTAGAAATAGTTTAAATACACTGTCACTTTAAGAATATTTAATACCACAGCCGTTTAACGTTATGCAAAAATTTGGTTTATTATTTAAAATAATAAACCAATCAGGCCCCCTACACCTCAGACAGGCTGAGGTGCCTTACCATAATACTTATACACAATTTGGCTGCCAGAAGTCTCTAAAACTATCATATAGTAAATCGACACTGAAGAGACTGAAATTCAATGATGCCGCTCTGTGAATATCCAACAGCAGAGAGAAGTCACATGACCGGCAGCGAGAGAAACCTTTGCAGCAAGTAAAAGGCGCCCATTTCCCTACAACACCGGAGCTTAATTTACACAAACAATCAAGCAGTCTGTCAGTTAGCCTGTTATAGCTAAGCAAGCAAAGAAAACCAACTGCCAAATTTTAAGTTTATACCTACAAACTTATAAAGTATTTCAACAAAATTAGCCCAAAGAGGAAAAACATCCCAATAAAGGGAATATTAACCCCTAGGGGCATATGTATCAATGTGCGAGCGTACATGACACGAAGAACCCTATCATGTCCGCTGCACATCGCTACATATCGATATATGCCGATAACTGCTGGTGCAATGCTGCCCCCTGCAGATTCGCGGCCGCTAGTAAGGGGTGTCAATCAACCCGATCATATTTCTGAGTTATGGAGCAGTTGGAAACAAAGGGCCTCAAGCTCCATACTGAGCTTGATAAATATGCCCCCTAGTCTCAACATACATAATGTGCCTGCCCACTGCCAAAGAAAATCTTGTATAAAGGATTTTAAAAATGTCACCATCTTCTGCATATGACATATTCTTCTGAAGTGTAAGTATCCAAGACCTAGAAGACAAAAGGACTTACCTGCAGTCTAGCTGTCCGGCAGGAAGACAGCTCACAAAGCGTGAAATGAAACATACTCCTTACAGATAGTCTTTATCCAGGCGGTAACATCTTCATTCATTGTGGGGGCATCTTCTTTCTTCATCCCGTTGGCGGGGACCGGAGCTGGCCAGGACCGGCAATGACATCCAGTGCGCAGCATCCTCTTCATACGATCACTGCCGTACACTGAAGCTTGAATGCAAGTTTATTTGTAGCGATGTGGGGGGCGGCGGTTTAGGTGTTAATCATTTTATTTAGTGTCAGCGATGTGGGGGCGGTAGTTTAGGGGTTAATAATTTTATTTAGTTTGGCGATGTGGGGGGCGGTGGTTTAGGGGATAATCATTTTATTTAGTGTCGGCAATGTCGGGGGGCGGCGGTTTAGAGGTTAATAGCTTTATTTAGTGTCGGAGATTTCGGGGACGGCGGATTAGGGGTGTCTAGACTAGGGGTTTATGTTATGTTTCTTTTCCTTATAGGCATCAATGGGCTTGCGTTATAGGGATCACCATTCTGTGATCGCAGGTGTTAGTTTTTTTCTAAAATTTTCTCCCCATTGATGTCTATGGGAGAATCGTGCACGAGCAGGTAAACTCAGCCCTTCGCTTTTGTCCGGTATGGAGCGTAACGCACCATAACGCACAGCACAAGGAGGTTTTTTGGAAACTTGTAATGGCAGCACTATGGAAAGTGTGATAATGCTAATATTTTTGCGTTATTTACGCACCTGGTTTAGCGCAAAACTTGTAATCTCTGTGTATGTTAAGTATCCATAAAAAGCTTTAATAATGTCTGTATTGTATCCAAAAGGAGCACATCTCAGACATTATAACCTATATATAACTGTTAAGTCAAGAGAAGGAAGGACAATTGCTTAGTGATTAAGTTTTACAAGCAGAGTCATATTTAAAGGGACAGTCTACACCTTGGTCATCTTAAAGTCTTACCTTAGATAAAGCTGCAAATAGCCTCCTGCACCTTTTCTAAATCAAATGGTAAAAAAGTTATTTTAAAATGAATATTGTTTCTGGCCAAGCTCAGCCCACTGATGACATCATGATCTGGGCGAAAAACGCGACCACTCGCAACGACGTGTGCCCTCACGTGTGTGCCCGTTTGGGTTGCTCACTCACTGACATGAACTTTGTGAGATTTCATTAATTCTAGGTGTTTCTCGTACATGGGCACCAATCAGCTAAGTTGTGGGCGGAGCGTTCGTCCAGCACATAAAAAATATGTTATTATTATTATTCTGTTTACAATTACTTTTATATTAAATTGTAATTATATATTATGATTTAACTGTCAGATGTGAAAAAAGACAATTTTATTTAGGGATTTCCATATCTTGAGAACTTTTGGCGTTAGGAGCAAGAAATTTGGCATGTAAACTAACTTTATAATGAAGATTTTAAATTATAATTTTTACTTTTCTAACATCTTCGGTTTTTCAGATATAGCTATCCTCATAAATCACCCCCCCCCCCTTTAACCCCCTTTAACCCCTTAGTGACCAGACCAATTTTAAATTTTTTTATTTTTACATATCTGCAGTGTTTGTGTTTAGCTGTAATTTTCCGCTTACTCATTTACTGTACCCACACATATTATATACCGTTTTTCTCGCCATTACCATAATTTACATTGTAACACTGATATCTGTCAGGAATCCCTAAGTAACTCTTCGCATGTATATATTTTTTTTTAGTAGACAACCCAAAGTATTGATCTAGGCCCACTTTGGTATATTTCATGCCACCATTTCCCTGCCAAATGTGATCAATTAAAAAAAAATGTTAACTTTTTAACAATTTTAGGTTTCTCACTGAAATTCTTTACAAACAGTTAGTGCAATCATGGCACAAATGGTTGTAAATGCTTCTCTTGGATCCCCTTTGTTCAGAAATAGCAGACTTATATGGCTTTGGCATTGCCTTTTGGTAATTAGAAGGCCGCTAAATGCCAATGCGCACCACACTTGTATTATGCCCAGCAGTTATGGGGTTAATTAGGTAGCTTGTAGGGTTAATTTTAGCTTTACTGTAGAGATCAACCTCCCACCTGACACAACTCACCCGTGATCCCTCGCTGACCCCCCTCAAACAGCTCTCTTTCCTCCCCACCTCACAATTGTCACCGTTATCTTAAGCTCTCTAACTCTCCCCCTTTTACCTATTTTATGGCAGTACTCAGTTTGCTCAAAAATAATGGTGCATGCACCCCCTGTCCCCCTGCGAGCTCCCGCTCACTTGCGCACACTGCAGGGACAGGATCCAGAAGTCCCTCCAATGATGGGCCGCCCACCCGCCTCCCTGCAATGGCTCCCACCCACCAACGATCGGCACCATCGTTGTCTGATGCAGATAGGGCCACAGAGGCTAAAAATGGGTATTGCAGGATGCCTCAATATCGAGGCATCACTGCAATACCCTGAAAACGCCTGGAAGCAATCACAATCGCTTCCAGCGGTTGAAACCCCAGAGGACATGCCAGGCACGTCCTTGGTCATTAACTGACACTTTTTTTAGGACGTGCCTAGCACGTCCTTGGTCATTAGGGGGTTAAGTGGATTTTCGGGAAATGATAAAACATGTTTCTTTATTTTTAAAAAAGAATCTAAATACCAATGTTAACGTCTGTAACATCTTTGGTTTTTGAGATATAGTTATCCTCATAAATAAGCCCCCTTTTGACCCCCCTTAAGTGGATTTTTGAGAAATGGTAAAAACATAATTTATGTAAGAACTTACCTGATAAATTAATTTCTTTCATATTAGCAAGAGTCCATGAGCTAGTGACGTATGGGATATACATTCCTACCAGGAGGGGCAAAGTTTCCCAAACCTCAAAATGCCTATAAATACACCCCTCACGACACCCACAAATCAGTTTAACGATTAGCCTAGAAGTGGGGTGGTAAAAAAAGTGCGAAAGCATATTAAATAAGGAATTGGAATAGTTGTGCTTTATACAAAAAAATCATAACCACCACAAAAAGGGTGGGCCTCATGGACTCTTGCTAATATGAAAGAAATGAATTTATCAGGTAAGTTCTTACATAAATTATGTTTTCTTTCATGTAATTAGCAAGAGTCCATGAGCTAGTGACGTATGGGATAATGACTACCCAAGATGTGGATCTTTCCACGCAAGAGTCACTAGAGAGGGAGGGATAAAATAAAGACAGCCAATTCCTGCTGAAAATAATCCACACCCAAAATAAAGTTTAATGAAAACATAAGCAGAAGATTCAAACTGAAACCGCTGCCTGAAGTACTTTTCTACCAAAAACTGCTTCAGAAGAAGAAAACACATCAAAATGGTAGAATTTAGTAAAAGTATGCAAAGAGGACCAAGTTGCTGCTTTGCAAATCTGATCAACCGAAGCCTCATTCCTAAACGCCCAGGAAGTTGAAACTGACCTAGTAGAATGAGCTGTAATCCTTTGAGGCGGAGTTTTACCCGACTCGACATAAGCATGATGAATTAAGGATTTCAACCAAGATGCCAAAGAAATGGCAGAAGCTTTCTGACCTTTTCTAGAACCGGAAAAGATGACAAATAGACTAGAAGTCTTTCGGAAAGATTTGGTAGCTTCAACATAATATTTCAAAGCTCTAACAACATCCAAAGAATGCAACGATTTCTCCTTAGAATTCTTAGGATTAGGACATAATGAAGGAACCACAATTTCTCTACTAATGTTGTTGGAATTCACAACCTTAGGTAAAAATTCAAAAGAAGTTCGCAACACCGCCTTATCCTGATGAAAAATCAGAAAAGGAGACTCACAAGAAAGAGCAGATAATTCAGAGACTCTTCTGGCAGAAGAGATGGCCAAAAGGAACAAAACTTTCCAAGAAAGTAATTTAATGTCCAATGAATGCATGGGTTCAAAAGGAGGAGCTTGAAGAGCCCCCAGAACCAAATTCAAACTCCAAGGAGGAGAAATAGACTTAATGACAGGTTTTATACGAACCAAAGCTTGTACAAAACAATGAATATCAGGAAGATTAGCAATCTTTCTGTGAAAAAGAACAGAAAGAGCAGAGATTTGTCCTTTCAAGGAACTTGCGGACAAACCTTTATCTAAACCATCCTGAAGAAACTGTAAAATTCTCGGAATTCTAAAAGAATGCCAGGAAAAATGATGAGAAAGACACCAAGAAATATAAGTCTTCCAGACTCTATAATATATCTCTCTAGATACAGATTTACGAGCCTGTAACATAGTATTAATCACAGAGTCAGAGACCAAGAATCAAGCGTTCAATCTCCATACCTTTAAATTTAAGGATTTGAGATCCTGATGGAAGAAAGGACCTTGCGACAGAAGGTCTGGTCTTAACGGAAGAGTCCACGGCTGGCAAGAGGCCATCCGGACAAGATCCGCATACCAAAACCAGTGAGGCCATGCTGGAGCTACCAGCAGAACAAACGAGCATTCCTTCAGAATCTTGGAGATTACTCTTGGAAGAAGAACTAGAGGCAGAAAGATATAGGCAGGATGATACTTCCAAGGAAGTGATAATGCATCCACTGCCTCCGCCTGAGGATCCCGGGATCTGGACAGATACCTGGGAAGTTTCTTGTTTAGATGAGAAGCCATCAGATCAATTTCTGGGAGTTCCCACATTTGAACAATCTGAAGAAATACCTCTGGGTGAAGAGACCATTCGCCCGGATGCAACGTTTGGCGACTGAGATAATCCGCTTCCTAATTGTCTATACCTGGGATATGAACCGCAGAGATTAGACAGGAGCTGGATTCCGCCCAAACCAGAATTCGAGATACTTCTTTCATAGCCAGAGGACTGTGAGTCCCTCCTTGATGATTGATGTATGCCACAGTTGTGACATTGTCTGTCTGAAAACAAATGAACGACTCTCTCTTCAGAAGAGGCCAAGACTGAAGAGCTCTGAAAATTGCACGGAGTTCCAAAATATTGATCGGTAATCTCACCTCCTGAGATTCCCAAACCCCTTGTGCCGTCAGAGACCCCCACACAGCTCCCCAACCTGTAAGACTTGCATCTGTTGAGATTATAGTCCAGGTCGGAAGAACAAAAGAAGCCCCCTGAATTAAACGATGGTGATCTGTCCACCACGTCAGAGAATGTCGTACAAACGGTTTTAAAGATATTAATTGAGATATCTTTGTGTAATCCCTGCACCATTGGTTCAGCATACAGAGCTGAAGAGGTCGCATGTGAAAACGAGCAAAGGGGATCGCGTCCGATGCAGCAGTCATAAGACCTAGAATTTCCATGCATAAGGCTACCGAAGGGAATGATTGTGACTGAAGGTTTCGACAAGCTGAAATCAATTTTAGACGTCTCTTGTCTGTCAAAGACAGAGTCATGGACACTGAATCTATCTGGAAACCCAAAAAGGTTACCCGTGTCTGAGGAATCAATGAACTTTTTAGTGAATTGATCCTCCAACCATGATCTTGAAGAAACAACACAAGTCGATTCGTATGAGATTCTGCTAAATGTGAAGACTGAGCAAGTACCAAGATATCGTCCAAATAAGGAAATACCACAATACCCTGTTCTCTGATTACAGACAGAAGGGCACCGAGAACCTTTGTAAAAATTCTTGGAGCTGTAGCTAGGCCAAACGGCAGAGCCACAAACTGGTAATGCTTGTCCAGGAAAGAGAATCTCAGGAACTGATAGTGAGCTGGATTAATCGGAATATGCAGATATGCATCCTGTAAATCTATTGTAGACATATAATGCCCTTGCTGAACAAAAGGCAAGATAGTCCTTACAGTTACCATTTTGAATGTTGGTATCCTTACATAACAATTCAATATTTTTAGACCCAGAACTGGTTTGAAGGAATTCTCCTTCTTTGGTACAATGAAGAGATTCGAATAAAACCCCAGCCCCTGTTCCAGAACTGGAACTGGCATAATTACTCCAGCCAACTCTAGATCTGAAACACATTTCAGAAATGCTTGAGCTTTCACTGGGTTTACTGGGACACAGGAAAGAAAAAATCTCTTTGCAGGAGGTCTTATCTTGAAACCAATTCTGTACCCTTCTGAAACAATGTTCTGAATCCAAAGATTGTGAACAGAATTGATCCAAATTTCTTTGAAAACACGTAATCTGCCCCCTACCAGCTGAGCTGGAATGAGGGCCGCACCTTCATGTGGACTTAGAAGCTGGCTTTGCTTTTCTAGAAGGCTTGGATTTATTCCAGACTGGAGATGGTTTCCAAACTGAAACTGCTCCTGAGGATGAAGGATCAGGCTTTTGTTCTTTGTTGAAACGAAAGGAACGCAAATGATTATTAGCCCTGTTTTTACCTTTAGATTTTTTATCCTGTGGTAAAAAAGTTCCTTTCCCACCAGTAACAGTTGAGATAATAGAATCCAACTGAGAACCAAATAATTTATTACCCTGGAAAGAAAGGGAAAGTAGAGTCGATTTAGAAGACATATCAGCATTCCAAGTTTTAAGCCATAAAGCTCTTCTAGCTAAAATAGCTAGAGACATAAACCTGACATCAACTCTGATAATATCAAAAATGGCATCACAGATAAAATTATTAGCATGTTGAAGAAGAATAATAATATTATGAGAATCATGATCTGTTACTTGTTGCGCTAAAGTTTCCAACCAAAAAGTTGAAGCTGCAGCAACATCAGCCAATGATATAGCAGGT
This sequence comes from Bombina bombina, assembly GCF_027579735.1. NCBI lineage: Eukaryota > Metazoa > Chordata > Amphibia > Anura > Bombinatoridae > Bombina > Bombina bombina. The sequence goes on from NC_069499.1 coordinate 894,019,236, forward strand.
CTAAGAAGATTACCTGAACACAGATAAGCTTTTCTTAGAAAGGATTCAATTTTCCTATCTAAAGGATCCTTAAAGGAAGTACCATCTGCAGTAGGAATAGTAGTACGTTTAGCAAGGGTAGAAATAGCCCCATCAACTTTAGGGATTTTGTCCCAAAACTCTAATCTGTCGGACGGCACAGGATATAATTGCTTAAAACGTTTAGAAGGAGTAAATGAATTACCCAAATTATTCCATTCTCTGGAAATTACTTCAGAAATAGCACCAGGAACAGGAAAAACTTCTGGAATAACCACAGGAGATTTAAAGACCTTGTCTAAACGTTTAGATTTAGTATCAAGAGGACCAGAATCCTCAATTTCTAAAGCAATTAAAACTTCTTTAAGTAAAGAACGAATAAATTCCATTTTAAATAAATATGAAGATTTATCAGCATCAACCTCTGAGACAGAATCCTCTGAACCAGAAGAATCATTAGAATCAGAATGATGATGTTCATTTAAAAATTAATCTGGATAAAGAGAAGTTTTAAAAGATTTTTTGTGTTTACTAGAAGGAGGAATAACAGACATAGCCTTCTTAATGGATTCAGAAACAAAATCTCTTATGTTATCAGGAACACTCTGAACATTAGATGTTGTTGGAACTGCAACAGGTAATGGTACTTTACTAAAGGAAATATTATCTGCATTAACAAGTTTGTCATGACATTCAATACAAACAACAGCTGGAGGAACAGCTACTAAAAGTTTACAGCAGATACACTTAGCTTTGGTAGTTCCAGCACCAGACAGCGATTTTCCTGAAGTATCTTCTGACTCAGATGCAACGTGAGACATCTTGCAATATGTAAGAGAAAAAACAACATATAAAGCAAAATTGATCAAATTCCTTAAATGACAGTTTCAGGAATGGGAAAAAGAACAAGCTTCTAGCAACCAGAAGCAATGAAAAATGAGACTTAAATAATGTGGAGACAAAAGCGACGCCCATATTTTTTTAGCGCCAAAAAAGATGCCCACATTATTTGGCGCCTAAATGCTTTTGGCGCCAAAAATGACGCCACATCCGGAACGCCGACAGAACGTCAAAAAATGACGCAACGTCCGGCGACACGTATGACGCCGGAAACAGAAAAGATTTTTTGCGCCAAAAAAGTCTGCGCCAAGAATGACGCAATAAAATGAAGCATTTTCAGCCCCCGCGAGCCTAACAGCCCACAGGGAAAAAGTCAAATTTTTAAGGTAAGAAAAATGATTGATTCAAATGCATTATCCCAAATATGAAACTGACTGTCTGAAAAAAAGGAATGTTGAACATTCTGAGTCAAGGCAAATAAATGTTTGAATACATATATTTAGAACTTTAAAAAAGTGCCCAACCATAGCTTTAGAGTGTCACAGAAAATAAGACTTACTTACCCCAGGACACTCATCTACATGTTTGTAGAAAGCCAAACCAGTACTGAAACGAAAATCAGCAGAGGTAATGGTATATATATAAGAGTATATCGTCGATCTGAAAAGGGAGGTAAGAGATGAATCTCTACGACCGATAACAGAGAACCTATGAAATAGACCCCGTAGAAGGAGATCATTGAATTCAAACAGGCAATACTCTCTTCACATCCCTCTGACATTCACTGCACGCTGAGAGGAAAACCAGGCTCCAACCTGCTGCGGAGCGCATATCAACGTAGAATCTAGCACAAACTTACTTCACCACCTCCATAGGAGGCAAAGTTTGTAAAACTGATTTGTGGGTGTGGTGAGGGGTGTATTTATAGGCATTTTGAGGTTTGGGAAACTTTGCCCCTCCTGGTAGGAATGTATATCCCATACGTCACTAGCTCATGGACTCTTGCTAATTACATGAAAGAAACATATGTTTCTTTATTTTTCAAGGAGAAACTGAATACCAATTTTCACATCTGTAACATCTTCGTTTTTTTAGATAAAAAAATTCACCCCCCTTTTTCATCCCCTTAGGGACGTCATTTTAAAAAATCCTTCTGTAGTGGGTGTCTGTGTCATAAAAACAACATACCTTCCAAATCTTACGTTCCTAGTTTAAATGATTTGAGCTGGGCGTTGATGAGTGAGTCAGTCAATCAGTCAGTCCTTCTTCTTTATATCTTTTGTTTATTAATAAATACAACATATTCTTCTATGTGAAAAACATTGTAATGTGAAATATTCATACTTCATGTCAGGTTAGCGTACTTGAGAAAACGCAATTGGGTTTGAGTGAGTAAGGGTGTTAGGTTTTTTCTTTCATGTAATTAGCAAGAGTCCATGAGCTAGTGACGTATGGGATATACATTCCTACCAGGAGGGGCAAAGTTTCCCAAACCTCAAAATGCCTACAAATACACCCCTCACCACACCCACAAATCAGTTTTACAAACTTTGCCTCCCATGGAGGTGGTGAAGTAAGTTTGTGCTAGATTCTACGTTGATATGCGCTTGCGGCAGGTTGGAGCCCGGTTTTCCTCTCAGAGTGCAGTGAATGTCAGAGGGATGTAAGGAGAGTATTGCCTATTTGAATTCAATGATCTCCTTCTACGGGGTCTATTTCATAGGTTCTCTGTTATCGGTCGTAGAGATTCATCTCTTACCTCCCTTTTCAGATTGACGATATACTCTTATATATATACCATTACCTCTGCTGATTCTCGTTTCAGTACTGGTTTGGCTTTCTACTATATGTAGATGAGTGTCCTGGGGTAAGTAAGTCTTATTTTCTGTGACACTCTAAGCTATGGTTGGGCACTTTTTTATAAAGTTCTAAATATTTGTGTTTAAACATTTATTTGCCTTGACTCAGGATGTTCAATATTCCTTATTTCAGACAGTCAGTTTCATATTTGGGATAATGCATATGAATTAATCAATTTTTTCTTACCTTAAAATTTGACTTTTTTCCTGTGGGCTGTTAGGCTCGCGGGGGCTCTACTTTTCAAGCTCCATTGAAGCCTATGATGGAATGCGCTTTTGCGATATTTGAACTTTGGATTTTTGCGAGTGTCTGGTTAGCACTCATGCGAAAACATTTTACTTTCAACTTGTAATACCTGAGCTAACCAACACACGCAAAAAGCCTCCGCCTAACGAAGTTAATGTGCGAGCGGGAGCACAAAGTACCGCTCCACTTGTAATCTAGCCATTTATCATATACAGGTTTAATAAAGAAACATTGAGGTGGGGAGGATAAAATATAGCACCATGTCAGTCAGGGAAAATTAGAAGGAAATACTGTATGCTAGATTCTCTAATATTTCAAGGAACTCTCTATGTTATACCATAGAACTAAAAGAAAAAGATGAGGATGATAAATCTCACAGGAAGAGGGATCTTAATAGATAGAAATGTGTTGCAGCCTCTCACCCCAAGGATCCATGCATTAGAGGATAAAAGGCTTGCGGTACAGCTATACCGACAAGACTTGTAACGGGTGCGTTGCTGTTTTAACGCTGAAATTACCATTTTTTCAGCATTAAAACACGAACGCACAACTCGTAATCTACCTGTATGTTAAGTATCCATAAAAAGCTTTGAAAATATCTGAATTGTATCCAAAGGAGCACATCTCAGATATTTTAACCTATATATTACTGTTAAGTCAAGAGAAGGAAGGACACTTGCTTAGGTGTTGATTTTTACAAGCAAAGTCATATTTAAAGGGACAGTCTACACCTTGGTCATCTTAAAGTCTTACCTTAGATTAAGCTGCAAATAGCCTCCTGCACCTTTTCTATATCATGCAGCAGGAATGGTAATAAAGTTATTTTAAAATTAATATTGTTTCTGGCCACTTTGAAATGGCTGCCAAGCTCAGCCCACTGATGGCATCATAACCTGGCTGGGCTGCATATGGCATCCAACCACAAAAGGCTCACTAGTTGGATTAAACAGACTGTCAGTGCTATTCAGTAGAGTGCCTGGATGCAACCCAGAGTGTGATGTCATCAGTGGGCTGAGCTTAGCAGCCATTTCAAACTGTCCAGAAACACTATTCATTTTAAAGTAACTTTTTTACTGTTCCTGCTGCATGATATAGAAAAGATGCAGGAGGATATTTGCAGCTTAATCTAAGGTAAGACTTTAAGATGACTAAGGTGTAGACTGTCCCTTTAAGCTCATATAGCAATTTAGCTCACAGTCCTGTATGCAACATGTATTCTTCATGTTCTTTTCCCACCCAGATAAATTTCCTAAAATATAATAGTGGATCATCTATGGAGACCTCAGATATTACTCAGACTGTAAGTATCTGCTGCTGTTATTACTCCTCCATATTCCTCCTTCTTCATCAGTGTTATCTCTACCCTTTACCCTTTTGGATTTCTCATGTTCATCACCCAACGGCTCACCCATAGGAGCCAATTTAAGAAGTAGCGTATGCTGCTTTTTCCGCCCGACCCTTTAGGCTCGCTGGAAACTTAAGTTAAGAAGCAGCTCTGTGGGGCGGACATGATCAGCTACAGCGGATCATGTCCGCCCACACATTAATAAATCAGCCCATTAGTGTCTGTCTGCCATAATCCACACTTCGAGCTAGATTACGAGTGGCGCTCTAACTGTAGCATGCAAGCCATAAAAGGTATTTTGCGGCTCTTTGCACACAACGGACATAGTAGCTTACTGTGGGGTTGATTTATTATTGCCTGGCGGACATGATATGTTGCAGCGTATCATGTCCTCCAGACATCGCTAAATGCAGACAGCATACGCTGTCGGCATTCAACATTGCACAAGCAGTTTGGCCCTTGTTAAATCGACCTCTATGAGTTGAAAGTAAATGTGTTTACTTGAACGCAATCAAATTTAATCCTTGTCAGGTTAGCGTGATTTCAAAGCTCTGGTTAAGTTTTACGTGAGTCAAATAAATTGCACAAGAAACATAAAAAATACATGTAAAAGTAAAGTTAAATTCATAAGAACACTGTCTGATAAAATGTATTTAATAAAAAATTGCATTAAAAGCTTATAAGGACTCAAAGATGTGAGGTCTCAGATGTGAGAAAAGAAAGGCCTGCAAAAGGATTTAACACACATACATCATACACATGTCTAAATATGTATATGTTTGTATATACTGTACATCATACACATGTCTAAATATGTATATGTTTGTATATACTGTACATCATACACATGTCTAAATATGTATATGTTTGTATATACTGTACATCATACACATGTCTAAATATGTATGTTTGTATATACTGTACATCATACACATGTCTAAATATGTATATGTTTGTATATACTGTACTTCATACACATGTCTAAATATGTATATGTTTGTATATACTGTACATCATACACATGTCTAAATATGTATATGTTTCTATATACTGTACATCATACACATGTCTAAATATGTATATGTTTCTATATACTGTACATCATACACATGTCTAAATATGTATATGTTTGTATATACTGTACATCATACACATGTCTAAATATGTATATGTTTGTATATACTGTACATCATACACATGTCTAAATATGTATGTTTGTATATACTGTACATCATACACATGTCTAAATATGTATGTTTGTATATACTGTACATCATACACGTCTAATATGTTTGTATATACTGTACATCATACACATGTCTAAATATGTATATGTTTGTATATACTGTATATCATACACATGTCTAAATATGTATATGTTTGTATATACTGTATATTAGCCAGTTTTTCTGAAATATCTATAAAATTATAAATTGTATAATCTCAGACAGTCAAAATACATTAGATCAAGTAAAACATATAGGCATCTATTTATCAAGCCGTCAACCGCAAATACGCTGGAATTGCGCAGCGTATTTGTGGCGAGCCTGATTCGCCTTAGTTATCAAACCCTACAAACCGGCAAAAGTGGAATTTTGTGACGTAACATATGATCCGCCGGACTCAGTACAACACAGATCGATGCTTACGTCACTACAGATGTTCCGAACGCAAGTTCGGCATAATTTGACTACTTTTGTAAGTTATCAAAGTTCTACCAGTTACGCTCGCCACTATTCTGGCCCAGCGTACCTGGTTTTCAATCCGCCGCCCTGGAGGCGGCGGATGCCATAGGAATCAATGGGAGTCGGAAAGCAGCGAAAGCTTATGTTCGCTGCTGCCCGATATCCCATTGATTCCTATGGGAATGTTTACACCTAACACCCTAACATGTACCCCGAGTCTAAACACCCCTAATCTGCCCCGCTACACCGGCGCCACCTAAATAAAAGTTATTAACCCCTATCCCGACGCAACTAAATAAACTTATTAACCCCTAAACCGCTGCTCCCGGAACCCACCGCCACCTACATTATACTTATTAACCCCTAATCTGCTGTCCAATACACCGCTGCCACCTATATTATATTTATTAACCCCTAATCTGCCGCCCCCAACGTCGCCGCCACTATATTAAATTTAATAACCCCTAAACCTAACCCTAACACCCCCTAACTTAAATATAATTACAATAAATCTAAATAAATATTCCTATCATTAAATAAATAATTCCTATTTAAAACTAAATACTTACCTATAAAATAAAGCCTAAGGCCTAGATTTGGAGTTTGGAGGTAGCCGTGAAACCAGCGTTAGAGGCTCCTAACGGTGGTTTTAGGCTACCGCCGTTATTTGGAGTCAGTCAAAAAAGGGTCTAAACGCTCACTTTTCAGCCGCGACTTTTCCATACCGCAGATCCCCTTACGTCAATTGCGTATCCTATCTTTTCAATGGGATCTTTCTAACTCCGGTATTTAGAGTCGTGGCTAAAGTGAGCGTTAGAAATCTAACGACAAAACTCCAGCCGCAGAAAAAAGTCAGTAGTTAAGAGCTTTCTGGGCTAACGCCGGTTTATAAAGCTCTTAACTACTGTGCCCTAAAGTACACTAACAACCATAAACTACCTATGTACCCCTAAACCGAGGTCCCCCCACATCGCCGACACTCGATTAAATTTTTTAACCCCTAATCTGCCAACCGCCACCTACGTTATACTTATGTACCCCTAATCTGCTGCCCCTAACACTGCCGACCCCTATATTATATTTATTAACCCCTAACCTGCCCCCCACAACGTCGCCGCCAGCTACCTACAATAATTAACCCCTAATCTGCCGACCGCCACCTACATTATACTTATGTACCCCTAATCTGCTGCCCCTAACACCGACGACCCCTATATTATATTTATTAACCCCTAATCTGACCCCCTCAACGTCGCCTCCACCTGCCTACACTTATTAACCCCTAATCTGCCGAGCGGACTGCACCGCTACTATAATAAAGTTATTAACCCCTAATCCGCCTCACTAACCCTATAATAAATAGTATTAACCCCTAATCTGCCCTCCCTAACATCGCCGACACCTAACTTCAAACATTAACCCCTAATCTGCCGACTGGAGCTCACCGCTATTCTAATAAATGTATTAACCCCTAAAGCTAAGTCTAACCCTAACACTAACACCCCCCTAAATTAAATATAATTTAAATCTAACGAAATTAATTAACTCTTATTAAATAAATTATTCCTATTTAAAGCTAAATACTTACCTGTAAAATAAATCCTAATATATCTACAATATAAATTATAATTATATTATATCTATTTTAGGATTTATATTTATTTTACAGGTAACTTTGTATTTATTTTAACCAGGTACAATAGCTATTAAATAGTTAAGAACTATTTAATAGCTAAAATAGTTAAAATAATTACAAAATTACCTGTAAAATAAATAATAACCTAAGTTACAATTAAACCTAACACTACACTATCAATACATTAATTAAATACAATATCTACAAATAAATACAATGAAATAAACTAACTAAAGTACAAAAAATAAAAAAGAACTAAGTTACAAAAAATAAAAAAATATTTACAAACATCAGAAAAATATTACAAGAATTTTAAACTAATTACACCTACTCTAAGCCCCCTAATAAAATAACAAAGCCCCCCAAAATAAAAAAATGCCCTACCCTATTCTAAATTACAAAAGTTCAAAGCTCTTTTACCTTACCAGCCCTGAACAGGGCCCTTTGCGGGGCATGCCCCAAGAAATTCAGCTCCTTTTCCTGTAAAAAAACACATACAATACCCCCCCCAACATTACAACCCACCACCCACAAACCCCTAATCTAACCCAAACCCCCCTTAAATAAACCTAACACTAAGCCCCTGAAGATCTTCCTACCTTATCTTCACCATACCAGGTTCACCGATCGATCCAGAAGAGCTCCTCCGATGTCCTGATTCAAGCCCAAGCAGGGGGCTGAAGATGTCCATGATCCGGCTGAAGTCATCATCCAAGCGGGAGCTGAAGAGGTCCATGATCCTGCTGAAGTCATCATCCAAACGGGAGCTGAAGAGGTCCATGATCCGGCTGAAGTCTTCTATCAACGGCATCTTCAATCTTCTGTCTTCCGGATCCATCTTGCAGACCTCCGATGCGGAACATCCTGCTGGCCCGACGGACTACCGACGAATGAAGGCTCCTTTAAGGGACGTCATCCAAGATGGCGTCCCTCGAATTCCGATTGGCTGATAGGATTCTATCAGCCAATCGGAATTAAGGTAGGAAAATTCTGATTGGCTGATGGAATCAACCAATCAGAATCAAGTTCAATCCGATTGGCTGATCGGATCGGCCAATCGGATTGAACTTGATTCTGATTGGCTGATTCCATCAGCCAATCAGAATTTTCCTACCTTAATTCCGATTGGCTGATAGAATCCTATCAGCCAATTGGAATTCGAGGGACGCCATCTTGGATGACGTCCCTTAAAGGAGCCTTCATTCTTCGGTAGTCCGTCGGGCCAGCAGGATGTTCCGTGTCGGAGGTCTGCAAGATGGATCCGGAAGACAGAAGATTGAAGATGCTGTTGATAGAAGACTTCAGCCGGATCATGGACCTCTTCAGCTCCCGCTTGGATGATGACTTCAGCCGGATCATGGACCTCTTCAGCTCCCGCTTGGATGATGACTTCAGCCGGATCATGGACATCTTCAGCCCCCTGCTTGGGCTTGGATCAGGACATCGGAGGAGCTCTTCTGGATCGATCGGTGAACCTGGTATGGTGAAGATAAGGTAGGAAGATCTTCAGGGGCTTAGTGTTAGGTTTATTTAAGGGGGGTTTGGGTTAGATTAGGGGTATGTGGGTGGTGGGTTGTAATGTTGGGGGGGGTATTGTATGTGTTTTTTACAGGAAAAAGAGCTGAATTTCTTGGGGCATGCCCCGCAAAGGGCCCTGTTCAGGGCTGGTAAGGTAAAAGAGCTTTGAACTTTTGTAATTTAGAATAGGGTAGGGCATTTTTTATTTTGGGGGCTTTGTTATTTTACTAGGGGGCTTAGAGTAGGTGTAATTAGTTTAAAATTGTTGTAAGATTTTTCTGATGTTTGTAAATATTTTTTTATTTTTTGTAACTTAGTTCTTTTTTATTTTTTGTACTTTAGTTAGTTTATTTCATTGTATTTATTTGTAGATATTGTATTTAATTAATGTATTGATAGTGTAGTGTTAGGTTTAATTGTAGGTAATTGTAGGTATTTTATTTAATTAATTTATTGATAGTGTAGTGTTAGGTTTAATTGTAAATTAGGTTAGGATTTATTTTACAGGTAATTTTGTAATTATTTTAACTATTTTAGCTATTAAATAGTTCTTAACTATTTAATAGCTATTGTACCTGGTTAAAATAAATACAAAGTTACCTGTAAAATAAATGTAAATCCTAAAATAGATATAATATAATTATAATTTATATTGTAGCTATATTAGGATTTATTTTACAGGTAAGTATTTAGCTTTAAATAGGAATAATTTATTTAATAAGAGTTAATTAATTTCGTTAGATTTAAATTATATTTAACTTAGGGGGTGTTAGTGTTAGGGTTAGACCTAGCTTTAGGGGTTAATACATTTATTAGAATAGCGGTGAGCTCCAGTCGGCAGATTAGGGGTTAATGTTTGAAGTTAGGTGTCGGCGATGTTAGGGAGGGCAGATTAGGGGTTAATACTATTTATTATAGGGTTAGTGAGGCGGATTAGGGGTTAATAACTTTATTATAATAGCAGTGCGGTCCACTCAGCAGATTAGGGGTTAATAAGTGTAGGCATGTGGAGGCGACGTTGTGGGGGGCAGATTAGGGGTTAATAAATATAATATAGGGGTCAGCGGTGTTAGGGGCAGCAGATTAGGGGTACATAGGGATAATGTAAGTAGCGGTGGTTTACGGAGCGGCAGATTAGGGGTTAATAATAATATGCAGGGGTCAGCGATAGCGGGGGCGGCAGATTAGGGGTTAATAAGTGTAAGGTTAGGGGTGTTTAGACTCGGGGTACATGTTAGAGTGTTTGGTGCAGACGTAGGATGTGTTTCCCCATAGACAACAATGGGGCTGCGTTAGGATCTGAACGCGGCTTTTTTGCAGGTGTTAGTTTTTTTTCAGCTCAAACAGCCCCATTGTTTTCTATGGGGGAATCGTGCACGAGCACGTTTTTGAGGATGGCCGCGTCCGTAAGCAACTCTGGTATCGAGAGTTGCAGTGGCGTTAAATATGCTCTACGCTCTTTTTTTGGAGCCTAACGCAGCCATTCTGTGGACTCTCAATACCAGAGTTATTTAAAAGGTGCGGCCAGAAAAAAGTCAGCGTTAGCTACGCGGGTCGTTACCGACAAAACTCTAAATCTAGCCGTACGTTAGCTACAATATAACTAATAGTTACATTGTAGCTATCTTAGGGTTTATATTTATTTTACAGGCATCTTTGTATTTATTTTAACTAGGTAGAATAGTTATTAAATAGTTATTAACTACTTAATAACTTCCTAGTTAAAATAAATACAAATATACCTGTAAAATAAAACCTAACCTAAGTTACATATACACCTAACACTACAATTAAATAAATTACCTAAACTAAATACAATAAAATACAATTAAGAAACATTATCTAAAGTACAAAAAAAAACAAACACCAAATTACAGAAAATAATAAACAAATTACAAGATTTTTAAACTAATTACACCTAATCTAATCCCCCTAACAAATTAAAAAAGCCCCCCAAAATAAAAAAAGCCCTACCCTACACTAAATTACAAATAGCCCTTAAAAGGGCCTTTTGCGGAGCATTGCCCCAAAGTAATCAGCTCTTTTACCTGTAAAAAAAAATGACAACCCCCCCAACATTAAAACCCACCACACACACAACCCTACTCTAAAACCCACCCAATCCCCCCTTAAAAAAACCTAACACTAACCACTTGAAGATCACCCTACCTTGAGAAGTCTTCAACGAAGCCAGCAGAAGTGGTCCTCCAGATGGGCAGAAGTCTTCATCCATCCGGCGCGGCTCCATCTTTAAGACATCCGACGCGGAGCATCCTCTTCTGATGATGGCGACTGAAGAATGAAGGTTCCTTTAAGTGAAGTCATCCAAGATGGCGTCCCTTCAATTCCGATTGGCTGTCCGATTGTTTCAATCAGCCAATAGAATGCAAGCTCAATCCTATTGGCTGATTGCATTAGCCAATAGGATTTTTCCTACCTTAATTCCGATTGGCTGATAGAATTCTATCAGCCAATTGGAACTGAAGGGACGCCATGTTGGATGACATCACTTAAAGGAACCTTCATTCTTCAGTCGCCGTCGTCAGAAGAGGATGCTCGGCATCGGATGTCTTGAAGATGGCCCCTCTCTGTGCCGGATGGATGAAGATAGAAGATGCCACCTGGATGAAGACTTCTGCCCATCTGGAGGACCACTTCTGCCCATCTGGAGGACCACTTCTGCCGGATTCGTTGAGGACTTTGGCTCGGTTGGGTGAAGACTTCTCAAGGTAGGGTGATCTTCAAGGGGTTAGTGTTAGGTTTTTTTTAAGGGGGGATTGGGTGGGTTTTAGAGTAGGGTTGGTTGTGTGGGTGGTGGGTTTTAATGTTGGGGGGGTTGTTATTTTATTTTTTTACAGGTAAAAGAGCTGATTACTTTGGGGCAATGCCCCACAAAAGACCCTTTTAAGGGCTATTTGTAATTTAGTGTAGGGTATGGCTTTTTTTATTTTGGGGGGCTTTTTTATTTTATTATGAGGATTAGATTAGATGTAATTAGTATAAAAATCTTGTAATTATTTTATTATTTTCTGTAATTTAGTGTTTGTTTTTATGTACTTTAGATATATTTTTTTAATTGTATTTAATTTAGGTAATTTAATTATAGTGTAGTGTTAGGTATAATTGTAACTTAGGTTAGGTTTTATTTTACAGGTATATTTGTATTTATTTTAACTAGGAAGTTATAAAATAGTTAATAACTATTTAATAACTATTCTACCTAGTTAAAATAAATACAAAGTTGCCTGTAAAATAAATATAAACCCTAAGATAGCTACAATGTATTTTATTTTTCAGGTAAGTATTTAGTTATAAATAGGAATAATTTATTTAATGATAGTAATATTTATTTAGATGTATTTAAATTATATTTAAGTTAGGGGGTGTTAGGGTTAGACTTGGGTTTAGTGGTTAATAAATTTAATATAGTGGCGACGTTGGGGGCGGTAGATTAGGGGTTAATAAATGTAGATAGGTGGCGACGGTGTAGGGGGGCAGATTAGGGGTTCATAAATATAATGTAGGTGGCGGCGGTATAGGGGGGCGGCAGATTAGGGGTTAATAAGTATAATGTAAGTAGCGGTGGGCTCCGGGAGCGGTGGTTTAGGGAATAATACATTTATTAGAGTTGCGGCGGGGTCCGGGAGCGGTGGTTTAGGGGTTAATACATTTATTAGAGTTGTGGCGGGGTCCGGGAGCGGCGGTAAAGGGGGTAAACAGTATAGTATAGTGTGGGTGTTTAGTGACAGGGTACCAAGAAAGCTGAAAAAAGCCGAAGAGCAGCGAGATCGATGGCTGTTAGTTAACAACAGTCCAATGCTCATCGCACCATACTTTGTGCGCGGCTTTTTGACAGCTTTTATGATAATTTTGGAGAACGTATTCAGGTCCGCAACAGCGATGTTAGACGAACTTAGGCGAGCGTATTGGTGCAATTGAATGCAGGTAAGTTGACAGCTTGATAAATAGATGCCATAATATCAAGTTAAAGGGACATTCCATCCGCAATTGGAATACACATGGATACATTTCAGATTTGAATAGAAGCATTTTTGTAATATACATGTATTAGCAAAAATGCTTATAATAAAAGCTATAGCTGTTTCAAATGTGTATCTAAGTATGCAGAGTGCACCAGCATTTTAAATACAGCACTTGCTCAGAAAGCCTAAGGTTCTTCTACCATCTGGTAATGGTTTAATTTGTTAACTGCTGACATGATACAGCAGCTGTAGCACTTAAAATGCTGGTGTGCACTGAGAATATCTAGTTATGCTTCACATGCACTAAACTATACAAATATTAACACTAAAACATTTATAACTTTTAATAGAAGCATTTTTGCAAATACATGTACAGTATATTGGAAATATGTTTCTATTTAAAGATGTAGTTCATCTATGTGCATTTAAATTTTCACCGGAATGTCCCTTTAATTTTCATAAACATGCATTTGGTTGTGTCTGCTGTACTGTTTAAAAAACAAAAACAAATATATATATATATATATATATATATATATATACATACATATATGCCCTCAGCATTAGTGTTGTTTGCAGTACTGTCTAATATATATATATATATATATATATATATGCCCTCAGCATTAGTGTTGTTTGCAGTACTGTCTAATATATATATATATATATATATATATATATATATATATATATATATATATATATATATATATATATATATATGCCCTCAGCATTAGTGTTGTTTGCAGTACTGTCTAATATATATATATATATATATATATATATATATATATATATGCCCTCAGCATTAGTGTTGTTTGCAGTACTGTCTAATATATATATATATATATATATATATATATATGCCCTCAGCATTAGTGTTGTTTGCAGTACTGTCTAATATATAAATATATATATATATATATATATATATATATATACATGCTCTCAGCATTAATGTTGTTTATATTTAATCTTTGAGTAAATGCTATACTATAAGGGGTCTTATTTTTGTGCATTCCCCACCCTCAATTTTTTCTAGGTGAGAGCCAATGAGGTGGAGTTTGGGAGTTCTCAGAGGTGAGAATTTTTGCCCTAACAACCTCAAAACACTTGCTGTCACTAGTTATAAGGAATGTTATATGGCACAACAGAAGTTATAGGAAAAGTTATATAGGGAAATATGAGGAAGCTTTATATGGGGCAGTAGGAAACACTAAATAAAGATGTTAAACTATGTGTAAGGAGAATTTCTAGGGAGAGTTAATGTTCTAAATTTGAATTGACAATAAATAAAGGACATTATAGTACAATGCTCTGTTGTTTATGCATTATCAGTTTCCCATTGTCCTTTGTCCTATATGACGTCATAGTGATGTCACATGCATACTATATAATGGCAGGAGGCAAGTAAATGTTCATATTCATTGCAAGATGATGGCGTTTCAAGCATTTGCTGTTTGTTTAGGAATCTCTCTACTGATTTTTTCGGGCACAGGTAATTTAAAGACACAGGGGGAACAGGGTGGCGGGAGGATAGGATATAGTATCATGTCAGTGAGAATGAGAAGGGGAAATACCTTTGTGCTATTACATAAAACTTTGGTTTAGCTATAGCACAAGGGACAGCTCTTTATTAGAGAAGATGTCAGTTAAACAGATAATTGAAAGAAAATAGAACAATAGTAATGAGAAGCTTTGTGCTAAATTCACATTTAAAAAAAAAAAAAAAAAAAAAAAGCTTTCAATTTCTTATATTATAATATAGAGGTTACTCACTATAATGTGAAGGGGTTCACATCATCTTAATAAATATAATAGGTTAAAAAAAAATAGTGGATACGAAGAGGTATTGCAAAACAAATAATTGATGATGGTAATGGGGCTGATAGGAAAAAGGATCTTGGTATCTAAATAACCCCTTTACTGCCATGTTATTCAGGTTGTTGAAGCCTCCCATCCCCAATGGGACAAGAGGATAAGAAATGTGAGGAAAATTATCAGATTATTTGCTTTTTTGTCTTTACAGAATCCCGTCCCATAAGGAGAAAAGCCGTGAACTGGCAGGATCTGTCAGCAGGTGAGTTACCAATAAATAAATTCTGCAGAGAGAGACAAAAGAAACAGACACAGACTCTTTATATGGAGCTGAATTTTGAGTTTCCTGTCTGTTTAATTTGACTTTCTTTTTGTACTATGTTGGTGAAAACAAGATACTAATACACTGTGTCCTCAATACTGACTTTCTGTCTTTTCTCTATCCACAGATCAGTTGCAGGACGTCAGGGCTCCAACACCAACTGGAAGTACTCTGGCTCCAGCATCTGCCCAGACCACCCCTTTTTGGTTTGATTATCCGGATGACAACTCGGATAAGGTGGCTTCTGTGTATCAGGCTATTGGCGAGATACCCAAGATCTTCACCACAGGTAATTAGTGGTTGAGTAATACATGCAGAGTATCATAGATAGAGCTCACATAGCAATATGGCCCATGGTAACAACCTGTGTGTAACGTATTCTTCATGTCCTTTTCCCACACAGATAAATTTCCCAAAATATTAATGTGGATCACCTTCGGAGGACTTGGAGTTTTCGGTTTTGTTGTTGTGTCACAAATATTACTCAGACTGTAAGTATCTGCTGCTTTTATTACTTCTCTAGACCCCTCATTTCACCCCTTCTTATTCAGGACCTGATGATCAAAAACTTGATGGCATAAAGAGGAATACAACATTTTTTTTCCCACCATTATATTGTTATATTATTATTACATAGGTGCCTCTCCTGCAGAGGTAGAGAAGCAACTCTCAAACTAAATTTGTTTTCTAAAACATTGTGAGGAACCCCAAAGAATCGATGAAGCTTTAAATCATCAGTCCCTCTGTGTTATCTCTCCCCTTTAGCCATTTGGTTCTCTCATCTTTATCATCCTATGCCTCCCCCAATGTCATATTGTCCATCCGCCATAACCCTCACTCAGGCCTTCACTTTTTGTTCAACATTCTTTCTAAATTTGGCACCTAATATTTTGAGTTTCTCTCAAAGAAGTATCTCCCCTTTATTATTATTATTATTAATATTTTAAGTTTTTATTTTATAGAAAAAGCAAGAAAATGTAAACAACTTTCCAGATACAGCTGTATTTGTTTAAATTAAAATGTAAAAAAGATTTTGTCACATTTTAAATGAAAAAAAATGGCATTTTTTAAATGTTTTTGTTACTTATGGGTAACAGAAGCAAAAATAAACAGTAATTTTAATATATGTCCCTATATAGCAAGCCTGTTTCTTTTATCTTTTCTATTTGTCCACTGTTGTCATCTAATTTGTCCTATCTCATATGTATCTTTACAGGTGCTGTGTCAACTAAAGACAACGATCATCAAGCAGAAGGTTCACACCAGTTCCACTGCTTTCAAAGATGTCCTTTACATGTCTGGTGTCCCTTGGCACTGGTCACATTGTATTTTCTGAATAAATGCACAGTTCTGTTAACCGAATTTTAGTTTCTGGGTATTTATTGAGTTTTTTTTATCATGTTGATGTGGATTTTATTAGATGAAACAAAGCTCTTTCCTGTAAATAATATTCATTTAAAATAGAGAAGGCTATGTTTAATGGTAGCCAAACAGGGTTACCCTGAATGAAAAGCATTTAATATATGGGTTCGTGAACCCATGTAGGCCAAGTGGAGGGGTCATCTTGAGGCCAGTAGGCTGAACTACATGAGAATAGGTTTACACTCCCCATGGAACAAGTGCAGTTAGGCAGACGGCTGAGAGCAGGAGCAGTGTGGTGGCGGGAAAAGGCTCGCTAGGGTGGAAGCACGTGGTGATGGAGTTGGTACTGTGCATCTTATGGAGCAGGTTACAGGCTGTCTTTTCCCATTTGCTTTCATCTGTAGGCAACTGGGCCATGAAAGGAGTGGAGCTGGGACTTGTTTAGATGGACCAGCGAAATGTGGAACCATGTGTGCACCTCATGGGCTTGAACTGCACTGGAACTGAGACAGGAGTTGTTGCAGCAGGGATGTGTTGGGTGGGCTGGTTTCACTATTAGCTTGGCAGGTTACACTAGGTGGGAATCAGGGAACCTGGGGGCTGGGAGGCCTTATAGGTGAGGTGGTGGGGCTTGATTAGAGGGGGATGCAGAGACAAGCATAGGTTACTCTAGGGAGAGGTGTGGATAGGAGTTTGTCGGGTTGACAGTAGAGGTGAGGAGGGTATTAAGAGGGATTAGCATGTGGCACCTTTGATGAAGTTAGTTGGGGCCCCATTGTTTTAGTAGTTCACAAACATGTCAGGGATCTGGTGGTTGGTGCCCTTGTTTCCTTTGGCTTTGATTGGAGGATTTCATCCTTGCTGTTTTTCACAGTGGCATAAGATTGAAGGGTAAAGCATACTGGGATTTCCACAGGAGGACAGATAGATGAAAGGCAGGGTACAGTTTCTCAGAGCAGTGGTTAGACAGTGGAAAGGGGGTAGAATGGGGGAAAATTCATGGGGTTACAGCTTGTTGAGGGTACAGAGTTCAGAGTATGGGGTGTGAGGGCCTTACATTTCAGATGAGGCAGTCAGGAGCAGGTGCAGGATGGGGGGGGGGAGCTACAGGTGGCTGTTGTGGGGGCATTATGGCCTGTTCACAAGAGGAGCTTCAGGCAGCCACTCAGGAGTATTATGGCAGATGACCAGATAGACTTCATCTGCCACTGCTAGAACTCATATTGTAAAATAAAAAATTAAAAAAGATAATATATACAGGATATATATATATATATATCCTATATAATAAATGGCCAAGTATGTTTGTCAGATGCAGTCATGCGCAGTAGAGACTGCACATGATAAACATACCTGGCCGTTTGGATCCTGACACTCAGCACAGAGCAAGGCTGAAGCGGAGTGTCAGGGAGCGTGGCCAACGGGAGCGTCGAGATGGGGGCGTGGCCGGATGTTGTGAGGGGCATGGCCGGACGTCACGAGGGGCGTGGCCGGATGTCACAAGGGGTATGGTCGGGCGTGGCCGGGTGGGTTTCGCCGCGATGGGGCATGGCCGGGCAGGGTGCTGTGATGGGGCGTGGCCAGAGAAGCAAAGGCTTTCAATTAAGACAGAGCCAGAGAGGGAGCAGGAGAGGGGGGGGAGAGAGCCAAAGAGGAAAGAGAGCCAAAGAGGAAAAAGAGCCAAAGAGGGGGGAGAGAGAGCCAAAGAGGGGGGAAGAGAGCCAAAGAGGGGGGGGAGAGCCAAAGAGGGGGGAAGAGAGCCGAAGAGGGGGGGAGAGAGAGCCAAAGGGGGGGAGGGGGAGAGAGCCAAAGGGGGGGAGGAGAGAGAGCCAAAGGGGGGGAGGAGAGAGAGCCAAAGGGGGGGAGGGGAGAGAGCCAAAGGGGGGGGAGGGGAGAGAGCCAAAGGGGGGGAGGGGAGAGAGCCAAAGGGGGGGAGGGGAGAGAGCCAAAGGGGGAGGGGAGAGAGCCAAAGAGGAAAGAGAGCCAAAGAGGAGAGAGAGCCAAAGAGGGGGGGAGAGAGAGCCAAAGAGTGGGGAGAGAGAGCCAAAGAGGGGGGGGGAGAGCCAAAGAGGGGGGGGAGAGAGCCAAAGGGGGGGGGAGAGCCAAAGAGGGGGGAGAGAGCCAAAAGGGTTGGAGAGATCCAAAGGGGGGAGAGAGCCAAGGGGGGGAGCCAAAGAGGGGGGAGAGAGAGAGCCAAAGAGGGGGGTGAGAGAACCAAAGTGGGGAGGGGGAGAGAGCCAAAGAGGGGGGGGGGAGAGCCAAAGAGGAGGGAGAGAGACCCAAAGGGGGGGAGGGGAGAGACCCAAAGGGGGGGAAAGCCAAAGGGGGGGTGAGAGCCAAAGAGGGGGGGAGAGAGAGAGCCAAAGAGGAGAGAGAGCCAAAGAGGAGAGAGAGCCAAAGAGGGAGGAGAGAGAGCCAAAGAGGAGGGAGAGAGAGCCAAAGGGGGGGGAGAGCCAAAGAGAGGGGGAGAGAGCCAAAGAGGGGGGGGAGAGAGCCAAAGAGGGGGGGGGAGAGAGCCAAAGGGGGGGGGGAGAGCCAAAGGGGGGGAGAGAGCCAAAGGGGGGGGGAGAGAGCTAAAGGGGAGGGAGAGAGCCAAAGGGGGGGGGAGAGAGAGAGTCAAAGAGGAAAGAGAGCCAAAGAGGAGAGAGAGCAAAAGAGGGGAGAGAGCCAAAGAGGGGAGAGAGCCAAAGAGGGGGGAGAAAGAGTCAAAAAGGGGGGGAGAGAGAGCCAAAGAGGGGGAGAGCCAAAGAGGGGGGGAGAGAGAGCCAAAGGGGGGGAGAGAGCCAAAGGGGGGGGAAGCCAAAGAGGGGGGGAGAGAGAAAGCCAAAGAGGAGAGAGAGCCAAAGAGGGGGGAGAGAGAGCCAAAGAGGGGGGGGGGAGCCAAAGAGGGGGGGGGGAGAGAGCCAAAGTGGGGGGAGAGCCAAAGAGGGGGGGGGGAGCCAAAGAGGGGGGAGAGAGAGACAAAGAGGGGGGAGAGAGCCAAAGAGGGGGGGAGAGAGAGGCAAAGAGGGGGGAAGAGAGCCAAAGAGGGGGGAGAGAGCCAAAGAGGGGGGGGAGAGAGCCAAAGAGGGGGGGGAGAGAGCCAAAGAGGGGGGGGGAGAGCCAAAGGGGGGATGGGAGAGAGCCAAAGGGGGGGAGAGCCAAAGGGGGGGAGGGGAGAGAGCCAAAGGGGGGGGAGAGAGCCAAAGAGGGGGGGAGAGAGAGAGCCAAAGAGGAAAGAGAGCCAAAGAGGAGAGAGAGCAAAAGAGGAGAGAGAGCCAAAGAGGGGGGAGAGAGAGCCAAAGGGGGGTGGAGAGCCAAAGGGGGGGAGAGAGAGAGCCAAAGAGGAAAGAGAGCCAAAGAGGAGAGAGAGCAAAAGAGAGGAGAGAGAGCAAAAGAGGGGAGAGAGCCAAAGAGGGGGGGAGAGAGAGTCAAAGAGGGGGGAGAGAAAGCCAAAGAGGGGGGAGAGAGCCAAAGAGGGGGGGGGGGGGGAGAGAGCCAAAGGGGGGAGGGGAGAGAGCCAAAGGGGGTAGGGGAGAGAGCCAAAGGGGGGGAGAGCCAAAGGGGGGGAGAGAGCCAAAGAGGGGGGAGAGAGAGAGCCAAAGAGGAAAGAGAGCCAAAGAGGAGAGAGAGCAAAAGAGGAGAGAGAGCAAAAGAGGAGAGAGAGCCAAAGAGGGGGGGAGAGAGCCAAAGGGGGGTGGAGAGCCAAAGGGGGGGGAGAGAGAGAGCCAAAGAGGAAAGAAAGCCAAAGAGGAGAGAGAGCAAAAGAGAGGAGAGAGAGCAAAAGAGGGGGAGAGCCAAAGGGGGGGGAGAGAGAGCCAAAGAGGGAGAGAGCCAAAGAGGGGGAGAGCGAGCCAAAGGGGGGGGAGAGAGCCAAAGGGGGGGAGAGAGCCAAAGGGGGGGAGAGAGAAAGCCAAAGAGGAGAGAGAGCAAAAGAGAGAGGAGAGAGAGCAAAAGAGGGGGGGGAGAGAGAGCAAAAGAGGGGGGGGAGAGAGAGCCAAAGAGGGGGGGGAGAGAGCCAAAGAGGGGGGAGAGAATAAAAGAGGAGGGAGAGAACAAAAGAGGGGGGAGAGAGAGCAAAAGAAAGGGGGGGAGAGAGCCAAAGAGGGGAGAGAGAGAGCCAAAGAGGGGAGAGAGAGAGCAAAAGAGGGGAGAGAGAGCACAAAGGAGAGGGGGGAGAGAAAGCAAAAGAGAGGGGTAAAGAGAGAGCCAAAGGGAGGGGGGGAGAGCCAAAGAGGGGGGGAGAGAGAGCCAAAGAGGGGGGGGGAGAGAGCCAAAGAGGGGGGGAGAGAGCCAAAGAGGGGGGGGAGAGAGCCAAAGAGGGGGGGAGAGAGCCAAAAAGGGAGGAGAGCCAAAGAGGGGGGGGGGAGAGAGCCAAGGGTGGGGGGAGAGATCCAAAGGGGGGGAGAGCCAAGGGGGGGGAGAGAGAAAGCCAAAGAGGAGAGAGAGCAAAAGAGGGGGGAGAGAGAGCCAAAGAGGGGGGGGAGAGAGAGCCAAAGAGGGGGGGGAGAGAGCCAAAGAGGGGGGGGAGAATAAAAGAGGGGGGGGGAGAGAGCCAAAGAGGGGGGGGGAGAGAGAGCCAAAGAGGGGGGGGGAGAGAGCCAAAGAGGGGGGGGGAGAGAGCCAAAGAGGGGGGGGGAGAGAGCCAAAGAGGGGGAGAGAGAGAGCCAAAGAGGGGGGAAGAGAGCCAAAGAGGGGGGGAGAGAGCCAAAGAGGGGGGGGGAGAGAGCCAAAGAGGGGGGAGAGAGAGCCAAAGAGGAGAGAGAGCAAAAGAGGGGAGAGAGCCAAAGAGGGGGGAGAGAGAGTCAAAGAGGGGGGAGAGAGAGCCAAAAAGGGGGGAGAGCCAAAGAGGGGGGGAGAGAGCCAAGGGTGGGGGGAGAGATCCAAAGGGGGGGAGAGAGAAAGCCAAAGAGGAAAGAGAGCCAAAGAGGAGAGAGAGCAAAAGAGGGGGGAGAGAGAGCAAAAGAGGGGGGGAGAGAGAGCCAAAGAGGGGGTGGAGAGCCAAAGAGGGGGGAGAGAATAAAAGAGGGGGGAGAGAACAAAAGAGGGGGAGAGAGAGCAAAAGAAAGAGGGGAGAGAGAGAGCAAAAGAGAGGAGAGAGAGAGCGCAAAGGAGAGGGGGGAGAGAAAGCAAAAGAGAGGGGGGAAGAGAGAGCCAAAGAGGGGGGGGAGAGAGCCAAAGTAGGGGGGGGGAGAGCCAAAGAGGGATGGGAGAGAGCCAAAGTGGGGGGAGAGCCAAAGAGGGGGGGGGAGAGAGCCGAAGAGGGGGGGGAGAGAGCCAAAGAGGGCGGAGAGAGAGGCAAAGAGGGGGGAAGAGAGCCAAAGGGGGGGGGGAGAGCCAAAGAGGGGGAGGAAGAGAGCCAAAGGGGGGGGGGGAGAGCCAAAGAGGGGGAGGGAGAGAGCCAAAGAGGGGGGGAGACAGCCAAAGAGGGGGGGAGAGAGCCAAAGAGGGGGAGGGGAGAGAGCCAAAGGGGGGGAGGGGAGAGAGCCAAAGGAGGCGAAAGCCAAAGGGGGGGGAGAGAGCCAAAGAGGAAAGAGAGCCAAAGAGGAGAGAGACCCAAAGAGGGGGGAGAGAGAGCCAAAGAGTGGGGGAGAGCCAAAGAGGGGGGGGGAGAGAGCCAAAGAGGGGGGGGGAGAGAGCCAAAGTGGGGGGAGAGCCAAAGTGGGGGGGGAGAACCAAAGAGGGGGGGGAGAGAGCCAAAGAGGGGGGAGAGAGAGCCAAAGAGGGGGGGAGAGAGGCAAAGAGGGGGGGAGAGAGCCAAAGAGGGGGGGGAGAGAGCCAAAGAGGGGGGAGAGAGCCAAAGAGGGGGGGGAGAGAGCCAAAGAGGGGGGGGGAGAGAGCCAAAGAGGGGGGGGGGGGAGAGAGCCAAAGAGGGGGGGAGAGAGCCAAAGGGGGGAGGGGGGAGAGCCAAAGGGGGGGAGAGAGCCAAAGAGGGGGGGGAGAGAGAGAGCCAAAGAGGAAAGAGAGCCAAAGAGGAGAGAGAGCCAAAGAGGAGAGAGAGCAAAAGAGGGGGGAGAGAGAGCAAAAGAGGGGGGAGAGAGAGCCAAAGAGGGGGGAGAGAGAGCCAACGAGGGGGGGGGGAGAGAGCCAAAGAGGGGTGGAGAGAGCCAAAGGGGGGGAGAGCCAAAAGGAGGGGAGCCAAAGGGGGGTGGAGAGCCAAAGGGGGGGGGAGAGCCAAAGGGGGGGGGGAGAGCCAAAGAGGAAAGAGAGCCAAAGAGGAGAGAGAGCCAAAGAGGAGAGAGAGCAAAAGAGGGGAGAGAGCCAAAGAGGGGGGAGAGAGAGTCAAAGAGGGGGAGAGAGAGTCAAAGAGGGGGAGAGAGAGCCAAAGAGGGGGGGGAGAGAGCCAAAGGGGGGGGAGAGAGCCAAAGAGGGGGGGGAGAGAGCCAAAGGGGGGGGGAGAGCCAAAGGGGGGGGGAGAGCCAAAGGGGTGGAGAGAGAAAGCCAAAGAGGAAAGAGAGCCAAAGAGAAGAGAGAGCAAAAGAGGGGGGAGAGAGAGCAAAAGAGGGGGGGGAGAGAGGGCAAAAGAGGGGGGGAGAGAGAGCAAAAGAGGGGGGGGAGAGAGGGCCAAAGAGGGGGGGGGACAGAGCCAAAGAGGGGGGAGAGAATAAAAGAGGGGGGAGAGAACAAAAGAGGGGGGAGAGAACAAAAGAGGGGGAGAGAGAGCAAAAGAAAGGGGAGAGAGAGCCAAAGAGGGGAGAGAGAGCGAGCAAAAGAGGGGAGAGAGAGAGCAAAAGAGAGGACAGAGAGCGCAAAGGAGAGGGGGGAGAGAAAGCAAAAGAGAGGGGGGAAGAGAGAGCCAAAGAGGGGGGGGGAGAGTGCCAAAGTAGGGGGAGAGCCAAAGAGGGGGGGGAGAGAGCCAAAGAAGGGGGAGAGAGAGCCAAAGAGGGGGTAAGAGAGCCAAAGAGGGGGGAGAGAGAGGCAAAGAGGGGGGAAGATAGCCAAAGAGGGGGGGGGGGAGAGAGCCAAAAAGGGGGGGGGAGAGAGCCAAAAAGGGGGGGGAGAGAGCCAAAAAGGGGGGGAGAGAGCCAAAGAGAAGAGAGAGCAAAAGAGGGGAGAGAGACAAAGAGGGGGGGAGAGAGAGTCAAAGAGGGGGGAGAGAGAGCCAAAGAGGGGGGAGAGAGAGCCAAAGAGGGGGGAGAGAGAGCCAAAGAGGGGGGGGAGAGAGCCAAAGGGGGGAGAGAGAAAGCCAAAGAGGAAAGAGAGCCAAAGAGGAGAGAGAGCAAAAGAGGGGGGAGAGAGAGCAAAAGGGGGGGGGGGAGAGAGAGCCAAAGAGGGGGGGGGGGAGAGAGCCAAAGAGGGGGGAGAGAATAAAAGAGGGGGGAAGAGAATAAAAGAGGGGGAGAGAGAGCAAAAGAAAGGGGGGGAGAGAGCCAAAGAGGGGAGAGAGAGAGCAAAAGAGGGGAGAGAGAGAGCAAAAGAGATGAGAGAGAGAGAGCGCAAAGGAGAGGGGGGAGAGAAAGCAAAAGAGAGGGGGGAAGAGAGAGCCAAAGAGGGGGGGAGAGAGCCAAAGAGGGTGGGGGAGAGCCAAAGAGGGTGGGGGAGAGCCAAAGAGGGGTGGGAGAGAGCCAAAGAGGGGGGGGAGAGCCAAAGAGGGGGGAGAGAGAGGCAAAGAGGGGGGAAGAGAGGCAAAGAAGGGGGAAGAGAGCCAAAGAGGGGGGGGGGAGAGAGCCAAAGAGGGGGGGAGAGAGCCAAAGGGGGGAGGGGAGAGAGCTAAAGCAGGCGAAAGCCAAAGGGGGGGAGAGAGCCAAAGAGGGGGGAGAGAGACAGCCAAATAGGAAAGAGAGCCAAAGAGGAGAGAGAGCCAAAGAGGAGAGAGAGCAAAAGAGGAGAGAGAGCCAAAGAGGGGGGGAGAGAGAGCCAAAGAGGGGGGGAGAGAGAGCCAAAGAGGGGGGAGAGAGAGCCAAAGAGGGGGGAGAGAGAGCCAAAGAGGGGGGGGAGAGAGCCAAAGGGGGGGGGGAGAGAGCCAAAGGGGGGGGGGAGAGAGCCAAAGGGGGGGGGGAGAGAGCCAAAGGGGGGAGAGCCAAAGAGGGGGGAGAGAGAGAGCCAAAGAGGAAAGAGAGCCAAAGAGGAGAGAGCCAAAGAGGAGAGAGAGCCAAAGAGGAGAGAGAGCAAAAGAGGGGAGAGAGCCAAAGAGAAACCCTAAAGCTGAAAGACCTGTTATCGTTGTCTCCATATTGAACACTTTAGCTAATAAATAATAGAGACAAAGGTGTCATTTTATGTACATACCCCGTGTAACAAATAACACAGATAACACATATACACGCAGGTTATAGCTATAATACTAATTGTGATGTGTTAAACATAACCATAAATTTGATGACTCAGAGTCCCGTTAGAGTATTGTTTAAGGTGGCTTGCTCAAAGGTCCAACTCCCCAGATTTTTGCCTGGTTAATGGGTGCTGCGCTGTAGCCCATGTGTAGATCAACTTGTATTAAGTATTGGGGCAAACTTGAGGAAGCCGGTTCCCTTAAAGATATATGATCCGGTGACTCTTTGGGGAGGTTTGAAAAGTCATCTTTCATTCTGCCGAAGTCAGCGGTGCCCAGACTGGGACAGGCCCCGCCGACCCCCGCAATCCGGGAGTTTCCCCCTAGCTCCTTTGAAGCTGTATACATCAGCATAACATGTCCCGCCCGCAAAGGCCCTTGTAAAGCCGAAGCTTGTTTCACGGGTAATAAGGTAGAAGTGTGTACACAGTAAACTCCCTGGGCTGTCGTTGTCGCCATCTTGGAACAGTTGCATTGTTGTTTCTTTTCCAGAGAGTCCGAACCCAGGGGGATAACAGGTACTTGAGAGTTATACTGATAGAGGTTATACCTCTTTATGTGGTCTTTGTTTGAGATTGTTGCCGATGGATGTATAACAGGGCTGTTACCTTGGAGAATATCGTCGCTATCTGACCACGGTGTTAGGTTGGGACAACTAATGGTGTGATGTTGCAGGATTGAATCTTGGCATATTGTTGGTGGTAGTCTGTTTATTAAATTCTGTATATCCTGCTCTGAAGGCATCTTATCATGTATAGCCTGCAGCATAGCCTCTATTCTTGCAAATCTAAGGTCTGTCACGTCCGGTTGAGTATCGACCCACATGTCTGTATATATTGGCAGACACTATTATTGCAACAGTTCTCTGTACAAAATAATTTATTTAAACATTTTTGTAACTGTTATCTTGTTAGCAAAATTTGCATTACTTTGTAGTCCAGGTACACACCCATTGAAATTTTTCTTGGTTATGTTTATTTTATCTCTTCTGATGTGGCCAATTATGGACAGACACACATTTATCAAGCCGTCAACAGCAAATACGCTGGAATTCAGGAGCGTAATTGTGGCAAGCTTGATTCGCCTCATTTATCAAAGCCTATAGACTGGCTGATCGGAATAGCCAATAGAATGCGAGCTCAATCCTAGTGGCTGATTGGATCAGCCAATAGGATGAAAGCTCAATCCTATTGGCTGATTGCAACAACCAATATGATTTTTTAAACCTTAAAAAGAAGATCCCGTCTGGATTAAGACTTTTGCCGGCTTGGATGAAGACTTCAGCCCACTTGGATGAAGACTTCGTCCCACTTGGATGAAGACTTCTGCCGGCTTCGATGAGGACTTCTGCCGCTTCATTGAGGATGGATGTTGGGTCTTCAAAAACTGTAAGTGGATCCTCGGGGGTTAGTGTTAGGTTTTTTTAAGGGTTTATTGGGTGGGTTTTATTTTTAGGTTAGGGACTTTGGGTGGAAAAAGAGCTAAATGCCCTTTTAAGGGCAATGCCCATCCAAATGCCCTTTACAGGGCAATGGCGAGCTTAGGTTTTTTAGATAGAATTTTATTTGGGGGGGCGCGTGTCCTAACAGCGGCTCTAAGCAGTCGCACCTTTCCTAAACTCCGGGTGAAAATATCACATAATCCGCTGATCATTGTTATTAATTAACAGCACCTACTACCAATGCTATCGGCATTAGGTACCTTCACATCACCTGCCACAGATTCCAGATAAGCTGCTGTTTTATTGAGCCCGGGGACGGAATTGGACAGTTGAGGCCTGTGGCGGCGGCATTTGTACAGGCAGCTTCCCCCCCCCCCCCGGATTTCTAGGGTGTTTTGCCAGAGCTGACTACTGAAGACAATCAAGCCAGTGTCTCACAACGGACATATGTATCTCCTCAAACAACAACAGCATTCTAACACACAGACATGTGGGTCGATACTCAACCGGACGTGACAGACCTTAGATTTGCAAGAATAGAGCAGGATATATAGAATTTAATAAACAGACTACCACCAACAATATGGCAAGATTCAATCCCGCAACATCACACCACTAGTTGTCCCAACCTAACACCGTGGTCAGATAGCGACGATATTCTCCAAGGTAACAGCCCTGTTATACATCCATCGGCAACAATCTCAAACAAAGACCACATAAAGAGGTATAACCTCTATCAGTATAACTCTCAAGTACCTGTTATCCCCCTGGGTTCGGACTCTCTGGAAAAGAAACAACAATGCAACTGTTCCAAGATGGCGACAACGACAGCCCAGGGAGTTTACTGTGTACACACTTCTACCTTATTACCCGTGAAACAAGCTTCGGCTTTACAAGGGCCTTTGCGGGCGGGACATGTTATGCTGATGTATACAGCTTCAAAGGAGCTAGAGGGAAACTCCCGGATTGCGGGGGTCAGCGGGGCCTGTCCCAGTCCGGGCACCGCTGACTTCGGCAGAATGAAAGATGACTTTTCAAACCTCCCCAAAGAGTCACCGGATCATATATCTTTAAGGGAACCGGCTTCCTCAAGTTTGCCCCAATACTTAATACAAGTTGATCTACACATGGGCTACAGCGCAGCACCCATTAACCAGGCAAAAATCTGGGGAGTTGGACCTTTGAGCAAGCCACCTTAAACAATACTCTAACGGGACTCTGAGTCATCAAATTTATGGTTATGTTTAACACATCACAATTAGTATTATAGCTATTACCAGCGTGTATATATGTTATCTGTGTTATTTGTTACACGGGGTATGTACATAAAATGGCACGGGGGGAGAGAGCCAAAGAGGGGTGGAGAGAGCCAAAGGGGGGGGGAGAGAGAGCCAAAGGGGGGGGGAGAGAGCCAAAGGGGGGAGAGCCAAAGAGGGGGGAGAGAGAGAGCCAAAGAGGAAAGAGAGCCAAAGAGGAGAGAGCCAAAGAGGAGAGAGAGCCAAAGAGGAGAGAGAGCAAAAGAGGGGAGAGAGCCAAAGAGAAACCCTAAAGCTGAAAGACCTGTTATCGTTGTCTCCATATTGAACACTTTAGCTAATAAATAATAGAGACAAAGGTGCCATTTTATGTACATACCCCGTGTAACAAATAACACAGATAACACATATACACGCAGGTTATAGCTATAATACTAATTGTGATGTGTTAAACATAACCATAAATTTGATGACTCAGAGTCCCGTTAGAGTATTGTTTAAGGTGGCTTGCTCAAAGGTCCAACTCCCCAGATTTTTGCCTGGTTAATGGGTGCTGCGCTGTAGCCCATGTGTAGATCAACTTGTATTAAGTATTGGGGCAAACTTGAGGAAGCCGGTTCCCTTAAAGATATATGATCCGGTGACTCTTTGGGGAGGTTTGAAAAGTCATCTTTCATTCTGCCGAAGTCAGCGGTGCCCGGACTGGGACAGGCCCCGCCGACCCCCGCAATCCGGGAGTTTCCCCCTAGCTCCTTTGAAGCTGTATACATCAGCATAACATGTCCCGCCCGCAAAGGCCCTTGTAAAGCCGAAGCTTGTTTCACGGGTAATAAGGTAGAAGTGTGTACACAGTAAACTCCCTGGGCTGTCGTTGTCGCCATCTTGGAACAGTTGCATTGTTGTTTCTTTTCCAGAGAGTCCGAACCCAGGGGGATAACAGGTACTTGAGAGTTATACTGATAGAGGTTATACCTCTTTATGTGGTCTTTGTTTGAGATTGTTGCCGATGGATGTATAACAGGGCTGTTACCTTGGAGAATATCGTCGCTATCTGACCACGGTGTTAGGTTGGGACAACTAATGGTGTGATGTTGCAGGATTGAATCTTGGCATATTGTTGGTGGTAGTCTGTTTATTAAATTCTGTATATCCTGCTCTGAAGGCATCTTATCATGTATAGCCTGCAGCATAGCCTCTATTCTTGCAAATCTAAGGTCTGTCACGTCCGGTTGAGTATCGACCCACATGTCTGTATATATTGGCAGACACTATTATTGCAACAGTTCTCTGTACAAAATAATTTATTTAAACATTTTTGTAACTGTTATCTTGTTAGCAAAATTTGCATTACTTTGTAGTCCAGGTACACACCCATTGAAATTTTTCTTGGTTATGTTTATTTTATCTCTTCTGATGTGGCCAATTATGGACAGACACACATTTATCAAGCCGTCAACAGCAAATACGCTGGAATTCAGGAGCGTAATTGTGGCAAGCTTGATTCGCCTCATTTATCAAAGCCTATAGACTGGCTGATCGGAATAGCCAATAGAATGCGAGCTCAATCCTAGTGGCTGATTGGATCAGCCAATAGGATGAAAGCTCAATCCTATTGGCTGATTGCAACAACCAATATGATTTTTTAAACCTTAAAAAGAAGATCCCGTCTGGATTAAGACTTTTGCCGGCTTGGATGAAGACTTCAGCCCACTTGGATGAAGACTTCGTCCCACTTGGATGAAGACTTCTGCCGGCTTCGATGAGGACTTCTGCCGCTTCATTGAGGATGGATGTTGGGTCTTCAAAAACTGTAAGTGGATCCTCGGGGGTTAGTGTTAGGTTTTTTTAAGGGTTTATTGGGTGGGTTTTATTTTTAGGTTAGGGACTTTGGGTGGAAAAAGAGCTAAATGCCCTTTTAAGGGCAATGCCCATCCAAATGCCCTTTACAGGGCAATGGCGAGCTTAGGTTTTTTAGATAGAATTTTATTTGGGGGGGCGCGTGTCCTAACAGCGGCTCTAAGCAGTCACACCTTTCCTAAACTCCGGGTGAAAATATCATATAATCCGCTGATCATTGTTATTAATTAACAGCACCTACTACCAATGCTATCGGCATTAGGTACCTTCACATCACCTGCCACAGATTCCAGATAAGCTGCTGTTTTATTGAGCCCGGGGACGGAATTGGACAGTTGAGGCCTGTGGCGGCGGCATTTGTACAGGCAGCTTCCCCCCCCCCCCCCCCGGATTTCTAGGGTGTTTTGCCAGAGCTGACTACTGAAGACAATCAAGCCAGTGTCTCACAACAGACATATGTATCTCCTCAAACAACAACAGCATTCTAACACACAGACATGTGGGTCGATACTCAACCGGACGTGACAGACCTTAGATTTGCAAGAATAGAGCAGGATATATAGAATTTAATAAACAGACTACCACCAACAATATGGCAAGATTCAATCCCGCAACATCACACCACTAGTTGTCCCAACCTAACACCGTGGTCAGATAGCGACGATATTCTCCAAGGTAACAGCCCTGTTATACATCCATCGGCAACAATCTCAAACAAAGACCACATAAAGAGGTATAACCTCTATCAGTATAACTCTCAAGTACCTGTTATCCCCCTGGGTTCGGACTCTCTGGAAAAGAAACAACAATGCAACTGTTCCAAGATGGCGACAACGACAGCCCAGGGAGTTTACTGTGTACACACTTCTACCTTATTACCCGTGAAACAAGCTTCGGCTTTACAAGGGCCTTTGCGGGCGGGACATGTTATGCTGATGTATACAGCTTCAAAGGAGCTAGAGGGAAACTCCCGGATTGCGGGGGTCAGCGGGGCCTGTCCCAGTCCGGGCACCGCTGACTTCGGCAGAATGAAAGATGACTTTTCAAACCTCCCCAAAGAGTCACCGGATCATATATCTTTAAGGGAACCGGCTTCCTCAAGTTTGCCCCAATACTTAATACAAGTTGATCTACACATGGGCTACAGCGCAGCACCCATTAACCAGGCAAAAATCTGGGGAGTTGGACCTTTGAGCAAGCCACCTTAAACAATACTCTAACGGGACTCTGAGTCATCAAATTTATGGTTATGTTTAACACATCACAATTAGTATTATAGCTATTACCAGCGTGTATATATGTTATCTGTGTTATTTGTTACACGGGGTATGTACATAAAATGGCACCTTTGTCTCTATTATTTATTAGCTAAAGTGTTCAATATGGAGACAACGATAACAGGTCTTTCAGCTTTATGGTTTCTTATTTTGGGTTTTGTATTTACTTTCTCTGTGTTGTAAACCGATTATACACATGTTGATGGCTGATTTTACTTCTTCACATGACATCTCCATAGGAAGCCCTATATTTCATTGAGATACACTATGTTTTACTTACAGTACATTTACTGATATGACGTCTTTCACAAATCAATGTCTCTCTTGGGGATTTGGTGGGGGGCTCCCGGTGAGACTACTAATATAGTATTTACAGAATATGGGGTATTAGGGTCATTAAAATATTAGCCTCAGATATGGAGCTGATAAATAGTTGTTGTCCTGCCCTGGCGGTCTACGGCCGGGTCTGCTAGGAGGACAAGAATAGCAATAAAGAAGTATGCAATACAAGAACCACTACATTGCACACATAGAAAGAAGCACATAGGAGCACATACTTCATCAACTCAATTCCGCTCCTTCCTGCCTTATCAATAGGATATACAAAAATGTATGTTTAGACTGAGATTATAAAACAGATTACATAATTATGAAGTTCATTACCTTACTTTTGTCATCAACTATAATCCTTCTAATATACCACATGCATTGATATCAAGCCCTTAACCTATATCCGGAGATTAATTAAACGGGCAATACATCTCATGTTGGATGTATGTTGTGTTTTTTTAAAAGGCCCTTTTAAGGGCCATTGGTAGTTTATTGTAGGCTAGGGTTTTCATTTTAGGGGGGCTTTTTTATTTTGATAGGGCTATTAGATTAGGTGTAGTTAGTTTAAATATTTGATAATTTGTTAATTTGTTAATTTGTGTAACTTAGTATTTATTTTTTTTGTAATTTAGCGTTTGTTATTTTGTGTAACTTAGTTGTTAGTTTTTTGTAACTTGTAATTTTTAATAGTAGATTTACATTTTTTTGAGTAGGGTTAGGTTTTTAACTATATAATATATTTAATTTAATTTGTAGTTTAATGTAATTTTAGTATAACAGTTAGGGTAGATTAAATAATAGTTTAATATAGTTTAATTTAATTTTAGTATAATAGTTAGGGTAGGTTAATTAATAGTTTAATATAGTTTAATTTAATTTAGTATAATAGTTAGGGTAGGTTAATTAAATAGTTTAATATAGTCTAATGTAATTTTAGTATACTAGTTAGGGTAGGTTAATTAATAGATTAATATAGTTTAATTTAATTCTAAAGGTAAGTTTACATTTA
This sequence comes from Bombina bombina, assembly GCF_027579735.1. NCBI lineage: Eukaryota > Metazoa > Chordata > Amphibia > Anura > Bombinatoridae > Bombina > Bombina bombina. Next base: position 894,051,290 of record NC_069499.1, read on the forward strand.
TTATAAGATAGGTATGATGTAATTTTAATGTACAGTTAGCGGGTTTTAGGTTTAGGGGTTAATAGGTTAATTTAGTTTATGGCGATGTGGGGGGCTGGCGGTTTAGGGGTTAATAGGTTTAGTAAGTGGTAGTGATGTGGGAGGCCAGGGGTTTAGGGGGTTAATAAATTTAATTAGTTGCGGTGGGCTCCGGGAGTGGAGGGATAGGGGTTAATACATTTAATTAGTTGCGGCGGTGTCGGGGAGCGGCGGAATAGGGGTTAATAAGTTTATTAGAGTTGCGGTGGGCTCTGGGAGCAGAGAGATAGGGGTTAATAACTTTATTTAGCTGCGGCGGGGTCCGGGAGCGGCGGGATAGGGGTTAAACATTTTAGTATAGTGGCAGTGTTTAGTGACAGGGTATAAATAATGCTGGGAAAAAGCCGAATAGCAGAGAGATCGATGACTATTAGTTAACAACAGTCCGCTGCTCATTGCCCCGTACCTAAAATGGAAAAAATACTAAGTATATGGCAAAGATTTTTATTTGTATTTTATTATGAATCATTTTATTACAAATTACATTTTAACTTTAAAGTCTATCAGTTAGATTACGAGTTATGATCACTAGAGGGTATTTAACGAACGCAACAAAAGTTGCGTTATTTCACCCTCCATAGCGCTTCCATTACAAGTTTTGAAACAGCCGGCTTGTGCGTGCGATATGGTTGCGTTGAGTTCCATACCGCACAAAATACAAGCAATGTTTTGACGTGCTCGTGCACGCTTTCCCCATAGACATCAATGGGGAGAGCGAGTTAGAAAAAAACACCTGCGATCCCGGAATGGAAATCTCTGTAACGCAGCTTCATTGATGTCTATGGGGGGAAAAAAAGTAACGTTTAAACTTAACACCCTAACATAAACCCCACATCTAAACACCCCTAATCTGCTGCCCCCGACATCGCCGACACTTACATAATGTTATTAACCTCTAACCTGCCGCTCCCGATATCACTAACCCCCGAAGATCCACTTACAGTTTTTGAAGACCGGACATCCATCCTCAACAAAGCCGGGATAAGTCTTCATCCAAACGACAAGAAGTTCTCAACGAAGCCGGGAGATATCTTCATCCAAGTGTCAAGAAGTGGTCCTCCAGGCGGGCAGAAGTCTTCATCCAGACGGCATCTTCTAGCTTCATCCTTCCGACACGGAGCGGCTCCATCTTCAAGACATCCGGCACGGAGCATCCTCTTCTGTTGACGGCTACTGAAGATTGAAGGTTCCTTTAAGGGACGTCATCCAAGATGGCGTCCCTTGAAATCCGATTGGCTGATAGAATTCTAAAGATGAAAAAATCCTATTGGCTGATGCAGGTTAATAACTTTAGTAATTACTTTAGTATAGTGGCGGCGATGTTGGGGGCGGAAGATTAGGGGTTAATAAGTGTAATGTAGGTAGCGATGACATTGGGGGCGCCAGATTAGGGGGTTAATAAGTGTAGGTAGGGGGCAGCTATGTCGGGGCGGCAGATTAGGGGTTAATAACTGTAAAGTAGGTGGTGGCAAAGTCGGGGTAGCAGATTAATGGTGTTTAGACTCAGGTTTATGTTAGGGTGTTAGGTGTAAACATAAATTTTCTTTCCCCATAGGAATCAATGGGGCTGCGTTACAGAGCTTTACGCTCCTTTATTGCAGGTGTTAGGCTTTTTTTTTAGCCGGCTCTCCCCATTGATGTCTATGGGGAAATCGTGCACGAGCATGTAAAACCAGCTTAAAGCAGCGCTGGTATTTGTGTTGCAGTATGGAGCTCAATGCTGCCATATCATATTGCCTGCTAACGCCGGGTTTTTGCAAACCTGTAATAGCAGCGCTATAGGGAGGTGAGCGGTGGAAATAACTTGCAAGTTAGCAGCGAGCCGCTCATAACGTAAAACTCAAAATTTAGCTGATTGTTTCTCTTACAGAAGTATCTCCCCTTTATTTTTTATTATTTTATCACATTTTTTATTTAAAAAAATTGCATTTTTTTAAATGTTGTTGTTACTTATGGGTAACGGAAGCAAAAATAAACAGTAATTTTATTTAAAGTTCCTATATAGAAAGCCTGTTTTTTGTATCTTTTCTATTTCTCCACTGTTGTCATCTAATTTGTCCTATCTCATATGTATCTTTATAGGTGCTGTGTTAACTAAAGACAAAGATCATCAAGTAGAAGGCTCACACCAGTTCCACTGCTTGCAAAGATGTCCTTTATATGTCTGGTGCCCCTTGGCACTGGTCACATTGTATCTTCTGAATAAATGCACAGTTCTTTTAACCAAATTTTAGTTTCTGGGTATTTATTGAGTTTTTAATCATGTTGATGTGGATTTTATTAGAGGAAACAGATACGGCTATGTTTAATGGTTGCCAAACAGTGTTACATTTTTAGGATTTGGACAGAATGTACAGTTTATTCCATTTTCTTTTCTTGCTAGATAATGTATGGGTAGTAATGACTTAATATTGTATTTGTCTACATTTATTATTATTTCAAATAAATATGGTGGCTTAAAAGCAAAAAAAAACTTGTCATATTTATATTAATATTTACAGAAGGTTATTTTTCACATCAACTGTTTGCATTTCTGCTGATTCACATAGATGGACAACCAAATGCTTCTTTGAAACATTCAGGTGCAGGTGCCAAATAAAAGGGCCAGGACCCTGATTCTAATGTTGGATATTTGGAAAATCCAGTTTATTTTCCCTGTATCATATGACATCCAACAGCCAATCACAAACTCATATAAGTATATATTGTAAACTCTTGCAGCAGCTAGTGCCTCAGAAAGTGTATATCTTGTTATAGGTAGAGCCACATAGCAAGAAGACATTGGGCTCCATCAACGAGTTTCCAAAGTGCACCACTTAGATTTTAGAGGGCCATAACTATAGTTAGCCATAACGTAATATGAGGAGTTGTGTTTTTTTATGACTCAAATAGAGAATGTTTTCATTTCCAATTTGCTTCTATTATCAAATGTATTTGTTTTTATGGTAATCTTTATTAAAGAGAATACCTAGGTAGGTAGTGTGCACATTTCTAGAGAACTATATGGCAGCAGTTTTGCAAGACTTTTTTTTAGCACTAGATGGCAGCAGTGTTTACACGATGTTTAAAGGGATAGTAAACCCAATTATTTTCTTTCAGCATTCTTAAGCAACTTTTTAATTTACTCCTATTATAAATTGTTCTTTGTTCTCTTGCTGTCTTTAATTGAAAAGCAAGAATGTAAGTTTAGAAGCCGGCCCATTTTTGGTTCAGAACCTGGGTTGCGCTTGCTGATTGGTGGCTAAATGTAGCCACCAAATAGCAAGCACTATCCAGGGTGCTGAACCAAAATGTGCCGACTCCTTAGCTTTTAGATCCCTGCTTTTTCAAATAAAGATAGAAAGAGAATGAAGAAAAAATTATAATAGGAGTAAATTAGAAAGTTTCTTAAAGTTGTATGCTCTATCAGTATCATAAAAGTAAACATTTGGGATTACTATCCCTTTAACATTGTTAAAACAATTCTTGTAAAACTGCTGCCATATAGTGCTGCAGACATGTAAATGCTGCCGATTAAATAACAGAACATAATGTATGTAAGAACTTACCTGATAAATTCATTTCTTTCATGGTGGCAAGAGTCCACAAGCTTTTTCTTATGGGATATACATTCCTACCGAGAGGAGGCAAAGCTTCCCAAACCTCAAAAGCCTATATATAGCCCTACCACCTCACACATACCCTAGTTTAACATATAGCCAAGTGGTGAGGTGTTTAAGGAGTATAAGCAATAAAAAGAGGCGCAGGAAAAAAGATGTGCTTAAAACAAAAAAAAATCATAGCCCCCCAAAAATGGGTAAGCCTTGTGGACTCTCACCACCATGGGAGAAATTAATTTATCAGGTAAGTTTTTACATAAATTATGTTTTCTTTCATATAGGTGGCTAGATTCCACAAGCTGTTACGTATGAGATATAATACCCAAGACGTGGAAGTCCATGAGTAACAATAAAGGGAGGTATTAACTAAAAACATTTTTTTTTTGGCTAAGAAATTAAAAATACAATAAAGTCTTTAAACAAAAAACAAACAAATTAGAGGTGCTAGAATCAAACTAAGACAGCTGCCTAAAGAACCTTTCTACAAAAAAGCTGCTTCTGACAAGGTAAAAACGTACAAATGGTAGAATTCAGTAAAGGTATGCAAAGATTTTTTTTTTTTTATTGAGGCTACACAAAGAAAAATGTAAACATGCTAATGAAATATACATCAACATTAAAACTGAGAATTGTGTACAGAGCATGTCTTATATGGTAGAATAGACAAAAGTCCAATTGGGCCACTCATGGGTCCCTGATAAATGATTGTTGAACCATGTTGGGATTATTTTTAAAATAATATGTAGGCATAAAATCAGCGTAGATAAAATTATATGAGCATTATTTTATAAGAATTCTAATATGATATGGATAGAACAAAAATGATAAAAAAAAGGGTGGAAACAGGACCCACTACTCATACGCTTTGCAAATTTGTTCAACTGAAGCCTCATTCTTGAAATCCCAAGATGTGGCAACTGATCTAGTAGAATGAGCAGTATTTATCTAATGCAGAGACTGGCCCACCTCCAAATAAGCTTTGTGAATCAAAAGTTTTAACCAAGAGGCTAAAGAAATAGCAGAGGCTTTCTGACCTTTCCTAGAACCAGAAAAAATAAACAGACTAGAAGTCTGTCTAAAATCTTTAGTAGCATCCACATAATATTTCAAAGCTCTAACAACATCCAAGGAATGTAAGGATTTTTCAGTAGAATTCTTAGGATTAGAACACAAAGAAGGAACAATAATTTCCCTATTCATGTTGTTAGAATTGACAACCTTGGGTAGAAATTTGAATGAAGTCCGCAAAACAGCTTTATCTTCATGGAAAATCAGATAAGGAGACTCACAAGAGAGAGCAGACAATTCTGAAACTCTTCTAGGAGAAGAGATGGCCAAAAGAAATAACACTTTCCAAGAAAGTAGTTTATTGTCTAAAATATGCATAGGGGCCGAATTATCAATGTGCAGAAGGACATGGTCCGCTGTAGCGATAATGTCCACCGCACATCGATAAATGCAGACAGCATACACTATCAGCATTTATCATTGCACAATCAGTTCTGGCGAACTGCTTGTGCAATGCCACTCCCTGCAGACGATAGCAGGGGGTGTAAATCAACCCGATCGGGTGGATTGCCGTCCTCCGCCCCAGAAGTGGTGGAAGAGTTAAAGATCAGTGGTCTTAAGGCCGCTGCTTCTTAACTCCTGTTTCCGGCAAGCCTGATACATTATGGGCCATACAGGGCTTGTAAAATCGGCCCCATAGGCTCAAAAGGAGGGGCCTGTAAAATCTTTAACACCAAATGAAGACTCCAGGGAGGAGAAATAGATTTAACAATAGGTTTAATTTGTGTTAAACCCTTAACAAAGAAATAAACATCAGGAAGATGAGCAATATTTCTGAGAAATAAAACAGAGAGAGCAGAGATTTGTCCTTTCAATGTACTGGCAGACAAACCTTTATCCAAACCATCCTGAAGAAACCCATCTAAAAGAATACCGGAGAAATCATGAGATGAGCACCATGAGATATAAATTTTCCAAATATTGTGGTAAATCTTTCTTGAGTCAGAGAAGCCTCTATGACTGAGAACTAAATGTTCAATTTCCATGCCATTAGGTTTAGAGATTTGAGATCTGGATGGAAGAACAGACCTTGAGATAGAAGGTCTAGTCTTAGCAGAAGAGACCATGGCGGGCAACTAGAAAGCAGGACAAGGTCCGCATAACAAATCCTGTGAGGCCACACTGGAGCTATAAGGAATACAGAGGATTGTTCCATATTTATTTTGGGTTTTACTCTGGAAAAGATCCCCAGACAGCTCCCCAACCTGTAAGACTTGCATTTGTGCTGATCACAGACCAGGTAGGATGAGCAAAGTAGGCCCCTTAAACAACAAAGTCAGAGAAAGTTGCGTTTTTGGATTTAAGAATATCAGTTGTGATATCTGAGTATAATCCTTGCACCATTGGAGCAACATGCAAAGCTGGTCTCATATAAAATCAAGCAAAATGGATTGCGTCCGATGCTGCAATCATGAGACCTAAAACGTCCATACACATATCCACTGAAGGGAATAATAGGGACTGAAAATTGAAACAAGCTGAAATCAATTTCAGTTGAATTTTCTTTGTTAGGGAGAGAGTCATGGATACTAACCTAAAAAGGTTACCCTTGTCTGAGGAATCAAGAAACGTTTTGGTAAATTGCAATACACTGAGCTCTGATTACAGATAGAAGGGCAGCAAGAACCTTTGAAAAAAATTGGGGGACTGTTGCTAATCCGAAGGGAAGGGCAACAAATTGGTAATGCTTTCCTTGAAAAAAGAATCTCAGAAATTGATAATAATCTGGATGTATTGGTATGTGAAGGTAAGCATCCTGTAAGTATAGTGTGGGCATATAGTAACCTTGCTGAACAAAATGTATAATAGTCCTTATAGTTTCCATTTTGAAAGTTGGGATTCTTACAAATCAATATAAAGTTTCAGATCCAAAATTGGTCTGAAAGAATTTTCCTTTTTCGGAACAATGAAGATATTTGAATAAAAACCCAACCCTTGTTCCCATAATAGAACTGAAACAATTGTGTCCAATAGTTCCAGATCTGAAACACATTTCAGAAATGCTTGTGCCTTTACTGGGTGACTTGGGACATGGGTGAGAAAGAATCTTCCCATAGGGGGTCTTATTCTGAATCCAATTCAATATCCCTGAGAAATTATATTCTGAATCTGCGGATTTTGGACAGAGTCTGACCAAAATTCTTGAAAGTGTTTCAGTCTGCCCCCTACCAGCAGAACTGGACCTTAATGCTGGCTTAGGGGCCAGACTCCGTTTCTTATATTGTTTGGAGTTTTTCGAATTTGGAGACTGTCTCTAGTTAGAGCCAGGGGCTTTAGGGGAGCGAGTAGTTTTCTGTTCTCTATTCTGACGAAAGGAGAAAAAAAAGGTTGGTAGCTTTCAATTTTCCCTTAGACTTTTTATCTTGAGGAAGGAAGACTCCTTTTCCCCCCGGTAATAGTGGAGATAATTGAATCCAGTTGTGAACCAAACAGATTTTTACCCTGAAAAGAAAGAGACAATCTTGTTTTTAGATACCACATCAGCATTCCAAGATTTAAGCCATAAATTCTAGTAAGAATAGCTAGAGACATAGGGGGAGATTTATTAAGCAGCGGATGCAGCTTTCTCTATCCAATGTTTCCGGCTCACTGGAAACAAAAGTTACGAACCAGCTGCTCCTTAACTTATCCGCCTCCTTTGAGGTGGCGGACTGCAATCATCCCGATCCAATTGGGATGATTGACACCCCCTGCTAGCAGCCGATTGGCAGCGGATGTGCAGGGGGCAGCATTGCACAAGCATTTCACTAGAAATGCTTGTGCAATGTTAAATGCAGACAGCGTATGCTGTCGGCATTTAGCAATGTCCGCCCAACAAATGTAAAATCTACCCCATAATTAATGTTAATCTTCATGATATCAAAGACAGCATAACAAATAAAATAATTTGCATGCTGTAGTAAAATGACAATGTTGGAAATTTTTGAATCTGAAAATAACTGCTGAACAAGGCTGGATAACCAAAAGGTAGATGCTACAGCAACATCAGCAATATATATAGCTAGTCTTAGAATATAGCCAGTATGTAAATATGACATTCTAAGATAAGATTCAAGTCTCCTATCTAAAGGGTTTTTAAAAGAAATGCTGTCCTCCAAAGGAATAGTAATCCATTTGGCAAGAGTAGAAATGGTCCCATCAACTTTAGGCATTGTTTCCCAAAGCTCTAAGTTAGCAATAGGTAAAGGATACCATTTTTTAAACCTTGAATAACCTGGTTTAGACCATTCTTTAGCAATCATATCAGAGACAGAGTAAGGGATAGGAAAAACCTCAGGGAGACAACAGTTTTATACACAGAATTTAAATGATTACAGGGTTTATCAACAGAAGGATTCGTTTCTTCAATCTCTAGAGTTAATAAAATGTCCTTTAAAAGAGAGCGAATATGTTCAATTTTAAATAAAAAAGATTTTTCAAGCTCTGTCTCTGAAGGAAGATCCTGTGAAGCAGGGGAATTTCTATTGTTAGAATATACGTCAGTATACTGTTAATCAGTAAATGTTTCATTAGGATAGGGTAAAATATGAGCTAGCCTTTTATGCTTATATGAAGGCGGTATAACAGTCAGGGCCTTCTCTATGGCTGTAGCAATAAAATATTTAATTGCTGAAGGAATGCCTTCTGCATTAGACTGAGTGGGAAACACAGTAGAAGCCTTTGTACACATGGAAATATTGTCAGTATGTGCTAAACATTCAAAACAAGAGCCACAATAAACACACTTAGCTTTAGTAGAAACGTGCTAAGCAGCTCAGTTCCTATCGTGACTTCTGGCACAGGTTCAGATTGATACATCATTTCAAAAAAACACAAAAAAATGTTTAGTTGCAAACAATTTTATAATAAGCGCCTTTAATTTAACAAGCTTTTAGAGAAATGGGAATGGGAATGGGAAAAATTACCATAAAAAAGGTTGCAAAAGAAATATCATTGAAAATTGCAAATACTGAGTATAGATTAACATTGATTATATCTTTAAGAAAGTAAAAACAAGCAATCCAACACAGCCCTACGGCAAAATGAGGGCACAGAGTGAAGAGGGGGTGGGGTTTTTTAACGGAAAAAAGGCACAAAATGATGATTCATTAGATGACTGAAATAGTGTCATAACATGCTCAAACGTGCCCAAATTAAAAAATAAATAAAAAGAGCTCAGTGAAAACGGAGGTAAGTGAATATAAATTGCCCCCTAAAGTAAATTGTAACCTAGTCTTAATAACATAGATTTCTTAATTTAAGGGGTATAATGCCTGTCCCAGGGCTAATACATAGATATATACATCTAAAATAACTTTAATACAAAGTGCCCAATCCATAGCTGAGAGTGTCTTAAACAAAAAAAAAAAAAAAAAGGAAAACATACTTACCATAAGACACCCATCCACACATAGACAGCCAAACCAGTACAGAAATATATCAGCAGAGGTAATGGGAGAGGAGTATTACGTTGATCTGTAAAGGGAGGCAGAAGATGAATCCCTGCAACCAAATTTACAGGGAGCCCATGAAAAGATTTCCTGTGAGGCAAAAATATGGTGACATGAGGCAGTAGTCCCTTCACTTTCCTCTGCCAAGCACTGTATTATGAGGGGAACTGGGCTTCAATATGCTTAGAAGCACCTTTCACTGAAGATAACAAGCACATCATGCTTTAATCACCTTGTTTCAAATTCAAAGTAAGTTCTATTGCATTGTTTTGTTATTGGGTATTTGTCAATTATTAAACTCTACTATATTAAGTGGTCCTTTAATAAATGCTATATATAGTTTTATTTGTAACAAATGTAAATGTTCCTTTGCTGCAGATGAAAAAGTGTCACCTACAGGCTTATACTTACTTACAGTGCACTGGGAGAGCCGCACTAATCCTAACTCTTCTTTACAGTGACTATAGCCAAGCTAATAGGTAGACCTTCTCCTTTAAGGTCGGATTAGCAGGAGATCAGCTCCCCAACCTGTAAGACTTGCATTTGTGCTGATCACAGACCAGGTAGGATGAGCAAAGGAGGCCCCTTGAACAACAAAGTCAGAGACAATAGCGTGTTGGGATTTAAGAATATCAGTGGTGATATCCGAGTATAATCCTTGCACCATTGGAGCAACATGCAAAGCTGGTCTCATATAAAATCGAGCAAAATGGATCGCGTCCGATGCTGCAATCATGAGACCTAAAACGTCCATACACATAGCCACTGAAGGGAATGATAGGGACTGAAGATTTAAACAAGCTGAAAGCAATTTTAGTTGACTTTTCTCTGTTAGGGAGAGAGTCATGGATACTAACCTAAAAAGGTTACCCTTGTCTGAGGAATATAGAAACTTTTTGGTAAATTGCAATACACTGAGCTCTGATTACAGATAGAAGGGCACCAAGAACCTTCGAAAAAAAATTGGGGGACTGTTGCTAATCCGAAGGGAAGGGCAACAAATAGGTAATGCTTTCCTTGAAAAAAGAATCTCAGAAATTGATAATAATCTGGATGTATTGGTATGTGAAGGTAAGCATCCTGTAAGTATAGTGTGGGCATATAGTAACCTTGCTGAAAAAAGGTATAATAGTCCTTATAGTTTCCATTTTGAAAGTTGGGACTCTTACAAATTAATATAAAGTTTCAGATCCAAAATTGGTCTGAAAGAATTTTCCTTTTTCGGAAAAATGAAGATATTTGAATAAAAACCAAATGCACGTGCCTAGTCCCAAGTAAAAAATAAAGTTAAAAAAATGAACAAGCATTGCCTAGAATATATCCTGTGAAGATCCTTGGTGCTGTGACCAACCCGAAGGGAAGAGTCACAAACTGAAAATGTTTGTCCAGGAAGGCAAACCTTAGGAACTGGTGATGATCCTTGTGGATAGGAATATGAAGATATGCATCCTTCAAGTCATATCTTGACCCTCCTGGATCACTGACAGAATTGTCCAAATAGTCTCCATCTTGAAAGATGGGACTTTGAGAAACTTGTTTAGACTTTTGAGATCTAAAATGGGTCGAAACATGCCTTCTTTTTTGGGAACCACGAAAAGATTTGAGTAAAACCTCTGCCCCTGTTCCTGTATTGGAACGGGATGAATTACTCCCATAGTAGAGAGGTCTTTAACACAATGTAAGAACGCCTCTATTTATCTGGTCTACAGACAATCGTGAAAGAAGAAACCTCCCCCTTGGGAGAGAATTTTTGAATTCCAGTTGATACCCTTGGGACATGATTTCCAGTGTCCAGGGATCCTGAACATCTCTTATCTAAGCCTGGGTAAAGAGAGTAAGTCTGCCCTCTACTAGATCCGGTCCCAGATCGGGGGCCGCCCCTTCATGCTGTCTTGGGAGCAGCAGCGGGTTTCTTATGTTGTTTGCCCTTGTTCCAAGCCTGGTTGGGTCTCCAGGTGAGCTTGGCTTGAGGATAATTCCCTTCCTGTTTAGCAGAAGAGGAAGTGGGGACTCCTTTGAAATTACGAAAGGAGCCAAAATTACTTTATCGTCCCCTTTGCTTAGATGTCTTATCTTGAGGGAGGAGGTGACCCTTACCTCCCGTAATGTCAGAAATTATTTCTTTCAAGTCAGGCCGAATAGGGTCTTTCCCTTGAAAGGAATAGCCAAAAGTTTGGATTTAGAGGACACATCCGCAGACCAAGATTTAAAGGGACATTAAACACCTGATAAAAATTGCTGAAACCTACTTTTTCTTATTAAACAAGATAAAGTAATCACTGCTGCCTATTTTATCTGTTCCTCTTAGCCCAAACTTTTGAAGGAGATTGTTTTAAAATACAGTGTTGAGGCAGTGCTTGATTTCCTATGTAAGCTGCCATATTGTAGCGTGCGTTACAGGGCTCAGTAGTCACATGATACACACACCATATTATCTATGCATACACAGTACTTAGAGGAAGGAATCACATCTCTCTCTCCCTGCAGCGTGTGAGCTGCAGTGTCTGAAAAGTTATTTCTCAGTGAGGGTATAAATATATTTCATTTCCCTGTTAATGTATACAAAACATGTTATGCAGAAATTTAAATAAAATAATTATAACTACTGTGTTTATGTTTTTAACTCCCCCCACACACACAGGTTTTTTTCTCTCCTCAAACTCTGTCCGTAAAGTTTTATGCTTGCTCAGTAAGCACTTACCAGAGCTGGTTCCTGTGTTATTATTGTAAAACTACTGACTGCTCTGGGAGGGAGGGGGAGGAGGAAGCTCCCACAGACTGCATGCTGCATATCATTAGTTCAAAAGACTTCTTTTCATGACCTCTCCTCCTGAATGTAAATCACTAAGGACTGACACCCAGCATAAGACGTTTAGCAAGGATCGTATGCATTATCTAGATCCATTATCTAGAAAACAATCTCCTTCAAAAGTTTGGGCTAAGAGGAACAGATAAAATAGGCAGCAGTGATTACTTTATTTATTTATTTATTTATTTATAAAATATTTTACCAGGAAGGATACATTGAGATTTCTCTCGTTTTCAAGTATGTCCTGGGATCACAAAACATTGCATTGATACAATAGGGTACAATAAAATACAAAAACAATAATAAAAATACACATTATATGCAAACATTTAACATAGAGCAGGTATGAAATATTTATCCATGACAGGAGCATTCTGTTTTGAGATATGTATAGAGGGATCTCTTAAAGGATTTTAGGCTTGGGGAAGTTTTTAAAGTGTGAGGGAGGTCATTCCATAATTGTGGCGCTCTGTAGGAAAAGGAGGATCGAGCTGCTTTTTTTTTGTATTGAGGCAAGCTAAATAATGTGCTGTTATTGGATCGGAGGTTATAGGAGGTGGGAATAGCAGGGGAGAGCATTCTGCTCAGGTAGGGTGGGAGCTTCCCAGAAAGGCTCTTAAAGACAAGGCAGGAAAGATGGAGGGTGCGTCTGGATTCTAGCGACAGCCAGTTTAGTTCTTTTAGCATGTCACAATGGTGGGTCCTGTAGTTACATTGTAGCACAAAGCGGCAGAGCGAGTTATATAACGTATTTAGTTTATTAAGGTGAGTTTGCGGAGCAGGTGCATATACTATGTCCCCATAATCCAAGATAGGCATCAGCATTTGCTGTACAATCTTTTCCTTTACTGTAGGGCTGAGGCAAGATTTGTTTCTGTACAGGGCACCTAGTTTTGGATAAAGTTTAGAGGCAATTTTTTCTATGTGGAGTCCAAAAGATAGATTGGTGTCTAACAACATACCTAAGTATTTAAAAGAGTGGACTGCGGTCAGCGTGCAATTGGATTTTGTTTTGATGCGAAGATGGGAATTTTGTAATTTATGTATTTTAGGTCCCATTCCAAAGATCATTGTGACCGTTTTGTCAGTGTTTAGGAAGAGTTTGTTTTTCGAGATCCACTTTTCTACCTCTGTGAACTGGTCTTGGAGCACTGTTTCAAGCTGCAGCAGATCAGATTTGTTTGCATAGATTACCGTGTCGTCTGCGTACATGTGTACAGTTGAGGATTTGCAGACATTAGGCAAATCATTTATAAATAATGTGAATAGTAGGGGGCCGAGAATGGAACCTTGGGGAACACCACACGTGACTGGGAGAGGGAGGGAGTCAATGTTAGAGACAGAGACATATTGTGATCGATCCGATACATATGATTTAAACCAGGTTAACGGGTGATCAGCAATACCAGAGTTTTTTAGTTTGAGAAGTAGTAGGTCATGGTCCACTGTGTCAAAAGCCTTTGCAAAATCAAGGAAAATAGCTCCAGTTAGGTCTCCTTGTTCCATGGCAGTTTGGATGTCGTTGCAAACTTTTAGGAGGGCAGTTGTAGTGGAGTGATTCGGTCTGAAACCTGATTGATCAGGGGTCAGATAGTTAGAAAGTTGGTAATACTCGCATAATTGCGTATGGACGCATTTTTCTAGGATTTTTGACAATACAGGGAGCAGTGATATAGGACGATAGTTAGAAACCAAGGTTAACTCCCCACTTTTATGAATAGGCACTACTCTTGCAGTTTTCCAGAGTTTGGGTATGTATCCAGACACCAAGGATTCGTTAATTAGGGTTGCAACAGGCTTAGCAATTGCCGGCGCACTGAGCTTCAACAGCATTGCTGGGATTTGATCAGGTCCTGACTGGTTTTTCATTTTTAGATTATCGAGGTGTTTCTTAATGACATTGAAGGGTACAGGTCTAAAATTGAACTTTTCTATATTGGGTCTTTGCTGTTTTAGTGGGGCCTGATCCACATTTGTAGCTTCAGGATGCGTGCCATTTATTAGTTTGTCAATCAGGGTGGTGGAGCATCCTACAAAATAATTGTTAAAGGCATTTGCTACTTCTAAGGGGAGTTGCAGGTTTTGGTTATCCACATTGACAGTAGAGGGTTGGGAGTGGATTGGTGGATTTTGTAAGTTATTTATGAGTTTCCAAAACTTTCTAGGGTTACATATATTATTGTTCAGATTTTCACAGAAATATTGCGCCTTAGCTAATTTTGTTTGTTTAGTGCATATATTTCGCCATTTTCTATATACACAGTGATCATTCATAGAGCCAGTATGCTTGAACTTTGACCACAATGAATCCCGAAATTGGTACATTTGAATGAGGTCAGCTGTGATCCAATTCAAGTGTGCTCCTTTTACTCTCACCTTACGCAGCGGTGCATGTAAATTCCAAACTTGTAGGAGTTCAGACTGAAAGAATTCAACTGCAGAGTCTAGATCTGGGATTAGGTTTAATCTGTGCCAGGGGAGGTTCTTGATGTCATTTAGAAATGATTGAAGATTAAATTTTTTGAAGGACCTGGTGATTGTAACCTTGGGAGAGGATTTAGTTGCCTTTATTTTGCGCACGCAGTACACTAAGCAGTGGTCACTGAAATTGTTAGGGAGAACACCTGCCTCCTGGATTCGGTCGGGAGAAGTGGAGAGAATCCAGTCGAGCAGGGTATGATTATGGCTTTTGATGTTTATGCGAGTTGGGGAGGAGATTAATTGCGTTAGATGCAAAGATTTAAACAGCGAGCGACAACTGTTATTTTTTGGATTCAGCCAATCGATGTTAAAATCTCCAAAAACCAAAATTTCACTTTTTGGGTTTTGAGTTATGGATTCACTAAGGAGCTGTGCTATGTCCGAAATGGAATGCACAGGGGAGCTTGGTGGGCGGTAGATTCCTGCAACAATGATTGATTTACTGCACGGGATCTCAATTTTGCCAGAAAGGAAATCAAAGGTGGCAGGAGAGCTAGATTTTTGTAAGGGGGTGAACTTTGTGGAATTGTCAACATAAATTACAATGCCACCTCCCCTCTTTGCTCTATCATTTCTATGGCATGAATATCCATGTATTGCAATGGCAGAGTCAGGTATTTTGCGGGTTAGCCACGATTCAGAGATCACAATGATTTTGGGTTTGTATTGTAAACACCAAGCTTGCAGTGCATCAATTTTCGGTAGTAAGCTGCGGATATTACAGTGCACAAAGGAGAGGCCTTTCTTAGCTGGAAGGCTAGGAATGGAATTTGTTAGGGGACCAGGGTTAGACTCTACGTCATTTGCAAGGGCAAGTAACATAAGGAATAGGAATTTGGAAATCATTTTTGATTGGCCATATAGTGAATGTGATACTTTATAATATTGTGAGGTGGGGGTAGGAGGGTTATTTTTTATAACCCTCCACCAGCACTCAGCAGATAAGTTACAGCAACAGAGCAGGCCATGATGTATGATAATTTGTTTTCCAGTTTGAGGTGTGTGCTTATGGCGGTTATTATGTGAACCAAATTGGAGTGAGAAAAGGGTTATCATGAATAACAGTAAGGATATATTTGGATTCATGTTAGTGGTATGAGGTGTGTAGATAAAAAATAAAAATGAAAAGTATATACACTATTGATGTGTGATATATAGCTATATGTAGGAAGAGAGGGTATTTATTCTATAGGGTTAAGTAGAAGGAAGGATGTGCTGATCAGTGGTTGCAGCTGTCATTTAAGGAGAATGAAATAAGTGTGGGAGACTATCTATAAAGGAAGAAATGAGCCTGGGGTGGGTGGGGTGAGGGGCAGGGTGGGAGGGAAACTATCTTGCAGGATCTACCTTTTTGCAAAGCAGGGGCACAGCTGAGATAAGTTCTGTATTTTCTTGCAAGGCTTGGGTAGATATGTTTAAAAATCAGACTAAAGGAGAGAGATAAATTAGCGTCAGATTGGGCTGCAAACATTTAGAGGAATGGGGAGGGAATATCTATGAACATTTGAGCTAAGGGTCATAAAAGCAAAAACACAGGGAAAGTTAAAATTACAGAGATAACACAGAGGTATTCATGTAGGGGAATAAAACCATTAAAGTCCAAAAAAGATACATGGCCTTAGCTGATTAAACTAACTTTTAACATAATGGTCAGACATAATGGTAATAAAATATGCATTTTAAATCATAAAAACAAAACAATAAATAGCCAATACATATAACAATACACACATCAGAAAATAACAGGGTAGGTTAAATATAATGATATAACTATCTTGCAGGATCTACCTTTTTGCAAAGCAGGGGCACAGCTGAGATAAGTTCTGTATTTTCTTGCAAGGCTTGGGTAGATATGTTTAAAAATCAGACTTTTTGCAAAGCAGGGGCACAGCTGAGATAAGTTCTGTATTTTCTTGCAAGGCTTGGGTAGATATGTTTAAAAATCAGACTTTTTGCAAAGCAGGGGCACAGCTGAGATAAGTTCTGTATTTTCTTGCAAGGCTTGGGTAGATATGTTTAAAAATCAGACTTTTTGCAAAGCAGGGGCACAGCTGAGATAAGTTCTGTATTTTCTTGCAAGGCTTGGGTAGATATGTTTAAAAATCAGACTTTTTGCAAAGCACTTTATTTTGTTTAATAAGAAAAAGTAGGTTTTTGGGATTATTAGAAGTTAGGTGTTAAGGGTCCCTTTAAACCATAAGGCTCTGCGTGCTAAAATGGAAAATCCTTAATTTTTAGCCTCCAATTTGGCGATCTGAAAGGCGGCATCCGTGACAAAAGAATTAGCCAGCTTAAGGGCCTTAATTCTATCCATTATCTCCTCTAAGGAAGTCTCAGTCTTAAGAGACTCTTCTAAGGCTTCAAACCAAAAGGCAGCCGCAGTTGTAACTGGTACAATGCAGGCCGTCGGTTGTAATAGAAATCCTTGATGAACAAATCGCTTTTTTAGAAGACCCTCCAACTTTTTATCCATAGGGTCTTTGAAAGCACAAATGTCCTCAATAGGGATAATCGTACGCTTAGCCAGGGAAGAAATAGCTCCCTCCACCTTAGGGATCGTCTGCCAAGAGTCCTGAACGGTGTCAGCTATAGGATACATCTTCTTAAAAATAGGGGAAGGTGAAAACGGGATACCCGGTCTTTCCCATTTTCCGCGTAACAATTTCTGAAATTCTCTTAGGAACCGGAAAGACATCAGAGTAAGAAGGAACGTCTAAGTATTTGTCCATCTTACACAATTTCTCTGGAGGTACCACAATAGAGTGAAAGTCGTCCAGAGTCATCAAAACCTCACGTTGCAATAAGCGGAGGTGTTCCAATTTAAATCTGAAGGACATGACATCCGAATCGGTCTACGGCAACGCACTACCCGAGTCAGAGACAGTTCCCCATCAGAAAGGGTCTCTCTACCCTCCAATTCAGATCACTGGGAGGGTACATCGGAGATAGCCATCAAAGCATCAGAAGTCGCAGGGACCACACGGGTTTCTGCCCTGCTGCGTTTGCCTTGCAACTTAGACAAAACTTCTGTGAGAGTGGATGACATAACTGCAGCCATATCCTGCAAAGTGAAAGAAGCAGACGCCGTTGAAGAACATGGCGTCGTTTGTGCGGGCGTTAAAGGCTGTGACGCTTGGGGAGAAAGTTGCGGCATACCCTGAATCTTATCAGCCTGAGAACAGTCATTGGATATATCTTTATTAAAGAAAATCTGCTCCTTATATTCTAAAGCCCTCTCAATACATGGGGGGCACAGTGTATCAGGGGGTTCCACAATGGCATCCAAACACATAGGACATGTACTGTGTTCAATGTCCTCCATAGTATCAGATTTCAAAGGCAAGCGTGGTCAAGTCACTAATAAACAAGAACGATCAGTGTAACAAAAATAGTGTACTGTGTCTTTAAAGGGACAGTCTACCATAGAATTGTTATTGTTTTAAAAGATAGATAATCCCTTTATTACCCATTCCCCAGTTTTGCATAACCAACACAATTATATTAATATACTTTTTACCTCTGCGATTAGCTTGTATCTAGGAACCTCCTTCCAGCCCCCTGATCACATGACTGTGATTTTATTATCAATTGTCTTAAATGTAGCATTGTATTGTGCTAGATCTTAAATAACCCCCTGGGCCTGAACACAGTGTTATCTATATGGCCCACGTGTACTTTGTCTCTTTGTGTTGAAAAGAGATTTAAAAAGCCTGTGATAAGAGGCAGCCCTCAAAGGCTTAGACATTAGCATATGAGCCTACTTATGTTTAGTTTAAACTAAGAATACCAAGAGAAAAAAGCAAATTTGATGATAAAAGTAAATTGGAAAGTTGATTAAAATTAAAAGTCCTATCTGAATAATGAAAGTTTAATTTATACTAGACTGTCCCTTTAAATACGTAAACGTTTTCACATGAATCCCAAATATAACTAAAATAAACATCAATTAGGTGCGGTCCAATGAATACCCCGCACTCCCCACGTGGGCCCTGCTTACACACCGGTCCCTGAAACTCACAGTCAACTCTCCACAGCGGCTCCTACCTGCCTCCGTAACCACTACTACCCTCCGACAGCGTGCCTAGGACCGCTTGGAGATTATTGTGACAAGCGGACCTAGGGGCTGCACGAGTACACTGCTCCAAGTATTCGTATCACCAGGACTCAACTGAGGCGTAACTGCGTGAGCTAAGCGCGCAAAATCAAGTCCTGCCCTTCGTGGGCGAAAACAAGCACCGAACCCGGGAAATAATAAAGGCAATCTAATACCATGTACCATAATTAGCCACAGTTCTTTTCAACAGTCTATCTCCCCAGCATAAGCCAAACACACATAAATAAACAGAGTTATGCCCGTTATTGTACTCGCAGCTGAGCGCTATAATTAACCTCCCAGCGCTTCTGGCTAATGTAAAATGATGCCGGACTGTCTGGAAAAATTTAACAGTGTGTGGGTTGTCATCTGTTTACTTTCGCTAATGACATCCAACATACTAGCATATGATGACCCCTATCAGAGCCTATAACCCCAAAATGCAATAGTATAGTACAGCCATTTCTGAGTATATGCCTCAAAGCCTCAGAAATAAAAAGACTGCACTTACCTCCATGCTGAGGAACAGCATGAAAATATTCAGTGTCAAGAGGTCCACTCCTCCTCCTGAGGTCCTGTGAAGAAAGAAGGGTCTTAGGAAAAATTCACCAAGTCCATATCCAGGCAGCACCAATATGGGAGGCGTAGTGAGACTAAAACCTCACAAGTTCCCCTAAATGGTTCTTCCAGAAGCTGCCCGGTAGAAAAATAGCACACTTTGGCACCATTTAAAAATAAAAAAAAACTCTTGATTGAAGATTCTAAACTAACACCTCACTTTAAGTCACTCCTATTACTAACACAGCCAAAGAGAATGACTGGGTTTGGGGGAAGGGAGGAGCTATTTATGCAGCTCTGCTGTGGAGCTCTTTGCCTCCTCCTGCAGACCAGGAGGAGATATCCATAAGTAAGGATGAAATCCGTGGACTCGTCATATCTTGTTAAAGAAATGTAGTTTTGCTTATTTTTTTCAAAAACATTGTGCTGATTTTCATATTTCAAACCAAGCCCTAAAGTTTTAGTAGTAAACTTGTCTACCTACTCCTCCAGCTTGCTCCTGTTTGTGTAAAGGGTCTTTTCATATGGAGGGCATGGGGTGGGAGTGTCTGCTCTTTTTGCTTTCCAGACCCTTTCACTGGGTGTCCAACACTAAACTCATTAACGGTGCTAAACTGGGTGCTTCTAAGTTTTTAAAAGGTTTTTTACTGGATGTTTACATCAGTATCCGCACATATTCTTTATAGTAGTGTATTACATGCAGTTATATGAAAATTAGTGTATACTGTCCCTTTAAGCTCTATGAGCTTCAGCATCCCTGTTCTGTGAGTTTGTGTGGTCTAGAGCTTTACGACCAAGCTCTTGTTACTAATAGCACTTACAGCTGACCAAGACCCATCTAGTAGGGCAGAAATTTCACAAACTGACTTGTTCAGTATGACCCATGCTACTGCCAATGTGCGGCTATGGAGATGTTATGGCTACATGCTAGACTTCCATCCACACCCATTGCTAATAAGTGTATAAACACCTGAACTCAATTATTACAATTATCTACATACCTAAAATACACACCCCCACATACATTTTTTTTTTAAAAATGATATATTACACACGTACAAATAACCAATTCCCGGAATTCAAAAATCTGTGCAATTAATAATATAAAAAAAAAATTGTTACCATTTTTCCCTGCCTGCATCTTTGGTTTTTGGGTGTTCAAAAAAAAAAAAAAAAAAAAAAAAAGTGTGTTTATTTAAATAAACTATTGCCTTTATGCAGTACAGTATTGTACTAGCTATACAAAACTATTGAAAGTTATAAACTTTTAGTTTGCAGGTATAAAGTTATGACATGTAAATATTGCCTAAATTATATAAACGATGCTTTTACATTTAGTCCCATCCCTTCTCCAAGCTGTCCCATTTTACAGATGCAAAAATATATATAAAAAATAAATAAAGGTTGAAGGCATCTTTACTTCATTTAACCGTAGCATCAGCGTAAAACTAAGTACCCACGGCGCAGCTGTTTTCTCAATGAGATGACGTTTCCACCTTAGTCAGTAGCTGTGCTATTGAAAAACTGATCTGTGCCGTGGATGGCCGTATGCGCTTGGGCAAAAAAAATTAAATAAAAATGATGATCGCCTTTATTTTAAGTGATGCTAATTCTAGCGTTTCATAAATAGTAGGATTTATTATCACTTTAATGCATAACCATATAAATAAAAAACTAACAAAATGTAAGATAAGTCACAGTTTTATTAATAGAACAGATATCAGAAACACTTTACAGTATTAGCATTTTATTAAATAGCCAGGTTTATAGTTGAAACAGGAACGCCAAGGACAATCCCTTTCCATGGGTACACGAGTTGTGAGAGCAGCAGTTACACAAAGCACACGTACTCCAGCTGTTAAACACCTGCAAAAAAAACAAACAAAAAAAAAGTGAGAAAATAGAACAAAATGTAAAGTTATTCCTACAAACCCTAGAGAATAACACACAGTAGACATGGTGTACACTTTTCTCCTCAACCGCATCCATTTGAATATGTTGTTTTCAGGGAACACCTACAACTGGTATCAACTCATTCAGCAATATGCATTTTTTTCCATTTAACCCCTTAACGAACAGTGCCATACAAGCGCAGTAGTTTATTAGCCCTAAAGGATGCCGCTGTCCTGGGTTCTTTCTACGGCAATCTGACAGCAGCGAGATTGCTCTATTCTGCATGTCCCACTTGCGAAAAAAAAAGAGCCGTGTGTGAGTCCTACAATGTACAAAAAAAACACAAACACAACACCACACACACTACAGCCTAACAATCTTACAAGCTACATGATTAACCCCTACACTGTCAGGAATTTCAGAAGTCTGGTGCGCAGCTGCAATTAACACCTCCTAATCACCAAAAGGCAATGTCAAAAGACATGTATGTCTGTTATTTCTAAACAACCATTTCTGTTATTACTGCATACGCAATCTGTAAATACTTTCAGTGAGAAGCCCAAAGTTTGTGAAAAGGTAATTTTTTTTTTTTTTTTTTAAATATGATCACAAAAAAAAAAAAAAAAAAAAAAAAAAAAAAAAAAGAAACAAAAATTCTCTGGCCTTTTGGGTAAGTTTTTGACTGAAATTCCTGGTCCTTAAAAGGGTTAACTAACTCATTCACAACATTTTAAATTGAATCAGACACATACAATTAACGGCTGACAAGTCAACTTGATATGCAGCAATTATTAAAATGGACATTATACACTAGAATTTTCTTTACATAAATGTTTTGTAGATGATCCATTTATATAGCCTATACAATTTTTTTTTTTTTTTTTTTTTAGGGGAAAAAAAAAAAAAGTATAGTTTTGCTCATTTTTAAATAACGTGCCGATTTTCAGACTTCTCTAACCAAGCCCCAAAGTTTTAGGAGAATACCGATGTATACCTACTCTCCAGCTTGCTCCTGTGTATAAAGATTATTTTCATACGCCGAGGAGGGGCGGGGGGGGGGGGGGTGTCTGCTTTCACTGGGAGTCCCAGTTAACCTAATCAAAAAAAGTGCTAAACTGAGAGCTTCTAAGTTTTTATACTGGAATTTTAGATCAGCATCTGTGCATATTATTCTTTAGTCGTGTCTATTACATGCAGTTATATGAAAATTGGTATATACTGTCCCTTTAACCCCTTAATGACCACAGCACTTTTCCATTTTCTGACCGTTTGGGACCAAGGCTATTTTTACATTTCTGCAGTGTTTGTGTTTAGCTGTAATTTTCCTCTTACTCATTTACTGTACCCACACATATTATATACCGTTTTTCTCGCCATTAAATGGACTTTCTGAAGATACCATTATTTTCATCATATCTTATAATTTACTATAAAAAAAAATATAAAATATGAGGAAAAAAAACACACTTTTTCTAACTTTGACCCCCAAAATCTGTTACACATCTGCAACCACCAAAAAACACCCATGCTAAATAGTTTCCAAATTTTGTCCTGAGTTTAGAAATACCCAATGTTTACATGTTCTTTGCTTTTTTTTGCAAGTTATAGGGCAATAAATACAAGAAGCACTTTTCTATTTCCAAACCACTTTTTTTCAAACTTAGTGCTAGTTACATTGGAACACTAATATCTTCCAGGAATCCCTGAATATCCCTTGACATGTATATATTTTTTTTTAGAAGACATCCCAAAGTATTGATCTAGGCCCATTTTGGTATATTTCATGCCACCATTTCACCGCCAAATGCGATCAAATAAAAAAAAATTGTTCACTTTTTCACACATTTTGTTACAAACTTTAGGTTTCTCACTGAATTTATTTACAAACAGCTCGTGCAATTATGGCACAAATGGCTGTAAATGCTTCTCTGCAATCCCCTTTTTTCATAAATAGCAGACATATATGGATTTGGTGTTGCTTTTTGGTAATTAGAAGGCCGCTAAATGCCACTGCGCACCACACGTGTATTATGCCCAGCAATGAAGGGGTTAATTAGGGAGCTTGTAGGGTTAATTTTAGCTTTATTGTAGTGTAGTAGACAACCCTAAGTATTGATCTAGGCCCATTTTGGTATATTTCATGCCACCATTTCAACGCCAAATGCGATTAAATAAAAAAAAAAGTAAAATTTTTCACAATTTTAGGTTTCTCACTGAAATCATTTACAAACAGCTTGTGCAATTATGGCACAAATGGTTGTAAATGCTTCTCTGGGATCCCCTTTGTTGAGAAATAGCAGACATATATGGCTTTGGCGTTGCTTTTTGGTAATTAGAAGGCCGCTAAATGCCGCTGCGCATCACACGTGTATTATGGCTAGCAGTGAAGGGGTTAATTAGGTAGCATGTAGGGAGCTTGCAGGGTTAATTTTAGCTTTAGTGTAGAGATCAGCCTCCCACCTGACACATTACACCCCCTGATCCCTCCCAAACAGCTCTCTTCCCTCCCCCACCCCACAATTGTCCCCGCCATGTTAAGTACTGGCAGAAAGTCTGCCAGTACTAAAAAAAAAAAAAGCTATCCTTGATAAAACATAAATAAAAAAAAAAAAAATGCATATTTACATATGCTGCTCTGGAGGATCCCCCCTTAGCCCCCAACCTCCCTGATACCCCCCAAACAGCTCTTTACCCATCCCCCTCTAACTTATTAGTAGCCATCTTTGGTACTGGCAGCTGTCTGCCAGTACCCAGTTTATAGTAAAACATTGTTTTATTATTTTTTTAAAATAATTTTCTGTAGTGTAGCTTGCCCCCCCCCCCCCAAAAGACCAACCCACCACCCCTCCCAGATCTCTTAGATCGATATATATATATATATATATATATATATATATATATATATATATATATATATATATATATATATATATATATATATATATATATATATATGGCAATCACTGCCACTTTTCCCCCATAAATGTTCTGTAGTGTAGCGGTTCCCACCCGCTTCCTACCCCCCTGCGCGCGCACCCGGCGTTCCCGCCCACGATCCCGCCCCCCGCCACATCATACGGCCCATCGATGGCCGCCCACCCGCCTCCCAGACTGGCTCCCACCCACCAACGAAACCGGCCATCGATGTCCGGTACAGAGAGGGCCACAGAGTGGCTCTCTCTGCATCGGATGGCCAAGGGGGGTTATTGCAGGATGCCTCGATGTTGAGGCATCACTGCAATAACCGGAAAGCAGCTGGAAGCGAGCAGGATCGCTTCCAGCTGCTTTCCAGACCAAGGACGTACGCCACACGTCCTCGGTCATTAAGTGTATTTTTTTAGAGGACGTGTGGCGTACGTCCTTGGTCGTTAAGGATGGCTATTTAGAGTAATTGATTTGGGATTTAGCTGCACATAAAGATCTTTGTTATTAGCTTACGGTGTTTAGCTAGCTGGTTATCAGTTTTGCATTGCTGCTCATTCAATAAAGGATACCAAGAGAATGAATATTATAAGTAAATTATTTAAAGATGTATGTTCTTATTTTTTTTAAAGGGAGGTTTCTTTAAGCCACTTTTAGAGTCAACTGCATCATCTGTGCCAAGTTCATACTTTACCGTTATCTTGTGGGATTTAACAAAAAAAAAAAAATAATCTTAGTAAACTTTCTTTAACGGAGAACGGAAATAAAGGGACATCTAAGGTGCATGATCCCTTGCTAGTCCTGAGACAAGCATACAGATGCTTACATTTGGTCTATAATGGGATGAGGCTACCAAAGACACAGAGGTAACATACTAAGGTGATATTTTATCGTCAGCCTTTTACAGATTTGCTACATCACTTTCAAATGATTCAGCATTTGGTTGTCTCTTTAAAAGTACAACTCCATCAGATCTGACACCATTTGTCCTAATACAGAATTAAAGGGACACTCAAGACAAAATAAACTTTAATGATTCAGAAATAACATACAGTTTTAAGACATCAAATTTTGCACAGTCTTTTCATATTCATACTTTCTGGGTAACAAGCCCCTACTGAGCATGTGCACAAGCTCACAGGGTATATATTTCTTTTTAAGAGCATGTCCATAGGTTCAGTAAGTACTTGCCCATGTCTTAAAGGGACACTCAGGTTAAATTTAAATGATTCAGATACAGCATGTAATTTTAAACAACTTTCCAATTTACTTCCATTAACAAAATGTGCAGTCTTTATATTTACACTTTGAGTCACCAACTCCTACTGAGCATGTGCAAGAGTTCACAGCATATACGTATATGCATTTGTGATTGGCTGATGGCTGTCACATGATACAGGGGGAGTGGAAATATACATAACTTTGCAATTTATTTAACAAAAATCTACTACTCATTTGAAGTTCAGGCTAAGTGCTATTGCATTGTCTTGTTATCTTGCATTTGTTGATTATGTAAATCCACTGTATTGACTGCTCCTTTAAGCACTGCATGGCACAAGGGTTTGCAACAATGCTCAAGACATCCGCTCTGGAGCCTACCTCATTATGCTCTTATGAAAAGAAGTTACGCAAAAAGGGTAAAAAAAATAATAAACACACAAATATTCTGCTAGACTGAACCAAGCCTGCCAGTAGTGATTTCGTTGGCAAGTGTGCATGATCATTACAGCATCCCAGAACCAGTTCTCACCTATATAGGAAATACATTCTTTTGGAAAGGAAAACAGGGTAGGAAATGAAGTAACTGAACAAGGTACAATTTATATAGAGGGTGCGCGAGTTCTAGATGTGTTACAAGCGAAAGCTAAATATAAAATATTCACATTTTATCTATACTAATGAACCTATGTGATGGTGACAAAAGTTGAAATCCTTAAAAATGCCAAATGCTTCAGTTTTCTTTTGCGATTTGGAAATAACACTTTTAATCAACTTTCCAATTTACTTCTATTCTCAAATTTGCTTCATTCTCTTGTTATCCTTTGCTGAAGTAACATCATTGCACTACTGGCAGCTAGCTGAACACATCTAGTTAGCCAATCATGAGACAAATGTTTGCAGGCACCAATAAGTAGCTAGCTCCCTTTAGTGTAGAATATGTGCAGTGTCTTTTTTTCACAAGACATACCAAAAGAAAATTGAAGTGAATTTAGAAGTGAGGGAGATATAGATTTTCCTTCCACTTTGGCCATGTGAATTTTTGAACCCGGAACCTTAGTGACTTAGCATTAAGTGCGATTGCTATGACAATGAGACTTATGCAATTGTAACACACCCCCCCCCCCCCTTGCTGTGTTCAGTCTGGTAACCATTTTCCTAAACCAAGTAAGCAGAACATAAAAAGGGATATGAAACCCAAATGTTCTGGGTAACGCTTGCCGATTGGTGGCTAAATGTAGCCAATAAATCAGCAAGCGTTACCCAGGGTGCTGAACCAAAAATAGGCCGCCTCCTAAGCTTTTCTGCTTTATCAAATAAAAATTTCAAGAGAACAAATAAAATTTGATAATATGAGCAAATTGGAAAGTCGCATGCTCTATCTGAATCATGAAATATTTGGGTTTCATATCCCTTTAAGATGCAGGGAAACAAAAATGCAAGCATTGAAAGTTGTAAATATTACATCTTCACAACCATTCTCTCTTACCTGGGCTGATGTAACGGAGAAATGTTTCATGTAGACATTTTGTCCAGTGCTTGAAGATCTGTATATAAAACAAAATCAGTGTAAGAAACTAGACAACCTGGTGCTCTAAATGCACCCATTGTACAATGTACAGAGTTAAAGTTGCCTTCCCATATTTAAGCTAAACATTATACATAATATATAGAACATACATATTATACATAAATTATACATAATTATAAAAATATTGTACAATAGATAACCAAACAGACTGAAATCTGATTAGCTTCCCATGATCACAGACAGTGAGAGCAGTCCGCACTCTACTCTCACTATCCGTGAACACTTCAGCAGACACAGAATTCAATGTGTTCAGTTACCATACTGCAAATTATAACTTTATACATAATAATAATCAAACATACATATCATATACCAACATGGCGTTCTGAACACATCTGAGAACTGACAAATCTGGTTGAATCCTTGTCATACTTGAATGGTGCCCAGCGAAATCTCATCTTGTGCAGCAGAATGACGTAGCAGATCTTGAGCAGCAGATTTGTCCTTTTCATGCAGCAAACAGCAGCTTGACCGGATAACCTTAAACAAATGTTAATGGGAGATGCACAGGAGACAGATATACATTCACAATAGACAAAGAAAAAAAAATGCCAGAGGCATTTGGAGGTACAGATTGGAATCTGCCTAGCTTTCCATGATCACGGGTGGTGAGAGCAGTCGGCCGCACTGTCCCCACTGCCTATAAACACAGTTGTCAAACACAGAATACAATGTATACCTCCTCCTGCCTTTATTATGGCAAATGATCAAACATCAAATCATAAAACCTTAGCTTAACAGCAGCATTAAGGTTTCTGCATTATAATTTATAAAGCAGTTTGTTACAAAATTGAATCTAATATATGGGAAAGGCAACAGTAGCCCCAGTCTCTGTCCTTAAAGGGAATGTAAATTTTGATGCTAAAGTGCCCGGTTTTTAAAACTTTGATTAAAAACAGGGGCACTTTAATTCATCAAAATTTACATTTCACTCCTGTTGTGAGAAAAAAACCTACCTTTTAATCTTCACAGCAGCTCCAGCTTGCTCCGGTCTCACAAGCCATTTCTGATGTCAGAAATGATTGATAGGTCATCCTCCAATAACAGCTTCCCCCCCGGGGGATTCAGTGTCTGATTCACTGCTGTGATTGGAGGAAGCCGATGCCTCATTTTAGACCCAGGAAGAGGCTTTGAAACGGGAGGAGGAAGCTGGAGCTGCTGTGAAGATTAAAAGGTAAGTTTTTTTTCACAGCAGGAGTAAAATGAAAATTTTGATGAATTAAAGTGCCCCTGTTTTTAATCGAAGTTTTAAAAACCGGGCACTTTAGCATCAAAATTTACATTCACTTTAACAACTTTAGACGCAGTTGAGGTGAAGACCTTTGTACATTATGGCCTCTCGCGTCACATTGCTAGATCTGTTGAGAGGAAACAAAGTTTCAGTTCTTGTACAGCAATACAGAAGTAGTTCTAAAAAGTAATTTTTTTTAGCTATCCCTAAAAGGCAAATACAGAGAAGGGGGGTGTAGTGAAGTGTGCTTCTCGCACTGCATGATAAACACAAATATGATCATTCATGTACAGATTATAAGAGCAACCCCCCCCCCATATCTGTCTAAAAGGTCATGGAAAGAAAGTATTTTCTATCTTTCACATCTGTTACCCAATGGTGTATATATAATATATGTTAACATAACAAAAGTGACATAGGGACACAGAAAAAAATAAATAAATTACAACACATAAGAAAATACAGTGATATTTAAACTTGAACACATTGTTTTAAAATGTAACTCTAGGATGCTCGACTTATAAATTAAGCATTCACGATTCAGCTACAGTATATAAATTAAAAAAAAAAAAAAAAACTTTCCAATTTATTTCTATTACCAAATTTGCTTTGTTCTTTTGGCATCCTTTGTTGAATAATAAAGCCAAGTCGGCTGAAAGGAGCCCAGGAGTGTGCACGTAAAATGCAAAATCTGTCAAAAGAACTGAAATAAGGGGGCAGTCTGCAGAAGCTTAGAAAAAAGGTAATCACAGGAGGTAAAAAGTATATTTAATATAACAGTGTTGGTTATGCAAAACTGGGGAGTGGGAAATATAGGGATTATCTATCTTTTTAATCAATTATTCTGGTGTAGACTGTCCCTTTAACAAAAAGGATACTATGAAAACTAAGCATTAATTGATAACAGAACTAAAATAGGAAACTTGTTAAAATGGATTAGATAGTGATATTTTATAAGGACAGTTCACCTAAAAATGTCCTCCAATTTAAATTGTTCTCAATGATCCCTTTTACCTGCTGGAGTGCATGTAATGGTTTCTAAGTAACTCCTTTACCCCTATTTTGGCATTTGAAATAGTTTATTTAGCTTGTGGTTTCCCAACCTATACTGAAAGTTTTGATACTGTACTGTCCCTTTAAGGTTTTTTTTTTTTTTTTTTAACCACTGGCTGTTATGATCCCATGTGCAAGTACATTGAACATTTACATTAAAAAGGGACAGTCTAGTCAAAATTAAACTTTTATTATTCAGATAGGACTTGTAATTTTAATCAACTTTCCAATTTACTTTTATTATCAAATTTGCTTTGTTTTCTTCTTAGTTGAAACTAAACCTAGGTAGGCTCATATGCCAATTTCTAAGCCCTTGAGGGTTGCCTCTTATCACAAGCTTTTTAAATTGCTTTTAACAACAAGAGACTGTGGGCCATATACTGTAGATAACACTCCTCAGGCACAGGGAGTTATTTAAGAGTTAGCACAACACAGTACTAAATGCAAGTCAATAGATTTTATTTAGTCACAGTCATGTGATCAGGGGGCTGTCAGAAGGTTCTTAGATACAAGGTAATCAGAGGTAAAAAGGAGTATTTATATAACTGTTGGCTGTGCAAAACTGGGGGATTGGTAATAAAGGATTTAACTGTCTTTTAAAACAACAACAATTCTATTGTAGACTGTCCCTTTAATAAATAGCTGCCTATGCTCGTCAATCTTGCTTAACATTTTCTGTTTTATCCAAGTAAAAAAAAAAAAAAAAAAAAAAAAAAAAAAGAGACAAGATAGATATACACTAGGACTATCAAATTCTTTCCCTATTCCTTTAAGGATAAAAGTCTATCAAAATTAAAAAGTACAGCCATGCCACAAAAAGACACTGCAAGGACAAGTGGACAATATTACAGGGTCATTATAGTGGTAAAATTACATCAGTTCAAATATGTAATTTATGCACCACTGTGTGGGTTAAACACACAGTAGAAATAGTGCTTGGGACCCCCAGAGCAGTGCCGGTCCCAATCAGCAGCATTTTCTGCGTGGGACTAGCAGTGCTCTGTGGGTCTTGAGCAGGACATTATTGTTGGTGTTAAAAATGACATGCTCTAATGCTATGTGTTTAGTCCCAAGCAGATACAATCAGTAGCACAACTCAGATCTGTAACTAGCGCCACCAATTGGGACCAGCACTGCTTTGCTGGTCCAAAGAAGTACTTCTACTCTGCGTTTACACCTTTGCAGGTTAAAAAACACACAATAATGCAGGGTCACTAGTCTTAAAATTCCATTTGCTAATAACATATTAGAGCATGTAATGGTTTGATTATTATCACCATTTTATTATACTATAGGTCTGCAACAAAAATGATCTACTGTTATACAGGAAACAGCTCGAATACAATGAATGTAATGTCTTTTACAACAATTTAACTCTTACCTGTTTTTAACAAAGGAGGCACAGAAACATTTATTTTGACAATGAAGTAGACACTGTAAGTGTTGGCTGTATGTCAACTGGTGCTGTAGATCTGTACTTTAGCATCACCTACAGATACAGGGGGAAAAATAAATACTAATTAACTTAAGATACAGGACATTGTGGTAAATTTGCATTGCCTATAGTTAATACTCAAGTAGAAAATGCAGAGATAAAGCACTTATAAGAATGAACCTTAGTTATGAACATAAAGTCTTAAGGTCTATATTCTGGGCTGTACAGCATATTTAGTGGGTTTAAGTGGTTAGCTATATGACCAAATGCTTCAAAACTACGGCCTAACAGTCACTCCATATCATAATTTCATAAATACAACAATTATAAAATAAAGAGCATAAGAAGGGAAAGAAGAGTAAGAAATCCAGGTGTCTGTGGAATGGTAGAAAAGGATCAGGAATTGGGTTAGTAAAGATTTGGTAATTATAGGCAGTGACAGAGCAATAATAAATACAACAAGTGTTTGTTTCTGGGTTGGGCTTGCATGGGACATATGATGGGGAGCATGACCTAAGGCTGAGGAGACAAACGTGTAATGTACCACATTATATAACTAGCCTTGGGTAGCTTCAGCAGGGGCCCGCTGCTTCCACTTCCCAAAGACACTGCTGCTATGAAGACCGTTTACTGTACCTACTGCTGTGAACATAGAGAAGAGAGATCTTTGCCAAAGAGGAGTTACTTGGATATAGCATGTGTGATGCAGTCATGTATGAAAACAAGACAAGGGTCCTTAGAGTACTTTAAAAAGGAGAGATGCCATTTTTTAAGTGGTCATGTATAAATGTTAATGGAAATAATGTATAATTTTCATTAATTTATATATTTAGGGATTATTATATTTTAACTGCATGTCCAAAGGCTTCAGAGACCATTTACAATCCACCATAGCTTTACAGCTGTACTCATGGGCACTGGGAGCAGGTGCGGACTGCTCCAAGTGTCCACAAGCACAGCTGCCACCATGACAGAGAGCTCACAGCAACGTCTGCCAATGACCATGATGGGCTTAAAAAGTACTTTAATAGGAGAAAATGCAGTAGGCTATTTTTATTTAATATAGACTATAAAGTCAGAAACTTTGAAAAATAGGGGAAAAAGCGAATATTAAAAATGCTATATTAGGGGGCAATACAATTATTTTATTTTAAAATATCATGCTCATAGGCGTCAAGAGACAATTTACAATCCACCATAGCTTTACAGCTGTATCCATGGGCATAGGGAGCAGGCGCGCACTGCTCCACATGTCCAAAAAAACAGCTGCCACCATGCGCAGAGAGCTCACTGTAACATCTGCCATTGACCATGTTGGGACTCTCAGGAGGGAAGAAAGTAAATTATGCTGTTACGCAGCCATTGAAAATAAGGGGGGGGGGGGGGGATTAAAATGCCATGCTAGAGGCAGAAATTTTAAAATATACATGCCCAAAGGCTTCAGAAACAGTTTACGCCCCACCATAGCCTTACAGCTGTAGTCGCGGGCACCAGGAGCAGGTGCGGACTGCTCCAAGTGTCCACAAGCACAGCTGCCACCATGACAGAGAGCTCACTGTAACGTCTGCCAGTGACCATGTTGGGCTTTACGGGAGAGAAGTAAATTATGCTGTTAAGCAGTCTTTGAAAATAGGAGGAAATAAAATATAATCCTAGGGGCAGAAATTTTAGACTAGTCACATGTCCAAGGCTTCAGAAACAGTTTACGCCCCACCATAGCTTTACAGCTGTAGTCACGGGCACCAGGAGCAGCCGCGGACTGCTCTTAGTGTCCGTAACTACAGCTGCCACCACGTGCAGAGAGCTCACTATAACATCTGCCAGTGACCATGCGACACCTACATATTAATAACCTGTACTTACCTGCAACCTGGTCTCACAGCCTTGTGGAAGAAAATTAAGCTGTCATATGCTTGAAGTTTCCATAAAACCATTCTGCCATCCAACACCTGTTTCTAACCGCTGGAGCCATTTTTGAGCTGGATAGATATTCCAAACAAGCCAGCTAGAAGAGACAAAATAGACAATACATCTACGTTATAGATTCCAATTAGAGAAGTAATCTAGCAGAGGTAGTCTGGATATGGCAACAGTATACAAAAGTAATTTATTATAATAATTTGAGAAACCATTCTTTAGCAAGAGCTGAGATAGATATACACACAAAAAACACCATGCAACCACACTCAACAAACTTAAAGGGACAGTTTACTCAAAAATGTTCTCCCCTTTAATTTGTTTGAAATTATCTATTTTACCTGTTGGAGTGCATTGCATTGTTTACAAGAAGCTAGTTTACCATTATTTTGGCATATTAAATAGCTGATTTTCTGGATTTAAAAAAGGAAAGTCATTTTGGGAACAAAAAAAAACATTTAAAAAATGAACTTGACCTTTACATTTTTATAATTAAAATCCACTATTTTTTTGCATTTTTAAGTTATTTACCTTTTAAAATGTATAAGCTTTCCAGTGCCCTCTGAAATCAACTTTCAAAGACCAATAAGCAGGGCAGTCATACGACCTCTGTGTACACCTGCTCATGCACAGACTGCCTGGCTTATTCATCCGCGCTCAGAACCTGAGCAGTGTTTGAGAATGCTGGTGCACTGGCAACCAATCAGCCTTCTCTGCAAGCTGACATCTCCAAGGCTGTCTGCAGCTCAATGTGAGCAGATCTGCATGCGGTTAGCACAACACAGTACTAAATGCAAGTCAATAGATTTTATTTAGTCACAGTCATGTGATCAGGGGGCTGTCAGAAGGTTCTTAGATACAAGGTAATCAGAGGTAAAAAGGAGTATTTATATAACTGTTGGCTGTGCAAAACTGGGGGATGGGTAATAAAGGGATTATCTGTCTTTTAAAACAATAACAATTATCGTAGACTGTCCCTTTAATAAATAGCTGCCTATGCTCGTCAATCTAGCTTAACATTTTCTGTTTTATCCAAGTTAAAAAAAAAAAAAAAAAAGAGACAAGATAGATATACACTAGGACTATCAAATTCTTTCCCTATTCCTTTAAGGATAAAAGTCTATCAAAATTAAAAAGTACAGTCATGCCACAAAGACACTGCAAGGACAAGTGGACAATATTACAGGGTCATTATAGTGGTAAAATTACATCAGTTCAAATATGTAATTGTAAGACTAGTGATCCTGCACCACTGTGTGGGTTAAACACACACTAGAAATAGTGCTTGGGACCCCCAGAGCAGTGCCGGTCCCAATCAGCAGCATTTTCTGCGTGGGACTAGCAGTGCTCTGTGGGTCTTGAACAGGACATTATCCTGTTCTGTGGGTCTTGAACAGGACATGGTCTAATGCTATGTGTTTAGTCCCAAGCAGATACAATCAGTAGCACAACTCAAATGAGTAACTAGCGCCACCAGTTGGGACCGGCACTGCTTTGCTGGTCCAAAGAAGTACTTCTACTCTGTGTTTACCCCTTTGCAGGTTAAAAACACACAATAATGCATTTGCTAATAACAAATTAGAGAATGTAATGGTTTGATTATTATAACCATTTAATTATACTTAACAAAAATGATCTACTGTTATACAGGAAACAGCTCGAATACAATGAATGTAATGTCTTTTACAACAATTTAACTCTTACCTGTTTTTAACAAAGGAGGCACAGAAACATTTATTTTGACAATGAAGTAGACACTGTAAGTGTTGGCTGTATGTCAACTGGTGCTGTAGATCTGTACTTTAGCATCACCTACAGATACAGGGGGAAAAATAAATACTAATTAACTTAAGATACAGGACATTGTGGTAAATTTACATTGCCTATAGTTAATACTCAAGTAGAAAATGCAGAGATAAAGCACTTATAAGAATGAACCTTAGATATGAACATAAAGTCTTAAGGTCTATATTCTGGGCTGTACAGCATATTTAGTGGGTTTAAGTGGTTAGCTATATGACCAATTGCGTCAAAACTACGGCCTAACAGTCACTCCATATCATTTCATAAATACAACAATTATAAAATAAAGAGCATAAGAAGGGAAAGAAGAGTAAGAAATCCAGGTGTCTGTGGAATGGTAGGAAAGGATCAGGATTTGGGTTAGTAAAGATTTGGTAATTATAGGCAGTGACAGAGCAATAATAAATACAACAAGAGTTTACCATG
This sequence comes from Bombina bombina, assembly GCF_027579735.1. Taxonomy (NCBI): domain Eukaryota; kingdom Metazoa; phylum Chordata; class Amphibia; order Anura; family Bombinatoridae; genus Bombina; species Bombina bombina. Next base: position 894,085,895 of record NC_069499.1, read on the forward strand.
AATGTTAGCTGTGCATTTTCTGGGTTGGGCTTGCATGGGACATATGATGGGGAGCATGACCTAAGGCTGAGGAGACTAACGTGTAATGTACCACAGTATATAACTAGCCTTGGGTAGCTTCAGCAGGGGCCCGCTGCTTCCACTTCCCAAAGACACCGCTGCTATGAAGACCGTTTACTGTACCTACTGCTGTGAACATATATAGAGAAGAGAGATATTTGCCAAAGAGGAGTTACTTGGATATAGCATGTGTGATGCAGTCATGTAGGAAAACAAGACAAGGGTCCTTAGGAGTACTTTAAAAAGGAGAGATGCCATTTTTTAAGTGGTCATGTATAATTTTCATTAATTGATACATTTAGGGATTATTATATTTTAACTGCATGTCCAAAGGCTTCAGAGACCATTTACAATCCACCATAGCCTTACAGCTGTACTCCTGGGCACTGGGAGCAGGTGCGGACTGCTCCAAGTGTCCACAAGCACAGCTGCCACCATGACCGAGAGCTCACAGCAACGCCTGCCAATGACCATGATGGGCTTAAAAAGTACTTTAATAGTAGAAAATGCATTAGGCTGTTTTTATGTAATATAGACTATAAAGTCAGAAACTTCACTTTGAAAAATAGGGGAAAAAGCGAAAATTAAAAATGCTATATTAGGGGGCAATACAATTATTTTATTTTAAAATATCATGCTCATAGGCGTCAAGAGACAATTTACGATCCACCATAGCTTTACAGCTGTATCCATGGGCATAGGGAGCAGGCGCGCACTGCTCCACATGTCCAAAAAAACAGCTGCCACCATGCGCAGAGAGCTCACTGTAACATCTGCCAGTGATCATGTTGGGGCTATCAGGAGGGAAGAAAGTAAATTATGCTGTTAAGCAGTCATTGAAAATTGGGGGGGGGGGGGGGGGGGGTAAAATGCCATGCTAGAGGCAGTAATTTATTTTAGACTATACATGCCCAAAGGCTTCAGAAACAGTTTACGCCCCACCATAGCCTTACAGCTGTAGTCGCGGGCACCAGGAGCAGGTGCGGACTGCTCCAAGTGTCCACAAGCACAGCTGCCACCATGACAGAGAGCTCAATGTAACGTCTGCCATTGACCATGTTGGGACTCTCAGGAGGGAAGAAAGTAAATTATGCTGTTACGCAGCCATTGAAAATAAGGGGGGGGGGGGGGGAGGAATAAAATGCCATGCTAGAGGCAGTCATTTATTTTAGACTATACATGCCCAAAGGCTTTAGAAACAGTTTACGCCCCACTATAGCCTTACAGCTGTAGTCGCGGGCACCAGGAGCAGGTGCGGACTGCTCCAAGTGTCCACAAGCACAGCTGCCACCATGACAGAGAGCTCACTGTAACGTCTGCCAGTGACCATGTTGGGCTTCACGGGAGAGAAGTAAATTATGCTGTTAAGCAGTCTTTGAAAATAGGGGGAAATAAAATATAATCCTAGGGGCAGAATTAATTTTAGACTAGTCACATATCCAGAGGCTTCAGAAACAGTTTACGCCCCACCATAGCTTTACAGCTGTAGTCACGGGCACCAGGAGCAGCCGCGGACTGCTCTTAGTGTCCGTAACTACAGCTGCCACCATGTGCAGAGAGCTCACTGTAACGTCTGCCAGTGACCATGCGACACCTACATATTAATAACCTGTACTTACCTGCAACCTGGTCTCACAGCCTTGTGGAAGAAAATTAAGCTGTCATATGCTTGAAGTTTCCATAAAACCATTCTGCCATGCCAATACCCGTTTCTAACCGCTGGAGCCATTTTTGAGCTCGATAGATATTCCAAGCAAGCCAGCTAGAAGAGACAAAATAGACTTAATACATTTACATTATAGATTCCAGAGAAGTAACCAAGCAGAGGTAGTCAGGCTATGGCAACAGTATACTAAGGGATTTATTATAATAATTTGAGAAACCATTCTTTAGCAAGAGCTGAGATAGATATACACACAAAAAACACCATGCAACAACACTCAACATACTTAAAGGGACAGTTTACTCAAAAATGTTCTCCCCTTTAATTTGTTTGAAATTATCTATTTTACCTGTTGGAGTGCATTGCATTGTTTACAAGAAGCTAGTTTACCCTTATTTTGGCATATTAAATAGCTGATTTTCTGGATTTAAAAAAGGAAAGTCATTTTGGGAACAAAAAAAAACATTTAAAAAATGAACTTGACCTTTACATTTTTATAATTAAAATCCACTATTTTTTTGCATTTTTAAGTTATTTACCTTTTAAAATGTATAAGCTTTCCAGTGCCCTCTGAAATCAACTTTCAAAGGCCAATAAACAGGGCAGTCATACGACCTCTGTGTACAACTGCTCATGCACAGACTGCCTGGCTTATTCATCCGCGCTCAGAAACTGAGCAGTGTTTGAGAATGCTGGTGCACTGGCAACCAATCAGCATTCTCTGCAAGCTGACATCTCCAAGGCTGTCTGCAGCTCAATGTGAGCAGATCTGCATGCGGTGGGCGTTCATTTTCTATTATGAGACCAGCAGCACTATAACAGCTATGTTTTAAATGAACAAAAGTGTCTGCTTTTTTTGTTTACCCAGCCCCTTACAGTGAGTGTCCCAGACTACCTCATAAACAGTGCTAAACTGGGAGCTTCCAAGTACGTTTGTAAAAGGTTTTATACTGGATTTTTAGATCAGTATCTGAGCATCTTATTCTTTATAGTAGTGTCTATTACATGCAGTTAAATGAATATTGGTGTATACTGTCCCTTTAATGATTTCATATACTTGTAGTTGCTTAATCAAAATAAATGCCATTAACTTGTAATGTGTTAGTAAAATATATTTTACATCATAATCCCTTTATTATCCATTCCCCAGTTTTGCACAACCAACGCTGTTATAGAAATATACTTTTTACCTCTGATTAACTTGTATCGAAGCTTCTGAAGACTGCCTCCTTATCTCAGACCTTTTGACAGACTTGCATGTCAGGCAATAAATGTGCTTACTCTTAAATAACCCCACAGCCGTGTGCACAATGTTATTTATATGAAACACATGAACTAACGCCCTCTAGCAGTGAAAACTGTCAAATACATTCAGATAAGAGGCGGCCTCCAAGGGCTTATGAGCCTATCTAGGTTAGCTTTCAACTAAGAATACAAAAAGAACAAAGCAAATTGGAATTTGTTTAAAATTGCATGCACTAGCTGAATCATGACTAGACTGTCCCTTTAAGTCCAAGTAATTGACAAACTATGTAAACAGTCAGCAGAAATTACACTCCCGGTGGGTGGGTAGAAGAGATAACTAAATAAAATACTTTTCCATTGTAAGTATTGGGGTTTGGTTTACAAACAGACACAAGATAAGGAAGCAAATGTGTGTACAGAAACTGGTAACATAATGAGATCAATTTTACCTGCAAGGTCAACCAATTTTAAAACCAGAAATGTAATATCTTATAAATAAACCAGAAAATGCAATTTCCCATACACTTTATATACTCTGCAGCTGGTATAACAAGTCATTGGAAATACATTAAGCAAAAAACTATTTTACTTTATACTGTCCCTTTAAATAGAAAGGTAAAAACAGAAATGTACATCAATGCATTTAAATAGAAGCATTTACACAATACTGTATACAAAACAGGCTCAAACAACACAAAGCCCACTGAATGAATATAAAGAGTAATATACTAGCAGGCAAGTTTTTTCCTTTTTTTTTTAAAAAAAAAAAACCTTCCTTGTGCAAGTGAGTAATATACCCATTTATTTAAAATGTTGGCTATTTCTATTGGATACTTCTAGAGACATTTACAGACTGATCTCTTATACTAAAAAAATAATAATCTGCCTTTGCAAAAGTTTCAGTTCCTAGCATAATTCTGTGATAACACAGGAACAGCTACACAGCCCATGAATTCAGTACAAAGCAGTTTGTTTTTTAAACTGCAGAGCTGCATCTCATTTACTTAGGAACTTTTTATCCACTGAAATCAAGAGAACTTTCTCTTATTTGTAATCTGAGCTATAGATCAAATCAATGCTACACAACTAAACATTTATAAACATCAAGAAATCTTTTGTAAAAGTTTAACAGCAAACAAAGCATACGTAGTGAAGATAGTGCATTTATACGTTTCTGCATTGCAATGCAGCTATATAGTTTACTAGGTCACATTAAAAGCATAATAAGCAGACAATAATTTAAGCACTTTTTATACACTCACATCTGGAGGCAAACACATGTAATAAATAGCACTGCTGAATATAAGATACAAATCACATATTTAACACAACTTAAAGTAATGTAAATCTCACCTGCTAAACACATAAACATCTCACGATTTTTTGGCGCAATTTCAGCCCTTCCAGAAGCAATGTGTACAGGAAGTCAGTAAGATTCAAATGCAACCTCAAGGCTTTATGATCATGTGGCATACAGCAACCAATCAGAATAAAGTTTTTTTTTTTTTTTTTTTTTTTTTTTTTTTTTTTTAAACATGCTTTATTTGTATGTAACACTACATGATGAAAAGTGAATTTCTGACTAAACAGTTCATTTGTATTATCGTTTTTTCTAGCAGATTTAACAACATTTAATTAAATTTAAGTTATTTTCTTGGATATACAGCAATATTTAACTTTAAAAATTGGTATGGGGTGACCAACAATAATGCAGGACTGGTTATATCTCCAGAAGCAAACAGTCTTAAAGGGACATGCACACACAGCCTTTAAATATACAACTCATGCCACACACATTTTTAAAGGGACAGATCACAGTATGTGAACCTTGCACACTCTCAAAGTCTTAAAGGGGCAGGCACACACAACCCACACAGACTTAAAGCGACATAAAACCCAATTTTTTTTTTCTTACATGGTTCAGTTAGAGAATACAATTTTAAACAACATTCTAATTTATTTCTATTATTTAATTTGTTTAATTCTTCAGATATCCTTTGTTGAAGAAATATTAATGCACATGGGTCAGCCAATTAGCAGCTACTGAGCCTATTTAGATATGCTTTTGAACAAAGGATATCAAGAGAATGAAGAAAATAAGATAATGGAAGTAAATTGGAAAATTGTTTAAAATTGCATGCTCTTTCTAAATCATGAAAGAAAAATTGTGAGTTTCATGTACCTTTAAGGGGACAGCACACCACATGCATGGAATTATGGCACAGGTTAGGTACACAAGGAACACAGTCTTAAAAGGGATAGCGCACACACAATGCACACAGCCTTTAAAGGGACAGGCAGACACAACGCACAAAGATCTTAAAGGGACACTGAACCTAATTTTTTTCTTTCATGATTCAGATAGAGCATGCAATTTTAAGCAACTTTCTAATTTACTTCTATTATCAAAATGTATGCAATCTTAATGGTACAGGTGCACAAGACACAAGGAACACTCAGTCTTAAAGGGACAAGCGCACACGCAATGCGCACAGTATTTACAGGGTCAGGCACACACACAGACTTAAAGGGGCAACACACCACACACATGCAATCTTAATAGTACAGGCGCACAACCACCCAAGGAACACTCAGTTTTAAAGGGGTAGGCATACACAAATAATGCACACAGCTTTTAAAGGGACAGGCACAACGCACACATACTGTATACAAAACATGCTCAAACACAAAGCCTACTGGATGCAATTTAAAGAATAGTTTACTAGCAGGCAAGTTGTTTAAATATTAAAAATCTTCCTTGTGCAAGTGTGTTTGATCGCAGTCTGGAGGGCGTTCCTAACGTCATAGGGACGCCCCCCAGACCCGATCCGATAAATGAAATCTCGCGATTGCTTGCATGATTGCGGAATTTCAATTTCAATTTGTCTACATCGGAGCATTGTTCCGATGTAGACATTATGACTCTGTCATGAAAGGGTTAAATGGGCTTGCACACATGCAGGCTTACAGGGACAAACAACAGCAGGCACAAACACACACAGCCTTAAAGGGACAGCTCAAAGTTTCATGCACAGATTAAAATGGTTTAAAATTTTTATTGTTTAACAAGAAAGATAATCCCTTTATTTACCATTCCCCAGTTTTGCATAACCAATACTGTTATAGAAATATACTTTTTACCTCTGTAATTACCTTGTATCTAAGCTTCTGCTGACTGCCTCCTTATCTAAGATCTTTTGACAGACTTGCATTACAGGCAATTAGTGCTGACTCTTAAATAACTTCACGTGCATGAGCACAATGTTATCTATATAAAACACATGAACTAACGCCCTCTAGCTGGGAAAAACTGCCAAATGCATTCACATAAGAGGCAGTCTTCAAGGGTTTAGAAATTAGCATATGAGCCTACCTAGGTTTAGCTTTCAACTAAGAATAACAAGAAAACTAAGCAAATTTGATGATAAAAGTAAATTAGAAAGTTGTTTGAAATGGCGTGCCCTATCTAAATCATGAAAGTTTAAAGGGATTGCTCATGGTAAACAAACCCTTGAAGTGATGACTCAAGGCATTCGTACATAGCCTTAAAGTATAGACAGTATATGCAAATTTTCATATAACTGCATGTAATATATACTACTATCAAGAAGAATATACACAGATACTGATATAAAAATTCAGAATAAAACCTTTTAAAAAACAAACATACTTAGAAGCTCCCAATTTAGCACTTTTGATAAGGTTAGGCTGGGACACCCACTGAAATGGGCTGAAACAATGACACTCTTCCTCCCCTGCATATGAAAAGACCCATTACACAACCAGGAGTCTGTAGACATTAGTATACATCTAAAACGTTGGGGCTTGGTTAGGAGTCTGAAAATTAACACAATGTGCATGCCTGTCCCTTTTTATAATTTAAAAGTGTGCAAGGTTATATGTGTGCGCATTCTGTGATCTGTCACTTTAAGACTACATGTGGTGAAAGTTCTCTTTTTAAAGGGTTGTTGTGCCTGTCCCTTCAAGACTGTGTGAGCATACAGTGAGCTGTACCTTTAAGGCTGCGTGAACATTATTTTTAGAGGAAGGGCAAAAAATTTGGTTCAGACGAATCATACATTACGAATATTCAAAAAAAACTTGTTTTTTTTAATATTTATTGCCCATTATATTCAGTATATTTTTTTTATATATATATATATTCCCATTATATATCTTGTTTTAAACAAAATGGATACCGGCCATTCGTGGAACTTTTAAATTTAAAATACTTACCTTTAGTGCGTTTGAGAGCTGCGCTAATCCTGATCCTTCTTCACAGAGTGCACGCTAATAGGAGGCCTAATACAGTGGCTCCCAGGGCCTGCACTATAGGACCTTCTACTTTAGTGAGGGCCCTGGGAGCCACTGCACTAAGCCTCCTATTAAGGCAGCCGGGCTCTGCGAAAAAGAGCACGGGATAAGCACGACTCTCCAGCGCACTAAAAGTAAGTATTTGAACTATTTAAAGGAAGCAAATGAATACTGATGAATATTAGCGTTTCGTTAAGAATGTGCATGTGTAACAAAGCAAATGCAATGTCTCATTATTTTCCAGTAGTGTGTGCCTATAGAGGCCTAGTTTCCATTGAGTTGGTAAATAGTAGTGTGTGCCTATAGAGGCCTAGTTTCCATTGAGTTGGTAAATAGTAGTGTGTGCCTATAGAGGCCTAGTTTCCATTGAGTTGGTAAATCTTGGAAACTGGTAGCATACAAATTCTACATAGACTTTAATCGAGATAAATGTTTTTACCAACAGTTTCCAAACTTTACCACCTGAATGGAAACTAGGCCTGAAGGCCATAGTTGGTACTGGTTGCATTAACCTGTGTAAAGCAGTTACATCTGTATACAAACCTGCTGAAATGTATACAAATATATAGACTGAGTTTCATATAATTTATCCATGTGCGGGAGCAGAGATCATGTCCAAGTGCTGGTTGGGGAAAGTCTATGAGGGAAGCGGGATTTCTTTTATGATTCAGCATACAATTTTAGACAATTTTCCAATTTACTTCTTTTTAAATTATCTTTATTTTATGTCCAACAGGGTATACAGTTTGAGTTAAACATATGTAATCACATGTAGCTAAACAGAGAAGGAAAGAAAGAAAAGAAAAAAAGAAAAGTTCACATTAGCCATAAACCATCTGTCCAATTTACTTCTATTATCAAATTTGATTAATTCTCTTGGTATAATTTGTTGAAGGAGCAGTGAAGCACTATTGGGAGCTAGCTGGACATATTGGCTCAGTCAATAACAAGATGCATATATGTGCAGCCACCAATTAGCAGTGAGCTCCCATTAGTGCATTACTGCTCTTGAGCCTACCTAGTTATGCTTTTAAAAAAAGGATTCAAAGAGAACAAACCAAATTAGATAATAGAAGTACACTGGAAAGCTGTTTAAAATGGCATGTTCTAGCTGAATCATGAAAGTTTAATTTTGACTTTACAGTCCCTTTAATTCCATAGTTCCTCTGCAATTCTATGTAAATAGAATCAACCCCTTACTAAGTTCCAAGAAGCACAATGAATAGAATTTTGTTTGGATTGGGACAGATCTGCACAAGGACCTAAGTGTGAGGAGGGAGGGACAAGCAGTAAAAATGAAACGTTATTGCTTTGGTTAAAATGAAACTATTTTAATTGTTATTAAGACAATTATTATTTTTCTTTAGTTAAAGGGACAGTCAAGGCCAAAAAAAACTTTCATGTTTTAAATAGGGGATGCAATTTTAAACAACTTCCCAATTTACTTTTATCACCAATTTTGCTTTGTTCTCTTGGTATTCTTAGTTGAAAGCTAAAACTAGGAGGTTCATATGCTAATTTCTTAGACCTTAAAGACTGCCTCTACTCTGAATACATTTTGACCACTAGAGGGCATTAGTTCACATGTTTCATATAGATAACATTGAGCTCATGCACGTAAAGTGACCTAGGAGTGAGCACTGATTGGCTAAACTGCATGTCTGTCAAAAGAACTGAAATAAGGGGGCAGTCAGCAGAAGCTTAGATACAAGATAATTACAGAGGTGTGTTGGTTATGCAAAACTGGGGAATGGGTAATAAAGGGATTATCTTTCTTTTTAAACAACAAAAATTCTGGTGTTGACTTCCCCTTTAAATAAAACTATTTAAATTGTTATAATTAATTAAGTTAAAGATTATTTTTCTCCTTCCAATAAAGTACAGCTGAAAAGTTGATCAAATATGAACGATTAACTTATTAAACTAGAGATAGTTCACCTCCCAATAATTTCATAATTACCTATTTCAAATGGTATGTAACTAAATCAGTAATTTTCTGATATAACTGGAAAAAAAAACATGAAAGCTTATTATAAAAATTAAACCTTTATGTAGAAAACTATGATTTTAATTGAGTCTGACTCTAGTGATTTCAATTCTGGTTTAAAATGTTTAATTCAGGATTTAAAAGAATTTGATTTTCTTTTTGTCTGGTTATATTGATGTAATGCAGGTTAAATCATCATGCTCCACATCGGCTGCCTTATCCCCACTCAAGCATATAATTGGCATAGGAAGAATACTTTTCCAAAAAGAACAAAGTCAATTATTAACAATTTGGCATCTGTATAGCAGGACACCACAAAGCATCCTGGTTTATGATGTTACACATCCTGAAAGTATGCATGAGGAAGGGCTGAGCTAGGCCCGAAACATTGCAGATATTTGTTGACCCATGTTGTAATATTAATAAAGGTCTTTTTTTATTGGAAGTGCTGGAGGACTTGTTGCTTGGGTGACCATATGTTGCTGCTTTAAAAAAGGGACACATGAAAAATATGTATGTCAGGGCTGTTTAAAGAAATGTTTTGTATAAGAACCCTGCCATATGTATTTTTCATATGTATCCCTTTTTAAAGCGGCAATATGGTCAGCCTACTTGTTGCTTTACATATGTTTTGAGACTTGGTAAGTCTCCTCTGGGCACTCCGTTTAACTAATGCTGTTCCCATTCCTGGATTGTTTACACATCCTGAAATTAATCAGTCAGTGTTATTACCTCAGTATGTTTAACCTGCTAACCTACTGTCATTGGGCTGTAGTAATGAAGATTCTAGAACAATAAATATACATATGTTGAGAATTTATGGTTTATGTTTTACCATTGCTGAAACACTAATGAACGTTTAACAAGTAGGTGCCATTTTATGAGGTAAATAGTCATTTTGCTGCTGCAGTGATAGAAAATTTGAATTCAGTTCTCTGAATCAGTGGAATGTGGGGGTTGGGAGGTCACTGCTGGGGATCCACTGCCAGAACCTCTGTAGGCAACAGCAGTGTCCATAGGAGACCATAAGCACTGGCCCCATAAAGCTAGCTCAAAGGCGGGCCTAGAAAACTATTACATTACAAGCACACAAAGAGTCTGATATCTTAAAGGGACATAAAACCCATTTTTTTTCCTTTCATGATTTAGATAGAGAATGTACTTTTAAACCACTTTCCAGTTTACTTCTATTATCTAATTTGTTTTAATCTCTTGAAATCCTATGTCAAAAGGGATACCTAGGTAGACTCAGAGGCTGCTGATTGGTGGCTGCTCATATATGCCTCTATATATGGCTCTCCCATTGCATTCAGCGTCCTCTAAGTAGTGCATTGCTGCGTCTACAACAAAGGATAGCAAGAGAATTAAGCAAATTGCATAATATAAGTGAATTGGAAAGTTAATTAAAAATTGTATTCTTTCTCTGAATCATGAAAGAAAATTTGGAGTTTCATGTCCCTTTAAAGCCTGCTAAGCCCTGAAAAAAAACAAACAGCATGAGCGGCCGCCTACTTCTTCATTCCGATCCTCACAAATCACATATCTAGACTAGAGTGTCCCCCTCCCTCAACCATTTTTTCCTGGACACTTATGAGTTACACATGCTGCAGGGTGTGCAGAAGACAACATGCATTGCACACCTAACCAGCACACAAATAGTGACTATAGAAAGCACTATTCATGTTCCTCCCTGCAACATGTGTAACTCACAGGAAAGCATGGCTGAGGTGTCAACCCTAATCTAGCCTATATATAAATGTGTCAAAGTGATATAAAACAATCATTTTAATAAAACATATCTTATTTGCTCGTACATCAACTGCACAGTATGGTAAAACACACAACATCAAAATATGTGCATTTTATGAAGTTTATTACCTATGTATTCTCCTTTGCTAGCAGGCTCCATAGCTTCCGGTAGCAGCCCTGGCCTGCAAAGGGGCTAGGAGCTGTACAGGAAGTGGGCGGTGCTAACAAGTGCACAGAGACTTATTTAAAAAGTACTTTAAGTTAAAATTAAATAAATATTGTTAAAAGCTTTACATAAAAAAATATATGTATTGCCTTCTGTCTTACAGTAGTGATGTGTGTAGTGCTCAACTTACAGTTGAGGTGGTCATTTTAAAAAAAATCACCATATCCAAAAACAGAGAGGGACTGGTCCGGGGTAGGGTGGTAATTGCCTCCTGGTCACTATTTATGGACTAAATCAGGGCCAATTGTTAATAATAAATGTGTACTGTTTGATTTTTTGGTGTGTGTGTCAGCAGCCACGATAGAGAATTGCTGTGGGTATAATGACCCAAACCACCAGCTTCCTGCTAGCACTGCAGACTGTTTCTCAGACAGTTCGGCATCTGATATCTTGCCCCTCCTTCCCTCTCCCTTCTCTCTGTCCCCATGCGGTGCTGACAGCCTATAACTTGAGGCAGGGACTGCATGCAGCTATTGTACAGTAAATCAATGAATCTCTATTTAAGAGGGGCAGGGGGGCTGCTAAACTAAGGTAGGATGACCAGACATCTTGTTTTTAATGGGATTCTCCCACTTTTTCATACACTGTCCCAGTGTCTCCATAACTTTTTGAATTGCACCAAATCGTTCTGTTTTTTTTTTTTTTTTACACGAGTAGTAATCATACACACACCTAGTACAATATATAGCACAGAGTTATATACACAGCCGATAAAATATACAGCTCTTAGACTTTTAGCATTAGATAGCATGGCATTAAATACACAGAACTACAATCTCCAGGCCAGCATGTCTGTGTCAAGTAAATGCCACTTCTGTTCCTGTGTGAGATCTCTGGAGTGTATTGGAGTCAGGATTTGGTTCAAGTTGGGATTCTCTAAGCCCAGGTATAAACTTTGGTTTCTGTGCAAGGAGGTGCGGGTGATGTGGGGTGACCACAGTTGTCCAGACCTGGGGTGCTAACCTAGGGTTGCCACCTTGGCTAAAGTTTCCTGGACATTTATGAGTTACAGATGCTGTTGGGTGTGCCGGAAGGAACCTGTATTGTGCTGTTCATCAGCAGTATTCATGTGATGTCCAGAGTTGCAATACATGATCCCCTCTGCTCACCCTGCAGCATGTGTAACTCATAAGTGTCCAGGAAAACATGGCGAGGTAGCAACCATGTGCTAAGCACTCATAGCACCACTTGTGTTCCACTGTGTAGCCAGCCGGCCCTGCAGTGTATATGCACACTCTGGCTCCCACATACTCCAGCTACCAGGACCATTGTTGCTTTCCCTGTGCTGCAGGGGCCACAATCAAAACCCAGATGATATGATGTGCGGATCCAGCAGCAGTGTCCTGCGTAGAGCCTGGGAGTGCAGAGGGTTGGCCATGGTCGAAATAATGAGAGGATGGGGTAATGGGACAATTATAACATGGGAAGTGAGTGGCTCAGATGTGCTATTGATTTAGTATGTTTAGTTTAAATATATAGTACATAAACAATAGTATCTTATACTGCAGTGTCCTATTGGTTAAATATATAGTACATACACAATAGTATCTTATACTGCAGTGTCCTATTGGTTAAATATATAGTACATAAACAATAGTATCTTATACTGCAGTGTCCTATTGGTTAAATATATAGTACATAAACAATAGTATCTTATACTGCAGTGTCCTATTGGTTAAATATATAGTACATAAACAATAGTATCTTATACTGCAGTGTCCTATTGGTTAAATATATAGTAAACACACAATAGTATCTTATACTGCAGTGTCCTATTGGTTAAATATATAGTACATACACAATAGTATCTTATACTGCAGTGTCCTATTGGTTAAATATATAGTACATAAACAATAGTATCTTATACTGCAGTGTCCTATTGGTTAAATATATAGTACATAAACAATAGTATCTTATACTGCAGTGTCTTATTGGTTAAATATATAGTACTTACACAATAGTATCTTATACTGCAGTGTCCTATTGGTTAAATATATAGTACTTACACAATAGTATCTAATACTGCAGTGTCCTATTGGTTAAATATATAGTACATAAACAATAGTATCTTATACTGCAGTGTCCTATTGGTTAAATATATAGTACATACACAGTAGTATCTTATACTGCAGTGTCCTATTGGTTAAATATATAGTACTTACACAATAGTATCTTATACTGCTGTGTCCTATTGGTTAAATATATAGTACTTACACAATAGTATCTTATACTGCAGTGTCCTATTGGTTAAATATATAGTACTTACACAATAGTATCTTATACTGCAGTGTCCTATTGGTTAAATATATAGTACATAAACAATAGTATCTTATACTGCAGTGTCCTATTGGTTAAATATATAGTACTTACACAATAGTATCTTATACTGCAGTGTCCTATTGGTTAAATATATAGTACTTACACAATAGTATCTTATACTGCAGTGTCCTATTGGTTAAATATATAGTACATAAACAATAGTATCTTATACTGCAGTGTCCTATTGGTTAAATATATAGTACATACACAGTAGTATCTTATACTGCAGTGTCCTATTGGTTAAATATATAGTACTTACACAATAGTATCTTATACTGCAGTGTCCTATTGGTTAAATATATAGTACTTACACAATAGTATCTTATACTGCAGTGTCCTATTGGTTAAATATATAGTACTTACACAATAGTATCTTATACTGCAGTGTCCTATTGGTTAAATATATAGTACTTACACAATAGTATCTTATACTGCAGTGTCCTATTGGTTAAATATCTAGTACATACGCAATAGTATCTTATACTGCAGTGTCCTATTGGTTAAATATCTAGTGCTTACACAATAGTATCTTATACTGCAGTGTCCTATTGGTTAAATATCTAGTACATACGCAATAGTATCTTATACTGCAGTGTCCTATTGGTTAAATATCTAGTACTTACACAATAGTATCTTATACTGCAGTGTCCTATTGGTTAAATATCTAGTACTTACACAATAGTATCTTATACTGCAGTGTCCTATTGGTTAAATATATAGGATACTCACATATGCAGAGGGATAAATATTGTAGGTCAACCACAAGCAGTGCAGCTTCCATTGGGTTAAACGTCTCATGATCATAGTATTCATTTAGTGTCACATGGTTTACCTTGCTGGTTGCCCACAATCATTTAGCACTTAAGGGGTTATTCTTGCATGAAATTCAAATAAAAATGCTGTAGTAGTCAAACGGTTAAAGCTGCATGGGACACTGTATACATTGCAGCATCCAAGAGGTTAACCTTGTACCCATATTTAGACCAATGTAGCAGCAGCAGTCAAGGAGTTATCGTGTAGGGTACATACTGCAGTTATGGGTTTGAGCCTGCTGTATAGTAATGATTTATATATAGGGAAGTTTTTATACAATATATAAAGTGTGGACATTTCCACTTACCCAAGACCGATAAAAATACAGCAGAGGAGTAATACTGATTGCACCAATAACAACATTTTTTCCTCTTACTTAAAAGAAAGAAAAAAGTGCAAAAAGAAAATGCTGCAATGTGTTAAATCATGGTGTTATTGCATTGTTGCTTGTATATAAGGAGTTAAACACATAGATAATATCAGCTCCAGAACAGCAATGCACTACTGGGATCTAGCTGACCACATATGACGATCCATTACAAAAGAGAAATGTGTGTAGCCACCAATTACCAGCTAGCTCCCAATAGTGCATTGCTGCTTATGAGCCAACTTAGTTATGCTTTTTAACAAATGATACCAATATAACAAAGTAAATAAATTGAAACTCAACATAAAATAACATGGTCTATTTGAACCATGAAGCTTTAGTTTTGACTTTCCTGTCAATTTAAAGGGACAGCTTAGTCAATATTTAACTTTTGTGATTCAGATAGGACATACAAGTTTTAACAACTTTACAATTTACTTTTATCATTAAATTTGCTTTCTTCGCTTGGTATTCTTTGTTGAAAGCTAAACCTAGGAAGGCTCGTATTGCTAATTTCTTAGCCCTTGAAGGCCACTTCTTATCTCAGTGCATTTGAAAGTTGTTTACAGCTAGACAGTGCTAGTTCATGTGTGCCATATAAATAATGTGCTCACTCCTGTGGAGTTATTTATGAGTCAGCACTGATTGGCTAAAATGCATGTCTGTCAAAAGAACTGAAAGGGGGCAGCTCGCAGAGGCTAATCACAGAGGTAAAATTATATTAATATAACTGTGTTTGTTATGCAAAATTGGGGAATGGGTAATAAAGGGATTATCTATCTTTTTAAACAATAACAATTTTGGAATAGACTGTCTCATAGTTATTCATCCTTTGTTTTGCATGTGTTGTCAATGGAGTGTCCCTTTTATTCCCCTCAGATCTGGTTACCCTAAACCACTGGTTTTCAAACCTGTCCTCTCAGATCTCCCTAACAGGTCACATTTTGAGGATATCTGAACTGGAGCACAGGTGAAATAATCAGCTGATTAGTAACCATGGTTATTTTACCTGCTCTCATCCAAGGAATCCTGAAAATCTGGCCTGTTAGTGAGGCCTGAGCACAAGTTTGAAAACCAGTGTCCTAGACTAAGGTTTGTACTATGTTTATTTCTCAATTGGAATTCCCTTTTCTTTTATGCGAGCTGCCGTTCTGGGCAACTGCTCCCTGTCTACCTTTCAGCAGGTCATATATTTGTTTAACCCCTTTATTCCTTGAAGTGATGAGTTACAAGTAAAATTTGCAACACTGAAATAAATGTGATCTGTGCAAGTCTTCCCCTTTAAGACATCAGAGTATATTGCTGTGCTTAGTATAAAGTGAATGTGTGACACCAAAAATATATCTATTCTCTACTCCTTTTCTCTTCTGTCTCACCTTTCTCCCCTGTCTCTCCTTTCTCCTCTCCTATATTATGATAGTTCTACAAACTAAAGTTATCTTTAAAAATATACTTGGTGTGCTAAAAAAGCGAGGTATCAATTGTGTGGGTACCTTACAGAAAAAAAGTTAAGATTTATGTGTAGATACAATCACCTAGATTACGAGTTTAGTGTTAAAAGCTATGCGGTGCAAACGAGCAGTTTTTGCTCACCGCTCACTTAGCGCTGGTATTACGGGTTTTTACAAACCCGTCGTTAAAAGACTAGAAGTGAGCGTTGAGCAAAATTTTGCTCATTACCGCACTCCAATACCAGCGCTGCTTAAGTCAGCGGTGAGCTGGTTGTACGTGCTCATGCATGATTTCCCCATAGGAATCAACTGGGAGAGCCAGCTGAGAAAAAGTCTAACACCTGCCAAAAAGCAGTGTAAAGCTCAGTAAGGCAGCCCCATTGATTCCTATGGGGAAATAAAAGTTATGTCTACACCTAACACCCTAACATGAACCCTGAGTCTAAACACCCCTAATCTTACACTTATTAACCCTAATCTGCCACCCCTGACATCGCCGACACCTGCATTATATTTATTAACCCCTAATCTGCCACTCCGGACACCGCCGCCACCTACATTATAGTTATGAACCCCTAATCTGCTGGCCCCAACATCGCCGACACCTACGTTATTTTTATTAACCCCTAATCTGCCGCCCCCAATGTTGCTGCAACCTACCTACACTTTTTAACCACTAATCTGCCGCCCCCAACATCGCTGCCACTATATTAAAGTTATTAACCCCTAAACCTAAGTCTAACCCTAACACCCCCTAACTTAAAGGGACACTGAACCCAACATTTTTCTTTTGTAATTCAGATAGAGCATGCAATTTTAAGCAACTTTCTAATTTACTCCTATTATCAATTTTCTTTGTTCTCTTGCTATCTTTATTTGAAAAAGAAGGCACCTAAGCTTTTTTTGGGTTCAGAACTCCGGACAGCACTTTTTTATTGGTGGATACATTGTTTTCCACCAATCAGCAAGGACAACCCAGGTTGTTCACCAAAAATGGGCCGGCATCTAATCTTATATTCTTGCATTTCAAATAAAGATACCAAGAAAATGAAGAAAATTTGATAATAGGAGTAAATTAGAAAGTTGCTTAACCCCTTAATGACAACTGACGTACCAGTAGGGTTGCCACCTCAGCCATGTTTTCCTGGACACTTATGAGTTACACATGCTGCAGGGTGCGCAGGGAGGAATATGTATTGTGTTCCTGGACTGCACTATTCATATTCCTCCCTGCACACCCTGCAGCATGTGTAACTTATAAGTGTTCTGTATTTTAAGGGACAGGTGGCAACCCTACGTACCAGGTACGTCCTGCAAAAACTGACAGTTAGTGACAATGGACGTACTTGGTACGTCAGTTGTCTAAGAGAGTGCTGGAAGCGATTGCAATCACTTCCAGCAGCTCTCAGGGTATTGCAGTGATGCCTCGATATTGAGGCATCCTGCAATACCCTTTAAAAAGCATCAGATGCAGAGAGAGCCACTCTGTGGCCCTCTCTGCACCGGTAGCGATGGTGCCGTTCGTTGGTGGGTGGGAGCTTACAAGGGAGGCGGGTGGGCGGCCCATCGCTACCCGGCATCCGGTTCCTGCAAGTGCTTTGTGCACGCCGGATGCTGGGAGCGTGTGGAGGGGGGCCTGCGGGGGCGCGCGTGTGTGCATGTGTGTGTGTGTGTGCGCGCGCGCAGCAACCACTACCACCAATTATTAGTGTTAAGAGAGAGGGGGGCAGAAAACGTTTTTAAAAAAATAAATAAAAAAAAATAATAGGATCTGCTAGGGTAGGGAGATGGGGTTATGGGGGGCAGCTACACTACAGAAAACGCTGTATTTAAAGGGACACTCAGGTTAAATTAAATTTTCATGATTCAGATACAGCATGTCATTTTAAACAACTTTCCAATTTATTTCCATTAAAAAAAAAATGTGCACAGTCTTTTATATTTACAATTTTTGAGTCACCAGATCCTACTGAGCATGTGCAAGAATTCACAGGCTATACATATATGCATTTGTGATTGGCTGATTGCTATCACATGGTACAAGGGGAGTGGAAATATACATAACTTTGAAATTTGTTATAAAAAAATCTACTACTCATTTGAAGTTCAGACTAAGTGCTATTGCATTGTCTTGTTATCTTGCATTTGTTGATTATGCAAATCTAATGTGTTGACTGGTCCTTTAAGAAAAAAAAAAACAAAAACAAAAAAAACCTTTCTTTTTTGGGGAAAACTGGGTACTGGCAGACAGCTGCCAGTACCCAAGATGGTGGCAAATAGGTAGGTTGGGAGGGTTAGAGAGCTGTTTGGGGGGGATCAGGGAGGTTGGGGGCTAAGGCAGGGGTCCATCACAGATGAATAATTAAAAAAAAAAATAAATAAATAAAAAACACCTTTTATTTTAGTACTGGCAGACTTTCTGCCAGTACTTAAGATGGTGGGGACAATTGTGGGGTGGGGGAGGGAAGAGAGCTGTTTGGGAGGGATCAGGGGGTGGGATGTGTCAGGTGGGAGGCTGATCTCTACACTAAAGCTAAAATGAACCCTGCAAGCTCTCTACAAGCTACCTAATTAACCCCTTAACTGCTGGGCATAATACAAGTGTGGTGCGCAGCAGCATTTAGAGGCCTCCTAATTGCCAAAAAGCAACGCCAAAGCCATATATGTCTGCTATTTCTGAACAAAGAAGATCCCAGAGAAGCATTTACAACCATTTGTGACATAATTGCACAAGCTGTTTGTAAATAATTTCAGTGAGAAACCTAAAATTGTGAAAAATTTAACTTTTTTTTTTATTTGCTCGCATTTGGCGGTGAAATGGTGGCATGAAATGTACCAAAATGGGCCTAGATCAATACTTTGGGTTGTCTACTAGACTACACTAAAGCTAAAATTAACCCTTCAAGGTCTCTACAAGCTCCCTAATTAACAAATTCATTGCTGGGCATAATACACGTGTGGTGCACAGCGGCATTTAGTGGCCTTCTAATTACCAAAAAGCAATGCCAAAGCCATATATGTCTGCTATTTCTGAACAAAGAGGATCCCAGAGAAGCATTTACAACCATTTGTGCCATAATTGCACAAACTGTTTGTAAATAATTTCAGTGAGAAACCTAAAGTTTGTGACAAAATTTGTGAAAAAGTGAACGATTTTTTTTTATTTGCTCGCATTTGGCAATGAAATGGTGGCATGAAATATACCAAAATGGGCATAAATCAATACTTTGGGTTGTCTTCTAAAAAAAAATATATACATGTAAAAGGATATTCAGAGATTCCGGACAGATATCAGTGTTCCAATGTAACTAGCGCTAATTTTGAAAAAAAGTGGTTTGGAAATAGCAAAGTGCTACTTGTATTTATTGCCCTATAACTTGCAAAAAAAGCAAAGAACATGTAAACATTGGGTATTTCTAAACTCAGGACAAAATTTAGAAACTATTTAGCATGGGTGTTTTTTGGTGGTCGTAGATGTGTAACAGATTTTTGGGGTCAAAGTTAGAAAAAGTGTGGGTTTTTTTCAATTTTTTCCTCATATTTTATAAATTTTTTTTATAGTAAATTATAAGATATGATGAAAATAATGGTATCTTTAGAAAGTCCATTTAATGGCGAGTAAAACGGTATATAATATGTGTGGGTACAGTAAATGAGTAAGAGGAAAATTACATCTAAACACAAACACTGCAGAAATGTAAAAATAGCCATTGTCATTAAGGGTAAGAAAATTGTAAAATGGTCCGGTCATTAAGGGGTTAAAATTTCATGCTCAATCTGAATCACAAAAGAAATTTTTTGGGTACAGTGTCCCTTTAAATATAATTTAAATAAATCTAAATAAAATTACTATCATTAACTAAATTATTCCTATTTAAAACTAAATACTTACCTATAAAATTAACCCTAATGCCTAGATTTAGAGTTTGGCGTTAGCCGTCAAAACCAGCGTTAGAGGCTCCTAACGCTGGTTTTTACCGCCCACTGATATTTGGAGTCAGTCAGGAAAGGGTCTAACGCTCACTTTGCAGCCGCGACTTTTCCATACCGCAGATCCCCCTACGCCATTTGCGTATCCTTTCTTTTCAATGGGATCTTTCTAACGCCGGTATTTAGAGTCGTGGCTGAAGTGAGCGTTAGAAATCTAACGACAAAACTCTAGCCGCAGAAAAAAGTCAGGAGTTAAGAGCTTTCTGGGCTAATGCCGGTTTATAAAGCTCTTAACTACTGTGCTCTAAAGTACACTAACACCCATAAACTACCTATGTACCCCTAAACCGAGGCCCCCCCACATCGCCACCACTCTATTAAATTTTTTTAACCCCTTATCTGCCGACCGCACACCGCCGCCACCTACGTTATCCCTATGTACCCCTAATCTGCTGCCCCTAACACCGCTGACCCCTATATTATATTTATTAACCTCTAATCTGCCGCCCCCAACGTCGCCGCCACCTACCTACAATTATTAACCCCTAATCTGCCGACCGGACCTCACCGCTACTATAATAAAGTTATTAACCCCTAATCCGCCTCACTAACCCTATAACAAATAGTATTAACCCCTAATCTGCCCTCCCTAACATCGCCGACACCTAACTTCAAGCATTAACCCCTAATTTGCCTACCGGACCTCACCGCTAATATAATAAATGTATTAACCCCTAATCCGCCTCACTCCCGCCTCAATAACCCTATAATAAATAGTATTAACCCCTAATCTTCCCTCCATAACATCGCCGCCACCTAACTTAAGTATTAACCCCTAATCTGCCGACCGGACCTCACCGCTACTCTAATACATTTTTTAACCCCTAAAGCTAATTCTAACCCTAACCCTAACACCCCCCTAAATTAAATATAATTTAAATCTAACAAAATAAATTAACTCTTATTAAATAAATTATTCCTATTTAAAGCTAAATACTTACCTGTAAAATAAATCCTAATATAGCTACAATATAAATTATAATTATATTGTAGCTATTTTAGGATTAATATTTATTTTACAGGCAACTTTGTATTTATTTTAACCAGGTACAATAGCTATTAAATAGTTAATAACTATTTAATAACTACCTAGTTAAAATAATTACAAAATTACCTGTAAAATAAATCCTAACCTAAGTTACAATTAAACCTAACACTACACTATCAATAAATAAATTAAATAAACTACCTACAATTATCTACAATTAAACCTAACACTACACTATCAATAAATTAATTAAATACAATACCTACAAATAAATACAATGAAATAAACTAACTAAAGTACAAAAAATAAAAAAGAACTAAGTTACAAAAAATAAAAAAATATTTACAAACATTAGAAAAATATTACAACAATTTTAAACTAATTACACCTACTCTAAGCCCCCTAATAAAATAACAAAGACCCCCAAAATAAAAAAATGCCCTACCCTATTCTAAAATTAAAATAGAAAAGCTCTTTTACCTTACCAGCCCTGAAAAGGGCCCTTTGCGGGGCATGCCCCAAAGAATTCAGCTCTTTTGCCTGTAAAAAAAACCATACAATACCCCCCCAACATTACAACCCACCACCCACATACCCCTAATCTAACCCAAACCCCCCTTAAATAAACCTAACACTAAGCCCCTGAAGATCTCCCTACCTTGTCTTCACCACGCCGGGTTCACCGATCGATCCAGAAGAGCCTCCGATGTCTTGATCCAAGCCCAAGCGGGGGGCTGAAGATGTCCATGATCCGGCTGAAGTCTTCATCCAAGCAGGAGCTGAAGAGGTCCATGATCCGACTGAAGTCTTCTATCAAGCGGCATCTTCAATCTTCTTTCTTCCGGATCCATGTAGTTCATCCCGCCGACGCAGAACATCCATCTTCACCGACGACTTACAGACGAATGACGGTTCCTTTAAGGGACGTCATCCAAGATGGCGCCCCTCGAATTCCAATTGGCTGATAGGATGTTGGGAGGGGGTATTGTATGTTTTTTTTTACAGGCAAAAGAGCTGAATTCTTTGGGGCATGCCCCGCAAAGGGCCCTTTTCAGGGCTGGTAAGGTAAAAGAGCTTTTCTATTTTAATTTTAGAATAGGGTAGGGCATTTTTTTATTTTGGGGGTCTTTGTTATTTTATTAGGGGGCTTAGAGTAGGTGTAATTATTTTAAAATTGTTGTAATATTTTTCTAATGTTTGTAAATATTTTTTTATTTTTTGTAACTTAGTTCTTTTTTATTTTTTGTACTTTAGTTTATTTCATTGTATTTATTTGTAGGTATTGTATTTAATTAATTTATTGATAGTGTAGTGTTAGGTTTAATTGTAGATAATTGTAGGTAGTTTATTTAATTTATTGATAGTGTAGTGTTAGGTTTAATTGTAACTTAGGTTAGGATTTATTTTACAGGTAATTTTGTAATTATTTTAACTAGGTAGCTATTAAATAGTTATTAACTATTTAATAGCTATTGTACCTGGTTAAAATAAATACAAAGTTGTCTGTAAAATAAATATTAATCCTAAAATAGCTACAATATAATTATAATTTAGACGTATTGTAGCTATATTAGGATTTATTTTACAGGTAAGTATTTAGCTTTAAATAGGAATAATTTATTTAATAAGAGTTAATTTATTTCGTTAGATTTAAATTATATTTAACTTAGGGGGGTGTTAGTGTTAGGGTTAGACTTAGCTTTAGGGGTTAATACATTTATTAGAGTAGCGGTGAGGTCCGGTCGGCAGATTAGGGGTTAATTATTGTAGGTAGGTGGAGGCGACGTTGGGGGCAGCAGATTAGGGGTTAATAAATATAATATAGGGGTCGGCGGTATTAGGGGCAGCAGATTAGGGGTACATAGGGATAACGTAGGTTGCGGCGGTGTACGGAGCGGCAGATTAGGGGTTAATAATAATATGCAGGGGTCTGCGATAGCGAGGGCGGCAGATTAGGGGTTAATAAGTGTACGGTTAGGGGTGTTTAGACTCGGGGTACATGTTAGGGTGTTAGGTGCAGACTTAGGAAGTGTTTCCCCATAGGAAACAATGGGGCTGCGTTAGGAGCTTAACACTGCTTTTTTGCAGGTGTTAGGTTTTTTTTCAGCTCAAACTGCCTCATTGTTTCCTATGGGGGAATCGTGCACGAGCACGTTTTTGAAGCTGGCCGCGTCCGTAAGCAACGCTGGTATTGAGAATTGCAGTGGCGGTAAATTATGCTCTACGCTCCCTTTTTGGAGCCTAACGCACTGAAAACGCAGCCATTCTGTGAACTCTAAATACCAGCGGTATTTAAAAGGTGCGGGGAAAAAAAAGCATGCGTTAGCTACGCGGGTCGTTACCGACAAAACTCTAAATCTAGCCGTAAGATAGCTACAATATAACTAATAGTTACATTGTAGCTAGCTTAGGGTTTATTTTTATTTTACAGGCAAGTTTGTATTTATTTTAACTAGGTAGAATAGTTACTAAATAGTTATTAACTATTTAATAACTACCTAGCTAAATAAATACAAAAGTAACTGTAAAATAAAACCTACACTATAATTAAATAAATTAACAAAATTAAATACAATTAAATAAATTACATACAATTTTTCCTAAATTAAATTACCTAAAGTACAAAAAAACAAGCACCAAATTACAGAACATAATAAACAAATTACAGATATTTAAACTAATTACACCTAATCTAATAGCCCTATTAAAATAAACAAGCCCCCCCCCCCAAAATAACAAAAACCCTAGCTTAAACTAAACTACCAATAGCCCTTAAAAGGGCCTTTTGCGGGGCATTGCCCCAAAGTAATTGCATCAGCCAATAGGATTTTTTCTACCTTAATTCCGATTGGCTGATAGAATTCTATCAGCCAATCAGAATCTAAGGGATGCCATCTTGGATGACGTCACTTAAAGGTACCTTCATTCGTCATTAGTCCGTCGGCAGAAGAGGATGCTCTGCGTCGGATGTCTTAAAGATGGACCCGCTCCGCGCCGGATGGATAAAGATCGAAGATGCCGTCTGGATGAAGACTTCTGCCCGTGTGGAAGACCACTTCGCCCGCCTTGGATGAAGACTTCTCCCGGCTTCGTTGAGGACTTTGGCCCGACTTGGATGAAGACTTCTCCTAGTAAGTCGATCTTCAGGGGGTTAGTGTTAGGTTTTTTTTAAGGGTGTATTGGGTGGGTTTTATTTTTAGGTTAGGGACTTTGGGCTGCAAAAGAGCTAACTTCCCTTTTTAAGGGCAATGCCCATCCAAATGCCCTTTTCAGGGCAATGGGGAGCTTAGGTTTTTTAGATAGTATTTTATTTGGGGGGTTGGTTGTGTGGGTGGTGGGTTTTACTGTTGGGGGGTTGTTTGTATTTTTTTTACAGGTAAAAGAGCTGATTACTTTGGGGCAATGCCCCGCAAAAGGCCCTTTTAAGGGCTATTGGTAGTTTAGTTTAGGCTAGGGTTTTTTTTTTATTTTGGGGGGGCTTTTTTTATTTTAATAGGGCTATTAGTTTAAATATCTGTAATTTGTTTATTATTTTCTGTAATTTAGTGTTTGTTTTTTTGTACTTTAGCTAATTTAATTTTGCAAATTGTATGTAATTTATTTAATTGTATTTAATGTAGTTAATTTAATTAATTATAGTGTAGTGTTAGGTGTTATTGTAACTTAGGTTAGGTTTTATTTTACAGGTACTGTTGTATTTATTTTAGCTAGGTAGTTATTAAATAGTTAATAACTATTTAGTAACTATTTTACCTAGTTAAAATAAATACAAACTTGCCTGTAAAATAAAAATAAACCCTAAGCTAGCTACAATGTAACTATTAGTTATATTGTAGTTAGCTTAGGGTTTATTTTATAGGTAAGTGTTTAGTTTTAAATAGGAATAATTTAGTTAATGATAGGAATATTTATTTAAATTATATTTAAGTTAGGGGGTGTTAGGTTTAGGGTTAGATTTAGGTTTAGGGGTTAATAACTTTAATATAGTGGCAGCGACGTTGGGGGTGGCAGATTAGGGGTTAATAAATATGGAGATCTAGAATGGAGAAGATAGAGGGCACCACATAGTGCAAATCACACTATTCCACAAAGGGTGATGGTAGATATTAAGAACCTTACTTACGTGGTGAAAGGCACTAATGTGCATTATAGGCAGTCTGGAACCAACCAGTCGTCCGGTAGACACAGAGGTAAATCAGTCAGTAGAAGGAGTCCTCGTCCCACCAGGGGTAGTCCAAAGATCTCAGGTACAAGAAAGGAGGAAATATTCTTCCCAATAATAATTCGGCAGCAAGTTGAGAGTAAAGGAATTTAATACAAAAATTTAAAAATCGGCGATGTTGGGGGCAGCAGATTAGGGGTTCATAAATATAATGTAGGTGGTGGCAACATTGGGGAAGGCAGATTAGGGGTTAAAAGATATAATGTAGGTGTCGGCGATATTGGGGGCAGCAGATTAGGGGTTCATAAATATAATGTAGGTGGCAGCGGTGTCCAGAGTGGCAGATTAGGGGTTAAAATTTTTATTATAGTGTTTGCGATGTGGGAGGGCCTCGGTTTAGGGATTAATAGGTAGTTTATGGGTGTTAGTGTACTTTTTAGCACTTTAGTTATGAGTTTTATGTTACAGCATTGTACCATAAAACTCTTAACTACTGACTTTTAAATGCGTTAGGACTCTTGACAGGGTAGGGTGTACCGCTCACTTTTTGGCCTCCCAGGACAGACTCATAATACCGGTGTTATGGAAGTCCCATAGAAGTTTACGTAAGTCATTTTGCGGTAAGGCCAAAGAAGTGTGCGGTACACCTAAACCTTCAAGACTCGTAATACCAGCGGGCTTAAAAAAGCAGCGTTAGGACCTCTTAACGCTGATTTTTTACCCTAACGCACAACTCGTAATCTAGCCGAATGATTGCCAAACTAAAGACACCTCTAGCCCAGAGGTGTGAAAATGGTGCAGCAGGGAAAGGGTTAAACAGGAAACGCATGTTAGACATGATATATTCAAAGCAAAGATTAGCATTAGAATAATAAGTAGCTGTATGTATTGCAAACATATTAGTTGTTTAAAGGGACATGAAGCCCACGTTTTTTTTCTTTCTTAATTCAGAAAGTCAAAAAAAGTGAGAAGAGAAAGTCGGCAGTAATAGAGCACTCAAGTCATACTAATTAGTACATGATTAAGGTAGGAAAAGCCACCAAAGAGGGGATATATATTTAAACTTAACATTTAATAATGACATGAATAAAATATGTGGACTAACCGTGTAGGTGTAAATAAAACTTACATTAAAAGTAAACACATGGGGGGACGGAGCCTGGCTGCAGCTAAGATGGCTGCGTAAGTCCGGTGCTCTGGGAAGCAGGCCTCTTTGATCACTAATCCTGGGTGGTGAAAATGAGTTCTACTTATTAAAAAAGTGACCCGGAGTAGCCCTACGAAGTGGAGAACCCTTAAGTTAAAGCTTCAACTTATACCTCTCTACACACGGCAGCATTCCAGCACCTAGAGTGACGGGATAGAGCGCAGGGTAACCTCAGCCTATACACGACCGCCTTTACAAGTCACGCTTCACCCGACTCACAAGCATTAAGTTCAGAGTTCCTATCCTATCCTACTGAACCTTTGGAGACCGGAGGAGCTGCTCAATACCCACTTCAAGACCTGACACTGTATTGGGCGCCATCTTACCGGCCGAATCTCTCGCCACTGGGATCTCAAGGTACCCATCCAACTGCCTTTTGTGCACCCCACACCCAGCTCACAGATCCCTATACCAGAGTTCTTACCTTACTCCCACGGACCGCAAAATATTCAGGGCCCAATTGCACCATGCCTCTCAGAACAACGCTGAACCAGGCGCCATTTCCACATCCTGCGGTGCCGACAAGACCTACGCACCGCTTAAACACAGAAGGGGAACCATCCAAAGTAAAGCACTAAAGCCTAGACATACGTTTTTATTCTTGATTAAGGACAACTGAAAACGAAATTGAAGGGTAATAATTTTTATTAATTATAGACAGAGTTTGCTCTAGACCTTGTGGGGGGGTCAAATTTGTGCCTTTTTATATTTTTGGGGCACTGACAATGCAACATAGCCTTTTTTTTTTAGTACTTAAGCTATAAGACATTTAATCAGGCAACGCTGACAATCTGTAATTGCACTACTTCTCTTACAGCACAATAAAGGGATAAAGCTTAGCCACATGAAACAATTGCTAAGCTTATAAAGGGGAACTATATCTTTGCTATACAGGCGTACTCCCTACCTCTTCCTTAATCTGAATTTTTCACTTGCCATACACTGAGACCATAAAGGATTTTGAACATTACTAACTTATTGAAATCAGAGCCTAAAACAACTAGGTTAAGCTCGGTAAGCACAGTTAACAACAGACTGTATTGGACACGCTGCTCAAATTGTATACTACCTGGTTGCAACCTACTCAGGTCAAACACTATTCTATAGGAGATCCCCCTCCTTAACCTTATCCCTACAAAGACTAAGAACAGGACATATAATATTTAGCCTCCAACATTGTATCCTGCACTACTATTTAAGAACAACCTACCTGGACAGCGGACCTTGCTCTTTTTGTCTGAAACATAAAAGATAACTCACAATACAATCTAATTCCTAACTCTGCTGTTCATACACATACCCTAGCTATGCAATAAACAAAAGTGTGTCCACACTATCAACCTGCTCCCTTTGTCACATGGCAAAGTATTCTCACTTACTTATACCATGATGGCAGCCAGAAGATAAGCAAAGTCAGAAAGAACACTAAAACAAGCTGCAACCAAATCCCACACCATGCCGTCCTTCTTTGCTACAGAACATTCAACTCCCACTGTGAGCTTTCCCAA
Source organism: Bombina bombina (assembly GCF_027579735.1). Classification (NCBI taxonomy): domain Eukaryota; kingdom Metazoa; phylum Chordata; class Amphibia; order Anura; family Bombinatoridae; genus Bombina; species Bombina bombina. The sequence goes on from NC_069499.1 coordinate 894,113,944, forward strand.
TAAATAAACTCCTTCATCTAGCCTGAGAGGCGATGTAGCTGAACCCCCACCATCGCCTAGCGTACCTGATAACATTCCTGTCTCGCTATTGTCCCACTTCGCATCAAAACAAGAGATCTCTGACATCTTTAGGACTTGTCTCCATGAGGAACTGACAGAACTGAAACAAGACCTTCACAACTTGGGTTCCAGAGTAGACATGCTAGAGGCAGAAACTGAGGAGGTAAGAGATGACATTCAAAGAATAGATGACAAAACTTCAACACACCAGGAAACAATAACAGCACTCATGGATGAGATCGATGATCTTGAAAACAGGAGCAGACGTAAAAACCTTAGACTTCATGGAATTCCAGAATCTATCTTACCAAGAGATTTTCCAGAGTACTTACAATCTCTATTTACCTCCATAAAAGAATCCTCCTACCCAAACGACATTTTGTGGGTCAGGGCCCACAGAGCTCTTAGGCCTAAACCTCCGGACAACGCTCCACCCAGAGACGTCATTATTAGATTTAAAAATTTCCTTGAGAAGGAGATGCTGCTTAATCAGTCGAGGAGACACCAACCTATTGAATTCAGGGGTAATGTTGTACAATTCTATCAGGATCTTTCTACAATGGCCCTAAAAATAAGAAAAGAATTCCTCCCGCTAACATCCCTAATCCAAAACAAGAAGATCCCTTATAGATGGGGATTCCCCGTTCAACTACTGGTTATCCAGAATGATAGAAGATACATCTGCCACACACCTGAAGATATACCATCTTTCTGTAAAGACCTAGGTATAGACCAACCTCCAATGGAACTCTCAAACTCTCAGTACCTTCCTCTCTTCAGATGTTGCCTAAAAGAATGAAGACAAACATCATGAAATGGCAAACTAAACTACCATGCAAGAACCCCGACCAAAGACAAGCCGGAGAGAATAGAGGAACTACCCCACAGAAATCTCCCCACTCCTCCAGCCCTGAAGAGGGCTAACTTTGTCACCCTCCAGACTTTCTGGATGCTTTTACAGAATGAACTGTCAAAGTTGGTTTCTCCACTGCAACCACCTAACTCAGAGGGTACCACACCTGGTCAGGTAACACTGATTGTATTTCTTTCTTAGTGTGATATTGGTGCGGACCCTCCCTTTCTTTTTACCTCCTTTGTGGCCTTACCTGAACTTAGGACATTTCTTGTGACCTATATTTTAATCCACTACCCAGGATTTAAACGAGGAACCTCCCCAGAAGCCCACTGAGGCAGAGGGTCAGAGGAGACACATTAAGGTTTATAACTAAGAGATCTGTTTCCCCCACCCCCTTTAGAATCTCTACTCTAATTTATGTCTACTTCTAGACTTGGAGATGTGTTTATTTCTTTTTATATTTTTGATTACAAAGTTTGTTCCAGTTTATTGGTTTATTGTTTTCGTGTATTTTACCCATGCTATGCAAAATTGTCTATTCCATGTGCAAAAGAGGTCCCATCACTGAATTACCGAATTACTAACCAGATGTATACTCTATTCACTTTAGCTTATTGTACACATAGGCCTACACTATGACTTCCCAATATTCTAGGAAACCCCGTCCTTTGATTATTCTATCACAAAATGCAAAGGGACTGAACTCTCCCTGCAAGCGCTCTAAGGTGCTCTCTGATCTAACGAAACGAGGGGCGGATATTATTTACTTACAAGAAACCCACTGTAAGAAAAACTGCTGGGCAAAATTTTTCGGCCATACGTACACCCAACATTTCCACAATTTGGGCCCCACTAAAAAATGTGGGGTTAGTATCCTACTCAAGAAGACACTACCCTTTACACTGACAAATAAATTAGTTGATGCAGAGGGCAGATTTTTAGGCCTGGTAGGCCTTCTTTATGGTCAGCCAATAACCCTAGTCGCCATTTATGCACCCAATACTACCCCAAAACCCTTCTTCATAAAAATATTCAACAGACTTCTAGATGCCTCTAAGGGACCCATCTATTTGGGAGGCGATTTTAACTTTCCTCTTCAACCACAGCTAGATAGCACCAACCCCCTCACAAAACCAAACACTAAATTCCTTACATATTTTTGGAAACACCTTAGACTTCACAAAATATATGATACCTGGCACTTTCTACACCCTGACACAAAAGATTACACATCCTACTCTTATCCCAATAAGTCTTATAGCCGCATAGAATACATCTTCACTAATCAACTGGGCCTATCCCAAATCAACAAATGCGCCCTCACACCCACCCCATGGTCTGATCACTCTGCAGTCCAACTTCATATTAACTGGCCAGAACATACATCTAACTATTAACACTGGACATTAGATGACACACTACTGGGTAGCGTCGACCATGTTACCAAGTTAAATGAAACTCTGAATGAATACTTTCTTATTAATGCTTCTTCCACACCTAATCGATTCTCTGTTTGGGAGGCACATAAATGCTTCCTGCAAGGAGAATTGATCAAACTAAAGTTACAAGTCACCAAAGCACAACAACAGGCATACCAAGATCTTACCTCCAAGCTCTTACACTTAAACTTCCAACATACACAAGACCCAACAAACTCTTCCATCCTCTCCGAAATCACGGACACACGGAAAGCACTGGACGACTTTCTACAGATAGAATATCACACTTTATAAAGGAAGACGAACAGCTTGTTCCATTTTGAGGGTAATAGAGCAGGTAAATACCTGGCCAGGACCCTTAGGAGGAGAAAGCTTAAATCACATATATACAAAATACAAACCCTGGGTAGACCCCCTCAGAAAACCACTCCAGATATTCTCCAGGCATTCCATTCCAACTATTCTAACTTATATAACATAAATCCCAACACCCCCTCTTCTCAACTTACGCATGATATCGCACAATTCCTTCAGAATTGCCCGCTCCCATCTATCACCAGTACACAATTACAAGACTTCAACTCACGCATCACCCCTCAAGAGATTACGCTTGCAATACAAGAACTAAAATTAGGGAAAAGCCCAGGTCCTGACGGTTTCTCTGCAAGATATTAACAGACGTTCTGTGAGACCCTGGTGCCTCACTTAACAATATTATTTAATGATATAATGGACAGAGAAAAATTCCCCTCTTCCATGCTAAAGGCGCATGTAGTAGTGATACCAAAGCCTGGCAAACCACCCACAACACCTTCAAATTTTCGCCCAATATCTTTATTAAATTTAGATATCAAACTATACGCTAAAATCCTTACCACCCGATTGAATAAGATTATCCCAGATATTATCCACACTAACCAAGTTGGCTTTACCCCTCACAGGGAGGCCTGTGATAATACCATTAAAATATTGAATATTATAGAATATGCTACAAATAACCACATCCCTTCTATAGTTTTGTCACTGGATGCCAAGAAGGCTTTTGACCGGCTTGGTTGGCCTTTCCTGACTCATACCTTACGGAGATTCGGATTTGATGACCAATTTTTTCACAATTTTTTTGCTCTATATAACACCCCAACGGCTAAAATAAAACTAAATTAATCTTTATCACCCTCTTTTCAAATAAACAATGGGACCAGACAGGGATGCCCGTTGTCCCCAACACTATTTATCTTAACAATGGAAGTTCTGACAACTTATATTAGGACCACACCCTCGATCACTGGTATCACCATAGGGCAACAGGAGAATAAGACTTCATTATATGCAGACAAGATCATACTCACACTTACGAATACGCCTACTTCTATTCCCTCCCTGCTACTTCTCTTTCAAAAATACGGGACTCTGTCTAACTTTCGTATTAATAATACTAAATCAGAATTTATTAATATAGAGACATCACCCGAAGACTTACGCATACTTCATTCACACCAATTTAAACACCAACTGATAGCACTTAAATACCTAGGGATTCTGATCTCTCCATATCTACATAAAATTGCCCCCTTAAATTTTGACCCCTTGAAAAGCCACAGAGCTTCTACCTTACATTCCTGGTCTAATAAACCAATCTCCTGGTTGGGTAGGGTAAATGCCATTAAAATGGTAATACTTCCTAAAATCCTCTATGTTCTTCAGGCATTACCCATTCCCATCCCGATTCCACTATCTACTACCTACAGAAACTTATCAATTCATATATTTGGAAACATAAACACCCACTGGTCGCCACACAAACTTTATACCGCACTAAACTAAAAGGAGGACTCGAAGTCCTGAATCTATTATTATACCGCTATGCAACTTTTATGACCAGAATAGTGGATTGGTGCAGACATGCTAATCATAAGGAATGGGTGGGTCTGGAACACAAATTTTCACGGGGCGGCCACCTAGGAGGTAGATACTGGCTCACAATAAAGCACAAACAAGGCTCCCAAGGGAAATTTTTTTAAGGGGATACAAGATAGTTTCTATACCTTGCTCTCCCCTAACACCTCTCTCAGATAACCCTACAACCCCATTCAAGCTTACATCCTACAATACCGACAACCCTACACTCTACCAGACGATACCCCACTACCTGCTCTTACAAAACAGTAAACTTAAACCTAGAGAGGAGATAACTGAGAATATAGGACCTGCCCTAAACAATTGGCTCGTATACCACCAACTTGCACACTACCTTTCAACGCACACGGAACAGCACAATCTGACACGGCCCTTAACCCCTTTTCAAATCATTATGCCACCTACCATTTCCAATAACGGGCTGTAATGTCCCTTTAAGACATTCCACTCAATTCCTCCTGCCTATAAAACCACTCCCCTTTCTTCACATCATTGCTTGATTATTTTGTGCTTAGCCTGTTGTGTTCAACTTGTCCACAGCAGTCACTTTCAAGTCTGACCTCTAATGCAAGTGCTTATTTTATTTAAGCAATCTCTATAGTTATTTACTGCTGTGTTACCTTGCTACTTTTTCAACTGTGAAGGATTCTTACTTTGGAACCTGCTTCCCTGCTTCAAGCAGCTCAGCATACTGGATCTTTTTCCTTTTGGATTCCTACACTGCATCAAGTCCCGGCTGCAAGGATCACTTCCTCATTTTTGCTCACCTGCTGCACACTGTCTGCAAAGCTCTCATCTGTTCCTCCCAGCAATCTCTCCTACCAAGTTGTAAGTAGATTGTTATCTAAAACATTGTTCACTGCTCTGAAAACTGGATCCAGTCCTTTCTTCATCTGCAACTAAGGTACAAACATTCATTAACTATTTATGCCATATGCTCCACCTTTTACAGGCATAACAAGCTGTTATAACCTCTGTTTGCTTAAGCTGCATATTAATCCACTGACTCAGTAATCACTTATGAACTCTCTTTATTGACCAAGTGAAATTCATTACCTGTGACTGTTAACCTATCAACTCCTGTTACTAGTTGCATGATATTTCTAAAGGCACAGATTGTGATATTAACTATATCTTGTCTGCTATCCATTATGTCTTATTAACTTGCTGGCACAGTTTTTAACAGTTGTTACAGAATAACATTCTGGTTTCTTGTCCAGCTACATTTACAACCTTACATAATAATCAAGCCTATAAAGTTAAAGTTATATAGCATAATGGATCCACAGGCAGTTAAAGCAGAGTTTGACACTCTCAATCAGAAAGTTGATTTTCTAGCAAGAGGGCTCACAGAACTTCAGGCAGAGAATGCTGCACTGAAAAATGTACTTAAAGATATTGTTGCCCCAAAATCTCCAGACCCTCCAGAACCTTTAATTAACCCACCTGCTGTTTTTTCTGGTAAAAGATCTGACTTCAGAGGTTTTAAAAACGCCTGTTACCTACTGTTTTCAATGAAGCCAAGAACTTACTGCACAGAGAAAATAAAGGTTTGCACTGCCATATCCTATCTTGCAGGTGAACCCAGGGCGTGGGCTAACCGCTTTTTTGAGACACAAAGTCAGTTGTTAGACTCACTAGATCAATTTTTTGCTGCAATGGCATCCCTTTATGAAGACAGCAATAGTCAAATAAACGCAGAAACAAAACTAAGAGCATTAAAACACGGAAAACGTCCTGTGGAGGACTTTATAACAGAGTTCCAAATGTGGGCCACAGACACATTATGGAATGATATCACCTTGAGAAACCAGTTCAGACTGGGACTTAATGACACACTAAAGGATGAAATATCCAGACTTGATATGCCAGAAACTCTGACTGGACTTATTAAATTAGCAACTACACTGGACCGCAGACTTAGGGAACGCCGTTCAGAAAGACTGACTACAGAGACCACTTTAAAGAGACCCTCACCTATTTACACAGAAAGAGAATCCCATTTCCCCACACCAATGGAGATTGGTGTAATTAAAGCCCCACTAACCTCAGAGGAGAAAAATAGAAGACGCATCTCCAATTTGTGCCTCTATTGTGCCAGTAGAGACCACCCAGTAGCAACATGTCCCATACTACAGAGATCAAGGAAGGGTAAGCCATTACATTTATGCAATACCTCCCTATATAACCACAACAATGCACTCACACTGATTTTATCTTTACAGTGGGATCGACTTCAAATCAAGACTGAGGCCATTGTTGATTCAGGGGCGTATGGGTGTTTTATGGATGCCACTTTTGTTAGTGCTAATAAAATACAGTGTGTTACAAAGCAAAAACCTCTGTTTATTAAAGTAATAGATGGTTCATTGATTCATAGTGGTCCTATAAAACAACACACCATACCTTTATTAATAACTACTACTGATGGTCACACAGAATATCAAAGCTTTGATATAATACCCTCAGCACTACATACCATCATCTTAGGTTTTCCCTGGTTAGTCAAACACAATCCCACTATAGACTGGAAACACTCAAAGATAACATTCCCCTCCTTATTTTGTAAAACCACTTGTTTTCAACAACAAACTATAGGAATGTTAGATGTTAGCATACCAACAGAGTATCAGGATTTAAGTGATGTGTTTGATTTAAAGGAAGCAGAGACTCTTCCTCCCCATAGGGATTTTGATTGTCCCATAGATTTGGTACCCGGAGCAGTAGTTCCATATGGGAAAATATATCCCCTCTCTCAAGATGAGTTACAGTATCTCAGAGAATATCTAGACGAGAATCTTAGGAAAGGTTTCATAGTACCATCTGTATCACCCGCAGCTGCCGGAATATTTTTTGTAAAAAATAAAGATCAATCATTAAGGGCCATTATAGATTACAGAGCTCTGAATGCAGTAACTGTAAAAAAACGTTATCCACTTCCACTCATCCCTGAACTTTTAGAACGTCTCAAAGGTGCAACTATTTTCACCAAATTAGATCTGAAGGGGGCATATAATTTGATAAGAATTAAAGATGGGGATGAGTGGAAAACTGCATTCAGGACAAGATATGGCCTATTTGAGTATAAGGTCATGCCTTTCGGCCTTTGTAATGCCCCTGCCACTTTCCAACATTTTATAAATGAGATATTTAAAGACCTCATTGACGTGTGTGTTATAATCTACCTGGATGATATTTTAATTTATTCTCGGACTACATCTGATCACATTAAACATGTTAGGTGGGTTTTGACAAGATTGCGTGAAAACAGGTTATTTGCTAAACTTGAAAAATGCCTTTTTCATGTCCATGAGATAAAGTTTCTTGGATACATAGTAACACCAGATCAAATCCGAATGGATCCAGATAAGTTATCTGCAATAAAGGATTGGCCAAGACCCACTAATGTGAAATCCTTACAGAGATTTCTGGGTTTTACAAATTTCTATCGCAAATTTATTCATAATTTTTCAACAATTGTTAAACCCCTAACCAGTTTAACCAGCAAAAATACTAAGTTTACCTGGTCTCCTCACGCAGAGGAAACTTTCCTTTTATTAAAAGATAGATTCATCTCTGCTCCTATATTGAATATACCTGACCATACTTGTCAGTTTATAGTTGAAGCAGATGCCTCAGACACTGGAATTGGGGCAGTTCTTTCTCAAAAGTCTAAATTAGACAATATACAACATCCCATAGCCTATTACTCCAGAACCTTACAACCAGCTGAAGCTAATTACTCCATAGGGGACAAGGAATTGTTAGCAGTCAAATCAGCACTAGAAGTATGGAGGCATATATTAGAGGGCACAAAGACTCCTTTTATAATATATACAGACCATAAAAACCTACAATATTTATGCCAAAGTAAAACTCTCTCCTCCCGTCAAGTGCGATGGAGTTTATTTTTGGACAGGTTTAACTTCCTGATTACTTATAGACCTGGACGTTTAAACACAAAAGCAGACGCATTGTCCCGCATCCATGAACAAAGCTTAAGGCCAGATCAAAATATGTATTTAATACCCCCACATAAGATAATAGGTCAGTTAACAACATTTGAGAATGACATTATCAGAGCACTCCAAACAGATGACCTACCTAATGATAGCCATCTAATAAAAGAAAATACTGGACTTTACACTTATCATAAAAAGTTATACATTCCAAAACGATTACGGAATTTTATCCTAAACTACTACCATGACAACCCATTATCAGGCCATCCAGGTATACATAAAACCAAAGAACTACTTTGCAGGGATTTCTGGTGGCCCAAAATATCAGATTCTGTACAGGATTATGTCAATTCCTGTGATGTTTGTGCCAGAAATAAAGTTGAAAGAAAGAAACCCATTGGATATCTTAATCCCTTACCTATACCAGAAATTCCATGGTCACTGATTTCTATGGATTTCATAGTGGAACTACCTCTATCTCAAAACCATAATACCATTATGGTCGTGGTCGATCATTTGACCAAGTTGGCCCATTTTGTTCCCTTAAAACCACCGCAACAGAGACCGCACAAGCTTTCATTAACAACATTGTGCGCTTACATGGCATACCACGGTCCATCATTACCGATCGCGGTACTCAGTTCACCTCTCATTTTTGGAAAACTCTTTGTACCAGTTTACGTATTCAACCAAGACTAACCTCATCTTACCATCTGCAGGCAAATGGTCTCACAGAAAGAGTGAATGGCTTACTTGAGTAATATTTACGTTGTTATATCACTCACCTACAGGACGATTGGATCTCTCTCCTTCCCTTGGCAGAGTATTCCTACAACAACTCAATTTCATCCTCCACTAGGGTAACACCTTTTTATGCTACTTATGGCTACCATCCTCAATCCATTCTACTATCACCAGATAGAAGGGCATCCCCTTCAGCTTCAACATACTTAACCAATTTACAAAACACTTTGACTTTACTAAAAGAACATTTAAACACTGCTAAAGCTGGGCAAAAACTTTATTATGATTTGAGACACAGGCCGTGTCCTGATTACAAACTGGGAGATCGAGTCTGGCTTTCCACCAAATACCTGAAACCGGCAGTGCCCTCCAAGAAGCTGGGCAGTCAATACATTGGTCCATTCCCCATTGTTCGAATTCTAAGTCCGACGTCTGTTACCTTGGACTTACCGAGACATTTCAGAATTCACCCCACATTTCATGTTTCGCTTCTGAAGCCCTATATCTCGAGCGCATCACGTTCGCGTCCCCAGGCACCTCCACCACCCATTCAGTTGGATGGTCAGGAAGAGTTTGAGCTTGAAACCATCTTGGACTCCAGAATCTCTCGTGGACGTTTGGAGTACCTCCTCCGTTGGAAGGGTTACGGTCCTGAGGAAGATTCTTGGGTACCTCGCTCCTGTGTTAAAGCTCCTCAGCTGCTTAGGGCTTTCCATCTCCGTTATAGTGATAAACCTTCTACTGCATCCTCGGAGAGGATGTCCTGAGTGGGGGGATATGTAATGTCCCTTTAAGACATTCCACTCAATTCCTCCTGCCTATAAAACCACTCCCCTTTCTTCACATCATTGCTTGATTATTTTGTGCTTAGCCTGTTGTGTTCAACTTGTCCACAGCAGTCACTTTCAAGTCTGACCTCTAATGCAAGTGCTTATTTTATTTAAGCAATCTCTATAGTTATTTACTGCTGTGTTACCTTGCTACTTTTTCAACTGTGAAGGATTCTTACTTTGGAACCTGCTTCCCTGCTTCAAGCAGCTCAGCATACTGGATCTTTTTCCTTTTGTATTCCTACACTGCATCAAGTCCCGGCTGCAAGGATCACTTCCTCATTTTTGCTCACCTGCTGCACACTGTCTGCAAAGCTCTCATCTGTTCCTCCCAGCAATCTCTCCTACCAAGTTGTAAGTAGATTGTTATCTAAAACATTGTTCACTGCTCTGAAAACTGGATCCAGTCCTTTCTTCATCTGCAACTAAGGTACAAACATTCATTAACTATTTATGCCATATGCTCCACCTTTTACAGGCATAACAAGCTGTTATAACCTCTGTTTGCTTAAGCTGCATATTAATCCACTGACTCAGTAATCACTTATGAACTCTCTTTATTGACCAAGTGAAATTCATTACCTGTGACTGTTAACCTATCAACTCCTGTTACTAGTTGCATGAGATTTCTAAAGGCACAGATTGTGATATTAACTATATCTTGTCTGCTATCCATTATGTCTTATTAACTTGCTGGCACAGTTTTTACCAGTTGTTACAGAATAACATTCTGGTTTCTTGTCCAGCTACATTTACAACCTTACACGGGCATCCTCTCTATATCCTATAAATTACTACTCTCACACCTCTCAATACACCCCCCATCTTATAACATTAGCTGGGAGAAGGAACTTAACGATCAAATGCCACTTCAAACATGGAAAATTATATACAAACAGAAAATTATATACAAACAGATTAGTTCCTCTGCCTCCTCTATAAATATAGTGGAAATGAACATGAAACTCCTTAGTTGATGGCATTACACCCCTGACAAATTAGGGAAATTGTTCCCGGGCTCCTGCACTGACTGTTGGAGAGGGTGCACACAGTGAGGCACCTTTGCCCACTTATGGTGGTCTTGCCCTGTCGCACAAACATACTGGTCACATATTAGAAACAAAATAGAGTTGGTAATAGGTGCTTCCCTCCCACATAACCCATGGACTTTCCTTTTCAATTACTTCCCTCAGATAACCTGCTCGCTAAGACTTAAACTCCTTAGTATAATGATCAACATGGCCAAAAGATATATCCCATATTATTGGAAACAATCAACTCTACTAACTTTACACTTCTGGCAAGACAGAGTGTCTGCTGCTATAGATTTAGAACAGCATCACTACTCAAAACTGCATAAAATAGATGATTTCTTATTAATCCGCCAAATTTGGGATGAATATCTACATTCTTTGAAGCCCTTCGCTGCTATAACTGCCTAATCAACAAGGCCTCCCCTTCCCCTACCTCCCTGGTAATAACGGTTTAGAGATACATACAACATCTCCGATCTCTTATGGCTAGATTACAAGTCTTGCGATAGCCTTAAAAAGCAACGCTGCTTTTTAACGCCCGCTTGTATTACGAGTCTGGCAGGTACAGGTGTACCACTCACTTTTCTTCCGCGACTCGAGCATACCACAAATCCCCTTACGTCAATTGCGTATCCTATCTTTTCAATGGGATTTTCCTAACGCAGGTATTACGAGTCTTGGAAGAAGTGAGCGGTAGACCCTCTCCTGTCAAAACTCCTAACGCATTTAAAAGTCAGTAGTTAAGAGTTTTATGGGCTAACGCCGTAACATAAAACTCTTAATTAAAGTACACTAACACCCATAAACTACCTATTAACCCCTAAACCGAGGCCCCCCCACATCGCAAACACTAAATAAAAATGTTTAACCCCTAATCTGCCGAACCGGAGATCGCCGGCACTTCAATATATATAAAGCTGCACTCCCGCCTCGCAAACACTAGTTCAATTTTATTACCCCTAATCTGCTGTCCCTAACATCGCCGACACCTACCTACATTTATTAACCCCTAATCTGCCGCCCCCAACGTCGTCGCAACTATATTAAATGTATTAACCCCTAAACCTAAGTCTAACCCTAACCCTAACACCCCCCCTAACTTAAATATAATTTAAATAAAACAAAATAAAATGACTACAATTAACTAAATTATTCCTATTTAAAACTAAATACTTACCGATAAAATAAACCCTAAGATAGCTACAATATAACTAATAGTTACATTTGTATCTAGCTTAAGGTTTATTTTTATTTTACAGGCAACTTTGTATTTATTTTAACTAGGTAGAATAATTATTAAAATAGTTATTACGGTAAATATTTAATAACTACCTAGTTAAAATAAAGACAAATTTACCTGTAAAATAAATCCTAACCTAAATTACAATTATACCTAACACTACACTATAATTAAAATATTTTCCTAAATTCACTACAATTAACTACAATTAAATAAAATAAACTAAAGTGTGAAACCCCCCACTAAATTACAAATAATAATAAAATAATTACAAGAATTTTAAACTAATTACATCTAATCTTATCCCCCTAATAAAATAAAGCCCCCAAAATAAAAAAAAATCCCTACCCTATACTAAATTACAAATAGCCCTTAAAAGGGCTTTTTGCGGGGTATTGCCCCAAAGTAATCAGCTCTTTTACCTGTAAAAAAATACAATACCCCCCCCAACATTAAAACCCACCACCCACACACCCAACCATACTCTAAAACCCACCCAATCCCCCCTTAATAAAACCTAACACTACCCCCTTGAAGATCACCCTACCTTGAGACGTCTTCACCCAACCGGGCAGAAGTGGTCCTCCAGTGGGGCAGAAGTCTTCATCCGATCCGGGCAGAAGAGGACCTCCAGATGGGCAGAAGTCTTCATCCAGGCGGCATCTTCTATCTTCATCCATCTGACGAGGAGCAGCTCCATCTTGAAGACATCCGACGCGAAGCATCCATCCAGACTGACGACTACACTACAAGGGGGTAGTGTTAGGTTTTATTAAGGGGGGATTGGGTGGGTTTTAGAGTAGGGTTGGGTGTGTGGGTGGTGGGTTTTAATGTTGGGGGGGGTATTGTATTTTTATTTTTACAGGTAAAAGAGCTGATTACTTTGGGGCAATGCCCCGCAAAAAGCCCTTTTAAGGGCTATTTGTAATTTAGTATAGGGTAGGGATTTTTTTTATTTTGGGGGGCTTTTTTATTTTATTAGTGGGATTAGATTAGGTGTAATTAGTTTAAAATTCTTGTAATTATTTTATTAGTTTTTGTATTTTAGTGTTTTTTTTTCCGTACTTTAGTTTATTTAATTTAATTGTATTTAATTGTAGTTAGTTTAGGTAATTAATTTAATTATAGTGTAATGTTAGGTGTAATTGTAACTTAGGTTACATGTCATAATTAAATGTTAAGTTTTAATATATATCCCCTCTTTAGTGGCTTTTCCTACCTTAATCATGTACTAATTAGTATGACTTGAGTGCTCTATTACTGCCCACTTTCTCTTCTCACTTTTTTGACTTATATATTAGGACAGTGAGCACCCCCCATCACACCGATATTGCTAGGAGGGTTATTTCATCCCCCTGAATTGCCAAGGATTTTCTTGTATTACCCTGGCAACTAATTAAATTTGTCTATGGGGTACTAATAGACACGTTTTCCTATAACTTATATTATTCCAATAAATTCAGAAAGTGCATGCAATTTTAAACAACTTTCCAATGTATTTCTATTATAGCATTTGCTTCATTCTCTGATATCCTTTATTGAAAAGCATATCTAAATAGGCTCAGTAGCTGCTGATTGGTGACTGCACATAGATGCCTCTTGTGATTGGCTCATCCATGTGCATTGCTATTTCTTCAACAAAGGATACAAAAGAATGAAGCAAATTAACTAATAGAAGTAAGTTGGAATGTTGTTTAAAATTGTATTCTCTCCCCGATTCATAAAAGAAAATATTGGGGTTTTATGTCCCTTTAAATATTGAAGATGTAATTGTAAGTGTTTAGTTTCTATATAGTCTCCCTACTGCTAAGCACAATTAAGGACAGATATAAATTAAGCAATAAAACAGAGTTTACAAACAACGCTGTTTGAGCACTGTCTACCCTTACCATATACAAATGACCCCTTAAGGGTGATGGGGGCAAACCCTTGCCTGTTGTGCCTAGAGGGATATAGCTGAACCTCTGATGATGTTATCCATATAGGCTGAAACATATGTCTGTGGTTAGCTGGAAAAATCCTTTGTTCAGAAGAGAATTGCCTGGTATTTTGGGGCTAGACTGTCCTTATAGTTGGAGATTGATATACTGCAGGAAAGTTTGCTTCTCAGAAAGGAACATTATGGGCATGAAGATGTTGCACCCTGGATGGTTACCTACCAACCCATAGAATGGTCTACTGAACATGGTCTATCCCCAGATGAACACTTTTGTCTAATCTACCAAGGATATGTGGAAAACTTGTTAGATAATTAACAATCCTATATTGTTCAACACAGTCTTCTTTACACAGTCTATTTTATTGCCTGTTTTATATCTGACTGTAACTGTTCTCAGGAGAAGACTAAGTGAAACAGAAAACTTAGTTTCAAACATGGCAGTGCCCTTAACTTTATAGAGACTCAGTAGAATTTAGAAAACCAACAATTTGCATAGTTAAATTATAAGAAAAGAGGACAAAATAAATAATAAAAGTATAATGTAAATAAAACTACACATACACATTTTATAATAAAATCTCGTATGTTTAATATCTTTTTTTTTGTTGCTTTTTTACTACCACTTTGCTAATATAAGTTTTATTATTTTATCTTTTTCTATCAGTTAAAAAGATTTTCTACTATTTTGAATTGATTGTGTGGTATTTTTTATTTATTTTTTTATTTAAATTTTTTATTGAGGTTATTACTAACAATGTACATGGAAAATATAATTCTTCATACTCAAAAGTCAGAACAGAAAAATATAAACAGCCAGGTAGAAGAATCAAGCACATATTAAGTATGGTCGCACAGGTAATATAGCAATAGAGCTTATGAAGATAACATCTAATTTTAAAGGGTAAGGGGTGTATATCAGTTACCTCTAGAAACAAACACATCTAAACATAATTGGGGATTTCGAATGGGCTCTGTGCCCCTATGCTTAACCAGTAAGCTATATAGTGGGGGGAAAACGGAGCATAGTATAAAAGACTTATAGTATACAAGCTCTGCAGCACCTGCAAAAAAGGTCTATCTTACTAACTGAGGCCTACCAGTGCATAAAAGTATGTAAGAATTTTACAACCTCAGCTATACATGACTCATTAGAACATATATACTGGCATAACATATACATTTCAATTATATTAGAATCCCGGGAGAACCTCTCATCGTTCGTGATCTAGTAATAATGTACACAATATAGAGCACAGCTAGGAATACAGTGAATCAATATCAATCAATATCATAAGATAGTGTGTCAAATCCAAAAGTAAAGAGTACTAGGAACCACATAAGCAACTTTACAGAACATGTAAACATTAACATACTACATATACGTTTAAAGCTAGTAGGACCCTGTCATGAACTCCTCAGTTCCACCTTAACTTATGTTACTACATCTCACATACCACCTTAAGAATCAATTATCTGGCTCTCTTTTCCTTTAAAAGCTTTCCATTTCCCATAGACCTTTGCTGGTTTATTGAAGGTTGATACCCACTCACTCTCCAGCCTTTCTTGTTACTTGTCTAAAACAGAGTATCACTTGTTCTGTGATTAGCTCTGTCTCCTTCAACTGAAGCTACTTCTCATCTAAAGCAGAAGTCACCTGTTGCAACTGCAGCACGCACGCCGCTCTAACAACTTCCAGCTTAACAGACACAGGCCGCAATCTGCAGAGAGGATCAGAGAAGCTGCACGCACACAGCTGCTAGAGCCAGGTTCCGTATACAAGTGTTAGCATTGCCGTTAAGACTGTGAACTTATCTTTACCGTATGGTGTAATGTTTAACAGCGCAGCAAGCTGATACAGTATTATTAACACTGTTTACAAATCTTTACTGCAAGGTGTATTATTTAAAGGCCCAGCAAGCTAAAACAGTAAACTTAACACTGTGAACTTATCTTTACCACAAGGTGTATTATTTAAAGGGCCAGCAAGCTGAAACAGTAAACTTTACAATGTGAACTTATCTTTACCACAAGGTGTATTATTTAAAGGGCCAGCAAGCTGAAACATTATACTCCACACTGTGAACTTATCTTTACCGCAAGGTGTATTATTTAAAGGCACATTATTACCTTAAAGGGGACCTCAGTTATCTGTCACAAACCTATATAAACTGCTACTTATTATCTAAAAGTTTACATAGTACAAACTTATCTCTGGACCCAGATATAATTCACCCGATCTTACTACTTATAATTTTGAGGTGAATATTCCGGGCTACATTAATCCAGGTGATTAAGACTCTGTCTCCTCACTAGCAGACAGACTTAATCACATGATACATACAAACTATTTACCAGAGAATACTCGTAATCAGACTAAAGAAATAGCAATCGAATTGCTGATCATTACAGACCCTAATAGTAGATCAAGTGGACCTCATCAAAGACCAGATGATTATAATATCTATCCTATAGGTTAGGTAGGATATACTTGGTCTAATCCCTTCAAAGAGCACATAACACATATTTTTTTACAAATATCCAAGAAATTAGAAAAAATAGCTTATTCAAAAGGTGACAACGCTAAATATCCAATAGACATTTATCAAAGTAAAGTTAGCTAGGTGACAAAAGTTATCTATGTGGAGTTATGCATATCTGGTTCTAACTACAAGTTAGAGAACTCTATATTAATGCTGACTAGTGAAAAAAAGTACCATTGTAAGTGTAGGACCTGTACTCACCAATATAAGAGCAGCAATTATCTATAGCATGCTCCCTGCCCCGGCCGCAGACAGGGCAGTCTTCAACTAACTATAATATGTGGTGGGCTATGGCCATCCAAGGAAATAGGCGTATCTATAGATATCATCTAGCCTACGGGTAGTAAAGTGTAAATATTCAAGTTTTTGTGCTATATAATACTTAACAATGGGAGATACGAAGATCGTAGCAAAAATATAGGTACTAATAAAATACTTATCTAGAGTCACCTTGTAAGTTTAACAAAAGCTCAAATGCACAATAAAATGTTATGACTGGAACAGTAATACGCAAAACAAAACCGTTTGTTCTGTAAACGATGAACTTGTAACTTGTTATTACCAGGGAACCGCAAACAAAACATAATGTCCACAAAGCTTTATAGGCATTGCTAATCAGCCAAAGTCAGGGCAAAGACGACTTGTTCAGTTGGTATCTGCCATAGTCCTTGGCCCAAGAATTCACCCTACACCTTCGTAGAAATATCAAGTTGTCAGATAGACAACACTGGGTGGGATATTCCAGTTGCATATGGTATCTGGAGAACCTAATCGGTGCACTCTTCTGGCCCAAATCAGTCTCTGTAATGGAATATTTATCTAGGGTCTCACCTTCCATCGAACTATAGGTGTTAGCCTCCCATATCGTCCCAGTATCTTCCGACCTCCAGGTCTCAATTGACATCGGCAGCCAGCCATCTTCGGAGCCCTAGACTCCTATGGGTGACTGCAGGGTTGTGATAGCACCATGCTCCCTCTCGATCGGCTGCTCTGCCGCGAAAGTATCATCCCGTGATAATAATATAGATGGCTGTGATTCCTGCTGGTGCCGAGTTCCCGATATTTCAGCATCAGAAGCCGACAACGTCTCTAGCTTCTCGTGTTAGTAGGGCGCGGGAAGTAAGTTTGGTTACTTGTAATCCAGAGAAGCTCTCTCCGTATATCCTTGAATGCTGTATCTATAGTATTACATAGGTCCTCCATGGCTGTGAGTGGAAGAGCCATGTAATCCATTTTAGTTTTGCAAAAGTTCCACTAGGTTGTATAGAATAGAGCTTACGTTATCTGGGCTATGAAGTGCCACAAGGGCAAAAAGATGGCCGTTTGCTAATAGCTGCTACACAGGACAATCCACTTGCAGAGCATACATCTCAACTGCCTCAGTAACGCAAGATGAAAGTTGCATTGTTGGTTAGGTCTTAACTTGCTAGGCTTCAGTCACTCTTTTGAAGAATCAGGCAATCCATCAAATGGTCATTATCAGGCATACAAATATACAGATTATGGAGCTCTAATGATGTGCGACCATTCTGTTGTCGAGCTAGCTCCGCCCCCTCATGTTTAATATATTTTTAACCAATAGGACACCCACCACAATTATCACCTTAACTATCAGGACCTTCCACCACAATTAGTTGAAATATTTGTATTAATTTTTCTTTTGCAGCAAACATAAAATGCGAAACAACAACATGCTATACATTGTATATATGATCATAGTCTTTTTTTCTTGGTAAGAGGTAACAATGTCCCAGGCAATGTTGCATCCTAATATTAATCAAAAGATAAAAAGTACATTCTGGGGACCTCCAGGAGCGGAATAGACCTTAGGAAAGAGTTCATAGTCAGAGTCAACTTAGTCCTCAAATGTAGGCATAATCTCTTTGCTTGTTCCATAGGGCCAATGATTTCAAGACAAGTTGTTGTGGTCCTTCCACCACAATTAAAGGGATAGAAAAGTTTAACATAAAATGTGCATAGGTGCATTTCAGTTTGAAATAGAAGCATTTTGCCTTATACTTTCATTAGAATAAATGCTTCTAATAACAGTTATCACGCACATATCCTGTGAGGACCAGCGTACCAGTAATCAAACACCATCTCTGC
Organism: Bombina bombina; assembly: GCF_027579735.1. Taxonomy (NCBI): domain Eukaryota; kingdom Metazoa; phylum Chordata; class Amphibia; order Anura; family Bombinatoridae; genus Bombina; species Bombina bombina. The sequence goes on from NC_069499.1 coordinate 894,132,611, forward strand.
TCAAAGGGTCAGCAGTAGCTTGTATGACACAAACTGTGTCTTCAAAAGCAATTTTTGACCTTTTTATCCCTTTAAATTACTTTGAGTGCTAACAACGGCTCAGAGTCATTGTTAGCACTCACCCACCTTGAGGGCAATCTGAGGGCACCCACTGACTCCCACCCCGGCAATCTGGCCTGTATAGTGACAGGCATTGCCACAGCTTCACGTTTTGCGCAGTGACATCATGCGCAATGACGTGATGATGTCACTGTGCAAATTTATTTAAAAATTACAAAGGACAGTATAGGGAAATGGGGGCATGCTGCTTAGAAGCCTGTATTTTAGGCATCTAAGCAGCTACAGACCCCCAAGACCCACCGCTGGAAAGGTAATCGACTAACCTTTCCAATGTTATGTCTTGGGGATCTGAAAAAAGAAAAGGGAAAAAATATATATATTTTAATTTTTTTTTTTTTTTTTTTTTTTAAAAACCCAATCAAATCCAGCTTAGCACCCAGGTAGAAAATTGCTTAGCACTCAAAGGGTTAAACACAATATATTTTTTGTTTCTCAAAAGATAGATAAAGCCTTTACTATCCATTCCCCGGCTTTGTATAACCAACATTGCTATATTAATGTACTTTATAACCTCTAGGTTTGACTGTTTCTAAGCCCCAGCTGGTCGCCCCTTATCTAAGTGCTTTTTATTAGTTTTTTAAATCTTGCACAACAGCTAAACAGTGCTAGTTGATGTGTGCCAAATAGATAACATTGTGCTCACTCCCGTGGAGAATGCTAGTGGTTATGGAAGAACCAGCACTGATTTGGTTAAAATGCAAGGTTGTAAAAAGCACTGAGATAATGACCAATCTGAAGTGGCTTAGATACAGGTAATCATAGAGGTAGAAAGTATGTGTGCCATATAGATAACATTGTGCTCACACCCATGGAGTTACTAATAAAAAGCACTGATTGGCTTAAATGCAATTCTGTCAAAAGATCTGAAATAAGGGGCAGTCTGCAGAGGCTTAGATACAAGGTAATTACAGAGGTAAAACGTGTATTATTATTATTACAGTGTTGGTTATGCAAAACTGGGGAATGGGTAATAAATTGATTATTTTTTAAACAATAACAAAAAGACTGTCCCTTTAAAGGGATACTAAACCCATTTTTTTTTTTATTTCAGGATTCAGATAGAGCATACAATTTTAATCAACTTTCTAATTTACTCATATACATTTTTCTTCATTCTCTTGGTATCTTTATTTGAAAAAGTAGAATCTAAGCTAAGGAGCCGGCCCATTTTTAGTTTAGTACCCTGGTTAGTGTTTTCTTATTTGTGGCTACATTTAACCACCAATCAGCAAGCACAACCCAGGTGCTGAAACAAAAGTAGGCCAGCTACTAAGCTTAAATAGACATAAAACCCAACATTTTTATTTTATGATTTAGGTAGAACATACAATTTTAAAAAGAGAAAAGAGAAGCGGAAGGCTGCTGAGCAATAGAACGACAAAATTTATTCCAATAAAAAAAGGTAAGTAAAGGTAAGACACAACAAACCAGGGGAAGGAAACAGCGATCTTACATGTTTCGCCCACACTTGCGCTTAATCATAGAAGCTGAATACAAGTAGGGACAGCTGTTGTATTTAAAGAGACAACACACCAATGGGATATTTGGTCTGTTGGGTGACGTAACTCAAAGTGTCACACAGACACCCAATTAAATTCTAAGGTGTGTCTCCACAATGAATGCAACAGATCAGAATAAAAACATATTTAGTATACTTGCGAAAGTGAGGCAAAACCTGGCAATTCATATATAGGAAAACATGTCAACATATAGTATTAATAGATTTCAATTATTATTCAATTATTATTTGTTCAAAAACAGAAAAACAATAAAAGGAAGAACAAAATTCAATGACAAATGTGAAATAGCAGCAATTCTTTTTTGAAGAATAAAGTGTCATAAAATACAAAAAATTAATCAATAAGCGTCAGTGTGGATAAATAAATATATATATATATATATATATATATATATATATATATATATATATATATATATACCGACAAAACTGACAGTATGACACTAAAAATGCAAAAAATTCAAAAAATGGAATAATAAGAAAATAATCCTATTTCATAAAGTAGCAACGGTGTGAGTGTCATGCCCACAAGTTTCTATATGTAAACAATCATGCACAATTTCAAAAAGTTTCTTCATTAATTACAATTCATAAATAATTCATGAAAAAATTCATAAAAAATATTTCATAAAAAATGACATAAGAAATTTGAAAACTAGACACAATTTATGCATTCACAATTCATCTATACAACTTCAAAACGTCAAAAAACACATTGTCACTATACAAAGACCACAATATTCCTATATAGGAAACAATCACTGTATGATGTGACTAAAGATATATATTTTGGTGTGTTAAAATATGTTAAAGTATGTACTAATATGAAAATATATGTACAACTGTCCTTACATATACCTAACTAATCCACATAATATCTCATGTCCCATTCTAAATTCATACCCAAGTTTATAGATCCAAAACAGTTCTTTTCTATCTAGGACCTTAGAAATGTCTCCTCCTCTATAAGGGGTTCTTGCCAGGTCAATAACTTTAATTTTCAACCTGGGTACATTTGTGAGAAGAAAAAGATTAAAATGTTTTGCTACAGCTGAATCTTTGTTAAAAAATTTTATTTCTCTGAGGTGCTCTCTGGCCCGGTCCCTAAGGGTTCTAGTCGACTGTCCTACATATTGGGCTCCACAAAGTAGGCAGTCCAATAAATATACTATATGATTGGTAAGACATGTGGCATAAAAACATAATTTATGCTTACCTGATAAATTTATTTCTCTTGTAGTGTATCCAGTCCACGGATCATCCATTACTTATGGGATATATTCTCCTTCCCAACAGGAAGTTGCAAGAGTCCACCCACAGCAAAGCTGCTATATAGCTCCTCCCCTAACTGCCATTACCAGTCATTCGACTGAAAACATGCAGAGAAAGGAAAACCATAGGGTGCAGTGGTGACTGTAGTTTAATGGAAAAATTACCTGCCTTAAAGTGACAGGGCGGGCCGTGGACTGGATACACTACAAGAGAAATAAATTTATCAGGTAAGCATAAATTATGTTTTCTCTTGTTAAGTGTATCCAGTCCACGGATCATCCATTACTTATGGGATACCAATACCAAAGCTAAAGTACACGGATGATGGGAGGGACAAGGCAGGTACTTAAACGGAAGTTACCACTGCCTGTAAAAAACCCTTTCTCCCAAAAATAGCCTCCGAAGAAGCAAGGTATCAAATTTGTTAAATTTGAAAAAGTATGAAACGCAGACCAAGACTCCGTCTTGTAATCTGTTCAACAGAAGCCACATTTAAAAAAGGCCCAAGTGAAAACCACAGCTCTAGTAGAATGAGCTGTAATCCCTTCAGGAGGCTGCTGTCCAGCAGTCTCATAAGCTAAATGAATTATGCTTTTTAACCAAAAAGACAGAGAGGTTGCTGAAGTCCTTTGACCTCTCCTCTGTCCAGAATAGACAACAAACAAGGTGAATGTTTGATGAAAATCTGTAGTAGCTTGTAAGTAAAACTTTAAAACACGAACCACGTCCAAATTGTGTAATAGACGTTCCTTCTTTGAAGAAGGATTAGGATACAAGAATGGAACAACAATCTCTTGAGTGATATTCTTGTTAGATACCACCTTAGGTAAAAACCCAGGTTGGTACACAGGACTACCTTATCCGTACGGAGAACCAGATAAGGAGAATCACATTGCAACGCAGATAACTCGGAGACTCTATGAGCCGAGGAAATAGCTACCAAAAAGGAACTTTCCAAGATAGAAGTTTGATATCTATGGAATGAAAAGGTTCAAATGGAACTCCTTGAAGAACCTTAAGAACCAGCTTTAAGCTCCATGGCGGAGCAACATTTTTAACCACAGGCTTGGTTCTAACCAAAGCCTGACCAAATGCCTGAACGTCTAGAATACCTGCCAGACGCTTGTGCAAAAGAATAGACAGAGTAGAAATCTGTCCTTTTAAAGAACTAGCTGACAACCCTTTTCTCAAAATCATCTTGGAGAAAAGATAATATCCTGGGAATCCAGACTTTACTCCATGAGTAACCCTTGGATTCATAACAATAAGATATTTACACCATATCTTATGTTAAATTTTCCTAGAGACAGGCTTTTATGCCTGTATTAAGGTATCAATTACTGACTCGGAGAAGCCATGCTTTGATAACATCAAGCGTTCTGTCTCCAGGCAGTCCATCTCAGATTAGTTATATTTAGATGGTTGAAAAGACCCTGAGGTAGAGGGTCCTGTCTCAGAAGCAGAGACCGTGGTGGAAAGGATGACATGTCCACCAGATCTGCATACCAGGTCCTGCGTGGCCACGCAGGCGCTGTCAAAAGCACCAAAGCACTCTCCTGCTTGATCTTGTGCAAACCCCTCCGGAGGGAATTCCCACTCCCCCGGATGAAAAGTCTGACGACTTAGAAAATCTGCCTCCCAGTTCTCAACACCTGGGATAGGGATAGCTTTTAGACAAGAGTGAGTCTCTGTCCAGTGAATTATTTTAAGACTTCTAACATTGCTAGGGAACTTCTGTTCCCCCTTGATGGTTGATGTAAGCCACAGTCGTGATATTGTCCGACTGAAATATGATGTACCTCAGAGTTGCTAACTGAGGCCAAGTCTGAAGAGCATGGAATATCGCTCCCAGTTCCAGAATATTCATTAGAAGGAGGGTCTCCTCCTGAGTCCACTATCCCTGAGCCTTCAGGGAGTTCCAGACTGTATCCCAACCTAAAAGGCTGGCATCTGTTGTAACAATTGTCCCATCTGACCTGCGGAAGGTCATACCCTTGGACAGATGGACCCGAGATAGTCACCAGAGAAGAGAATCTCTGGTTTCTTGGTCCGGATTTAACAGGAGAACAAATCTGTGTAATCCCCGTTCCTCTGGCTGAGCATGCATAGTTGCAGTGGTCTGAAATGTAGGCGTGCAAACGGTACTATGTCCCTTGCCGCTACCATTAAGCTTGCTGGCACAGTTTTTACCAGTTGTTACAGAATAACATTCTGGTTTCTTGTCCAGCTACATTTACAACCTTACACGGGCATCCTCTCTATATCCTATAAATTACTACTCTCACACCTCTCAATACACCCCCCATCTTATAACATTAGCTGGGAGAAGGAACTTAACGATCAAATGCCACTTCAAACATGGAAAATTATATACAAACAGAAAATTATATACAAACAGATTAGTTCCTCTGCCTCCTCTATAAATATAGTGGAAATGAACATGAAACTCCTTAGTTGATGGCATTACACCCCTGACAAATTAGGGAAATTGTTCCCGGGCTCCTGCACTGACTGTTGGAGAGGGTGCACACAGTGAGGCACCTTTGCCCACTTATGGTGGTCTTGCCCTGTCGCACAAACATACTGGTCACATATTAGAAACAAAATAGAGTTGGTAATAGGTGCTTCCCTCCCACATAACCCATGGACTTTCCTTTTCAATTACTTCCCTCAGATAACCTGCTCGCTAAGACTTAAACTCCTTAGTATAATGATCAACATGGCCAAAAGATATATCCCATATTATTGGAAACAATCAACTCTACTAACTTTACACTTCTGGCAAGACAGAGTGTCTGCTGCTATAGATTTAGAACAGCATCACTACTCAAAACTGCATAAAATAGATGATTTCTTATTAATCCGCCAAATTTGGGATGAATATCTACATTCTTTGAAGCCCTTCGCTGCTATAACTGCCTAATCAACAAGGCCTCCCCTTCCCCTACCTCCCTGGTAATAACGGTTTAGAGATACATACAACATCTCCGATCTCTTATGGCTAGATTACAAGTCTTGCGATAGCCTTAAAAAGCAACGCTGCTTTTTAACGCCCGCTTGTATTACGAGTCTGGCAGGTACAGGTGTACCACTCACTTTTCTTCCGCGACTCGAGCATACCACAAATCCCCTTACGTCAATTGCGTATCCTATCTTTTCAATGGGATTTTCCTAACGCAGGTATTACGAGTCTTGGAAGAAGTGAGCGGTAGACCCTCTCCTGTCAAAACTCCTAACGCATTTAAAAGTCAGTAGTTAAGAGTTTTATGGGCTAACGCCGTAACATAAAACTCTTAATTAAAGTACACTAACACCCATAAACTACCTATTAACCCCTAAACCGAGGCCCCCCCACATCGCAAACACTAAATAAAAATGTTTAACCCCTAATCTGCCGAACCGGAGATCGCCGGCACTTCAATATATATAAAGCTGCACTCCCGCCTCGCAAACACTAGTTCAATTTTATTACCCCTAATCTGCTGTCCCTAACATCGCCGACACCTACCTACATTTATTAACCCCTAATCTGCCGCCCCCAACGTCGTCGCAACTATATTAAATGTATTAACCCCTAAACCTAAGTCTAACCCTAACCCTAACACCCCCCCTAACTTAAATATAATTTAAATAAAACAAAATAAAATGACTACAATTAACTAAATTATTCCTATTTAAAACTAAATACTTACCGATAAAATAAACCCTAAGATAGCTACAATATAACTAATAGTTACATTTGTATCTAGCTTAAGGTTTATTTTTATTTTACAGGCAACTTTGTATTTATTTTAACTAGGTAGAATAATTATTAAAATAGTTATTACGGTAAATATTTAATAACTACCTAGTTAAAATAAAGACAAATTTACCTGTAAAATAAATCCTAACCTAAATTACAATTATACCTAACACTACACTATAATTAAAATATTTTCCTAAATTCACTACAATTAACTACAATTAAATAAAATAAACTAAAGTGTGAAACCCCCCACTAAATTACAAATAATAATAAAATAATTACAAGAATTTTAAACTAATTACATCTAATCTTATCCCCCTAATAAAATAAAGCCCCCAAAATAAAAAAAAATCCCTACCCTATACTAAATTACAAATAGCCCTTAAAAGGGCTTTTTGCGGGGTATTGCCCCAAAGTAATCAGCTCTTTTACCTGTAAAAAAATACAATACCCCCCCCAACATTAAAACCCACCACCCACACACCCAACCATACTCTAAAACCCACCCAATCCCCCCTTAATAAAACCTAACACTACCCCCTTGAAGATCACCCTACCTTGAGACGTCTTCACCCAACCGGGCAGAAGTGGTCCTCCAGTGGGGCAGAAGTCTTCATCCGATCCGGGCAGAAGAGGACCTCCAGATGGGCAGAAGTCTTCATCCAGGCGGCATCTTCTATCTTCATCCATCTGACGAGGAGCAGCTCCATCTTGAAGACATCCGACGCGAAGCATCCATCCAGACTGACGACTACACTACAAGGGGGTAGTGTTAGGTTTTATTAAGGGGGGATTGGGTGGGTTTTAGAGTAGGGTTGGGTGTGTGGGTGGTGGGTTTTAATGTTGGGGGGGGTATTGTATTTTTATTTTTACAGGTAAAAGAGCTGATTACTTTGGGGCAATGCCCCGCAAAAAGCCCTTTTAAGGGCTATTTGTAATTTAGTATAGGGTAGGGATTTTTTTTATTTTGGGGGGCTTTTTTATTTTATTAGTGGGATTAGATTAGGTGTAATTAGTTTAAAATTCTTGTAATTATTTTATTAGTTTTTGTATTTTAGTGTTTTTTTTTCCGTACTTTAGTTTATTTAATTTAATTGTATTTAATTGTAGTTAGTTTAGGTAATTAATTTAATTATAGTGTAATGTTAGGTGTAATTGTAACTTAGGTTACATGTCATAATTAAATGTTAAGTTTTAATATATATCCCCTCTTTAGTGGCTTTTCCTACCTTAATCATGTACTAATTAGTATGACTTGAGTGCTCTATTACTGCCCACTTTCTCTTCTCACTTTTTTGACTTATATATTAGGACAGTGAGCACCCCCCATCACACCGATATTGCTAGGAGGGTTATTTCATCCCCCTGAATTGCCAAGGATTTTCTTGTATTACCCTGGCAACTAATTAAATTTGTCTATGGGGTACTAATAGACACGTTTTCCTATAACTTATATTATTCCAATAAATTCAGAAAGTGCATGCAATTTTAAACAACTTTCCAATGTATTTCTATTATAGCATTTGCTTCATTCTCTGATATCCTTTATTGAAAAGCATATCTAAATAGGCTCAGTAGCTGCTGATTGGTGACTGCACATAGATGCCTCTTGTGATTGGCTCATCCATGTGCATTGCTATTTCTTCAACAAAGGATACAAAAGAATGAAGCAAATTAACTAATAGAAGTAAGTTGGAATGTTGTTTAAAATTGTATTCTCTCCCCGATTCATAAAAGAAAATATTGGGGTTTTATGTCCCTTTAAATATTGAAGATGTAATTGTAAGTGTTTAGTTTCTATATAGTCTCCCTACTGCTAAGCACAATTAAGGACAGATATAAATTAAGCAATAAAACAGAGTTTACAAACAACGCTGTTTGAGCACTGTCTACCCTTACCATATACAAATGACCCCTTAAGGGTGATGGGGGCAAACCCTTGCCTGTTGTGCCTAGAGGGATATAGCTGAACCTCTGATGATGTTATCCATATAGGCTGAAACATATGTCTGTGGTTAGCTGGAAAAATCCTTTGTTCAGAAGAGAATTGCCTGGTATTTTGGGGCTAGACTGTCCTTATAGTTGGAGATTGATATACTGCAGGAAAGTTTGCTTCTCAGAAAGGAACATTATGGGCATGAAGATGTTGCACCCTGGATGGTTACCTACCAACCCATAGAATGGTCTACTGAACATGGTCTATCCCCAGATGAACACTTTTGTCTAATCTACCAAGGATATGTGGAAAACTTGTTAGATAATTAACAATCCTATATTGTTCAACACAGTCTTCTTTACACAGTCTATTTTATTGCCTGTTTTATATCTGACTGTAACTGTTCTCAGGAGAAGACTAAGTGAAACAGAAAACTTAGTTTCAAACATGGCAGTGCCCTTAACTTTATAGAGACTCAGTAGAATTTAGAAAACCAACAATTTGCATAGTTAAATTATAAGAAAAGAGGACAAAATAAATAATAAAAGTATAATGTAAATAAAACTACACATACACATTTTATAATAAAATCTCGTATGTTTAATATCTTTTTTTTTGTTGCTTTTTTACTACCACTTTGCTAATATAAGTTTTATTATTTTATCTTTTTCTATCAGTTAAAAAGATTTTCTACTATTTTGAATTGATTGTGTGGTATTTTTTATTTATTTTTTTATTTAAATTTTTTATTGAGGTTATTACTAACAATGTACATGGAAAATATAATTCTTCATACTCAAAAGTCAGAACAGAAAAATATAAACAGCCAGGTAGAAGAATCAAGCACATATTAAGTATGGTCGCACAGGTAATATAGCAATAGAGCTTATGAAGATAACATCTAATTTTAAAGGGTAAGGGGTGTATATCAGTTACCTCTAGAAACAAACACATCTAAACATAATTGGGGATTTCGAATGGGCTCTGTGCCCCTATGCTTAACCAGTAAGCTATATAGTGGGGGGAAAACGGAGCATAGTATAAAAGACTTATAGTATACAAGCTCTGCAGCACCTGCAAAAAAGGTCTATCTTACTAACTGAGGCCTACCAGTGCATAAAAGTATGTAAGAATTTTACAACCTCAGCTATACATGACTCATTAGAACATATATACTGGCATAACATATACATTTCAATTATATTAGAATCCCGGGAGAACCTCTCATCGTTCGTGATCTAGTAATAATGTACACAATATAGAGCACAGCTAGGAATACAGTGAATCAATATCAATCAATATCATAAGATAGTGTGTCAAATCCAAAAGTAAAGAGTACTAGGAACCACATAAGCAACTTTACAGAACATGTAAACATTAACATACTACATATACGTTTAAAGCTAGTAGGACCCTGTCATGAACTCCTCAGTTCCACCTTAACTTATGTTACTACATCTCACATACCACCTTAAGAATCAATTATCTGGCTCTCTTTTCCTTTAAAAGCTTTCCATTTCCCATAGACCTTTGCTGGTTTATTGAAGGTTGATACCCACTCACTCTCCAGCCTTTCTTGTTACTTGTCTAAAACAGAGTATCACTTGTTCTGTGATTAGCTCTGTCTCCTTCAACTGAAGCTACTTCTCATCTAAAGCAGAAGTCACCTGTTGCAACTGCAGCACGCACGCCGCTCTAACAACTTCCAGCTTAACAGACACAGGCCGCAATCTGCAGAGAGGATCAGAGAAGCTGCACGCACACAGCTGCTAGAGCCAGGTTCCGTATACAAGTGTTAGCATTGCCGTTAAGACTGTGAACTTATCTTTACCGTATGGTGTAATGTTTAACAGCGCAGCAAGCTGATACAGTATTATTAACACTGTTTACAAATCTTTACTGCAAGGTGTATTATTTAAAGGCCCAGCAAGCTAAAACAGTAAACTTAACACTGTGAACTTATCTTTACCACAAGGTGTATTATTTAAAGGGCCAGCAAGCTGAAACAGTAAACTTTACAATGTGAACTTATCTTTACCACAAGGTGTATTATTTAAAGGGCCAGCAAGCTGAAACATTATACTCCACACTGTGAACTTATCTTTACCGCAAGGTGTATTATTTAAAGGCACATTATTACCTTAAAGGGGACCTCAGTTATCTGTCACAAACCTATATAAACTGCTACTTATTATCTAAAAGTTTACATAGTACAAACTTATCTCTGGACCCAGATATAATTCACCCGATCTTACTACTTATAATTTTGAGGTGAATATTCCGGGCTACATTAATCCAGGTGATTAAGACTCTGTCTCCTCACTAGCAGACAGACTTAATCACATGATACATACAAACTATTTACCAGAGAATACTCGTAATCAGACTAAAGAAATAGCAATCGAATTGCTGATCATTACAGACCCTAATAGTAGATCAAGTGGACCTCATCAAAGACCAGATGATTATAATATCTATCCTATAGGTTAGGTAGGATATACTTGGTCTAATCCCTTCAAAGAGCACATAACACATATTTTTTTACAAATATCCAAGAAATTAGAAAAAATAGCTTATTCAAAAGGTGACAACGCTAAATATCCAATAGACATTTATCAAAGTAAAGTTAGCTAGGTGACAAAAGTTATCTATGTGGAGTTATGCATATCTGGTTCTAACTACAAGTTAGAGAACTCTATATTAATGCTGACTAGTGAAAAAAAGTACCATTGTAAGTGTAGGACCTGTACTCACCAATATAAGAGCAGCAATTATCTATAGCATGCTCCCTGCCCCGGCCGCAGACAGGGCAGTCTTCAACTAACTATAATATGTGGTGGGCTATGGCCATCCAAGGAAATAGGCGTATCTATAGATATCATCTAGCCTACGGGTAGTAAAGTGTAAATATTCAAGTTTTTGTGCTATATAATACTTAACAATGGGAGATACGAAGATCGTAGCAAAAATATAGGTACTAATAAAATACTTATCTAGAGTCACCTTGTAAGTTTAACAAAAGCTCAAATGCACAATAAAATGTTATGACTGGAACAGTAATACGCAAAACAAAACCGTTTGTTCTGTAAACGATGAACTTGTAACTTGTTATTACCAGGGAACCGCAAACAAAACATAATGTCCACAAAGCTTTATAGGCATTGCTAATCAGCCAAAGTCAGGGCAAAGACGACTTGTTCAGTTGGTATCTGCCATAGTCCTTGGCCCAAGAATTCACCCTACACCTTCGTAGAAATATCAAGTTGTCAGATAGACAACACTGGGTGGGATATTCCAGTTGCATATGGTATCTGGAGAACCTAATCGGTGCACTCTTCTGGCCCAAATCAGTCTCTGTAATGGAATATTTATCTAGGGTCTCACCTTCCATCGAACTATAGGTGTTAGCCTCCCATATCGTCCCAGTATCTTCCGACCTCCAGGTCTCAATTGACATCGGCAGCCAGCCATCTTCGGAGCCCTAGACTCCTATGGGTGACTGCAGGGTTGTGATAGCACCATGCTCCCTCTCGATCGGCTGCTCTGCCGCGAAAGTATCATCCCGTGATAATAATATAGATGGCTGTGATTCCTGCTGGTGCCGAGTTCCCGATATTTCAGCATCAGAAGCCGACAACGTCTCTAGCTTCTCGTGTTAGTAGGGCGCGGGAAGTAAGTTTGGTTACTTGTAATCCAGAGAAGCTCTCTCCGTATATCCTTGAATGCTGTATCTATAGTATTACATAGGTCCTCCATGGCTGTGAGTGGAAGAGCCATGTAATCCATTTTAGTTTTGCAAAAGTTCCACTAGGTTGTATAGAATAGAGCTTACGTTATCTGGGCTATGAAGTGCCACAAGGGCAAAAAGATGGCCGTTTGCTAATAGCTGCTACACAGGACAATCCACTTGCAGAGCATACATCTCAACTGCCTCAGTAACGCAAGATGAAAGTTGCATTGTTGGTTAGGTCTTAACTTGCTAGGCTTCAGTCACTCTTTTGAAGAATCAGGCAATCCATCAAATGGTCATTATCAGGCATACAAATATACAGATTATGGAGCTCTAATGATGTGCGACCATTCTGTTGTCGAGCTAGCTCCGCCCCCTCATGTTTAATATATTTTTAACCAATAGGACACCCACCACAATTATCACCTTAACTATCAGGACCTTCCACCACAATTAGTTGAAATATTTGTATTAATTTTTCTTTTGCAGCAAACATAAAATGCGAAACAACAACATGCTATACATTGTATATATGATCATAGTCTTTTTTTCTTGGTAAGAGGTAACAATGTCCCAGGCAATGTTGCATCCTAATATTAATCAAAAGATAAAAAGTACATTCTGGGGACCTCCAGGAGCGGAATAGACCTTAGGAAAGAGTTCATAGTCAGAGTCAACTTAGTCCTCAAATGTAGGCATAATCTCTTTGCTTGTTCCATAGGGCCAATGATTTCAAGACAAGTTGTTGTGGTCCTTCCACCACAATTAAAGGGATAGAAAAGTTTAACATAAAATGTGCATAGGTGCATTTCAGTTTGAAATAGAAGCATTTTGCCTTATACTTTCATTAGAATAAATGCTTCTAATAACAGTTATCACGCACATATCCTGTGAGGACCAGCGTACCAGTAATCAAACACCATCTCTGCTCAAAGGGTCAGCAGTAGCTTGTATGACACAAACTGTGTCTTCAAAAGCAATTTTTGACCTTTTTATCCCTTTAAATTACTTTGAGTGCTAACAACGGCTCAGAGTCATTGTTAGCACTCACCCACCTTGAGGGCAATCTGAGGGCACCCACTGACTCCCACCCAGGCAATCTGGTCTGTATAGTGACAGGCATTGCCACAGCTTCACGTTTTGCGCAGTGACATCATGCGCAATGACGTGATGATGTCACTGTGCAAATTTATTTAAAAATTACAAAGGACAGTATAGGGAAATGGGGGCATGCTGCTTAGAAGCCTGTATTTTAGGCATCTAAGCAGCTACAGACCCCCAAGACCCACCGCTGGAAAGGTAATCGACTAACCTTTCCAATGTTATGTCTTGGGGATCTGAAAAAAGAAAAGGGAAAAAATATATATATTTTAATTTTTTTTTTTTTTTTTTTTTTTAAAAACCCAATCAAATCCAGCTTAGCACCCAGGTAGAAAATTGCTTAGCACTCAAAGGGTTAAACACAATATATTTTTTGTTTCTCAAAAGATAGATAAAGCCTTTACTATCCATTCCCCGGCTTTGTATAACCAACATTGCTATATTAATGTACTTTATAACCTCTAGGTTTGACTGTTTCTAAGCCCCAGCTGGTCGCCCCTTATCTAAGTGCTTTTTATTAGTTTTTTAAATCTTGCACAACAGCTAAACAGTGCTAGTTGATGTGTGCCAAATAGATAACATTGTGCTCACTCCCGTGGAGAATGCTAGTGGTTATGGAAGAACCAGCACTGATTTGGTTAAAATGCAAGGTTGTAAAAAGCACTGAGATAATGACCAATCTGAAGTGGCTTAGATACAGGTAATCATAGAGGTAGAAAGTATGTGTGCCATATAGATAACATTGTGCTCACACCCATGGAGTTACTAATAAAAAGCACTGATTGGCTTAAATGCAATTCTGTCAAAAGATCTGAAATAAGGGGCAGTCTGCAGAGGCTTAGATACAAGGTAATTACAGAGGTAAAACGTGTATTATTATTATTACAGTGTTGGTTATGCAAAACTGGGGAATGGGTAATAAATTGATTATTTTTTAAACAATAACAAAAAGACTGTCCCTTTAAAGGGATACTAAACCCATTTTTTTTTTTATTTCAGGATTCAGATAGAGCATACAATTTTAATCAACTTTCTAATTTACTCATATACATTTTTCTTCATTCTCTTGGTATCTTTATTTGAAAAAGTAGAATCTAAGCTAAGGAGCCGGCCCATTTTTAGTTTAGTACCCTGGTTAGTGTTTTCTTATTTGTGGCTACATTTAACCACCAATCAGCAAGCACAACCCAGGTGCTGAAACAAAAGTAGGCCAGCTACTAAGCTTAAATAGACATAAAACCCAACATTTTTATTTTATGATTTAGGTAGAACATACAATTTTAAAAAGAGAAAAGAGAAGCGGAAGGCTGCTGAGCAATAGAACGACAAAATTTATTCCAATAAAAAAAGGTAAGTAAAGGTAAGACACAACAAACCAGGGGAAGGAAACAGCGATCTTACATGTTTCGCCCACACTTGCGCTTAATCATAGAAGCTGAATACAAGTAGGGACAGCTGTTGTATTTAAAGAGACAACACACCAATGGGATATTTGGTCTGTTGGGTGACGTAACTCAAAGTGTCACACAGACACCCAATTAAATTCTAAGGTGTGTCTCCACAATGAATGCAACAGATCAGAATAAAAACATATTTAGTATACTTGCGAAAGTGAGGCAAAACCTGGCAATTCATATATAGGAAAACATGTCAACATATAGTATTAATAGATTTCAATTATTATTCAATTATTATTTGTTCAAAAACAGAAAAACAATAAAAGGAAGAACAAAATTCAATGACAAATGTGAAATAGCAGCAATTCTTTTTTGAAGAATAAAGTGTCATAAAATACAAAAAATTAATCAATAAGCGTCAGTGTGGATAAATAAATATATATATATATATATATATATATATATATATATATATATATATATATATACCGACAAAACTGACAGTATGACACTAAAAATGCAAAAAATTCAAAAAATGGAATAATAAGAAAATAATCCTATTTCATAAAGTAGCAACGGTGTGAGTGTCATGCCCACAAGTTTCTATATGTAAACAATCATGCACAATTTCAAAAAGTTTCTTCATTAATTACAATTCATAAATAATTCATGAAAAAATTCATAAAAAATATTTCATAAAAAATGACATAAGAAATTTGAAAACTAGACACAATTTATGCATTCACAATTCATCTATACAACTTCAAAACGTCAAAAAACACATTGTCACTATACAAAGACCACAATATTCCTATATAGGAAACAATCACTGTATGATGTGACTAAAGATATATATTTTGGTGTGTTAAAATATGTTAAAGTATGTACTAATATGAAAATATATGTACAACTGTCCTTACATATACCTAACTAATCCACATAATATCTCATGTCCCATTCTAAATTCATACCCAAGTTTATAGATCCAAAACAGTTCTTTTCTATCTAGGACCTTAGAAATGTCTCCTCCTCTATAAGGGGTTCTTGCCAGGTCAATAACTTTAATTTTCAACCTGGGTACATTTGTGAGAAGAAAAAGATTAAAATGTTTTGCTACAGCTGAATCTTTGTTAAAAAATTTTATTTCTCTGAGGTGCTCTCTGGCCCGGTCCCTAAGGGTTCTAGTCGACTGTCCTACATATTGGGCTCCACAAAGTAGGCAGTCCAATAAATATACTATATGATTGGTAAGACATGTGGCATAAAAACATAATTTATGCTTACCTGATAAATTTATTTCTCTTGTAGTGTATCCAGTCCACGGATCATCCATTACTTATGGGATATATTCTCCTTCCCAACAGGAAGTTGCAAGAGTCCACCCACAGCAAAGCTGCTATATAGCTCCTCCCCTAACTGCCATTACCAGTCATTCGACTGAAAACATGCAGAGAAAGGAAAACCATAGGGTGCAGTGGTGACTGTAGTTTAATGGAAAAATTACCTGCCTTAAAGTGACAGGGCGGGCCGTGGACTGGATACACTACAAGAGAAATAAATTTATCAGGTAAGCATAAATTATGTTTTCTCTTGTTAAGTGTATCCAGTCCACGGATCATCCATTACTTATGGGATACCAATACCAAAGCTAAAGTACACGGATGATGGGAGGGACAAGGCAGGTACTTAAACGGAAGTTACCACTGCCTGTAAAAAACCCTTTCTCCCAAAAATAGCCTCCGAAGAAGCAAGGTATCAAATTTGTTAAATTTGAAAAAGTATGAAACGCAGACCAAGACTCCGTCTTGTAATCTGTTCAACAGAAGCCACATTTAAAAAAGGCCCAAGTGAAAACCACAGCTCTAGTAGAATGAGCTGTAATCCCTTCAGGAGGCTGCTGTCCAGCAGTCTCATAAGCTAAATGAATTATGCTTTTTAACCAAAAAGACAGAGAGGTTGCTGAAGTCCTTTGACCTCTCCTCTGTCCAGAATAGACAACAAACAAGGTGAATGTTTGATGAAAATCTGTAGTAGCTTGTAAGTAAAACTTTAAAACACGAACCACGTCCAAATTGTGTAATAGACGTTCCTTCTTTGAAGAAGGATTAGGATACAAGAATGGAACAACAATCTCTTGAGTGATATTCTTGTTAGATACCACCTTAGGTAAAAACCCAGGTTGGTACACAGGACTACCTTATCCGTACGGAGAACCAGATAAGGAGAATCACATTGCAACGCAGATAACTCGGAGACTCTATGAGCCGAGGAAATAGCTACCAAAAAGGAACTTTCCAAGATAGAAGTTTGATATCTATGGAATGAAAAGGTTCAAATGGAACTCCTTGAAGAACCTTAAGAACCAGCTTTAAGCTCCATGGCGGAGCAACATTTTTAACCACAGGCTTGGTTCTAACCAAAGCCTGACCAAATGCCTGAACGTCTAGAATACCTGCCAGACGCTTGTGCAAAAGAATAGACAGAGTAGAAATCTGTCCTTTTAAAGAACTAGCTGACAACCCTTTTCTCAAAATCATCTTGGAGAAAAGATAATATCCTGGGAATCCAGACTTTACTCCATGAGTAACCCTTGGATTCATAACAATAAGATATTTACACCATATCTTATGTTAAATTTTCCTAGAGACAGGCTTTTATGCCTGTATTAAGGTATCAATTACTGACTCGGAGAAGCCATGCTTTGATAACATCAAGCGTTCTGTCTCCAGGCAGTCCATCTCAGATTAGTTATATTTAGATGGTTGAAAAGACCCTGAGGTAGAGGGTCCTGTCTCAGAAGCAGAGACCGTGGTGGAAAGGATGACATGTCCACCAGATCTGCATACCAGGTCCTGCGTGGCCACGCAGGCGCTGTCAAAAGCACCAAAGCACTCTCCTGCTTGATCTTGTGCAAACCCCTCCGGAGGGAATTCCCACTCCCCCGGATGAAAAGTCTGACGACTTAGAAAATCTGCCTCCCAGTTCTCAACACCTGGGATAGGGATAGCTTTTAGACAAGAGTGAGTCTCTGTCCAGTGAATTATTTTAAGACTTCTAACATTGCTAGGGAACTTCTGTTCCCCCTTGATGGTTGATGTAAGCCACAGTCGTGATATTGTCCGACTGAAATATGATGTACCTCAGAGTTGCTAACTGAGGCCAAGTCTGAAGAGCATGGAATATCGCTCCCAGTTCCAGAATATTCATTAGAAGGAGGGTCTCCTCCTGAGTCCACTATCCCTGAGCCTTCAGGGAGTTCCAGACTGTATCCCAACCTAAAAGGCTGGCATCTGTTGTAACAATTGTCCCATCTGACCTGCGGAAGGTCATACCCTTGGACAGATGGACCCGAGATAGTCACCAGAGAAGAGAATCTCTGGTTTCTTGGTCCGGATTTAACAGGAGAACAAATCTGTGTAATCCCCGTTCCTCTGGCTGAGCATGCATAGTTGCAGTGGTCTGAAATGTAGGCGTGCAAACGGTACTATGTCCCTTGCCGCTACCATTAAGCCGATTACATTCATGTACTGAGCCACCAAAGGGCGCGGATGGAATGAAGAACACGGCAGAAATTTAGAAACTTTGACAACCTGGACTCCGTCAGGTAAATTTTAATTTCTACAAAATCTATCAGAATCCCTAGGAGGGAAACCCTTGATATTGGGGATAGAGAACTCTTTCCTTGTTCACTTTCCACCCATGCGATCTCAGAAATGCCAGTACTACGTCCGTATGAGACTTGGCAACTTGGATGTTTGACGCCTGTATCAGGATGTCGTCTAAATAAGGGGCCACTTCTATGCCCCGCGGCCTAAGGACCGCCAAAGTGACCCCAGAACCTCCATAAAGATTCTAGGGGCTGTAGTTAACCCAAAGGAAAGAGCTACAAACTGGTAATGCCTGTCTAGAAAGGCAAAACTGAAAAACCGATGGTGATCTTTATGCATCGTAATGTGAGGATAAGCATCCTTCAAATCCATTGTAGTCCTCTATTGACTCTCCTGGATCATAGTTAAGATGGTACGAATAGTTTCCATCTTAAATGATAGAATTCTAAAGAATTTGTTTAAGATCTTTTAGATCCAAAATAGGTCTGAAGGTTTCCTTTCCTTGGGAACCACAAACCGATTTGAGGAAAACTGTGTCCCTGTTCCTCTATTGGAACTGAATGGGTCACGTACACAATGCAAGAATGTCTCTTTCTTTATCTGGTTTGCAGATAAATGTGAAAGGCAAAAACTCCCCTTTTTTGGGGGGGAAAGCTTTGAAATCCAGAAGATATCTCTGGGGTATAATTTCCAATGCCCAGGGATCCTGGGCATCTCTTGCCCGCGCCTGGGCGAAGAATGAAGTCTGCCCCCTATAGGATCCGTTACCAGATAGGGGTCCGTTCCTCATGCTGTTTTAGAGGCAGCAGCAGGCTCCTTGACCTGCTTATCTTTGTTCCAGGTCCGGTTGTCTCCAGACCGCCTTGGACTGAGCAAAAGTTCCCTCTTATTTTGCCTTAGAGGAAGTTGATGCTACACCTGCCTTGAATTTTCGAAAGGCACGAAAATTAGGCCTTTTTTGTCCCTTGATTTGGACCTGTCCTGAGGAAGGGCATGATCTTTTCCTCCAGTGATATAAGTAATAATCTCCTTCAAACTAGGCCTGAATAGGGTCTGCCCCTTGAAGGGAAGTTAAGTAGCTTATTTATTAAAGTCATAGCGCTCTGCGCGCAAGTATAGTAAAAAACAGAATTCTTAGCCGTTAGTCTAGTCAAAGGAACAAAGGCATCAGAAAACAAAGGAATTGGCTAGCTTAAGTGCTCTAAGCTTGTCAAATATATTCATCCAATGGAGCCTGTAAAGCCTCATCAAGAGACTCAAACCAGAACGCCGCAGCAGCAGTGACAGGAGCAATGCGTGCAAGGGGCTGCAGGATAAAACCTTGTTGAATAAACATTTTTTATCCATTGGATCTAAAAAAGCACAACAGTCCTCGCCAGAGGTAGTGGTACGCTTAGCTAGAGTAGAAACTCTTCTCTCCACCTTAGGAACTGTCTGCCATAAGTCCCGTGTGGTGGCAACTATTAGAAAACATTCTTCTAAAAAATAGGAGGGGAAGAGAACGGCACACCTGGTCTATCCCATTCCTTATGAAAAATTTTAGTAAACCTCTTTAGGTATTGGGAAAACATAAGTACACACCGGCACTGCATATTATTTATCCAGTCTACACAATTTCTCTGGCACTGCGATTGTACACATTCATTCAGAGCAGCTAAAGCCTCCCTGAGCAACAAGTGGAGGTTCTCAAGCATAAATTTTAAATGTAGAAATATCAGAATCAGGTTAAATCATCTTCCCTGAGTCACAAATATCACCCACAGACTAAGCATATTGTGAGGTAGTATCAGACATGGTTCTTAAAGCGTCTGTATGCTCTGTATCTACCCCCAGAGCTGTTTTGCTTTCCTTTAATTTCAGGTAGTCTGACTAATACTGCTGCCAGTGTATTATACACAACCTTTGCCATGTCTTGTAAAATAAACGCTATGGGCGCCATTGATATACTTGGCGCCATTTGAGCGTGAGTCCCTGGAGCGGGAGTCAAAGGGTCTGACACGTGGGGAGAGTTAGTCGGCATAACTTCCCCCTCGACAGAATCCTCTGGTAAAATAAACGCTATGGGTGCCCTTGATGTATTTGGCGCCATTTGAGCGTGAGTCCCTAAAGCGGGAGTCAAAGGGTCTGACACGTGGGGAGAGTTAGTCGGCATAACTTCCCCCTCGACAGAATCCTCTGGTGATAATGTTTTTAAATTCAAAAAATGATCTTTATTGTTTAACATGAAATCAGTACATCTGGTACACATTCTAAAATGGGGTTCCACCATGGCTTTAAACATAATAAACACAGAGCCTCCTCTATGTTAGACATGTTAGAACTAATAAAGAGACTAGTAAGCTTGGAAAACACTTTAAATCAAGTTAACAAGCAAATATAACAAACGTTACTGTGCCTTTTAAGAGAAACAAATTTTGTCAAAATTTGAAAAACAGTGAAAAAAGGCAGTAAATCAAACAAAATTTTTACAGTACATGTAATAAGTTAACAGAGCATTGCACCCACTTGCAAATGGATGATTAACCCCTTAATGCAAAAAACAGATAAAAAAAAAAAAACGACATTTTTTTAAACAGACACAACAAAACTGCCACAGCTGAGCTGTGGATTACCTTCCCTATAACTGTTTCTAGGCAAAATTTAAGCCAGCCATGTGGAAAAATTAGGCCCCAATAAGTTTTATCACCAAACATATGTTAAAAAACGATTAAACATGCCAGCAAACGTTTTAAAACACATTCTTATAAGAGTATGTATGTCTATTAATAAGCCTGATCCAGTCGCTATCACTGCATTTAAGGCTTTACTTACATTACTTCGGTATCAGCAGTATTTTCTTAGTCAATTCCATTCCTTAGAAAAATATATTACTGCACATACCTTAGCATATATCTCTATCAATCAGCCTGGTACCAGTCGCTTTCACTGCATTTAAAGGCTGTACTTACATTACTTCGGTATCAGCAGTATTTTCTTAGTCAATTCCATTCCTTAGAAAAATATTTTACTGCACATACCTTATTTGCAGGAAAACCTGCACGCCATTCCCCCTTTGAAGTACCTTACTCCTCAGAATGTGTGAGAACAGCAACTGGATCTTAGTTACGTCTGCTAAGATCATAGAAAAAACGCAGGCAGATTCTTCTTCCAAATACTGCCTGAGATAAACAGCACACTCCGGTGCCATTTAAAAATAACAAACTTTTGATTGAAGAAATAAACTAAGTATAAAAAACCACAGACTCTCACGACCTCCTATCTATGTTGAGACTTGCAAGAGAATGACTGGTAATGGCAGTTAGGGGAGGAGCTATATAGCAGCTTTGCTGTGGGTGGACTCTTGCAACTTCCTGTTGGGAAGGAGAATATATCCCATACGTAATGGATGATCCGTGGACTGGATACACTTAACAAGAGAAAATCCATCTCAAAAGATTGACCTGTAACCTTACTACAGAACCTTTTAGAGAAATCCATAGTCTCACAAGTAAGGCAATTTGAAAGGTGAACCCTAAAATTACCAATACCCCTAAGCCAATTGTCATTGGACTGAGTCTTAGAATTAACTAAACTGGGGGAAAGCTTAGAAGCCAATGTGGGTGATTTCTTTGCAACAAATCTGCATTCTTTGATGTAGGGTTGTAAAATCTCATCACCCTTCAATATATGTAAGTGCTTTTTAACAATATTACATATGGAATTATATTGTGGGGAAAACTGAGTTGAAAAAACAATACTTCATTCATCTAGGTAGTTTTTGTTACTCTTATTAGTATTGACATTACTAGTACCCACACTGGAGACAACTGAGCCACTGGTATTATCGATACTAGCCGATTGTTCCTTGAGATGAGGTTTCCAATCTTTTATTTCCTCAAAGGTTTTGTATAGTTCCCTGTCATTATACCCTCTTGCTTTCAGTCTAGCAATAAGATCATTACCCCCTTGGACATAGTTGTCCAAAGTGCTAGCATTACGTCTGAGCCTAATAAATTGGCTTCTAGGGATGGATCTGACTAGGTGTTGAGGGTGGCAAGAGGTGGCATGGAGAATGGTATTTCCTGCCATTTCCTTTCTGTATGTAGTGGACATGATCTTATGTGTGGTGATGTCACCATACAAGTGAAGGTCTAAAAAATTCACATTATCGTGATGTAATTCTCCGGTGACTTTAAGATTCACATCATTAGAGTTCAAGACTTTCAAAAAATCATTGAAGGGGAAATCCTCTTTCACAATAAAAATAAGATCATCTATATACCTCATGTACAATAGAATGCCGGACCTGAAGGGTTCCTGTATATCATAAATGTGCTGGAGCTCCCACTTACCCACAAATAAATTCGCTTATGAGGGGGCGAATTTCGCCCCCATAGCTGTTCCTTGACATTGCAAATAATGAACAGAATCAAAGATAAAATAGTTGTGAGTAAGTAGGAACTCCACAACCTCAACAATAAATTGTTTTGTTTCGTCTTGATAAGATGTATTTTTCTCTAGAAAAAACTCCAAGGCCCGGCATCCATGTACATGAGGTATAGAAGAATACAGGGATGCGGCATCAACCGTAATCCACTTGTATCCTGCCTGCCAAAATTTTTTTTTTAGAATATCCAATAAATGACCCGAATCCCTGGTATAGCTATACAGGTTAGTGACTAGGGGTTGTAAAATGCTGTCAATCCATTCAGACATAGGCTCCAAAAGGGAGCCT
This sequence comes from Bombina bombina, assembly GCF_027579735.1. Classification (NCBI taxonomy): domain Eukaryota; kingdom Metazoa; phylum Chordata; class Amphibia; order Anura; family Bombinatoridae; genus Bombina; species Bombina bombina. The sequence continues at coordinate 894,155,753 of NC_069499.1, forward strand.
ATGCCTGAAATGATTGGATGGCCAGGTGGACATGAGAGACTCTTGTGCGTTTTTGGAAGGTAGTGGAAGATAGGTGTTACTGGGTGTGTTGGTAAGAGATTGCCGTAAAAATACCTAAGGAGACAGCTTCCTCAAGAAGTTTTTTAAGTTGATTGGAAAATATGGATGTTGGATCAGAATTAAGTTTCCTATAAGTAATTCCATCTGAAAGCTGTCTGTTAGCCTCTATCATATAATCAGACTTGTTTAAAATGACAACATTGCCCCCTTATCAGAATTACGGATGACAATGCTGCTGTTTTCAGCCAGGTCTTTTAAGGCTGTGACACACTGCAAGCGATGCGGCGCGAGGCGATGCAGCTGCTTCGCACCGCGTCGCATCGCTTCTAAAGTTCAATTATTTCATCTCTGAGCGCTCAGCTACGCAACCTGACGCAGCAGAGTGCTCAGAGATGAAAAGGCAGGACACACTGAGCGCGCACAGCTGCATCTACACGCTGCGCACCACTCCGCTTGCAGTGTGTCACAGCCTTAACAGCCAATCGTTCCTGAGCAGTGAAATTCTGTTTGAACTTAAAATTGGAAGAATTACAATTTTCTTCCAATTTTAAACAACTGTACAGTTTACTTCTATTATGACATTTGTTTTATTCTCTTGGTATGCTTGGTTGAAGGAGCAGCAGTGCGGTACTGGACACTAACTGAACACATGGGTGAGCCAATGGCAATCAGTATATACAGTATATGCAGCCACCAGTCAGCAGCTAGAACGAGAAACTAGGTTCTTTGCTGCTCCTGAGCTTGCCTAAATAAACTTTCAGCAAAGGATAACAAGAGAAGGTAGCACATTAAATAATAGAAGTGAATTGGAAAATTGTTTAAAATTGTATGTTCTGTCTAAATCATGAAATAAAAATTTTGGGTTTCATGTCCCTTTAAGTTCTTGCTTTGCAAATAAAGATAGTAAGAGAACGAAGACAAATTGATAATAGGAGTAAATAAGAAAGTTGCTTGAAATTGCATTCTCTATCTAAATCATGAAATAAAAAAAAATGGGTTTAGTGTCCCTTTAATTAACAAATGTAACTAAATTCCCTCCCTGCACTCTCTTTTTTTATAGATCCAATGCACATGGATAAATTTATCACAAACTTTAAAGCTAACTCGCCAATCATGCCCCCCAAATCGAAAGACAAAAAACCACGCACATCTGATGTACATACAGACACTGTAAATGAACCAACACTGCATAGACTTGATACTCAACCATTAGTCAATCAGATGTCGGATCTGTTTCTGCCACAATTTGAGTTGTTAAAAACCCAAATGACTGACATAATGTCAGAATTTAAACAGTTTTCTAATCGACTCACAGAAGTTGAAAACAGGGTATCGGCAAATGAGAATATATTACATAAGCAGGAACAAAATATAGATGCAAACACTAAAACCTTGAAAGTGCTCCAAGCAAAAATGCATGAGTTAGAAGATCGCTCGAGGCGAAATAACCTTAAAATAATTGGCCTCCCCGACAATGGGGATTATGTAGATTTAATTCATTTCTCAAATACAACTCTCCCCATGGCTGTTGGTATCTTACAGAAAGATATACCAATACCAGTAGAAAGGGCACATAGGCTGGGGCCAATCAGGGATGCTATAAATGACAAGAATTATAACAGACCAGTAATGGTTAAATATCTCAACTATCAGGATAAGATGAATATCTTAAAACTTTATAGAAAGATGGAGAATCTATATATTGGCCAAAGTAAAGTTTTAATATTTCAAGACTATTCCAGTGAGACCGCCTCTAAAAGAAAAGAGTTAGCCCCATATTGTACTAAATTGATCAATGCTGGCTTCAAGGCTAGACTCGTTTACCCAGCTAAAGTTGTAATAGAGGAACAAGATGGTAAATGTATCCTCAATAATATGTTAGAAGCCAGGGAATTTTGTAAAAATAAGAAAGTTATCTGGTAAAAATTGCAGACAACGATAAGTCAAACTAGAAGCATACACGAGTATTATGTGTTTTTTTATTTTTAAACTGTGTGTTAGCCAGCTGCGGCTAACATTGTTGATGTGTTTTGAGATGTCTAAACTATAAATTTGTCCGCAGCTCAGGGATTTGAGTGCTGTCTCCTGTCTTTCTTTCTTATCCTTTTTTTTTTTTTTTGTTGTTGGTTTTTTTTTTTTTTTTTTTTTGTTTCTTCGCCTCCTCTATCTCCTACAGTCCATCTCTCCTCCTTGGTCCATCTCCCTGTTAATACGAATATGGTATACTCTATGAATTATTACTCTACTCCTGACACCCCAGCACAATGATAGATAAACTAAAATGTCTCTCTTGGAATGTTGGCGGAATAACATCTCCCAGTAAAAGGAAAATAATTATCAAACAACTTGCTAGACACAAGCCAGATATTGTATGGTTGCAGGAGACGCATTTAAAGAGAGCAGAGATGGAGAAGTTTAAATGTAAATTAATAGGTAAGGTCATCTCTTCAGATTGTTCCAGGAGAAGGAAGGGGGTCGCTTTCCTTATTAACAAAAATCTACAACATAGCATTCAGAATATCCAAATTGACACACATGACAGGTGGTTAATTTTACATATCGAGATTGCTGGGGTTCGATATGTTCTGGGCAATATATATGGGCCTAATAATATAGACCAGGCTTTCTGGGATGACATTATTATCAAATTATCACCCAATTTAGATCAGAAAATTATAGTGGCGGGCGACTTCAATCTAACCCCTATGTCTTCCCTTGATAGATGTACACCCAAACAGTATATTCCCCCTCTTAAAAAAACTCGCTTATTTCGCCAGATTTGTAAAAATCTTAAACTACATGATATTTGGCGTATTCAACACCCCGATACTAAACTATACACCTGTGAATCTAAATCCCATAGATCTTTTTCACGGATTGATTTCTTTTTAATTTCTAGTCCCCTTCTTAAAGTCAGAAGTAAAGCTCAGATAAATGACATTGTAATCACTGATCACGCTATAATCTCTCTCGAAATGGAATTTCGACCTCCTCTAGCAGAAGCAACTAACAATTTCTATTTCCCAAAACACCTAATAAACAATATCCCGTTCCAACATTGGATACGTCATAAATGGCAAGAATATAGCTCTGACAATTATTTGCATGCAGATAAACCAGAAATTTTCTGGGAAGCCGCAAAGGCATTCTTACGGGGACAGATTAAAGCCTATATGGTCACAGCCAAAAAGAAATACATTGCACGTGAACTGCAGCTATCAAACACAGTCACGAATGCTTACAGAAATTATGTAATTACACCGTTAAAGAAATTTTGGGACAAATATAAGATGGCTAGGCAAGATAGGGATCTCTTCTTAAAATCTAAATTGACCATGGAAGAAATGAGAATGAATGCCCTTTACACAGGACATTATGGTAAATCTGCAAAATATCTTGCCAGACTTGACAAAGTCAGGAAAAAGAATAATACGATTGAGCAGTTAGTAGTGGGTGATAAGAACTATACAGCATTGGCGGATATCAAAAATGTGTTTTTTGATTATTATCAAAAGATATATACTGCTAAAACAATTGACCCAGAGGACAGTGAGAGGTTCTGGAATATTATCTCATGTCCAGTAGTCTCTCCTGATCAGATCGAAGTATTGAATCTCCCCATAACAACTCTGGAAGTTACAAAAGCTTTAGAGGAAGCTAAACTAGGCAAGGCCCCTGGTCCACATCAACTACCTGCTGAGTTTTATAGATTACTTAAAGATGAGATTGTGCCTATCTGTCAGCCTGTGGAAGGTAATCTCACCCCTGTAAAGGAGAGAGGGGAATTTTAGGACCACAACTGCAGTTTTAAGAGTGTTGTGAAAGTATCAATGATTCTGTATAGGTGATGGGAGGCAGCAAGGTTCAGAATCATGGATTACAGTTCACTTTTATTATAAGGATAGGTGTGACAATGGCTGAGACCACAGAGCGTATAGCCCCACTCAGTATTGACATACTGGTTCCCACTTAATAAATAACATGCAATTGCAAGGTTAAAGATTTAAACAGATAGTATCTGATCATAATTAGCAGCACAGATAACAGTACAAGAATAAGGCAAAATACAGCAAATGATACTTGAGCTGTTTAAGGTACTGAGACTGACAAATAACGAAGTTAGGTAATTATTAGCACATTTGAATACGAAGGCATCCTAACTAAAGGTTCTGAGACATGTCTGGAGTAAATGTTGAATAATGGTAACTTACTGCGGTATAGGAATGAAGGAAGCGCTATTTAAACTTACTATAGAAGTAATGGGTGAGTGGTGTCCGGACACAGAGTAGTTCCCCTGCAGAGTCTGGGGATTTGCAGCGTGTGCGATGGCGTGTGATGTCACCGCTTGCCGGTTCCGGTCCTGTGTTTGGTAGAGAGGTGAGCTGCGTCTGTCTCAAAGGTTGCAAGGAAGTTTGAGGGTGAGAAGCTGGATTCAACAATCAAGCAATTTGGTATGAGTAGGAGGGAAATTTAAACAGCTTGATGGGGAGGAGTTTATGTAAGTGTGAAAAGACACAGCTATACAAAGGATAAAGCAAAGAACTTAGGCAGTCATGACAGGACCCCCCCCCCCCAAGGATCAACTCCGGGGATCGGGTCCAGGGCGATCAGGACAACGTTCATGGAACCTGGCCACCAATCGGGGGGCAGATAGATTAGAAGCCGGTTCCCAGGAGTCCTCAGAATCAGGATAGCCCTTCCAATGAACCAGATACTGAAGCTGCCCTCGAAAGCGTCGGGAGTCCAACACATCTTGTACCTCATACTCCAGGGTGGCATCCTGCAGATGAGGAAGTATAGGAATAGAAGGATCATGGTGACGAAGCTGTCTATAAGGCTTGAGGAGAGACACATGAAAGGTAGGATGGGATTTCAGATTTGCTGGTAATGCGAGGGTGACAGCATTCATATTCACAATCTTTACGATGGGGAATGGTCCAATAAAGCTGGAAGACAGTTTCCTGGAAGGAAGGGGTAAATGTAGATTACGTGTCGATAACCAAACGTAGTCACCTACAGCATATTTAGGCGAGGGAATCCTTTTCTTGTCAAAATGAAATTTATACCGATCCTTGGCGATGCGAATATTTTCAGCAGTTAATGAAAAGGATTCACTAATAGTGTTGATGAGGTCATTCACAACAGGACAAGTGTTGCCGACCATAGAATCCCATTCAAAAGAGGGATGGAAACCATAATTAATGAAGAACGGTGTGGAGTTAGTAGAGGAATGAATGGAATTGTTGAAGGCGAATTCTGCGTATGGCAGAAGTTGGGTCCAGTTCTCTTGTTTAGCTGAGATGAAACATCTTAAGTATTGTTCAATGGACTGGTTTGTTCTTTCAGTCTGGCCATTAGTTTGGGGATGGAAAGAGGTACTGAGACGTCTAGAAATACCTAGTGAGTGACAAAGTTGTTTCCAGAAGTGGCTGGTAAATTGAGTACCCCTATCTGAGGTTATACTATTCGGGAGTCCGTGATACTTGAACACATGGTGGATCATTAAGGAAATGGTTTCAGAAGAAGTTGGAAGTTTATGGTAGGGCACAAAATGTGCCATTTTACTAAATAGGTCCACGACTACTAATATGGTGTTATTCCTTTCTGAGATAGGCAGGTCGACTATGTAGTCGATAGCTATGTCCCTCCAAGGACGGTCAGGAGTCGGTAAGGGGATCAATTTTCCGTACGGGGGAGTCCTCCCTTTTTTAGTAGTTTCGCAGATCATACAGGTCTTAAAGTAATCCGCGATATCGGAGAGGTAAGTTGGCCACCAAAAGTATCTGGAGACTAATTCTTGAGTTTTCTTTATGCCCATATGTCCAGCAGATGGGGAGTCATGTAAAGTTTTTAAGACTGTTGGTCTGAGACTGTTGGGTACATAGATTTGTTGTTGGTGATAATACAACCCATCCGTGTGTAAATCCAAGACCTGTAATGGTTTATTTGAGTCAGCCTGTTGTGCCGATTTGAACTGATTGTTTTGTTCTACAGTTAAAGCTAAGAACCTGTCAAGAGGAATTAAGGGTGAGAGGTTTGGATGCGGGACTTGGTCCACCAAGTGTCTTGAGAGGGCATCAGCCTTCTTGTTCTTGTTTGCAGGACGGTAGGTGATAAGATAATTAAACCTAGCCAAGAATAGGTTCCATCGGACCTGCCGTGCACTAAGAGTCCTATTTGATTGTAGGTATTCTAGATTTTTGTGATCAGTGTAGATCAAGATTGGAAGAATGGTCCCTTCCAGAAGGTGTCTCCATTGTTCTAATGAAGTCTTGATTGCTAACAGTTCTTTATCCCCAATTGGGTAGTTGATTTCAGCTGAATTAAGTATTCGTGAATAGAAGGCGACAGGGTGTAGAGGGTCCTTAGGAGTCAGCCTCTGTGAGAGGATTGCTCCCAAAGCATAATTAGATGCATCCACTTCCAGGATATACTGTAACTTAGAATTAGGGAATTGGAGGATAGGGGCCGTAGTGAAAGCCTTTTTTAAGAAGTTGAAAATTTGTTCTAAATCATCGTTCCATCGAAAGTGTGTATCAGATTTGGTCAAGTTAGTTAATGGTCTTGTCAAGTCAGCGAAATTTTTAATAAACTTCCTGTAGAAATTGGCGAAACCCATGAACCTTTGTATATCCTTTTTACTTTTTGGGGAAGGCCAATTTTGGATTACTGATATCTTATCATTATCCATCTGGATACCTTGGGGTGATACAATATAACCTAGAAATTTTATTTCTTTGGAGTGAAATAAGCATTTTTCTAGTTTGACATATAGAGAATTCTCTCTCAACCGTGTTAATACTAGGGTAACATGTTTGATGTGTTCTGTAAGTGAGGTAGAGAATATGAGTATATCATCCAAATATATCACCATAAATAAATCAAAAAAATCCTTAAAAATGTCATTTATGAAGTACTGAAAAGTAGCCGGGGCATTACAGAGGCCAAATGGCATCACAGTATATTCAAATAAGCCGTAACGTGTACGGAATGCTGTAAGCCATTCATGACCCTCCTTGATACGTACTAAGTTGTAAGCCCCTCTGAGATCCAATTTAGTGTATATAGTAGCATCTTGTAATCTATCAAGGAGTTGGGGAATTAAAGGCAAAGGATAGCGTTTTTTTATTGTACGCTTGTTTAGTTCTCTGTAATCAATAATGGGTCTTAGGGACTGATCTTTATTTTTAACAAAAAATATACCAGCCCCAGCTGGGGAGGTGGAAGGACGTATAAAGCCTTTCTTTAAGTTATCTGCCAAATAAGTTTTAAGGTGTTGTAACTCAGGTTCTGAGAGGGGAAATACATGGCCGTAAGGTATATCAACACCTGGCAGGAGATCAATAGGGCAGTCATAAACCCTATGAGGGGGTAGATTCTCTGATTCTTTTTTTATCAAAGACATCAGCGAATGTTATGTATTCCTTGGGGATTTGTAATGGAAGATCTAGTAAAATTTGTTCCTGATGGAGACACAAATTTTTACAATATGGAGAATTAAAGAGAACTTGTGAAGTTGACCATTGTATAGTGGGATCGTGTTGTTTAAACCAAGTGATACCAAGTATAATGGGATATAGAGGTGAGGGTATAACATCAAAAGTAAGATACTCTGTGTGTTGGTCATGTGTGGTGAGCCTTAATGGTATGGTATGGTATAAGATGGGTCCTGAAGTTATTTCATTACCATCAATAAAACGAAGTACACTAGGCACCAATTTCTTAACGAGTGGAATTTTATTTACAGTAGTGAATTGGTGATCTATATAATTGTGGCTCGCACCAGAGTCAAGGATTGCTTGTGAGTTGAGTCTTTGCTGATCCCACTGTAATAAGATAGGAAGGGAGCAATGATTAGACTGTGTTTGTTTAGCAGATAGACATATATTTGTAGTGTTCATCTTACCCTTCCTACGCTGTAATTGAGAGCAGTCCTTTACAGTGTGATCAATCCCTCCACAATACATACAGAGATCTAAAGCTTTTCTTCTTAGTTTCTCCTGTTGAGTTAATGGACCTCTGATGAAACCGAGTTCCATAGGAATTTCAGAAGCTTTTGTAGGTGTTTTAGGTGGGAGTAATGTAGTAGCTGTATGTTTAGTGGATGTTTCTAAGTGTGACCTTTCTGAGCGTCTCTCTCTGATGCGTCTATCTAAAGTGATGCTTGCATCTATTCGGAGTTCTAAAGTATCTGGGAGGGGTTGTCTGGCTAGCTCATCCTTGAGAGTATCTGAGAGGCCTAGGCGGAATTGATTGCGCAATGAGAGGTCATTCCACTGTGTATCTGGGGACCATTTCTTAAACTCTGCGATGTAGTCCTCCACAGGCCTTTTATGTTGTCTCAGAGACCTCATTGCTGTCTCAGCAGACAGCTGTTTGTAGGGATCATCATAAAGCTGTCCCATTGCTTTAAAAAACTGATCAAATGAGTACAGCAATGGGTCATTGGTCTCAAAAAACAAATTTGCCCATATACGTGGTTCGCCACGCAGATAGGAGATTGTGGTGAGAACCTTCAAATGATCATTGAAATATGTTTTGGGTTTTAGTTGGAAGTATAAGGAACATGAGTTTTTGAATTCCCTAAATTCTGAACGAATACCACTAAATGTTTGTGGAGGATTAGGTTGGGGTTCACTAGAACCAATACGTGTAGTGAGTGTATCAATTTTATCATTGATGTATTGCTTTAGAGCAGAGTTTTCTAACTGTAGTGTATTTAACCCTGTAGTGAGGTTATCTACAGTTTGTGTTAATTTCTCTACATGAGCTAATAAGGCTGCTGGGTCCATAGTAAAGGCTTGATTGTTATTGTCAGCCTGTGGAAGGTAATCTCACCCCTGTAAAGGAGAGAGGGGAATTTTAGGACCACAACTGCAGTTTTAAGAGTGTTGTGAAAGTATCAATGATTCTGTATAGGTGATGGGAGGCAGCAAGGTTCAGAATCATGGGTTACAGTTCACTTTTATTATAAGGATAGGTGTGACAATGGCTGAGACCACAGAGCGTATAGCCCCACTCAGTATTGACATACTGGTTCCCACTTAATAAATAACATGCAATTGCAAGGTTAAAGATTTAAACAGATAGTATCTGATCATAATTGGCAGCACAGATAACAGTACAAGAATAAGGCAAAATACAGCAAATGATACTTGAGCTGTTTAAGGTAACTTAGAATTAGGGAATTGGAGGATAGGGGCCGTAGTGAAAAGCCTTTTTTAAGAAGTTGAAAATTTGTTCTAAATCATCGTTCCATCGAAAGTGTGTATCAGATTTGGTCAAGTTAGTTAATGGTCTTGTCAAGTCAGCGAAATTTTTAATAAACTTCCTGTAGAAATTGGCGAAACCCATGAACCTTTGTATATCCTTTTTACTTTTTGGGGAAGGCCAATTTTGGATTACTGATATCTTATCATTATCCATCTGGATACCTTGGGGTGATACAATATAACCTAGAAATTTTATTTCTTTGGAGTGAAATAAGCAAATAACGAAGTTAGGTAATTATTAGCGCATTTGAATACGAAGGCATCCTAACTAAAGGTTCTGAGACATGTCTGGAGTAAATGTTGAATAATGGTAACTTACTGCGGTATAGGAATGAAGGAAGCGCTATTTAAACTTACTATAGAAGTAATGGGTGAGTGGTGTCCGGACACAGAGTAGTTCCCCTGCAGAGTCTGGGGATTTGCAGCGTGTGCGATGGCGTGTGACGTCACCGCTTGCCGGTTCCGGTCCTGTGTTTGGTAGAGAGGTGAGCTGCGTCTGTCTCAAAGGTTGCAAGGAAGTTTGAGGGTGAGAAGCTGGATTCAACAATCAAGCAATTTGGTATGAGTAGGAGGGAAATTTAAACAGCTTGATGGGGAGGAGTTTATGTAAGTGTGAAAAGACACAGCTATACAAAGGATAAAGCAAAGAACTTAGGCAGTCATGACACTATCCTTACCCAGCTGTTTAATGAGTATTATGTTAAAAAAAAGGCCATGTCCAGATTCTTCTCGGCGTCAATCATCACCCTTATTCTTAAAAAGAATAAAGATCCTTCAGACCCTGGTTCATATAGACCGATTTCTCTACTGAACGTAGATTATAAACTGCTCACAACTATTATTGCTAACAGACTTAAAAACGTATTACAGGAGATTATTCACCCAGATCAGTCAGGCTTTATGATGGGCAGATCTCCTACAAAAAACATTCGTAGAACATATATGATTCTTGAACATCTATGGAATAAACTTCATGGAGACAAAGTAACATGTAAACAGGATTTTGCCATGGTGATGATTGACGCCGAGAAGGCTTTTGATTCTATTATTTGTCAACATCTTCACAATTCTTTGTTCAACTTTGGTTTTTCTGGAAACATAATCCATTTTGTGAAAGCCATCTATAATTTCCCCATTTCCACGATTCTGGTTAACGGTAGCCAAACCGCGTCTTTTAAATTAGAAAAAGGGACACGACAGGGCTGTCCTCTCCCCCCTGCTTTTTAATATTGCAATAGAACCTATGGCAATATATCTTCGCAAAGAAATCTCAGGCATAAAATTAGGTCCCCAAATGTGTGTTCTTTTTTTATACGCCGACGATCTACTACTCTATTTCAAAAACACTAAAAGAAACATCCCAAAAGCGCTTGAAATTCTAGAACAGTTTAGTCTAATTTCTGGCTATAAAGTAAATACCCTTAAATCAGAGATACTATGGGTTCATAAACATAAGGAGAGCTTCCAGCAACATAATTTCAGAGAAGTGGAAAGTTTTAGATATTTAGGGATCCAATTACACAGAGATCCTGAGCTATGGTATAAACTTAACTATACAGCTTTCTTTGCTAATATTACACATAGAATACATCGATGGTCCCTATTCCCACTCTCACTAACTGCCAAAATAATGCTCATTAAATCTATTCTCTTTCCCCAGCTATTGTATATAATGAACAACTTGCCGCTATTTATTCTGGATAAAGATATTAAGTTCTTCAATAGTGCGTGTGCGGATCTTATTTGGAACAAAGGTAGACATATGCTCTCTATTAGAAAGCTCTCTCAAGCTAAGGAATTTGGAGGCCTTGCATTCCTGGACATTAAGACTTATAATATAGCCATATTGGCACGATTTGGAGTAGACTGGCTACTCTCTGCCGACTATTTAACAAATAGTAATGTGGAGGAGGAGCTTATTAAGCCATTCTCCCTTATAGCGGCCTTACATTGCCCCCATAGACGACTCCCTGAAAAAATTAAAACATTAGCTAGTATTTCTAATACTGTTAAAGCATGGCAGCAACTCTGTTCACGGTTAAAGATTAACTTTCATGTATCTAGCTTCCTTCCTATTAGAGGTAATCTAGAGTTTCAGCCAGGATTTCAATACACAATATATGATGGCTGGGCTAATAAGGGCCTAACTTCGATAGTACAATTATTAGACGATGGATTTGGGGTACGCACGTTCGAGAATATCGCCATACAGTATAATCTTTCGAACAAATCCTTTTATGCATATTTACAGATCCGCCATTTTATACAGGAAAAGCTGGAGATGGGGCCATGGCCAGGGAAATATGAGAGGGTCGGAGACTATATTAACTCATATAGTCAGGGGAAGCACTCAATCTCGCTATTGTACAAAATATTGCTCGCAAAACAAGGCCAGCTAATCATGGAACAATGTTCAGCACACTGGACTAGACATTTTGACGAAATTAATGATGAAATAATTAATAAAAGCATTAAATGGGTGAATGACGCGCCCCTTCCCTTCTCCTGGAAGGAATCTCACTTAAAACTTCTCAATAACGCATACATTTCACCCAAAAGACAGGCTCGCTGGTCATCAGAACAGCAAGGACAGTGCTATAAATGTAAATCTCCGCTAGCAAATTTATTTCACTGTTTCTGGTACTGCCCAAAAATAAATCAGCTTTGGCGCAAAGTAAATTATTGGTTAAATAAGAATATACAGGAGCCCTTTTCATTTAATTTAAAAAAATTTTTTTTTATGGTATCAGACTCAGTATCCCATAATCTAAGTAATACCATCATCTTAATAGTTAGGAACCTAATACTGAAAAATTGGAAAAATAATAAAACCCCTCCTTTTAGTCTATTTCTCCAAGCGGTCAAAGCACAGATTATGTTTGAGCAATATAATGTTTCCAGTACAAGTGAGAAGCAAATACAACGATTCTTTAACAAATGGCTGAAAGTAATACAGACTTATCCGCTCCCTACACAATACATACTTACCAAAGCATTTCAGAGATCTGTATATTTTGAAGGCCTAATTTTACGCAATATATTCCCTGTATCTTGGTACTAACAACCCTTTGTATAGGATGAGGGGGACAGGGGGAGGGGGACGTTGGAGTAGAGAATTCATAACATTTCCCCTTTTTCCTCTTTTTTTTTTTTTTTTTTTTTCTCTTTCTTTCTTTCTTTCTTTCTTTCTTTCTTCTCTCTTTCTTTCTTTCCCTTTCTTTCTTCTATCTGTTTTGCAAGATTTACTTACGAGAAAAGTATGTCAGCAAGATATTGAGAATATGTAAATATACAGATGTATGTTATATTTGTCAAGATAGGTATAATTATTTTCATTTGTTGTTTATAATTTCTTTAAGCATGTATTTTGTTTTTTATGGCTGACTTGAAAATAAATAATAAAAAAAAAACAAATGCACAATAAAAAGACAATACAAAAGAACTTTGATTTCAAATAAGAATTAGATTTTTTTCTGACAAATTTCGTACGGCTAGATTACGAGTTTTGGGGTATGGGTGAAAAAGCAGCGTTATGGCTCTTTTTCACTACCGCTGGTATTACGAGTCTTGCAGGTTTAGGGCACTGCATGCACACTTTTTTGGCCGTAACGCAACGTAACTACCGCAGCTTTCCAAAAGTCCTTTTCAAGTATTTCAAGTCTGCCTGTCCGGCCAAAAAGTGAGCGGTACAGCCTAAAACTACAAGATCCGTACCGTAAACTGAAAGTCAGTAGTTATGGGTTTTACACTACAACGCCATAACATTAAACTCATAACTTAAGTGCTAAAAAGTACACTAACACATAAACTACCAATTAACCCCTAAACCGAGGCCCTCCCATATTGCAAACACTAAAATACAATTATTAACCCCTAATCTGCCGCTCCGGACATCACCACCACTAAAATAAACATATTAACCCCTAAACCGCCGCACTCCCGCATCGGAAACACTAGTTAACTATTATTAACCCCTAATCTGCTGTCCCTAACATCGCCGCAACCTACATTACTGTTATTAACCCCTAATCTGCCGCCCCAACGTCGTCGCTACCTACACATATTAACCCCTAATCTGCCGCCCCCAACGTCGCTGCCACTATACAAGTTATAAACATATAAAAAAGAGGGGCATAACATGGCTGTTGAGTTTCTTAATTGGGAGAAAGCGTTAAACTTCCAAGCAGACCAGGAAGAGTGGTCCCTAGCCGCATCCTTTACAAATGTGCCCCCTACATCGCACAACTATGCAAGAACTATATCTCAAATTATGCACCCAACCCCATTAAGAATTTTTAAGATTTCCGCTATAAATTCTCCTTTTGTGTTTGAGGAAATGTGGTGAGGTACGTGCATACTATATAATGACAGAAGACAAGTACATTTTCATATTTATTGCAAGATGATGGCTATTAAAGCGTTTGCTGTTTGTTTAGGAATCTTACTACTGATTTTTTCGGGCACAGGTAAATTAAAGACAAACAGGCCCATTTATCAAGCTCCGTATGGAGCTTGAAGGGCCGTGTTTCTGGCGAGTCTTCAGACTCGCCAGAAACACAAGTTATGAAGCAGCGGTCTAAAGACCGCTGCTTCATAACCCTGTCCGCCTGCTCTGAGCAGGCGGACAGGAACCGCCGGAAATCAACCCGATCGAATACGATCGGGTTGATTGACAGCTCCCTGCTGGCGGCCGATTGGCCGCGAGTCAGCAGGGGGCGGCGTTGCACCAGCAGCTCTTGTGAGCTGCTGGTGCAATGTTAAATGTGGAGAGCGTATTGCTCTCCGCATTTAGCGAGGTCTTGCGGACCTGATCCGCAGTGTCGGATCAGGTCCGCAAGCCCTTTGATAAATGGGCCCCAAAGGGTGAACAGGGTGGTTGGAGGATAAGATTGCGGGGCCGATTTATTAATATCTGGCGGACATGATACACTGCAGCGTATCATGTCCGCCAGACATAGCTGAATGTGAACAACATACGCTGTCAGCATTCACCATTGCGCAAGCAGTTCTAGTGAACTGCTTGTTTAATGCCGCCCCTGCAGATTCGCAGCCAATCGGCCGCTAGCAGGGGGTGTCAATCAGCCCAATCTTACACAATCAGATGGATACCCAAGTTCTTCAGCACTGGTAATTAGTGGTTGAGTAATATAAGCAGAGTATCATAGAAAGAGCTCACATAGCATTATGACCCACGGTAACAACATGTGTGTAACGTATTCTTCATGTCCTTTCAAACCTAACCCTAAGTCTAACCCTAACACCCCCTACTTTAATATAATTAAAATAAATCTAATAAAAAATTCCTATCATTAGCTAAATAATTCCTATTTAAAACTAAATACCTGTAAAATAAACCCTAAGCTAGCTACACTATAACTAATAGTTACATTGTAACTATCTTAGGTTTTATTTTTATTTCACAGCTAAGTTTGTATTTATTTTAACTACGTAGATTAGTGAGTAACTATTTACTAGCCATCTAGCTAAAATAAATACAAATTTACCTGTAAAATAAAACCTAACCTGTCTTACACTAACACCTAACCTTACACTACAATTAAATAAATTACATTAATTAAATCCAATTAACTAAATTACAAAAAAACCCCCACTAAATTACACAAAATAAAAAATAAATTATCAGATATTTAAACTAATTACACCTAATCTAATAGCCCTATCAAAATAAAAAAAATAATTACATAACTAAGCTGCCTGGGACAGTGTTTAGACACAGGCATTGTATTTGAACTGGGTTCACAGCTTCAAGTCATGCTCCAGCAGATAATCCCTATGCATTTCTGTATTCTACCAAAGCAACAAAAGATATAGATGCAGCCATAAAAGGAATTGTGTGTGTGGGGGGAGTTATAGTTTTACAAATTCAGAAACTAAAAAGAAAGGGTTAATAATGAGGCACTGCAGTATAAATTTGCAGGTAAAGTAATTAATGTACATATTATATTTTGTCTCTATCCCAACTTGTTTTATGTCCCTTTAAATGAGGAGAAATGGCTGATAATTCCAGCACAACAACATTTCATATAAACTTTTTAACATTTATCACGTAACATACAAAATGACTTAACATGCTAGAAGTAATTATTCTCTGTTGCATAACACTATACAGAGGAATATTGAGTTTGATGTTTTAATTACAGTTTTCATGGAAGCAGCAAAAAAACTCACTGTAGCATGTGGTCTTTTTCTCAGAGTATGTTTTTTATGTTTTACCATACAACATACTTTAACATGCTCAAAGTGCTTATTGTGCCTTGTTTTATACAATAATGTACTGAGGAATATTGATTTTGATGATTTAATCACAGCTTTTATATTTGCAGCTTTTCTACCCTCTCCCTTTATCAGGGGGACTTCTAAGCTTATACATACCTCCCAATTGTGCTGAATTACACAGGACAGTCCCAAATTGAGATGTCTGTCCTGCTGTCCCGGTGAGACAGCCATTAGTCCCGCATTGCACCCGGCCCCCTGCACTGTGGAGTTTAAAATGATTTACAATGATGTTATGATCTATCGCATAACCGTTACCTGCTTCTCAGTGGCGCTCCTTCTGTCTCCAGAACTCTGTCAGCTCAGGTGGGTGCTTTAGTGTCCCGGGCCAGGGGGTAAGCACTGCAGACCGTCACTCTAGAGTCTGTACACAGTATGTCAATGTATATGTGTAAACAGTAAATGTCAGTGTATGTGTGGGTATATGCCATAATAAAATCCGTCTCTGAATGCAGAGCTTACACAAGAAACATTTTAAATTAGACATTTTAAGTAAACAGTGTGGTTAGGTTAATGATTATGGGTGAAGAACATCCTGGTTATCTACATTAATGGGACATGAAACCCAAATCTTTTCTTTCATGATTCAGATAGAGAATGCAATTTTAAACAACTTTCCGATTTACTCCTATTATTTAATTTGTTTCATTCTTTAGGTATCCTTTGTTGAAGTAATAGCAATGAACATAGGTGAGCCAATCACACAAGGCATCTATATGGAGCCACCAATCAGCAGCTACTGAGCCTATTTAGATATGGTTTTCAACAAAGAATATCAAGAGAATAAAGCAAGTTAGATAATAGACAAAAATTACAAAGTTGTTTAAAATGGCATGCTCTTTCTGTCTGCATCATGAAAGAAAAAATTTGGGTTTAATGTCCCTTTAAGGGGTAGATTGATATACTTTATCATATTCTTTATGTATACATTTACCACTCACTCCCATAAGCTGCCTCAGAGATTATCATAGACTGTACTATTCATTCACAAATGTGTGTTTATGAGTGCATAAGTGTGACAGCAGTGTGTGTTATTTACAAATATGTGACTGCAAGGGCTTATCTGTAAACAGACCCAATTTTCCTGTGTATAGCGGTTAAAGGCTGTGACACACTGCAGGTGATGCGGCGCGAGGCGATGCAGCTGCTTCGCACCGCGTCGCATCGCTTCTAAAGTTCAATTATTTCATCTCTGAACGCTCAGCTACGCAACCTGACGCAGCAGAGTGCTCAGAGATGAAAAGGCAGGACACACTGAGCGTGCACAGCTGCATCTACACGCTGCGCACCGCTCTGCTTGCAGTGTGTCACAGCCTTAAGTCTAACTCTCTGCTCCATGATGATCTGTCCTTTCACTCCCCTCTGCAAGTTTTATGCCACTTGTTAAGTTATGGCCAAAAGCAGTAAAATATGGCGTAAGGTCGCTGGTTTTAGTGCAAATAGCCATTCAACATCTTCAACATCATTTTACATAACCTCTAGTGTATATATACAGGCTGGGAGAGGGAGACTGAAAAGTCCAGACCTGCCAGGCCAGACCCCCAGACAGTGCATGGTGGATGACTACTTCTTATTTAGTTTTTTTACAGCACCAAAGAAACAAGCAACTCACACATGTAGTAATATAGCAGTGAACTGGCTCAGAATACCTGCTGACGAGGATAGAATCTCTCACTCTTTCCCGCCTGCGCGGCTATCTCTATAGAGCACTAGGAGGATGTGACATCACTTCCTCCTAGCTCTCTATGATAGAGATAGCCACGCAGGAAGGAAAGACTTAGAGATTCCATCCTCGCCATCCACCACGCAATTCCTCCAGCACTCAGCTGCGGAGGAGAGGACTTGCGGACTGCGTTGAAAAGCACTAGAGCAGAAAAGCACAAATAACTAACTGCTGATTGGTGGCTGCAAATAATTGTCTTTTGTCAATAGCTCTTCCAATGTGTTCAGCTAATTCCTACTGGTGCATTGCTGCTATACATATAATAAAACATACACACTTTGTAATGTATGTCATGCGTGACTGTGCACCTTGCAGCAGGACAACTGGGAGCATCAGCCCTGTTTAACCTTTTAATTGAAGTAACTTGTGGTGCAATTAAGGATACATGGAGAACATTTATTATCACTGGATATTTAAATTGACATACAAATGATTTTTAATATATAATGTTTAATTATACATATTAAAATAACTTTAAAATATAATTCATTATTTATTTTGTTTGTGTGTGAATTATTATTATTATTATTATTATTATCATTTATTTGCAGAGCGACACTAGATTTCAGAAGGTTTGCTGCCCCTAATTGGCCTCAATGGACAATGTTCCCAACTAATGTCTAGATTATGAGTGGAGCGATATCGTTCACGCGAGGAGCATAAACGTGATCACAATATTTTTTACGTTTAAATCCATATTAAAAGTGGCGCACTGTTTAAATTACTGTTTAAATAATTGTTTTTAGCAAACTCGCTGTAATTTACACTCCACATATTTTATATGGGTGGCATTGAAGTGGTAATGTGCTCTTGTATTACAAGTTGAATGTATATGCGATTGCTCGAATGCAATCACATTTAATGCCTGAAAGTTTGTGTAAAGAGTTTGGCCGAAGGAGACAGTTGGACAAAACAACACTATTAACCCATAAACTGTCACACCCCCACATTGCAAAATGTCCCTCTGCAATATAAACCCCCAATCAGCCATAACCACCATTGCAAAATACCCCTCTACACTATTAACCCCTAAAACTCCACAACCCCCATCGCAAAATACCCACTAACCTCTAAACCCCCCAAGCAGCTAACATCCCTAATCTAACACTCCCTAGTTTACCAAAAAAAATCTAACATTACATAAAAAAAACTAATATTACATAAAAAAAACACTGTTACGGGGGGCGGAGCCAGCGCTCTGTGAAGATGGCTGCACTCTTGTGAGCTCCGTGCTCCCTTCAGGGCTAAAAAAACTTATTAAGCACCTAACCAACGCAGGAAACTTTGCAAAAAATGCCTGCAACCTTGCGGACAACAACCTAAGACAATTTCTCCGGTTCCTGGTGACTATCCTAAGCACGGCATTAACGTGTGAGTGTCCAAAGCTGCGGAGCGGGTCACGTGGGTCCCGACCTGCAGAATATCCATCGACAGATCTTTACCTACCCAAGGCATGAAACGCATAGGTGCCGGAATATTGCAGATCGAAGCGGGGCCAATTCTACCCCTGAGAAGGAGACAGATATCGGTAGACAGCCGATCACAACCCGCTAAGGTATGACACTCACAGCTGCCATAGACGAACCACATAGTCACCCCACGCACTCTACAATGGCACCAGATAACAAGCATTAACCTGCTGGTCCATCCTGGGACACTGCCCATGCCGAGCGTTAGGTGAGTGCTTAGAACAGACTTTATTAAACACATTTTTCAACCGCATTTCCCCTACGCCAAGGCTACATAACCACCCTCCTGCCTAATACCCTGGGTGAGTCTCCCAATCAGCTCTGCTTATAGTGGCCATGTTTGATTTTGAGGCCTGGTCTCATCTGATAGTAGGGATGGTGGTATAGGAGACTAGATATTAACACCATAGTACAACTGAGGGAGCTTATAATTACCACCCTTCTTCCCTTCATATATAGACTGCCTCACTCTTTCATGAACATTTTTGCTCTGCTCAACATCCAAGAGAGAGAATAAATTTCTTTCAGCCCCACGCCCCACTCTGTTGCACATTCAAGCAGCGATCATGTCACCTAAGAAGGGAAGCAAGCCTGAAAAAGCCGCTAAGAAACAGGGCCAAACACCCTCTGTGAATAATTTTTTTAAATCTTTGGAAACCACTGCCCCTGCCACTCCCAAAATTACAGCGTCTCACCCCAGGTCTCCCTCATCCTCCTCGGATTCTGAGCTGGAAAATCCGGAATCTGCTATCACAATCCCTAAAGCACTACTTGACTCACTTCCATCCAAAAAAGACTTTACCTCTCTGGTTGGCCAAGTAAGACAGTGTATCAGAGAGGAGATTGCAGACATTAAAAAGGAAATATCTGAAGTCAGCCAGAGGGTGGAGAAACTAGAGAGTCAATCTGATCTAACTACTTCAAACATCGCTTTCCTAAGGGCTAAGATAGCACAGCAAGACACCAGCATGGCTCAAATGGAAAACAAGATAGACGACCTGGAGAACAGGAGTCGCAGGGGCAATGTAAGAATCCGGGGCATTCCTGAAACCGTTGCCCCCGCAGATCTTGAAGACTTTATCCAGGGCCTTTTCTCCTATCTACTGGATACAGGAGACGACTCCACAATAGCCCTAGATCGCTTCCATAGAGCTCTGCGAAGCAAGCCTTTGGGGGACCAGCCTCCTAGAGACGTTATCGTCAAAATTACCACATACTCCATCAAGGAGGAAATCATGAAGAGGGCAAGACAGAAACATCCTTTGAGGTTCAGATCAGTATCAATTCAGGTTTTTGAAGACCTGACGCACAGGACTTTATTAAAAAGGAGAGAACTCAGGCCCTTAACAACAAAGCTGCGGCAACTCAACATCCCATATCGATGGGGCCACCCATTTCATCTGCAAATTTCCTGGAAAGGCAAGAGGCTACTGTACAACTCACAGGACGACTTGGAACAGATCTGCAAGTCCCTGGAAATTAATCTCACATCCCTGCGGGAGGATTTAAACATCCCCGCGGCAACAACAGATCTGCTTCCTCCTCCGCTTCCACAAAGGGAGGAATGGCAGGAGGCCTCCTCCAAAAAACCCCGCAAAACCAGACCTGGTCCTTTGACAGCTGACTCAATGGGCTGATAGCCCCAGGATGGTAACTATTAGGAAAGTTGCTTCAGCCCTCAAAGGGGCTTTACTGTAGAACTTTCTGAATTATAATTGCATCTCAACTGTTTTATATATGTGGACTTACTATACATGTCTGATATGTCTTAAGATGGCAGGAGTAACATTGCATGTTGGTGTAGTATGGGGGCATGCTGAGTCTTGACTATAAATACTGTGTTAATAATGTTTTTTCGGTGCTCTCTCATACTGTGTCGTATCCCAAAGAGAAAGGGTCTTTTGTTTAATATTCTTTGGAGTGCGCTGTGCTCGGTAAAGCGCAGTTCTATCCCAGACCCTACTATAAAATACAAAAGCATGCATTGTTGTTCATTATATGTCACACTATTGGTGTTATATACCTTTAATTAACATGTTTAAGCCCATAAGGGGATTATCTCCTAATTTAGAAGATTTCCATCCTCTGCCATTTGTTCTACACCTGTTGTGTAATTTTTTATATTTCTATACTTTACTGTTACAGTTTGTTATTGATTTTTTTCTTATTGTATATCCAGGGAAATTCAGTGTTTTCTAGTATTATTTACATGTCATGTGGAAGTTAACGTACTTATTAGCTTATTCTATAGGATTGCATGGCTAGACCGTCTTTAACATCACAACCTATTCAAATTATCACACAGAATGTAAGGGGTATTAATAGTCCAAATAAGAGAGCTATGGCCATTCGGGATTTGCGTAAGAGGGGTGGGCACATATTGCTATTGCAGGAAACTCATTTCAAAGCAAATACAATTCCCAAATACTTTTCCCCCCATTTCCCCCAACATTACCATAGTACATGTCCCACTAAAAAGGTGAACGGAGTAAGCATTCTGATACATAGATCTATCCCATTTAAACTCCTCCAAGTAGATAAAGATAAAGAGGGCAGGTATTTAGGGATCACAGGTCTGATGTTCGGTAAACCAATCACCATTGTAAACCTCTATGCTCCTAACGTTGGTCAAGATAAATTTTTCTCCCACATCTCCTCTAAAATATCCGACCTTCAGAAGGGCCCGCTAGTAGTTACTGGAGATCTAAACACCCCCTTAGACCCTGAACTAGACTGCTCCAATCCCAACACTAAACCCAACCAGAAATTCTTACATTCAATTTGGCAGAACATTAAATTTCTAACTCTACACGACGCATGGAGGTATGCCCATCCACAAATGAGGGACTACACCTTCTTCTCCCACCCACAAAAAAGCTACTCCAGAATCGACTACATCCTGGTAGACCACATTGCCCTTTCCCTAGTCAAAGACATTAAAATAAAACATACATCCTGGTCCGACCATTCACTAGTAGAGTGTAAACTAGTATGGCCATCTACCCCGATAAAGCCTTTCTCCTGGAAATTAGATAATTCCTTACTTTCTGACCCACAGACAGTGGAAAAAATTAACAAACAGTTAGATCTCTACTTTTCTATCAATAACCTTCCTGACTCCAACACAGCTATGGTCTGGGAAGCCCATAAGGCTTTCATTAGGGGCGAATTTATCAAGATTAAGGCAACTAAGAAAAAGCAATCCTTAGAATCCTACACCAGGCTAGCACAGGAAGTTTCCGAAGCTGACTATCTTTTAAAACTATACCCAACAGACCAAACCCTACTTGCCACCCTAACGGATAAGCAAAATAATCTTAATCAATTCTTGCAAATAGAGTCCCAAAAACAACAACTACATATAAAACAAAAATATTATGGGGAAGGGAACAAATCCGGGAAACTCTTGGCCAGGGCATTAAAGAAACAATCACTTCAATCATACATCCACTCTCTTACTCCACAGCACGGCAAGGTAATTGAGGATACTAAGACCATAGGCAACACTTTTAAGTCCTTTTATCATAAGCTTTACAATCTATTTCCGAATAGATCCTTGGAATCACACAAGATCCTATGCGATGAATATCTCAAAGACATCTCACTCCCCGAACTAAGCGCTACAGAGAGGGACTCACTGGTCGCACCATTCTCCAGTAAAGAGATCCTGGATGCTATAACAGACCTGAAGCCGGAGAAAGCCCCCGGCCCAGATGGTTTCTCTAATAGATACTACAAAACCTTTAAAGCCCAACTGACCCCACATCTCCTTACCCTGTTTAACAACATCCCCAACGGCAATACGTTCCCGGACACTATGCTACAGGCTCACATTACCGTCCTCCCTAAACCAGGCAAACCCCCCACCTCCCCGGCAAACTTCAGACCCATCTCCCTGCTCAATGTCGACCTAAAATTGTATGCTAAAATACTAGCGAATAGGATAAACAATTTCTTACCAAATTTGATCCACCATGATCAAGTGGGGTTCGTGCCGTCTCTGGAGGCCAGGGACAACACGTGCAAGGTAGTACACCTCATGGAATACACTAAAAAAGTTAATATCCCCTCTGCATTTCTATCAACTGACGCTGAGAAAGCTTTTGATAGGCTGGACTGGACCTTTCTTCGGTCCACCCTGCAAAAGTTCGGCTTCCCCACTATTTTTATCAAAAAATTTTTGCCCTATATACATACCCCTCAGCCCAAGTCAGAGTCAATGGGACTCTATCTGATTATTTTGAAATTGGCAATGGAACCCGTCAAGGCTGCCCTCTTTCCCCTTTGCTGTTCGTGTTGTCCCTGGAGCCCTTGGCAGAGCGTATCCGCAACAACCCTAATGTACTCGGCATTACATTACAAGGAGAGACCTACAAATTGGCAATGTTTGCCGATGATATCCTTATGACCTTGTCTTCTCCACAACAATCCCTGGCAGCGGTCCAAGATGAATTAGAAACATTCGGTAGGGTCTCAAATGTCTCAATTAACCAGAATAAATCAGAACTCCTCCCTTTAAATATGCCGGAAGAAGAGCTTTCATTAATTAAACACCACTTCCCCTTCAAAATTCAAAACCATGCTTTAAAATACCTAGGGATTTTTCTTACACCCAAGTTAGATGACTTACGTAAATTAAATTATGGCAAACTCTTGGAAGAGTTCTCCCAATTGACCTCCTACTGGCTTCCAAAGAATATTTCCTGGTTGGGCAGAATTGCCGCAACGAAAATGACCCTTTTACCAAAGGCCCTTTACGTCCTTCAGGCTCTGCCCATCCCTGGCACCAACACTTACATCCGGAAACTGCAGGCAATAATAGATACATATATATGGCATCAAAGACCCCCAAGAATAGCAAAAAGCACCATGTATACCCATAGGGAAGATGGGGGACTGGGAGTCCCTAACATCTACCTGTATAAACTTGCGACTTCACTGAGCAGAATAATAGATTGGTGTAGGCAAGGAGATAATTCCTACAAGAGCTGTGTCCAGCTAGAACAACAAATCTTAGGTGTCCCATGTCTGGGTGGCATTTGCTGGGCCCCCCAAAAACCCTGTACAAACACTATAGCCACATATCCAATACTCAAGGAGACTTGGTCAGACTGGACGCTGATAAGAAATAAATTCCACCTCATCTCCTCTCACTATTCTCCGCTCTCAATATTACACCCGAATAGAGAATTCTCAGTAGACGCTCCTAGAATCCCTACCATCAGTCCAAACCCAACTTCCCTGAGAAGCCACATGCCTATACATCTCTTAGTAACTAAAGGCCAGCTGTCCTCTAGAGAAATACTGCTGGAGAGAGACTTTATTCAATTCCACTCCTGGTTGTATTACAATCAGGTAAGACATTTCCTCGTATCCCATAAGTCACAGAAAGACTTCTTTAGACCTCTCACAGTTTTTGAATCCCTTTGCTCATCACCAACCCCCCCTAAAAAAACAATCTCCTTAATGTATCAATGCCTTCTTAAGTCCTTTTATTCCACAAAACCGACCCACACGCTTAGCTGGGAGAAGGAACTTAACAAATGCTTCTCAGCTAAACAATGGTCATCCTGGTTTAAAGCCACAGCCAAGTCAGCCCATTCAGCGTCGGGGTTGGAGACTAATTTAAAGGTAACCACTAGATGGTACTTAACCCCGAGCAAACTGAAATATATGTTTACAAAAGCCAGTGATAGATGCTGGAGAGGTTGCGGACAAGTAGGCACTATGTGTCATATTTGGTGGGACTGCGCTGCGATAAAACCTTTCTGGGCCCAGATTCACGAAACAGCTTGCACCATAACTGGCATCCAAACAGAGCTTTCCCCAGAGGTGATTCTTTTTAATGCCACCTTCCCATCCCCTTGTAAAATCAGAAAACATCTCTACCAAATTCTAATAAATGCTGCCAAACGTCTCATTCCCTTACTCTGGAGAAAAAAAACCAAGTCCCAAACCTGAATCAATGGATCGAACAAGTAAAGAACACATTAATCTTGGAAAGATTCCATTATTTCAAGACAGGCCAGTTAGATTTCTTCCATGACATGAAATTCCTTTGGGAACAATATACTTTTGCAAACACGTAATATATCCCTCACTAGACTAGATGACAAGAGGGTATGATAGCTGGGAGGTAGAAGATAGAATTTCCCCTAGCTTGAAACCCCGATTGCATACAATTCCCTGATATGTTTTTGTTTTTGTTTTTGTTTATGTTTATGCTTGAATTTTTGAATGCTAAGTTATGCTGTTACTTCAGTGTTCAATTGCCTTTGCATCTCCCAGTATGTAATACCACCATCAATGCTTGTGGAAAACTTCATCACTCTTCATAGTTGGACTTTTACTTCCTGAACAGATCCTGGCTATTGAATGATGGTTTTTGGACATTTTTGCTATATATTATGTTTCTATATGTGAGATGCCACTATTGTGCGTGTTGTAAGTTGCATTCCTGTTTTGTTTGACAAATCAATTTGAAATAAAGAGAAATAAATATATAAAAAAAAAACACTGTTACATAAAAAAACATACAAATTACCAGAAATAAAAAAAAACAGTTATGCTTATTATAAAATTAAAGCCCCACTTAAAAAAAACACAGCAAAAAAAACCCTTAACTAGCAGTAAACTAAACTATAACAATAGCCCATAGAAGGGCTTTTTTATGGGGCATTGCCCTAAAGTAATTTAGCTCTTTTTTGCAAAAGAAAACACTGCCCTCCCCACAAAGGAAGGCTATTAGAAAAAAACTAATCTTAAAATGATCCTGGCATTTGTTTGATCATTGTGAGTACCTCACAGTCAAAATTCAGTGTGCGGCAGGTGACCGCATAAGGAGGACATTGGAAAATCCGAAGATAAGAAAAAAAGATAGAAGACCGCTGCTGGGATGAAGATGAACCACCACTGCTGAGATGAAGATGGCCGCCACAATGGAGCCAGATTCAAGTTTGATGTGTACCATCTTTGGGGTTCAGTGATAGGCTTTTTAAGTTTTTATTTTTGGGCATCAAAAAGGCTAAATGCCCTTCTAAGGATGATGCCCAGCAAAATGTTGGTCCTTGAATGGCAAATAACAGGTTAAATTAAATAGCAGATTCAACTACAGCAGGCATTGAGGCATCTATAGATTACAGAGTGATGTCTGATAGAAAGCTCTTCTGCACAGGCTTTTATACCTTCTTATCATATATACACCAATTACTACAATGTTCTAGAATATTCCCTTACATTCTACAGTGAAAATAAATTAAGTGCGTAAAATAAAGTAGGTGTGTTTAACAAAACATAAATTTTGTGACATAAGACATAAAAGCAGTGAAGCTATAGCCATGGTTAAACACAGCCTGGTACTAAAACACACATTCCAGAAGGACGAGGGGTAATGTGTGTAAGTGATTGTGCAAGATCACCATATTGACTATATTCTCTATCAGTTTTATTTTGTGAAAAATAGATAAATCACTTTAGGGCCACACCCTCCAAAAAGCCCTTCTAAGCGCTATTGTTATAGTTTAGTGTTAGTATGGTTTTCTTGAATAATTTTTTAAGTGCGGCTTTAGTTTTAGAATAGGCATCATCACTGTTTTTAGTTATTGGTAATTTGTTTTTGTTTTTCTGTAATGTTAGGGTATTTTTAATTTTTTCATGTAATATTAGTTTTTTAGGTAAGTTAAGGGGTGCTAGGTTAGGGGTGTTAGTGGGGTTAGCTGGTTAGGGGGTTTAGAGGTTAGTTGGTATTTTGCGATGTGGGGTTGTGGTGGTTTAGGGGTTAATAAAGTAGAGGGGTATTTTGTCATGGGGTTGTTCCAGTTTAGGGGTTAATAGTGTAGAGGGGTATTTTGCAATAGGGGTTGTGGTGGTTTAGTGGTTAATAGTGTAAAGGGGAATTTAGTGCTGGGCTATGTGGCGGTTTAAGGATAGTGTAGTGGGGTACTTTGCAGTGGGCTATGTGCGGTTTAGGGGTTATTAGTGTAGTGAGTAGCTTGCGGTGAGCTATGTGGGGGTTTAGGGGTTTTTAAGTGTAGTGGGGTACTTTGCAGTGGGCTATGTGCGGTTTAGGGGTTATTAGTGTAGTGAGTAGTTTGCGGTGAGCTATGTGGAGGTTTAGGGGTTTTTAAGTGTAGTGGGGTACTTTGTGGTGGGCTATGTGGCAGTTTAGGGGCTATTAGAGTAGGAAGCTTATGACGATTAGGGTTATCGCGCGAGTATGGGTGTTAGTTGTTTTTCTGCTTTTATCATTCCATTGAAGCCTATGCGGGAGTACGTTAACACGGTCACGATATTCTAACTTTGGCTCTTTGTGTATATCGGTTTAGCATATGAGCGTGAGTGATAAATAGCGCTCCACTCGTAATCTAGCCCTAAAACTTAACAATTATTTTTTTATTATTTAAACAACTAAATATGATTTAAAAATATATCTGCATATCTAGGATTTATTTAGCGTTATATTTCTATTTAAAACAATACATAACACAATGTATGTGCTATTCTATCAACATCAACAAATAATGTATTGCTGATTTATGAGTAAGTTTAGAAGTAGTAGCAGTAATAATACTGTACATATAATAGAAGAACAAATCATTATTAAGTTGTATACAGAACTATTTTTCTTCTAACTTTTTTTTCCCAACAGCTTTATTCTCAGTCTATGGGGCCGATTTATCAATAGCCGAATGGCCCCTGATGCCCGTTTCCGCACGAGCCTGCATGCTCGCCAGAAACAGCAGGTATAAAGTAGCTGCCTTAAGACTGCTGCTCCTTAACTGGTCCGGTACCTCTGAGGCTGCGGACATCAATCCGCCCCGTGTACGATCGGGTTGATTGACACGAATCTGCAGGGGGCGGCATTGCACAGGCAGTTCACGAGAACTTCT
The DNA here is from genome assembly GCF_027579735.1 of Bombina bombina. Classification (NCBI taxonomy): domain Eukaryota; kingdom Metazoa; phylum Chordata; class Amphibia; order Anura; family Bombinatoridae; genus Bombina; species Bombina bombina. Next base: position 894,183,459 of record NC_069499.1, read on the forward strand.
TGTGCAATGTTAAATGCCGACAGCGTATGCTGTCGGCATTCAGCGATGTCTGTTGGACATGATCTGCTGAGCAGATCATGTCGACCAGACATTTGATAAATGGGCCCCTATGAGACAATCTATACAAGACATGAAGTAGGCCTCCTTTGGACTTATAAGAGTGCAAGTTTTTTTTTTCATGGTTGTGTGAAGTTTTCTATATATTTAGTACACTTGATTACCCCTAACAACAAAGATTCATTTTAAGAATAGACAGGGATAGATGGGCAAACTAATTTAAATAAGTGCTAAATTATATTGCCATTTAATAGCTAAATCCTATGTTGATCAGTACTCAGAGGATACAAATCTCATTCTGGGGAAATCTTTCTAGCCGTAAAAGAAGAATTATTTTTATCCTATTAAGACACAAGAGGATCATTTAAGAATTAAATAGCTGCCTTTGCCTGTCTTGGTTGTGAAATGGTGCTTAAAATCAGCTGTACTTGCAAACTGTATTTCTTTCACACAGTATAATTGTAAATGTGATTTTGCATATGCCTGACAGCCTGTCTGGCCATCTAACTATTCACAGTTTATCTTAATTGTGCGGCATACATTTTTTTATATCCCTTTATAGTCTTTCTACAACATAAAAATAAATAAAACAAAAGCAAAATAATGAGTTGGCATAAACTTGTTTGCAGGGATCACATGTTTTTTGAGGTCACCCCTTCATTGCGTATTTGAGTTTTATGCTGAAAACTAGACAGTAAACCGGTAGGGTGGAGAATACTAGGGATTCTGAAAATCGACAGATTGGTGCTGATGTGTCTGCAGGGCCTTAAAGGGATAGTAAACACATAAAATGTTATTGTTTAAAAGGATAGATACTCCCTTTATTTAACATTTCCCAGTTTTGCATAACTAACACTGTTATAGAAAAATACTTTTTACCTCTGTAATTACCTTGTATCTAAGTTTCTGCAGACTGCCTCCTTATCTCAGACCTTTTGACAGATTTGTATTTCAGACAATTAGTGCTGACTTTTAAATAACTCCACATCCATGATCCACACTGTCGGATCAGGTCCGACAGACATTTGTTAAATATGCCTCTTTAACTAAGAATGACAAGAGAACAAAGCAAATTTGATAATAAAAGTAAATTAGAAAGTTGTTTAAAATTACATGCCCTATCTGAATCATGAAAGTTTAATTTGGACGTTAAATCAATAAAATTCAACAGTGTGGAAGTGATCAATTTTATTTCTCAAACCCCCCCCCCAACATATTCTACCAATGTTATTTTTATCATTTTTTATTTATAAGGGGCAAACATTTTACGCATGGGCTATACAAAAGTACATTACAATAATAATATTACAATACAATAAAAAAACTTACGCCTAGATTAAGAGTTCTGCGGCCAAAGGGGTGCGTTAGCTACGCATGCTTTTTTCCCCCCGCACCTTTTAAACAACGCTGGTATTGAGAGTTCTCTGAAGGGCTGCGTTAGGCTCCAAAAAGGGAGCGTACAGGCATATTTACCGCCACTGCAACTCTCAATACCAGTGGTGCTTACGTACACTGCCAGCTTAAAAAACGGGCTCGTGCACGATTCCCCCATAGGAAACAAAGGGGCAGTTTGAGCTGGAAAAAAAACTAACACCTGCAAAAAAGCAGCATTCAGCTCCTAACGCAGCCCCATTGTTTCCTATGGGGAAACACTTCCTAAGTCTGCACCTAACACTCTAACATGTACCCCGAGTCTAAACACCCTTAACCTTACACTTATTAACCCCTAATCTGCCGCCCCCGCTATCGCTGACCCCTGCATATTATTTTTAACCCCTAATCTGCCGCTCCGTACACCGCCGCAACCTACGTTATCCCTATGTACCCCTAATCTGCTGCCCCTAACACCGCCGACCCCTATATTATATTTATTAACCCCTAATCTGCCCCCCCCCAACGTCGCCGCTACCTACCTACACTTATTAACCCCTAATCTGCCGACCGGACTTCACCGCTACTCTAATAAATGTATTAACCCCTAAAGCTAAGTCTAACCCTAACCCTAACACCCCCCTAAGTTAAATCTAATTTTATTCTAACTAAATAAAATAAATCTTATTAAATAAATTATTCCTATTTAAAGCTAAATACTTACCTGTAAAATAAACCCTAATATAGCTACAATATAAATAATAATTATATTGTAGCTATTTTAGGATTTATATTTATTTTACAGGCAACTTTGTATTTATTTTAACTAGGTACAATAGCTATTAAATAGTTAATAATTATTTAATAGCTACCTAGTTAAAATAATTACAAAATTACCTGTAAAATAAATCCTAACCTAAGTTACAATTAAACCTAACACTACACTATCAATAAATTAATTAAATAAACTATCTACAATTATCTACAATTATATCAGCTAAACTAAATTACAAAAAACAAACAAACACTAAATTACAAAAACAAACAAACACTAAATTACAAAAAAAAAGATTACAAGAATTTTAAACTAATTACACCTACTCTAAGCCCCCTAAAAAATAACAAAGCCCCCCAAAATAAAAAAATGCCCTACCCTATTCTAAAATAAAAATTGTAAAGCTCTTTTACCTTACCAGCCCTTAAAAGGGCCTTTTGCGGGGCATGCCCCAAAGAAAACAGCTCTTTTGCATTTAAATAAACATACAATACCCCCCCCAACATTACAACCCACCACCCACATACCCCTAATCTAACCCAACCACCCCTTAAAAAACCTAACACTAAGCCCCTGAAGATCTTCTTACCTTATATTCACCACGCCGGTATCAACGATCCATCCAGAAGAGGCTCAGAAGTCTTCCTCCTATCCGGCAAGAAGAGGTCCAGAAGAGGGTCCAAAGTCTTCCTCCTATCTGGCAAGAAGAGGACATCCGGACCGGCAAACATCTTCATCCAAGTGGAATCTTCTATCTTCTTCCATCTGGCGTGGAGCGGGACCATCTTGAAGCAGCCGACGCGGATCCATCCTCTTCTTCCGGCAACTCCCGACGAATGAAGGTTCCTTTAAGAGACGTCATCCAAGATGGCGTCCCTCGAATTCCGATTGGTGGATAGGATTCTATCAGCCAATCGGAATTAAGGTAGAAAAAATCTGATTGGCTGATCAGCCAATCCGATTGAACTTGAATCTGATTTGCTGATTCAATCAGCCAATCAGATTTTTCCTACCTTAATTCTATCAGCCAATCGGAATTCGAGGGACACCATCTTGGATGACGCCCCTTAAAGGAACCTTCATTCGTCGGGAGTCGCCGGAAGAAGAGGATGGATCCGCGTCGGCTGCTTCAAGATGGTCCTGCTCCGCGCCGGATGGAAGAAGATAGAAGATGCCGCTTGGATGAAGATGTTTGCCGGTCCGGATGTCCTCTTCTTGCCGGATAGGAGGAAGACTTTGGACCCTCTTCTGGACCTCTTCTTGCCGGATAGGAGGAAGACTTCGGAGCCTCTTCTGGACGGATCAGTGATACCCGGCGTGGTGAAGATAAGGTAGGAAGATCTTCAGAGGCTTAGTGTTAGGTTTTTTTAAGGGGTGTTTGGGTTAGATTAGGGGTATGTGGGTGGTGGGTTGTAATGTTGGGGGGGTATTGTATGTTTATTTAAATGAAAAAGAGCTGTTTTCTTTGGGGCATGCCCCGCAAAAGGCCCTTTTAAGGGCTGGTAAGGTAAAAGAGCTTTACAATTTTTATTTTAGAATAGGGTAGGGCATTTTTTTATTTTGGGGGGCTTTGTTTTTTTTTTAGGGGGCTTAGAGTGGGTGTAATTAGTTTAAAATTCTTGTAATCTTTTTTGTTGTAATTTAGTGTTTGTTTTTTAATTTAGTGGGTTTTTTTTGTAATTTAATTTAGTTGATATAATTGTAGATAATTGTAGATAGTTTATTTAATTAATTTATTGATAGTGTAGTGTTAGGTTTAATTGTAACTTAGGTTAGGATTTATTTTACAGGTAATTTTGTAATTAATTTAACTAGGTAACTATTAAATAGTTATTAACTATTTAATAGCTATTGTATCTGGTTAAAATAAATACAAAGTTGCCTGTAAAATAAATATAAATCCTAAAATAGCTACAATATAATTATTATTTATATTGTAGCTATATTAGGATTTATTTAACAAGTAAGTATTTAGCTTTAAATAGGAATAATTTATTTAATAAGAATTATTTTATTTTGTTAGAATAAAATTATATTTAACTTAGGGGGGTGTTAGGGTTAGGGTAAGACTTAGCTTTAGGGGTTAATACTTTTATTATAGTAGCGGTGAGGTCCGGTCGGCAGATTAGGGGTTAATAATTGTAGGTAGGTGGTGGCGATGTGGGGGGGGGGCAGATTAGGGGGTAATAAATATTATGTAGGGGTCGGCGATGTTAGGGGCAGCAGATTAGGGGTACATAGGGATAATGTAGGTAGCGGCGGTGTGCGGTCGGCAGATTAGGGGTTAAAAATTTTTATTAGAGTGGCGGCGATGTGGGGGGACCTCGGTTTAGGGGTACATAGGTAGTTTATGGGTGTTAGTGTATTTCAGAGCACAGTAGTTAAGAGCTTTATGAACCGGCTTTAGCCCAGAAAGCTCTTAACTCCTGGCTTTTTCCTGCGGCTGGAGTCTTGTCGTTAGATTTCTAACGCTCACTTCAGCCAAGACTCTAAATACCGGCGTTAGAAAGATCCCATTGAAAAGATAGGATACGCAATTGGCGTAGGGGGATCTGCGGTATGGAAAAGTCGCGGCTGGAAAGGGAGCGTTAGACCCTTTCCTGACTGACTCTAAATACCAGCGGGCGGTAAAAACCAGCGTTAGGACCCCCTAACGCTGGTTTGGACGGCTAACGCAGGACTCTAAATCTAGGCGTTACATTTTTTAAAACTATAACATGTACATGACCTCACATTGTCAAGTCATTCTTGACCCTCTCCAATAAATATACAACACTCCAACTTGGGTATGAAAAAGCCTGCAGCTCAATTTTATTAAATAACAATCACCTAGATTACGATGTTAGCATTGCAGCTTTTAACGCTAAAAAATGGCAATTTCAGTGGAAAGGCAGTAACGCCGCTATTGGGAGTCGTGTCATATAGCTATACCGCAAGCATTTTAGCCTGTAACGCAACGTCAATCCCGCACTCAAACAAATTACGTTTTTGCGTGGGATTTCCATAGCGCTGGTATTACAGGTCGTGCAGGCCAGCTAAAATGCTTGCGTTACAGCCTATACAAACACGATCCATACCGCCATCTGATACCAGTAGTTATGAGTTTTGCGCCTCAAAAATGTTTCACAAAACTCATAACTAAAGTGTTACAAAGTACACTAACACCCATAAACTACCTATTAACCCCTAAACCGCCACCCTCCCACATCGCAAACACTATATTAAACCCAATAACCCCTAATCTGCAGCCCACCCACATCGCAACTATTCAATAAAGTTATTAACCCCTAATCTGCTGCCTACCCACATCGCCAACACTATTTAAATATATTAACCCCTATTCCCCTGACATTGCCGCCATTATACTAAAGTTATTAGCCTCTAAACCTCCAGCCTCCCACATCTCTGCCACTAAATAAACCTATTAACCTCTAAACTGCTGGCCCCCAGATCGCAAAACACTAAATTAAACTATTAACCCCTAAACCTAACACCACCCTAAACTTAAATTAAAATTACAATATAACTATCTTTAAATAAATAAAAACTTGAAATAAATATAAACCTAACATTAAACTATAAATTAACCTAACATAGCTAATCTAATAAAATAAAAAATACTACCAATTAAAATATCTAAATTACAAATTTAAAAAACCTAACACTAAGAAAAATCTGTAAAAATCTAAATTTACCAAAAATAATTAACACTAAAATCACGAAAAATAAAAAACACTCAGATTACAAAAAATAAACGAAATGTTAAAAAATAAAACAATTACACCAAATCTAATAGCCCTATAAAAATAAAAAGTAACCCCAAAATAAAAATACCCCCTAGCCTACAATAAATTACCAATAGCCCTTAAAAGGGCCTTTTGTAGGGCATTGCCCTAAAGAAATCAGCTCTTTTACCTGTAAAAAAATACAAAGTCCTCCCAACAGTAAAATCCACCACACAACCAACCTCCCCCCCCAAAAAAACTAACACCCCATAAAAATAAAAAAGTAACCCCAAAATAAAAATACCCCCTAGCCTACAATAAATTACCAATAGCCCTTAAAAGGGCCTTTTGTAGGGCATTTCCCTAAAGAAATCAGCTTTTTTACCTGTAAAAAAATACAAAGTCCTCCCAACAGTAAAATCCACCACCCAACCAACCTCCCCCCCCAAAAAAACCTAACACTAAAAAAAACCCTAAGCTACCCATTGCCCCTAATTATTTTTGGTAAACAGATTTTTTTAAATTTTTCCTAGGTTTTGTTTTTTTTTGTTGTAATTTAGATTTTTACATTTTTTTCTGAGTGTTAAATTTTTTTAAAATATTTAATTTACATATTTTAATTGTTAGTATTTTTTATTTTATTAGATTAGTTATGGTATGTTAATTTATAGTTTAATGTTAGGTTTATTTTTATTTCACAGGTAAGTTTTTATTTATTTAAATAGTTATATTGTAATTTTAATTTAAAGTTAAGGGGTTGTTAGGTTTAGGGGTTAATAGTTTAATTTAATGTTTTGTGATGTGGAGTGCCAGCAGTTTAAGGGTTAATAGGTTTATTTAGTTGCGGAGATGTGGGAGGCCGGAGGTTTAGGGGTTAACAACTTTATTATAGTGTTGGCGACGTTGGGGAGTGGTGGAATAGGGGTTAATAACTTTATTATAGTGTTGCCGATGTCGGGGTGCGGCAGAATAGGGGTTAATAACTTTATTTTAATGGCGGCGATGACGGGGAGCAGCGGATTAAGGGGTTAATAGCTTTTATTAGTGTTGGTGATGTCGGGAGTGGCAGATTATGGGTTGATAACTTTATTTAGGTGGCAGGGATGTTGGGGGCGGCAGATTAGAGGTGTTTAGACTTGGGGTTTATGTTAGGGTGTTAGGTTTAGGTTTATGGGGGAAAGCGTGCACAAGCACGTCAAAGCAGCCCATGGATTTTGTGCGGTATGGAGCTTAACGCAACCATATTGCACGCTCAAAGAAGGAGGTTTTTCAGAAACTCGTAATGGCAGCGCTGTGGAGGGTGATATAACGCAATTTGTGTTGCTTTCGTTTTGCACCCTGTTTAGCGCAAAATCATGTAATCTAAGTGAATATTATTAAACAGAACACTTTAATTTTAAACAAACCATGGTGCTTCTCCACATAATGGGGGGGAGGGCAAATCCTCAAAAACTCCTCCTCTATTAGCCTAACAGGGGGTACACTTCAATTCCTCCCAGGCGTAAACCTCTAGAGATTATAACAAGCACCCCTCCAAAGCTGCCTGCGACTTTGTGATCCACCAAACATTATCTCATCAAATAGGGAGGGAGGGCGAGGAACTTAGTCTGCCGCGCTGTCCGGATCAAAGAGGCACATGACTTCCTTTACAGGACTTATAAGCCCTTAGATAAGATCCCACCCCATCCCCTAAACTTCACCCCATTCCTTCCCAGTGGGTTTAAATGACTCTCCTTTCCATACTGTCATCCGGGCTCTTCCTTTACTACACTTAAATTGACAAACATGAACAAAAGGAGTGGAGCGCCCTGCCCTTGAGCACAGTCAGTTGTAGATGCAATTTTATACAAAGTAAACTACAGTTATAGACGCTCTCAAGCTTACAGTCTAAATATATGACACAGCAGGAGAGGGGAGAGAACTACATTACTATAACATTTTTTTAGGATGCGTGATAGCTGGAGGAAGGATAGCATATAAAACAGTTATGTGATAAGTTATGGTGTAAGTTGCCTTGCAGTTGTAGTCAGGTGAAGTGACACGTACACCTAATCTAAATTAAAAAAGGAGGTTGTATAAATGAACAAGCAGTAGGGGAGGGTTGGACGGGAAGTGCTTGCAGAGATTTGCAATGAAGTTGCAGGAAGGAGGTTGCTGTAGTCACAACAAGACATTTTTATATTTACTGAATAATGAAAGAATCTATAAGCATAATTTGCAGCATTAAAGTAAAAAGTATGTTTTAAACATATTTTAATGGGCATGGATTTCTAGATCTCATAATCAGAGCAAGCATTGTGTTATCTAGCAAGAGTTTCTGTTACAATCCTTTTAGACTAAAATCGGATGTTTACTAAGTTGACCAGTTTTCCAAGACACCATTTAAAGGGGCATGCAACCCATATGAAACCCATATGCAATTTTAAATAACTTTCCAATTTACATCTAATATCCAATTTTCTTCATTCTTTTGATATCCTTTGTTGAAAATCATATCTAAATATGCTCAGTAGCTGCTGATTGGTGGCTGCACATAGATACCTCATGTGATTGGCTCACCCATGTGCATTGCTATTTCTTCAACGAAGGATATCTAAAGAATGAAGGTGTATCCTAGCCACTGCCTCACCAGCCTCTGACATCACTGCACGTCACTGCTGTAATGAAGTATTAAGTCTCTCTGAGTTTGCTGTTGTGGGAAGAAATGAAAACAATGTGAAGCTGTAAGGGGTGTTAAGGTGGGTGTAATAGCTGGAGACAGAGGAGGGAGGATGGGAATCTGATAAGGCAATAGAGTAAATAAAAAATATAGAGTTTGTAAAATGGCCCAAACAAATGTGGAAAACATGTTCACAAATTTCTTGATTGCAGAAAGGAGTCAGTACAGATACCTTTGCAGGAAAGATGTTAATATTTCTTCTACTCTGTCCAAGTATGATTGAAGCGTGGGTATGGGTGACTTCATTTTCTGGCTATTACAGTGTGCTAACTTTAGCACATTTTTTTAAATATAATTTTTAATTATTATTTTTAAGATCTTACCATGATTACCATGTACATTTTGTTCTATAACATAATTTGTATTATTTGTCTTCATTTATCATCGGGAAACATTTAACATTTCATTTTTCTAGAATTTGTTTCACTCTATGCAGCATATTCAATTTAACATCCAACATTTCTATATGTAAATAGTAGGTTAATAAATGCAGCAAATATAAGCAGAGAGTTGGGTTTCCAAGATTTAAAATTCTGTTTTTTTTTGCCAACAAGATAGCAAAAACAGCAAAATTATGTTTTCCAACGTAGTTTTGTTCAAACTCAAAGCACAATATTTGAATAATATCAAATTTTATTTTTGTTAAAGTTATGGTAAATCCTAGCATTCATGAAAAGCTAGGATTTACCGGTGGAACAAATAAAGGGGACTTTTAGTGATTAAGTTTAAAATACTTCATGCTGAAAGTTTCTTTATTTGTCTGAAGAGTTTTTATCTACTTAACTGTAAAGGGTTCCAATGCACTTCTTTATATGTCTATATATGTGTACATATGTATTTATGTGTTTATATGTATAAATACAGTATGTCTGTAAATAAATATACAGTATGCACATATAAATACATAGATACATATGTATACAAATACAGAATTATTAGGCAAGTTGTATTTTTGAGGATTAATTTTATTATTGAACAACAACCATGTTCTCAATGAACTCAAAAAACTCATTAATATCAAAGCTGAATAGTTTTGGAAGTAGTTTTTAGTTTGTTTTTAGTTATAGCTATTTTAGGGGGATATCTGTGTGTGCAGGTGACCATTACTGTGCATAATTATTAGGCAACTTAACAAAAAACAAATATATACCCATTTCAATTATTTATTTTTACCAGTGAAACCAATATAACATCTCAACATTCACAAATATATATTTCTGACATTCGAAAACAAAACAAAAACAAATCAGTGACCAATATAGCCACCTTTCTTTGCAAGGACACTCAAAAGCCTGCCATCCATGGATTCTGTCAGTGTTTTGATCTGTTCACCATCAACATTGCGTGCAGCAGCAACCACAGCCTCCCAGACACTGTTCAGAGAGGTGTACTGTTTTCCCTCCTTGTAAATCTCACATTTGATGATGGACCACAGGTTCTCAATGGGGTTCAGATCAGGTAAGGAGGCCATGTCATTAGATTTTCTTCTTTTATACCCTTTCTTGCCAGCCACGCTGTGGAGTACTTGGACGCGTGTGATGGAGCATTGTCCTGCATGAAAATCATGTTTTTCTTGAAGGATGCAGACTTCTTCCTGTACCACTGCTTGAAGAAGGTGTCTTCCAGAAACTGGCAGTAGGACTGGGAGTTGAGCTTGACTCCATCCTCAACCCGAAAAGGCCCCACAAGCTCATCTTTGATGATACCAGCCCAAACCAGTACTCCACCTCCACCTTGCTGGCGTCTGAGTCGGACTGGAGCTCTCTGCCCTTTACCAATCCAGCCACGGGCCCATCCATCTGGCCCATCAAGACTCACTCTCATTTCATCAGTCCATAAAACCTTAGAAAAATCAGTCTTGAGATATTTCTTGACCCAGTCTTGACGTTTCAGCTTGTGTGTCTTGTTCAGTGGTGGTCGTCTTTCAGCCTTTCTTACCTTGGCCATGTCTCTGAGTATTGCACACCTTGTGCTTTTGGGCACTCCAGTGATGTTGCAGCTCTGAAATATGGCCAAACTGGTGGCAAGTGGCATCTTGGCAGCTGCACGCTTGACTTTTCTCAGTTCATGGGCAGTTATTTTGCGCCTTGGTTTTTACACACGCTTCTTGCGACCCTGTTGACTATTTTGAATAAAACGCTTGATTGTTCGATGATCACGCTTCTGAAGCTTTGCAATTTTAAGAGTGCTGCATCCCTCTGCAAGATATCTCACTATTTTTGACTTTTCTGAGCCTGTCAAGTCCTTCTTTTGACCCATTTTGCCAAAGGAAAGGAAGTTGCCTAATAATTATGCACACCTGATATAGGGTATTGATGTCAATAGACCACACCCCATCTCATTACAGAGATGCACATCACCTAATATGCTTAATTGGTAGTAGGCTTTCGAGCCTATACAGCTTGGAGTAAGACAACATGCATAAAGAGGATGATGTGGTCAAAATACTAATTTGCCTAATAATTCTGCACTCCCTGTATACATACATATATAGCTATAGACATGTATATGTATGTATGTAACTCTATGTTAAAGCCCTTTGTCTGCCTTTTTTTTCCTAACACCTCAGACCTCATATTGTTGAGTCTATAACTTTTGTGTGCAATATTTTTTTTTATCACGAGTTTGGCGTTAGCCTTAAAAAGCAGCATTAAGGGGTCCTAACACTGCTTTTTAACGCCGGCTGGTATTACGAGTCAGGCAGGTACAGGTGTTCACTTTTCTTCCGCGACTCGAGGCTACCGCAAATCCCCTTACGTCAATTGCGTATCCTATCTTTTTAATGGGATTTGCCTAACGCTGGTATTACAAGTCTTGGAAGAAGTGAGCGGTACAGCCTCTACCTCCAAGACTCCTACCGCATTTAAAAGTCAGTAGTTAAGAGTTTTATGGGCTAACGCTGGAACATAAAGCTCTTAACTAAAGTGCTAAAAAGTACACTAACACCCATAAACTACCTATTAACCCCTAAACCGAGGCCCCCCCACATAGCAAACGCTATAATAAATTATTTTAACCCCTAATCTGCCGGACATCGCTGCCACCTACATTATATTTTTTAACCCTTAATCTGTCGCCCCAACATCGCCGCCACCTGCCTACAATTATTAACCCCTAATCTGCCGACTGGACATCACCGCCACTTTACTAAATGTATTAACCCCTAAACCGCTGCACTCCCGCCTCGCAAACACTAGTTAAATTGTATTAACCCCTAATCTGCCTGCACTAACATTGCAGAAACCTACTTACATTTATTAACCCCTAATCTGCCACTCCCAACGTCGCCGCTACTATATTAAAGTTACTAAACCCTAAACCTAAGTCTAACCCTAACCCTAACACCCCCCCTAACTTAAATATAATTTAAATACATCTAAATAAAATAGCTACAATTAAATAAATTATTCCTATTTAAAACTAAATACTCACCGATAAAATAAACCATAAGATAGCTACAATATAACTAATAGTTACATTGTAGCTAGCTTATGATTTATTTTTATTTCACAGGCAACTTTGTATTTATTTTAACTAGGTACAATAGTTATTAAATAGTTATTAACTATTTAATAGCTACCTAGCTAAAATAAGTAAAAATTACCTGTAAAATAAATCAGCATATAGTTAAATTTTTAACCACTATTTAAAATCTGATCACAGAAACAGATAGAGAAATATCAATCCTATAAAGCTAAAAAAAATGCTACTCCTAAAAGATATACAGAACCTCCTCAAGTCTGCATAAGGAAATATACAAATAAACACAAACAATATAGGAGAGCGCTTTTGAAAACCAAGGGTAGGTCGTCTAGCTAATAGAGATGTGTAGGGAAAGAATCAGAAAAAAACCAGTGTTATGTTATAACCAATTTACTAAAAGGCATAAGGATAAAGTACAACAATGATATAAATAAAGGTGATTACACCTAATACATTAAAAAGCAGGATGCTCTAATAAGTGCTAGAAAAGGTCAGAGCAAATTAAAAAATTGCACGCAAATGTATAACGGTACCGTTAAAAAAGGAATACAAAATTAACAAAACTGCAGTGTTTAGAGTCTATGATTCTAAATAAAAACATGCGGAATGCTATCAAAATACTTGCACATTAGGGTCCTCTGAATGAACGGACCAGATTGGTCAGTGATAGGGACGGTCTAAACACGTCCTGTTTTATTGCGGTCATGTGACTCACATAGCAACAGCTGATTGGTTAAGGATCCTCTTCGCGTATCTCCAGCTATAAGGGTCCGCTCTGCCAATCTTCTCTGTTACCTTTAAACGAAGCATGCAGCACCACAGCGATAATGGTCCCACTGGATTCCCACTATGTAGGTGTCTTGGTGGGTCACTCTGCTGGTCACTTCGTAGTTAATGAAAGTATGATTAGATGGTTACTGTACAACAGCAGGTTTCGTAGCGGTATTCACCCCAAATGGTTGCTTTATTTATATCATTGTTGTACTTTATTCTTATGCCTTTTAGTAAATTGGTTATAACATAACACTATTTAAAATCAGTGCAACAGTAATATTTTATCTAATATCATTAACACTTACATACTTTCTAAATTTGGAGTTCTGCTCTCCTTCCCTAATAAATTATATATTAAGGCTGGTTTGGAGATATTTTCCCCCCACACCATTATAATTTGTTCCATAATACCTTAATACCATGCCTCTATATATATATATATATATATATATATATATATATATATATATATATATATATATATATATATATATATATATATATATATAACATTCTTAATTCATTTATATGATGCTTAATCTGAAAAAAAAAATAAAAAAATATGATTATTTCTATCTAAACTAAATTTTTCCCTTAATGGAGCTGCAAAGACGTGACAATTGTTTCATTCTTTCATTTTTCCTTAAGCAAAGGAAAAATGGTTAACACTTTGTCCGTGTGTGAGCAAAAAAGCCAAGCCTGGCACCGGGACTAAGTCGACATAAACACCCCCAAACAGTACATATATGAGCCAATAAGAGAGGTGTACCTTGAACACTGAAGAGAGAAAGTCCTGTATATGAACAGAGCGATATCCGATGGCAGCGTGTCTGCCGACTTCTCTTACTCCCGCCTCTGCGCAAAACCCGGTCTGCAGCTCTGTAGACGTCACCGCGTGACGTTAGGAAGGGGGTGTGTGTTGAAAGTCAGCGTATTCACCCGGCCCAGCAGTTAATGAGGAGTGATAACCTGTACTCAATAGCTGGTCAAGGACATCAAAAAACAAAAGGTGGAGTCCAAGGTCGATAAAGTAAAAACAATTCTTTATTAGATTCGTTAAAAGTTGAGTTCTTGTGAGACGCAGCTCACACGGTCACAAAATCAGCCAAGAAGTGTGGAGAAATGAGCGTAGCTACCATTGGTGCTACGCTCATTTCTCCACACTTCTTGGCTGATTTTGTGACCGTGTGAGCTGCGTCTCACAAGAACTCAACTTTTAACGAATCTAATAAAGAATTGTTTTTACTTTATCGACCTGGGACTCCACCTTTTGTTTTTTGATTTCATTTTTCCTTGCCAGGGAAATCTTCTAATTGCTTTTTGTAGTCTAATATGATCCTTTTTATGTAGCATAATCATAAGCATTTGAAATGGGTACAGTACTTTTGGGGGTTTTACCTTTTTAATCAGGTTAATCCTGCTATTTACAGTAAATGGGAGATTCTCTTACTATATTATGATACAATATTTGACACATTTAGTTTGTGCCATTCTTTAGAATATCTAGATATTTTCATACTCGGGTAGGTAAAGTGATATTTTACTTCTTTAAAACCAAGGTTCTTTTCCCCTTATTTGGTAGTTTGATCTAGCCATACTATTTCAGACTTATTATAATTCCCTTTGAATCTCATTAAAGTACCATAGTGTTCTAACATTTTTATTAGCTCAAATAATTGCTTATCTGCTTGATTTATAAAGAGGATTTCATCTGCATATAGTTCCATTCCAGAAATTTGAATACCTCAAATTATTCCTAAATCATATTGCCAATGGTTCTAGTACTATATTAAACAGCATTGGTGATAATGGACAGACTTGTCTCGTCCTTTTGAATATACTGGTTCCACCTAACTCTAGGTGTATACTATAACATTGTATTTCCAATTATGAGATTTGCTTTTTAAAGGGACAGTCAACACCAGAACTTTTGTTCTTTTAAAAGATAGATAATCCCTTAATTACCCATTCCCCAGTTTTGCATAACCAACACAGTTATAATAATACATGTTTACCTTTTTAATTACCTTATGTCTGCAGACTTCCCCCTTATTTCAGTTCTTTTGACAGATTTGCATTTTTTCCAATCAGTGCTCACTCCTCGGTAAATTCACGTGCATGAGCTCAATGTTATCTATATGAAAAACATGAACTAATACCCACTAGTGGTCAAAATTCATTCAGCTTAGAGGCAGTCTTCAAGGTCTAAGAAATTAGCATATGAACCTCCTAGGTTTAGCTTTCAACTAGGAATACCAAGAGAACAAAGCAAAATTGGTGATAAAAGTAAATTGGAAAAATATTTAAAATTACATGCCTTATTTGAATCATGAACGTTTTTTTTTTTACTTGACTGCCCCTTTAAGGTTTATTTGTGTATATGAATTAGCAGATTTTGTGTTTTGAATCCACAACCTTAAAAAAAAGGGTTGAGCTTGTAGGTATAATCAGATCTCATTACTTTATCACATTGTGTACATATACATGCCGCTTTATCTTATATCTGTCCATAAACCAAACACCAATACTTGGAGAGAACAATAGAAAATTAACATTTTATTATCTTATCTCTTCTATACCTCACCTAGAGTGTAATTTCTTCTACTGGCTGTGTTTACACAGCTTGGCCTTAAAGGGACATTCTGGTCCATAGAACCGGCATCGCAATTCAGTATCACATATTCAGCCAAAGGACTTACGTGGCGAAAATGGAGACATTTTACTCCATTTTCACCTCGCCACACATAGGCAGGTGCAGCAAGCCTTGTACGGAGTATGTGAGCACCGTAACCCCCTGGAAGTTTTAACAAACACCTAACACATGTGCAATATCTACCTGTCAATGGCCACCCCCCCCCCACTGCAATAACTAAATAAAAGTATTAACCCCTAATCCGCCATTCACCCTCAACGCAAACAACCTAATTAAAGTATTAACCCCTAAACCGCCAATCCCCCACATTGCAATCTACCTAATTAAACTATTAACCCCCAATCTGCCAAATGAAGTGGGGAAAACCCTAACCCTTCCTTCTTATATACTATATTTCTTTAAAATACGTAATACATTTATTTCAATAATAAACTTATATATATGTGTATGTTTGTATACATACAGATAGATAGATAGATAGATAGATAGATAAGTTTAATACTTAATTTTAATATGTTTTACATGTGTAAGTTTTGGTCTAGCAATAACACTTTACTTCAGGTCTCAAGTCAAGCTAAATTTTTTAGCTAAATTATGTGTTACACTCATATAAGTCACAACTTGAAATAAGAGTGATGTTAAGAACAACTACACTATCTTATGATAGTATAGGGCACGCTAAAAAGCTATTGGCCATGCTAAGTGCTAGATTAAGAGTGCAGCACTAATTTATCTCGTGCCTAGACCGGCAAACTTGCCTGTTTACGGGCATGTGATAAATAAACAGCCATTACAAGTGGCTGGTTATTGCTACTGTGATCTGGCGTTAGCAATTAGCGCTTATAAAATTAACCAGATCTTTGGTTAATTTTATAAATGTGCCTCAAGTAAGTATATTAGATTTGTATAGGCTGAACTCGATGGACTTCTGTATTTTTTTTCAACCTCATCTACTATGTTACGATGTTATGAATTGATTTTACTTGTGTGTTCTTTGTCCCTTTCTCTTTTGAAATTTGTAAATTAATAAATATGAAGAATTAATAAATATGATGATTTTATATTTAATGACTCATAAACATTCCATATCATTATTACAATTTTACAAATATCTTCTGTATTTTTATAATAATAAATTAACCAATACTTAATTTTTTTGTTCCACTGGCCAACCATATATCTGATATATATATATATATATATATATATATACAGCCTACGACTGTCTGCACTTGGCAAAAAAGTGTGCAGAAGACAGGTTAGATGGTCTCAGTGTATACACCCTTAGGCAGCTAACTAGTTTGACTAATGACACACTTGGTTACCTACGTTTGGAACTAACACATAAAATTAAGTAAACAACTTTGCTTTTTGTTGGGGATAAAGGGTAATATTTTAATCATTATAAAGACATAATTGTATTGAATGCCTTACTGTTATTCTCTGCTCACAGTATTGTTCTAATTAAGAAAAGTTCACTGTTAAAATAATTGGTTTATCAGATCTCTAATGCGGAAGAACATCACAATAGCCACTGTTCAATAATTCACATGCAATTAATGGCCCTTGCAGCCATTTTTTAAGAAGTCCATTAGCCGCAGGGAAAACACTGATGAAGGCCCTGTGAGGGTCCAGTTTTATGGGGCATTGAAATTATTTCTGCGCAGAGATAATGCAGAACCGCAATAGTAAACACAACTTTATTTTGTTTGGTTTCATGCTCTGTTTCCTGCTAACTGTATGATTACACGACTTGGCTCGCTATAAGAACATTTTCTACTGTTTGCAATTGTAAGGGAAATTGTAGTAGATGAATAAAAATTTTAAGACCAGTACGTAAAGGTTTTCTGGTTAGTATAAAGGACCTATGGAGAGACAAGAAATACAGGTTACAGAAGAAGGTGAAAGATGAGTGAGAGATATTTATATTTGATTAAAATATATTTAAAAACCACATACATATATATATATATATATATATTAGTGGCGTATTTATGTTTGTGCTGCCCTAGGCACTCAAAATTCTGCTGATCCCCCCCCCCTCAAAGGTTTTAGGCCTTTTTCCACTTAATATTTTTTGGGTCAGTGTGTAAAATGTTTTTGCTTTGTTTGTTTTTTATAACAATTCAAAAGAAAATGGATTAGCGAAACACTTGCATTCAGTTGGGTTGAATTGCATGCATCTCATACCATTTTCTCCCTGAGAGAAGGGAGAGAAAAAGGGAGGGAAAGGGAGGGAGGGAGCGAGAGAGAAAGAAGAGAAAAGTGGTGAGGGAGAGCTCATAAGAGCTCAGGAGTGTGCACGTGTCTTTAGTACTCTATGGCAGCAGTGTTTTGCAACATTGTATAACAAAGCTACAAATAATGTTGCAATACGCTGCTGGCATACAACACTAAAGGCACGTGCACACTTCTGAGCTCTTATGAGCCTACTAGTTTTAATCTTCAATAAAAAGATACCAAGAGAACAAAGAAAATTTGATAACAGAAGTAAATTGGAAAGTTGTTTAAAATTGCATGCTCTATCTGAATCATGAAAGTTTAATTTTGAATTTACTGTCCCTTTAACTGAACTTCACTCCTCCCTATCCATTTATTTTTTATTTTTTGGTGCATTAGTGTCCTGCTTGTTATTTCAGATGAGAAGAGTCCTTTCAAGAATCACAATTGCATTGTTTATTCCAAATTCTTATTTACACAATATTGTTTAATAACCTTTTTTGTGATTTTTTTTTGATACTTTAAATTGCAAGCATGTTTTTCTGTATTTAGCTGAGTATGACTGGAAGGAAAATAGGGATAATAACCTAGGTTCACAAAATGCACAGAGTGAATATCTTATTCATTAAAGGACCAATAAATATACTTGAAGTCCCGCTTGAACGATTTTCATCCCGGTGAAGTGCTCATCATTCAGCCAGGCGGCCTCTTCAATCTTCATCCAGGCGGGATCTTCTATCTTGATCCCGGAGGAGCATCCTCTTCATACGGTCACCACCGTACACTGGATCTTCAATGCAAGGGAGGTGATTCAAGATGGCGTCCCTTGCATTCCTATTGGCTGAAAATTTTGAATCAGCCAATAGATATTAGGGCTGCTAAAATCCTATTGGTTATTCAAATCAGCCAATAGGATTTAAGCAGCTCTCATTCTATTGGCTAATTCGAATTAGCCAATAGAATGAGAGCTGCTTAAATCCTATATCCGTATGAACGTATGAAGAGGATGCTCCGCAACAGATGTCTTCAGGATGGACCCGCTCCACGCCTCCGGGATCAAGATAGAAGATGCCGCCAGGATGAAGATTGAAGAGGCAGCCTGAATGAAGATTTCTCGCTGCTTGGATCAGGACGGTGCCGCTGGGATGAAGATTGAAGAGGCCACCTGGATGAAGACTTCGCCGGGATGAAGATCGTTCAAGCGGGACTTCAAAAACTGTAAGTGGATCATCAGGGGGTTAGTGTTAGGCTTTTTTAAGGGTTTATTGGGTGGGTTTTATTTTTTAGTTTAGGGTCTGGGCAGTAAAAGAGCTAAATGCCATTTTAAGGACAATGCCCATACAAATGCCCTTTTCAGGGCAATGGGTAGCTTAGGTTTTTTAGATAGTTTTTTTTATTTTGTGGGTTTGGGGGGGGTTGGGGTTTGTAATGTTATTGGGTCTTTATCATTTTTTTTTCAATAAAAGAGCTTTATTCTAGATTAGGTTTTTTATTTTGGGGTGTTTTTATGGGTATTAGAATAGGAATAATTTGTTATTTTGTTTATCTCCGGACAATGGCCTACAAAAAGCCCTTTTTAAGGCCCCCCCAAAAGGCCCTTTTAAGGGCCCTTGGTAGTTTGGAGGGTGGGGGTTGTATAGTGTTAGGGGGTGTTTGTATTTTTTTGGAACAAAAGAGCTGTTTATCTCAGGGCAATGCCCTACAAAAGGCCCTTTTAAGGGCCCTTGGTAGTTTATTCTAGATTAGGCGTTTTTATTTTGGGTTGGTTTTTTTAAAAAAAAAAAAATGGTATTAGAATAGGAATAATGTTTTTTTTGTGGATAATTTCTTTTTTTTTGTAATTGTAGTTTTTTTACTTTTTGTAATGTTAGGTTTTAGTGTAAGGTAGCTTAGGTTTTATTTCACAGGTAAGTTTGTATTTATTTTACCTAGGTAGTTAGTAAATAGTTAATAACTATTTACTAACTAGTCTACCTAGTTAAAATAAATACAAACTTATCTGTGAAATAAAAATAAAACCTAAGCTAGCTACAATATAACTATTATGTCAGTAAATAATAGTAACTTTAATTTAGATCTAATTTCATTATGTTAAAGTTAGGGGATGTTAGGGTTAGCGTTAGGTTTAGGGTTACGTTAGTATTAGGTTTAGGGGTTAATATTGTTTAATTTAGGTTGTTGCAATGTGGGGGGCTGGCAGTTTAGGGGTTAATAGGTATTATTTAGTTAATAATTGTAAGTTTAATTTAGATCTATTTTAATTATGTTAAAGTTAGGGGGTGTTAGGGTTACGTTAGGGTTAGGGTTATGTTAGGGTTAGGGGTTAATAGTTTAATTTAGGTTGCTGCGATATGGGGGGCTGGTGGTTTAGGGGTTAATAGTTTTATTTAGTGGTAGTGATGTGGGAGGCCAGGGGTTTAGGGGTTAATAGCTTTATTTAGGTCTCTCAAAACTCATAATCTAGCCGATTGTGACTATATCACGGTGATCAGTGGTGTCAATATTTCTGGTGGACACATATATTATTTTCAAATAACAGTCAGCTAGATTACGTGTTTGGCGTTATGAGTGAAAAAGCAGCGTTATGCTTCATAACGCTGCTTTTTTCCTAACGCCGCTATTACAAGTCTTGTAGGTATAGGTGTACTGCACACCTTTTAGCCAGTCAAGCAACGTAATTACCGCACTTTTAAAAAAGTCCTTTTTCAATGGGACTTCCATAGCGCCGGTATTACGAGTTTGCCTGGGAGGCCAAAAAGTGAGCGGTACACTTCGTACCGCCATCTAAAGTCAGTAGTTATGAGTTTTACGTTACAAAGCTGCAGCATAAAACTCATCACTAAAGTGTTAAAAAGTACACTAACATCCATAAACTACCGAGGCCCTCCCGCATCGAAAATACTAAAATAAAATTAATAACCCCTAATTTGCTGCAACTATTAAAATGTATTAACCCATCTTCCGCCACTCCCCCACATCGTCGCCACTATAATAAACCTATTAACCCCTAAACTGCCGCCCTCCCGCATCGCAAACACTACTTAAATATTATTAACCCTTAATCTGCCGTCTGCCCACACTGCCACTATAATAAACCTATTAACCACTAAAACGCAAGCCCCCCACAACAAAATATACTAAATTAAACTATTAACCCTTAAACATCTGGCCTCCCACATCACTAAATAAATATATTAACCCCTAACCCTAACGTAACCCTAAGCATACGTCTAACTCTAACCCTAATACCCCCTAACTTAAATATAATTAAAATAAAGCTAGATAAACCTTACAATTATTACCTAAATAATTCCTATTTAAAACTAAATACATACATACCTGTAAAAAAAACCCATAAGCGAGCTACAATATAACTAATAGTTATATTGTAGCTATCTTAGGTTTTATTTTTATTTCACAAGTAAGTTTGTATTTATTTTAACTAGGTAGACTAGTTAGTAAATAGTTATTAACTATTTACTAACTACCTAGTTAAAATAAATACAAATTTACCTGTAAAATAAAACCTAACCTGCCTTACAATAAAACCTAACATTACAATCAAATCAAATAAATTAAATTAATCAAATACAATTATCTATATTACAACAACAAAAACACTAAATTACACAAAATAAAAAACAAAATTATCAACAACAAAAAACAAATTACTCCTAAGCTAATAGCCCTATCAAAATAAAAAGCCCCCCCCCAAATAATAAAACTCCTAGTCTACACTAAACTGCCAATAGCCTTTAAAAGGGCAATAAAAACACCCTCCCCATCAGTAAAACCCACCACTCACCCAACCAAACCCCAAAATAAAACTCTATCTAAATAAACCTAAGCTAACCATTGCCCTGAAAAGGGCATTTAGCTCTTTTACGGTGCCCAAACCCTAAGCTAAAAATAAAACCCACCCAATAAACCCTTAAAAAAACCTAACACTAACCCCCGACGATCCACTTACAGTTTTCGCAGACCGGACATCCATCCTCATCCAGCCGGCGAAGTCCTCATCCAAGCAGGCAGAAATCCTTATCGAAGCTGGCAGAAGTCTTCATCCAAGCGTCCAGAAGTCTTCATCCAAGCGTCCAGAAGTCTTCATCTAAGCGGGCAGATGTCTTCATCCAAGCGGGCAGATGTCTTCATCCAGACGCATCTTCTATCTTCATCCATCCGGCAAGGAGTGGGTCCATCTTCAAGACATCTGGCGCGGAGCATTCTCTCCTTCCGATCGTCGCTGGAAAATGAAGTTCACTTTAAGTGATGTCATCCAAGATGGCGTCCCTTACATTCCAATTGGCTGATAGAATTCTATCAGCCAATAGGAATTAAAGGGGAAAAAATTCTATTGGCTTAAAGTGAACTTCATTTTCCAGCGCCGATAGGAAGAAGAGGATGCTCTGCGCCGGATGTCTTGAAAATGGACTCTCTCCGCGCTGGATGGATGAAGATAGAAGATGCTGTCTGGATGAAGACTTCTGCCCACTTCGATGAGGACTTCTGCCCGCTAGGATGAGGACTTCTGGCCGCTTCGATGAGGACTTCTGCCCACTTGGGTGAGGACTTCGCTGGCTGGATGAGGATGGATGTCCGGTCTTCGAAAACTGTAAGTGGATGGTCGGATGTTAGTGTTAAGTTTTTTTTAAGGGTTTATTGGGTGGGTTTTATTTTTAGCTCTTGGTTTGGGCACCGTAAAAGAGCCAAATGCCCTTTTAAGGGCAATGCCCATCCAAATGCCCTTTTCAGGGCAATGGTTAGCTAAGGTTTATTTAGATAGAGTTTTATTTGGGGGGTTTGGTTGGGTGTGTGGTGGGTTTTACTGTTGGGGGGTGTTTTTAATTTTTATTGCCAGGTAAAAGAGCTGTTATCTTTTGGGCAATGCCCCACAAAAGGCCCTTTTAAGGGCTATTGGCAGTTTAGTGTAGGCTATGAGTTTTATTATTTGGGGGGACTTTTTATTTTGATAGGGCTATTAGATTAGGAGTCATTCGTTTTTTTTGTTGATAATTTTGTTTTTTATATTGTGTAATTTAGTGTTTTTTTGTTTTAATTTAGATAATTGTATTTGAATAATTTAATTTATTTGATTTGATTGTAATGTTAGGTTTTATTGTGAGGCAGGTAAGGTTTTATTTTACAGGTAAATTTGTATTTATTTTAACTAGGTAGTTAGTAAATAGTTAATAACTATTTACTAACTAGTCTACTTAGTTAAAATAAATACATACTTACAAGTGAAATAAAATTAAAACCTAAGATAGCTACAATATAGCTATTAGTTATTTTGTAGCTAGCTTAGGTTTTTTACAGGTAAGTTTGTATTTAGTTTTAAATAGGTATTATTTAGGTAATAATTGTAAGGTTTATTTAGCTTTATTTTAATTATATTTAAGTTAGGGAGTGTTAGGGTTAGACTTATGCTTATGGTTACATTAGGGTTAGGTTTAGGGCTTAATATATGTATGTAGTGTTAGTGATGTGGGAGGCCAGAGGTTTAGGGGTTAATAACTTTAGTATAGTGGCGGCGACATTGGGGCAGCAGATTAGGGGTTAATAATTGTAAGTAGGTGGCGGCGATGTTAGGGATGACAGATAAGGGGTTAATAACTGTAATGTAGGTGGCGGCAATGTTAGGGGGCGGCTGATTAGGGGTTAATAACTGTAATGTAGGTTGCTGCGATGTTAGGGGCGGCAGATTAGGGGTTAATAACTGTAATGTAGGTGGCGGCAATGTTAGGGGCGGCTGATTAGGGGTTAATAACTGTAATGTAGGTTGCGGCGATGTTAGGGGCGGCAGATTAGGGGTTAATATCTGTAATGTAGGTGGCAGCGATGTTAGGGGCAGCAGATTTAGGGTTAATAACTGTAGGTAGGTGGCAGCGATGTTGGAGGTAGCAGATTGGAGGTTGATAACATTATGTAGGATGCGGCGATGTCGGGGGCAGCAGATTAGGGGTGTTTAGACGTGGTTTTTATGTTAGGGTGTTAGGTTTAAACATAACTTTTTCTTTCCCTATAGACATCAATGGGGCTGCATTACGGAGCTTTTGTTTCCACGATCACAGGTGTTAAGCTTCTTTTTTGGTGGCTCTCCCCATTGATGTCTATGGGGAAATCGTGCACGAGCACGTCAAAGCAGCGCTAGTATTTCGGTGTGGTATGGAGCTCAGCGCCACCATATCGCCAGCACAAGCCTGCTTTTTTCAAACTTGTAATAGCAGTGCTTTAGGGAGGTGAATTAACGCTGTTTTTGTGGTGGTCATTAGTTTCCCTATAGTGTTTAAAATTCGTAATCCAGCTGAATATTATAAAATAATAATAATAATAATAATAATAAAAATAACAGAAACAACAATAATACAATATAATTGCTTGTCCTGTAATGAATCAAGAGCTGCTGAAATAATCACATCTTGGTCAGCTTCATCTATTCATTAATCATTTCAGCTGCCTATGTGTCCCATTAACCATCTCAAAACCAGTGTAGAAGCAAGAAGCTTATATCTCTGTAGTAAAATATGTTATATTGCAATGTCTATGTCCAGAACATCAAAACTTCAAAGCTCTCCTGGAAATGGCAGTGTTGGTAATGAATGTGACCTTTTGCAGTGATTTGTGAAGCTGTACATGTGTTGAAAGAATAGCAGCAGCCAGGAGATAACTGTTGAAATGCAGGAAATATAATATAATGACCAGTTTTGGCCACTTGATGGCAGCATTGTTCTACTTGTTGGGGTCCTATGGCGACGGCTCTTCTATAGTTTCGGAACCTTTTTTTGTGTGCATCTGTGCCAGTAAGGACACATTAATAGCCTGGCAACAAGTTATTAAAGCTCAACAGCTGCACTAAATATTGGTGCTAATAGCATACACAATTCATATCAGTATTCCCTGATTTCTAAAACTGAAAAGCAGCAGATTGCTGAATACAATGAATATTGTACATAGGAAATACTAATTTCTGCCAACATCTGCTGACATTTTCCTCTATGGTGTAAAGGTAATATATATGGCTTTATCACAATGCATTTCATTATATTTTCTAAAAATTGTGTGTGCTTGTTTTTTGTGCATTAGAACTAAATGAAGAAATTCTGCTAAATATAAGTCTTGGCATAAATGATAATGGTAACATCACAGTAACACATTCAAAATAATTATACAGAGAAGCATGTATATTATTAATATTGCTTATTAATGTTACCCTCTATGTATGTATCTATCTATCTATCTATCTATCTATCTATCTATATATCTATCTATCTATTATCTATCTATCTGTCTATGATCTATCTATCTATCTATCTATCTATCATCTATCTGTCTGTCTGTCAATGTTATCTATCTATCTGTCTATTATCTATCTATTTATCTATCTGTCTATTATCTATCTATCTATCTGTCTATTATCTATCATCTATCTATCTATCTATCTATCTATCTATCTATCTATCATCTATCTGTCTATTATCTATCTATCTATCTATCTATCTATCTATCTATCTATCTATCTATCTATCTATCCAATGAGTTGTATAAAAAAGGGACTGTCCCTGCGAGAGATAATGAGAGGTCTCTGTTGGGTAAAAGTTGGCAATGGAGAACAAAGTACACAGGAGACCCCGGCGCATGTTTAATCTTAAATATTTTGCCTAAAACAAAACAAAATACACTGTTTTCAGTGCACTGTACCTTACATTTGCTATTTTCCTTTCAGAGTAATCCGTTTTTTTGAGTATTTTGATAAAAGCTCACCACCTTTTAAGTTGTGAGAAAAACAGTGATATATGTTGAGCAGAAATGTTTAGATAATTACTCTGGGGTTTGAGAGACAATTTCATATACGCCCATGGAACTCCCATGTGTAGCACATTTTACGATAAAACAACAATTATGCTTTCATTTTGTACTTAGAAGTACAAATTTCTATGTTTTTTTGCACATTCAATGTACTTAAATTACGATTTACGCTGTATTTAATACCATTTTTGGTGAACATTTTTTTTTATGATTTTTGATGCACTTTATTAATACTATATAGATAATTTTTGTGTGAATGGTTCAATTATTCTTTTGTATCACATTAAAATGATGATTTTCATTGGGCACTTTGTATACATCGCCTTGCCATGGACACTCACCTGGTCTCCCTTGACATTGATTTATAATAGCTGCTGGTTCCCTGTGCAGTGTAGGGATTGGGTGTACCAGTCGTACCTCCTGCTAAATTTTGTAATCAGTTTTCTATGCGTGCAGATTTACACAAGGAGAATGATATGGAGAGGGATGCAGAAAACACACAGTAAGAACAGCACCAAATTGCAGTATTATTTACACACATGCAAGATTCAGACATGTACACTGATTATCACAGACTCTCCAAAGGTGTGACTTATACCTTCTTGCAAATCAACTGTTTATTCGTTGTAAGACATGCAGGTTACAGGTGCATTCCCAGCGAACTGACTCGTTTCACGCATGTACACATGCGGTTCATCAGAGATCTATATATACATATGCACATGCAAAAAGAGAAGTTCTCTCTCAGGAACGAACAGCATATATATATATATATATATATATATATATATATATGTATATATGCAAGAGCAGAGTCTGGCGCTAGCATTTTCAGATTGGGAAGATGTCAACTGGGATACAATAATGCACAATTTATGACTTAATGAAAAATATACTGAAAACCCCCCACAGATATTGTAATTTAAAATAATGGTGAACAACCAAAGGTGGATTGGCCTATCAGGACACTGGGAGATTTCCCAGTGGGCCGCAGCAGCTGGGTCTGGCCTGTTACACTTTAAAGGGGTTCTGCTCCTGGTAAAGTGATGAAGCTCTATAACCTCTATTCTTTTCTCCTATGATCTAGACAAATTAAGGTCACTAAGTATTTCGTTGTAAGTTTTATTCCTAGACCATGTACTATTTAGTAGCCTTCCTTTAAATGGTTTCTTGCGTCAAAACAGTGACACACACTTTTGAGTTTATATATCAATTTATAAATAATCATTTTCACACTGTAAAAGTGAGTTATGAATTAAATAGTAAGGGTGCCTATATAGCAATAATATGGCATTTTTTTTTAAAACCCTTGAGTGTTTACAACGGCTCTGAGCCGTCGCAGAGTTTCCCACCTTGAGGGAGATCTGAGGGCTCCCACCTGCTCCTACCCCGTCGATCGGGCCTGTATAATGACAGGCATCGCCGGGGCTTCAAGTTTTGCGTGGTGCCGTCACGTGCAATGACGTGATGACATCACAGCGCAACTATATTAAAAAAAGACAATGGACAATATAGGGAAAGGTGGCATGCTGCTTAGAAGCCTGTATCTCAGGCATCTAAGCAGCTACAGACCCCCAAGACCCACCGTTGGAAAGATAATCACCTAACATTCCCAATGGTATAAGTCTTGGGGTTCTGAAAAAAAAAGTTCTTAGCACTCAAAGGGTTAATAATAAACTTGTTTTTGATTCTGAGAAAAAATATTGGGGGAAGGAGTATCCCAGTAATACCCTTGTGAAATATGGCCAGAGTGCATTCTATGGACTCAACAGAAAAAAGGGCTTTCTACAAATGATTCCCAGCTGCGGCAGCAGTACTATGGCATCCTGATCTTAATGCTTCTGACGAAGGACTAAACCCTCAAAAAACGCATCAGGTGTTTGCATCACTTAAAGGGATATGTAGTGCAAAACTGACACTTTCTGGCTGAACTTGGTGGATTTATAATTTATACTGAATTACTGTGTGCATTCCAAACCCCTTTTGCTGTTCTGAAGAACTAACATGCTCTTATTTGTTACAGCATGTAATTTTAGCACCACCAACCATGCAAGTTAAACTCCCCCCCTGCAAATGAATTAAAACATAGTTAAATTACAACTCAAGAGCTACAGAGACACAAATTACTGCTGGTGGTCCTGAGCAGACACAGTCAGCAATGGCAGCTCGCTGCATGCTCCTCACCATTAAAGTCACATAACATTGACATTAAATGGATTAGAATAACTTAAATAGATACTTTACTGTAAAATCCAATGACTTGTTAACCAGCTAAAGAGTATAGAATGTATAAGAAATTGCCTTTTCAGATTTATTTGTGTATATGAAATTGCTGGTTTTGTGCTTTGAAACTACAGCCTATTGAAATGGGTCGAGCTTGCAGGAAAAATGACATCCCATTATGTTATCACTTTGTGTACACATGCTTGCTTCCTAATTTTTGGACAGTTTACGGGTAGAGTGCTAAACTTCAAATTTTGATTGTTTTAAAAGATAGATAATCCCTTTATTACCCATTCCCCAGTTTTGCACGAAAAACACGGTTATATAATACACTTTTATTCTATGATTAAATTGTATCAGCCTCTTCTTCTTCTTTTATTTATAATCCATTGACTTGCATTTTAGCCAATTAGTGCTGTGTTGTGCACAACTTCCCAGAAAAGAGCACGATGTTATCTATATGGCCCAAATGAACTAGCGGTCTCCTGATTGTGCAAAGCTGGGTAATGGGTAGTAAAGGCTTTATCTATCTTTTGAAAAAATAACAATTTTGGTGTTGACTGTCCCTTTAAGTACAGAATCTTTCAGTATAGGTGGGGGATACAACAAGCTAAATCAGCTATTTCAAATGGTGAAATAAGAGTAAATGAGCTCCTTATAAACAATTTAATACACCCCTCAGGTAACATGGGAACAAATTAAAGGGTAAAAATGTTTTGGGCAAGCTGTCCCTTTAATACGTTTTGTCCAGTTTTGTTAGCTCAACAGACAATAATTCCCTGTTAAAGTGACCACACTGATATCTATTCTACATGAAAGGAAGGCTAAGTGCTGTATTGCTTTTTGCACTTTGACTTGCCCCATCGCACTTCCTTGTCTCTCGTTTGCCTATCTTTTTTCTTATTGTGTTCTCCTACTCCCTCTTCCTATAAAGTATTGTGGACCAATATAGGGCTAGATCTTATGCAGGTCACAAGCGCTACATAATAAAGTAACAAAAACACTGTAGCTTTCAAGAAAGAATTTTGGGTCTCTCTGGTGGCTTAGACAAGATAAATGATCGCTAGTTGTTTTGCTAGCTTTATCCCAAACCCTGCCCTGTTGACCTTTAATACAGGTTATTTACCCAACTTTGTAATGGCAGTTTACCTTTCCTATAAAGGAGATAGTTTAAAGGGACAATCTAGTATAAGGATAAAAGGGTTTGTTTTGTGAGAGCATTTAAAATAAAAAATACTTTTTTTTACTATGTGTTTAAACAGAAATCTAAGTGAGACAGTAATTTCTAAGATTTTATGTCCCTTTAAAGGGACAGTCTAGTCCAAAAAAAACGTTCATGATTCAGATAGGGCATTTCATTTTTTTTTAACATTTTTCCAATTTACTTTTATCACCAATTTTTTCTTTGTTCTCTTGGTAGTCTTAGTTAAACGCTTAACTTAGGAGGTTCATATGGTAATTTCTTAGACCTTGAAGGCCGCCTCTTAAAGGGACAGTCAACACCAGAATTTTTGTTGTTTAAAAAGATAGATAATCCCTTTATTACCCATTCCCCAGTTTTGCATAACCAACACTGTTATATTAATACACTTTTTACTGCTGTGACTAACTTGTATCTAAGCATCTTCTGACCACCCCTAATCACATGACTTTTAGTTATTATCTATTGACTTGCATTTTAGCCAATTAGTGCAGTGTCTGCCACAATCCACGGGCATGCTCACAATGTTATCTATAGGGTTTACCTGAACTAGCTCTCCCCTGCTGTGAAAAGCAAATACAAAGCATGTGATTAGAGGCGGTCTTCAAGGGCTTAGAAATTATCATATGAGCCTTCCTAGGTCTAGCTTTCAACTAAGAATACCAAGAGAAAAAAGCAAAATTGTTGATAAAAGTAAATTGGAAAGTTGTTTAAAATTGCATGCCCTATTTGAAAAATAAAAGTTTTTTTGGACTTGACTGTCCCTTTAAGAATGCATTTTAACAGGTTTTTCACCACTAGAGGGTGTTAGTTCATGTTTTTCATATAGATAACACTGTGCTCATGCATGTGAAGTTACCTGGGAGCCATCACTGATTGGCTAAACTGCAAGTCTGTCAAAAGAACTGAAATAAAGGGGCAGTTTGCAGAGGCTTAGATACAAGATAATTACAGAGGTAAAAAATATATAAATATAACTGTGTTGTTTATGCAAAACTGGGGAATGGGTAAAAAAGGTATTATCTATCTTTTAAAACAATAACAATTCTGGTGTAGACTGTCCCTTTAAAGGGTCATTAAACACTAAATACATGCTAGACAGAATGATGCATTCAAAGAAAAGATTAGTCCATGACTAACATATAGATTTATTTTTTAAAGTTTCATTAGTTGTTTAAAAAGTGACAAAATAAGTGTAAAGTTTTAGAGTCTATAAAACACAGGGAGCTGCCATGTTGTAACATGTGTTACCTTCTCTGCTGTGGCCAATTAGGGACAGTTATACATAGGTCATTAGAGTGTGCAGCCAATGGTTGTGCTGGATTTAACAGTGTTCTGCACTTCCATTTCTAACAGGAACTGAAAAGCTCACAATTTCAGAATGGAATTACAGGCAAAGAGGACAAAATAAATAATGAAAGTATATTGCAGAGTTGTTTTATATATACAATTTATTATTTTATATTACCATCTCAAAGTGTTTAATGTCCCTTTAAACACTGGTGTTGCATGCAAATAACTGACAAGACAAATGCTTAGAACGTGTTATTCATTTATCTGCTTGTCTGGGGTAGTTTTTCTAGTGTTTACAACATACTCTTTTAGAAATAAATTGGTAAAAATGTCCTCTTAATTAAGAAATTGTTTGGGTATCATTGAAGATGGTTACATTTAAAAATCTTAGCACTAGAGGGCATCATAGTATGTGATAAAACATTTTTAACATACATATTATGGAAGATGAGAGACAATCGACAAAGAGATAGACAAACAGATGATTTAATACTTTATTACATAGATAATGCATTGATATGTTATTATACACAAAATAACTGCATTAGGAGAATTTTGCTATTGGTTTATTTGTACCAAAAAAGGGTAAAGTCCTGAAAACTTTGTCTTTCTGTTTAACTCTTTTGCTTTCTTGCACATCCAGCAATGATTAAATTGAATTCCTCAATCATTTGCATATTTACACTTGACCACGTTTAATGAGAGATGGAGGTAATGTGTGTACTAACAGCTGTTCTCTGCATAACACAAGCTAAGAGGTACTATTTCAGGGAAAGAAAGAGAAAGTAATAAAGTCATACTGTGAACTGGTGTGACTCCAAGCTTTTACCTCTTTGTGAAAAGCAAAGGAACTGCAAAGAAAAGGATTTACTTGTCGTTAGGTGCCAAAGCGACAGATATAAATATAAGCTTTTAAGCTGGAAAATCCATAAATTGCTGCTGTTGCTTCGTGTTTTTTTTTCCCTTCTTGCTCTCATACAATGTATTGCATTTTCTTTGGGCATACGTACTTGTTAAAAAACAAATCTGCTTGTTTTGCTATTAATCAAGGGTCCTATCTCAGTTAGAATTCTTTTCAAGATAGAACAATAACGGGCAGCTTAGAGTTTTTTTTTTCTTTTCTGGATGACTGCTGCAGTGTATATATATGTTTTAAAGAAAATATAAACGTCTCTCTTTGAAGTGTTGCAGAGGATTTAAAGAGACAGATAATAGCAGATGCTGTAATGAAATATATACCAGAGGGCACAATTTTAAGGGACACCAAAGTCTGGCATTTTCTATCATGCACAAAATTTTAATTTTATCTGCCTACACTTTTATAAATTATATAATGACTCTACCTGAATTATATAGGTATTTACTGGTACTGAAGCTGCCATACTCCAAACCACCTGAATTCAAAATAAATAAAGAAATGGTCAACCAACCAGACCCGAACAGGACCAGGAACAAGAACACAGAAGAAACTAAGGCAAAGATGCATCAACTTTTAACTGCGGACTAACATATGAGTGGTAACCTGCAGACCTCCATCTCCCCAAACTCTTCACCATGTTCTCACTTAATCCCAGGGAAGAATCCTCAGTAGTTGCACCAGTTCTGAAGGAATGCAACCCAAATTCCTTTGGTTGCAGACCCAACTGCTGAAGTGTCCGACTCATCACCACCTGCTAAACATTGGAAATGAGATAAAGCACTACTGTCCTCATGGATCAGGAATGATCCTCCCACAGGGGGCGGCCCATGCAAGTATGTATGAACCAATAAACAAGGCCAAGTCGCAGCCCTAGTTGGGAAAAAGCAATATAGATTTCCCTTTTCCCACCTGATCCAGCTTGCACTTTCTCAAAAATATGCAGACATGCGAGTCCATAATCACAACTTCTGAAAAAACCTAAACCCCATACGACCATTTTTAACATTCACCTCAGAAATCAGGAAGGCACCAAAATAGGACAACAAAAAAGCTGCCTGAAAAAGAAGTATGCAAAAGGTATGAGATGCGAGTTAGGAGATGTACCTACAATTCCCCAATAATATGTAGAAAATATATATACTGTATATATATATATATATGGGGGTAACTCGCTAAGGATATATTAGCTGGTGGTCAGAGTGTGCCAGAAAAAAATGTCATAGAATATCTGTAATATGGTTGTACAATCCAAGTGCAATCCTTAAACCATTTATATTATTATATCCACTGAGAGCTGAATAAGTTTCATAAATTCCATAAATATCACAGAAGCTCCAAAGTAAAGTAAAGTATAGGTGTGTGGAATTGGCAAAGCACAATTGGCACTTCCCATGTGAGTCAACAAATGTTAGCACGCTGTACGAATACAGTTATCAGATAGGAGCTAAGCCAGTTCGTGGTGGCGTAGTCACTCAAGTGCGACTGCGTTGGTCCTGGGTGTCCTCACTTTCCCATATCACGGGAGATACTCTGGAGGTTTCAATCCGCCTGTTCGCCGCTCATCTCAGGTTCCTCCTCAGGTCCCGGATTAGTTCCGTGGTTAGAATGCAATTGGATGCAACTAAGTCATTGGTTGTCATACCTGACGTGACGTGATGGCTGGCAAAATACTTCCCCACTGCCCATTGGCTGCTTTCTCCTTAGCAGTTGCTCCAGTAAAGATTCTTAGGTTTACCCGGCAAATAATCCAAAAAAACTTGCAAAGAATCCTCAAATAAGTTAATTTGAAATATAAAATGCTTTATTGATCCATAACTTTAAATGCTTTATTGATCAATAACTTTAAAAGCACAAACAATGAATATAGGGGGATTGAACAAATTCCTTAAGCTTGCTAGTTAAGGCGTTTGTTCAACCCACCCATGTTGATTGTGCTTTTAAAGTTATGGATCAATAAAGCATTTAAACTTTTTTATATTTCGAATGAATTTATTTGAGGATTCTTTGCAACAAAAGAAGTACCTCATATTCCATAGAACAAACCAATGGAAGCATACCCAACAGTTTTTCCAAAAGTACAAAAGAAATAGGTCTACGAAGATATTTTCTACCCCTACCTCTCTTGGACCCCTTAACAACCTATCAAACACAAAATGACTTATGTAATAAATGGCACATGAAGCAATTTCAAAAGCTAACCACCGTCTGTCAACAATCGAGTTAGACAAACCTTCGGCTCCCCAATTCCAGTTCAACAACGCCACAACTCTCCCCACGTCTCCTTCACAGATGCCCACTTGTTCCAACAAAGATAGACAATCCTCCCATACTTTTGCATAAGCTGTCCATAAAGAAGGAGCAAATGAGGACCTCACCAGTTCAGCAAGTCCCCTCTGCCATGCTGCCATATGAACTCTGGAAACATCCTCTCAGTTTTATCTGTGAGAGGAGCAAGCTCGAAAAACCAATGTCACTGAAAAGGAGAAAGAGCATCCACAATTGAGTTCCTAACCCCTGTGATATGCTTTTCCCGCACCAGCACATTCATTCTCAGGCTCTGCAAGACCAACACCCTTAACAAACTGATAACCAGGGGGAAGAAGAGGAAAAGAGTTAATGGCTGCCACTACAACCATATTGTCCATGTGGTACACTACCGACCATTCTCTACCGACATGTTTATATATATATCTGAGCTGAAAACCTGATGCACGCAAACACCCGCAATAAACCCCTTTTCGCTTGCACGTAACTGTTAGCACTCCACTTGTAATCTAAATGTTTTTTCCTTTTATTTAATTTTATATTTTGTTTTAGAATCTGCTTAAAGGGAAAACTAAACCCTATTTTTTTTCTTTAACGATTTAGACAGAGCATGCAATTTTAAGCAATTTACTCCAATAATTTACTCCAATTATCAATTTTTCATTGTTCTCTTGCTATCTTTATTTAAAAAGCAGTAATGTAAAGTTTAAGAGCCAGACCATTTTTGGTTGAGATCCTGGGTTATGCTTGCATATTGGTTTGCTAAATGTAGACACCAATAAGCAAGTGCTATCCAGGGTGCTGAACCTAAATTGGACTGGCTCCTAAGTTTTAAATCCCTGAGAACGAAGAAAAATTGATAGTGGGAGTAAATTAAAAAGTTGCTTAAAATTGCATGCTCTATCTAAATCATGAAAGAAAAAAATTGGGTTTAGTATCCCTTTGTCAGGGTGCTAGGAATCAGACTGAGATGAGAAGTGCAAAAATAATCACACCTTTATTAATAACAATAAATTATAAAAAGTCCACAAGTCAAAAAAAAGCCAGGAGTCAAAGCCAGAGTTGGTAGTCAGACGAGCCGAGTCAGGAGCCAAAATAGTCAGATGAGCCGGAATCAGGAACAAGGAGAACAGCAGAGTCAGGAACAAGCCAGGGATCAGGAACCAGGAGGGACGTCAGACAGCCAGGTAATACACAGGAACTGGAACTCACAAACAGGTCTGAGACAACGCAAGGGCAAAGCATACTGAACAGAAGCCCTTTAAATAATAAGTGATGACATCACAATTCTGAGACTGCAACCTGTCTCACACGGATGATGTACACCAGTCTTGCCATAAGAGGGCGTGTAGGAAATGAGCAGCATCGCACACTCTGCAGCAGACTCAGCAAGAGAAGTGAGAAAAATTGCTGCCAGCAGCACATGGCAAACAAATCAGGGAAAAAACCCTGACACCCTTTAATTGATTCCAAAACGTAACATATTGCTTAATGTTTATTTTTGAGTATCTATGTTTGCTTAACAAGTATATATCAGATGATAGAGTTTTATAATGCCCTGTTATGCAGTGAAACATACTCGATCGGGTTGTTTTTCAGTGATGTGTGTCCACCTGCTCAGAGCAGGTGGACAGGTTATGGAGCAGTGGTCTTTAGAAACTGCTGTTTCTGGCGAGCCTGCAGCCCTATGTGTGCCAGCTCTAGTGTGCCTTATAAGTACCCATTTATAGTAATTCATATGTGTGCCAGCTCCAGTGTACTTTCTCAGTACCAGTTTATAGTAATCCCTATGTGTGCCAGCTCCAGTGTGCCTTCTCAGTACCAGTTTATAGTAATCCCTATGTGTGCCAGCTCCAGTTTGCCTTCTCAGTACCAGTTTAATGCTCCAGTGTTCCTTCTCAGTACCAGTTTATAGCAATCCATATGTGTGCCAGCTCCATTGTGCCTTCTCAGTACCAGTTTACAGAAATGCCAAAATGTGACAGCTCCAGTGTGCCTTCTCAGTACCAGTTTACAGTATTCCCGGAGTGTGGCAGCTCCAATGGCACTTATAAGTACCAATTTACAATAATACCTGAGTGTGACAGCCACATTAGTTCTTCTGGGTACCAGTTTATAGAAATCCCTGAGTATGCCTTCTCAGTACTAGTTTACAGTAACCCCTCAATATGACCCCTTCAACATCCCTTCTCAAAATCAGTTTACGCTAATGACTAGTGTGATGTCAACAACACCTATTCTCATTACTAGTTTATAGAAATCCTTGAATGTGCACCTATAGCAAGACTTCTAAGTACATTATGTGTCCATGGGGATGTCTATGGATACCTGTGTGTGTATGTCCATGTGGTTGTTTATGGGTGCCTGTATGAGTGCATGATGATGTTTGTGTGTGCCTTATTTAAAACTAAATGACAGTGAGACATGAAGGTCCAGGGTGTTACACTTTAGAATCTGGAGGAGGGGGGGGGGGCATTTTGCAATTTTACCTTGGCAGCCAAATTCTCTAGAAACTGCCTTGTATGCAGGTGACAGTAGGAAGAGTAGCTGGATGGTAACTGCTCACAAAGCAGTTTCTCTGATTTGTAGATCTTTGTTTTAAATAAAGAAAGAGCCAGATAAAGATCAATAAACTTAATCTTTCTCAGAGTTGCATTTTGTATGATCCTGTAAAGGTAGTAAATTATTTGTATTACTATGTTTTTCTGCATTTCTTAAAGCTTTCTTATTTTCAAATACTCATCAGCGGTTCAGACGGTGTACAAAATTTGGGTCAGCACACTGCGGAGAAAAGGCAAGCCGTTCTATTAAACTATTGACTTTTTGTCTTTTGAAGAGAATGTT
Organism: Bombina bombina; assembly: GCF_027579735.1. Taxonomy (NCBI): domain Eukaryota; kingdom Metazoa; phylum Chordata; class Amphibia; order Anura; family Bombinatoridae; genus Bombina; species Bombina bombina. The sequence continues at coordinate 894,219,787 of NC_069499.1, forward strand.
TAGAATTCTGTAATAGAAGAATTGCAATTAGATCTCTTAATTAAGGAAATAATGAAGTTTCCTTACCTGCACTTTCAAAAAGTTTGCCTTGGTTTTTGTGACCCTTGCCTGAGACTTGCAAGTGCACGTTTATTAGTAAAATCTAACAGGCAAATACATTAATATGAGCTTTATTATGATTTTAAAGCTTTTTTTTCTCTAAGATTGTCATAGTAACTGACAATTAACGGAAACTGGAAACTCCAAATGTGCTACTGTGTATGGAAAAGAGTATGTTAAATAGACATATGCACGGGTGAAAAATGTGTTTAGTCTAAAACATTTTTGTTTCAGATTTTCTCAAACGTTCCATGTGTCATCCATGCAGGCATTCAGTTCGGAAGAATATTGTATTTAGATTCGGTACCGTTATTTCCAATGGGAGAATCTAATATAGACAATTTTAACAAAAATCTTACATTATAGGATTCAAGCAGGTAAAATAACATAGTTTTCAATGTTAAAAAAAAACATACAACAAAGTAACACTATAGCAGGATAGGACAGGGTACGACTGATAAATGCAATTATCATTACAAACAAAGCAGTATTTGCCGGGAGTGAGCTCGCTGCATAGCTCAGAGATTCCAGCCTGTCTGTAATCACATTTCGAGGTGTTCACTAACTGTGAGTAATTTTCTTCACATTGGTCTATCTGAATTTCGTTTGAACTTGTGATACGCTATAAGGCACCCTCTGTCTCTGTTTATTTTTCAAAAAAACTTATTAACCAAACAATATAACTCCTTACCTCCTTCCTGCGCCTTTTTTTGCCACAAAATGGCATGAATGAATAAACAAATCAATTTGGATAATTGAGCCATAGGGGCTGATTTATCAAGGGCCGAATGTCCCCCGGATGCCCCTGTTTCTGCGCGCGCCTTCAGGCTCACCGGAAACTGCAGTTGAGAAACAGTGGTCTTAAAACCGCTGCTCCTTAAATGGTCTGCGGCATCTAAGGCTGCGGACATCAATCCGCCTGATCTCATACGTTCGGGCTGATTGACACCCCCTGCTATCGGCCAATTGGCCACAAATCTGCAGGATGTGGCATTGCACAAGCAGTTCACCAGAACTGCTTGTGCAATGTTATATGCCAACGTTGTATGCTGTCGGCATTCAGCGATATCTGTCGGAAATAATCAGCTGAGCTGATAAATCGGTCCCATAGTGTAGATAAACATCTGGGTTCTGATTTCCCATGTATTCCTGTGCAAGAATTATAGAAAATGTGTATAGTCTGGCAAATGTTCAGCAAAAAGCCAGAAAAAGCCTTGCAACATCAGGGACACAATGCGAACTGGAACTGATCCAAAATATGTTGGCCAGTGTTGTTTGCAATGGGTGCTGCAGGTGCTACAGCATATCTAAAGGGACAGTGAAGTCAAAATGAAATCTTCACGATTCAGACAGAGCATACAATTGTCCCACCAAGCAAATCATGTTACTATGACCTGCCACCTGGATGCTCCAAGCAGCAAGATAAAGGTAAATGCAGGTGATAAATAGAGATAAAATTGCTAGTTTAGGTGCAGATAATTGAAAAGAAAGGGCTTAGTGAGGGTAGTAGAAGATGGAAATATTTACACAGTGCAACACACTTAAATGGACAGTGTACACCAATTTTCATATAACTGCATGTAATAGACAATACTATAAAGAAGAATATGTACAGATAATGATATAAGAATCCACTATAAAACCTTTTTAAAACTTACTTAGAAGCTCCCAGTTTAGCACTGCTGATGAGGTTAGGCTGGGACATCCTGTAAAAGGGCTCAGAAAACAAAAAGAGCAGACACTCCCCTCTCCACCCTTCCCTGCATATGAAAAGACAGATTAGACAATCATGAGGCAGCAGGAGTCTGTAAACACACGTATACATCTGACACTGTGGGGCTTGGTTCGGAGTCTGACAATCAGCACAATATTATTAAAAAATAAGCAAAACTATACATTATTAGACTATACTACAGGATCCATAATATTACATGGTGTGGTTATTAATTAAAAAAGAGTCTCCATTCTTTCCAAACAGTTTATTAGGAATCAATATATGTTAATAATAAGAGAAAGATTTACAGGTATATATACACATCTATTTTACAGCAAAACAGTCCAAATAATTAATATAGGGCAACTCTACTACAACCCCAATTTGTGCAACACTGCTAAAATAATGGTAGAATATACTTAGCCACATTCTCCAGTGTGTCCACCATCAGCCATCTTTTCAGCAGGAACAGGAGAAGAAAGAGAGAGAGAGGCTTTGGTGTTCCAGTTTTTTATACCCAAATTCAATAGGGAGTGGTTTATCAAATGCCAGTCAAAGGCTAATGGGAGTGTCTTTAGTTCAGAGAGAAAGGTGTATCTGGGGGGGAAGGGATTTTAATAACAGCTAGGTCAGTAAGCTATGTCACCACATTCCCTCACTTTTTCTTCTCCTATGTTGCCCCATTTTCTAGTTATACCCACTAGTACAGAAGCTATGTCACCACACAGGGCTGAGCTAAAGTCAAACCCTTACCCTGAAATACAGACATCCTGTAACTGGTGAAATAAGGCAACATACTTAGGCCAGTGTTTTTACCCAAATAACTGATACCTTAGAAATAAGATGTTGCTGATGAGATTAAATATTACAAATAAGCTGGAAGTGAAGTGTCAGGATAGCTTCTGGAGATGAAAAGATTAAACACTGTGACCTCTTCTGGAGTCTATACAGCAGTGACTAGGACAAAACAATATTGAAATCTAAACAATTGAGAAGAACCAAGGATTAAGTGACTGGAATGAAAACACACTAAATGAGAATCAAATCCATAATAAAAACAAGTGACTAGCAGATATTAGAAGAAGAGACTCAGGAGATCAAAACAGCAACAAACATTGTAACAGGTAGAAATTATTAAGAAATAGTCTCATGTATTTATAAATTGACTGAATTGGTTTGAAACTCCAGACAAAGAAAGACTATGAAGTCATGGCCGGTGTCAGCTCTAGGGGTGCAGCAGGAGAAGGCATGGATCTTAAAGACAACATAAGTATCCACTCTGATTTTTGCCTTCCAGCACTTGTTTACAGTCTTGACTAGACATGTGCGATTCGGTTCGGTTCGATTCGGAAAATCGGCAAATTCGGCAGAATCGATTCATAAATTGGGATTACACTAGTATTATACAGTATGTTAGGTTAACACCTAATATAGAGTATAATACTAGTCTAATGCCACCTAACACTTACCGAATTGCCAAATTTCCGAACCGAATCGAACCGAATTGAACCGAATCCAGACGAATTTCTTCGAATCCGAATGAATCCGAAACAAATCCGAAACAAATTGATTCAAAATTTTCCGAATTCGAATCGATCCAAACCGAACTTCGAAAAATTCCGAATCGATCCGAACCGAACCAAATTTTTTCGCCATGCACATGTCTAGTCTTGACACACCTCTGGTTCTGGCATAGTGAAAGCATGAGGCTAAAATAGCAGGAGGACAGCATTGCCATATAGAAGCAATGGCCCTTCAACACCACTTAATGCCTACACTATAACCTCCAACAATTCTTAGCCAATATCCTGATCGGGAGACTGGAAGCAAATTAAGGGAAGCTTATAGGTATATTACAGCAATCCTAGTGAACAAATCAGGGTGGGGAGGAGTTGGTAAGTGCTATGGTTGTAATCGGGTGATATTTGGTGGGGAGATGACAGTCAAAGCATGTATCAATGATCCCTGTTTTCACATGGACATTTATAGGAGGAAAGGAAGTGCAGTGTGAGGGACAGTGGGAAAAGATCACAAATTGGGACTGTCCCACAAAATGTAGGACAGCCAGGACCTGAAGGGTAATCAAAAGTTGGTTTATATAAGCAACTGGAAGCTTCAAACTCAAATGCAACAGCAGATGTGAGATAGAGCATGAAAAACATATATCCACCATTTTATAATATTAAATAAGGTGTGACTATATTTATTATAAATGAATGGCTGTATAAAATATAGCATTAGATATGATACCTAAAAACTACTAGCATTAATAAGCATTTTATTTGGTAATCAAAATAAAAGGTTTATTGTTAAATGTTTTCAGATAAAATACCTGCTGTTTATAGGTACCTGGGAGAAATATAACTCCACTTGCTATTAAATAGCAAATTATAAGCAAAACTGTACAGTGGGAAATTAAGTTCAGCTGTTTCAGTCAGAGGGATTAAAAAGATGATGCACTAAATAATTTCCTGCTATTCATATGAAGCAGCATGTAAAAATGATGGCATCTTTGCTTTAAAAAAGCTGTTTAAATTAAAAGTTAAAGTGATGTACCAGTGTAAGGGCTAGATTACAAGAGGTGCGCTTTTGTTAACGTGGGACGCAATATGCAATATCACAAACACACTAACTAGTGCGCATATTACAAGTTAAAGGAAACAGTTGTGCTCAACGGATTAGTGCACTTGAAGACGTAGCGTAAAGTGTAAAGGTTAAAAAAATGTTCACCAAATACAACATAAATACATTAAAATAAATTATTACATTCATATTTACACTTTAGGATACAAATATTACATATAAGCATATTTTTGTATGGGTTTAAATTCGGTATTTGATTTTTAAATATATATATATATATATATGATTTTTTTAAATATATATCTATGCGTATATCTATATAAATATATACAGGTATAGATATACATATATACATATATATATATATATATATATATATATACCTGTATATATTTATATAGATATATATTTTAAAAAATCATATATAAATATATATTTAAATATATATATATATATATATATATATATATATATATATATATATATATATATACAGTATATATATATATATATATATATATATATATATATATATATATATATATATATATAAAACGAGTGCATTAAAAATAAAAAAATACATTTTCTTGTATGTCAAGAACATTGTAAAGTAAAATATACATAACTACCATTCGGCTAGATTTAGAGTTTTGTCGGTAACGACCCGCGTAGCTAACGCATGCTTTTTCCCCCCCGCACCTTTTAAATACCGCTGGTATTTAGAGTTCACAGAATGGCTGCGTTTTCAGTGCGTTAGGCTCCAAAAAAGGAGCGTAGAGCATAATTTACCGCCACTGCAACTCTCGATACCAGCGGTGCTTACGGACGCGGCCAGCTTCAAAAACGTGCTCGTGCACGATTCCCCCATAGGAAACAATGGGACAGTTTGAGCTGAAAAAAAAACAAACACCTGCAAAAAAGCAGCGTTAAGCTCCTAACGCAGCCCCATTGTTTCCTATGGGGAAACACTTCCTAAGTCTGCACCTAACACTCTAACATGTACCCCGAGTCTAAACACCCCTAGCCTTACACATATTAACCCCTAATCTGCCGCAACCGCTATCGCTGACCCCTGCATATTATTTTTAACCCCTAATCTGCCGCTCCGTACACCGCCGCAACCTACATTATACCTATGTACCCCTAATCTGTTGCCCCTAACACCGCCGACCCCTATATTATATTTATTAACCCCTAATCTGCCGCCCCCAACATCGCCGCTACCTACCTACAATTATTAACCCCTAATCTGCCGACTGGACCTCACCGCTACTATAATAAATGTATTAACCCCTAAAGCTAAGTCTAACCCTAACACTAACACCCCCCTAACTTAAATATAATTTAAATCTAACAAAATAAATTAACTCTTATTAAATAAATTATTCCTATTTAAAGCTAAATACTTACCTGTAAAATAAACCCTAATATAGCTACAATATAAATTATAATTATATTGCAGCTATTTTAGGATTAATATTTATTTTACAGGCAACTTTGTAATTATTTTAACCAGGTACAATAGCTATTAAATAGTTAATAACTATTTAATAGTTACCTAGTTAAAATAATTACAAAATTACCTGTAAAATAAATCCTAACCTAAGTTACAATTAAACCTAACACTACACTATCAATAAATTAATTAAATAAAATACCTACAATTACCTACAATTAAACCTAACACTACACTATCAATAAATTAATTAAATACAATACCTACAAATAAATACAATGAAATAAACTAACTAAAGTACAAAAAATAAAAAAGAACTAAGTTACAAAAAATAAAAAAATATTTACAAACATTAGAAAAATATTACAACAATTTTAAACTAATTACACCTACTCTAAGCCCCCTAATAAAATAACAAAGACCCCCAAAATAAAAAAATGCCCTACCCTATTCTAAAATTAAAATAGAAAAGCTCTTTTACCTTACCAGCCCTGAAAAGGGCCCTTTGCGGGGCATGCCCCAAAGAATTCAGCTCTTTTGCCTGTAAAAAAAACCCATACAATACCCCCCCAACATTACAACCCACCACCCACATACCCCTAATCTAACCCAAACCCCCTTAAATAAACCTAACACTAAGCCCCTGAAGATCTCCCTACCTTGTCTTCACCACGCCGGGTTCACCGATCGATCCAGAAGAGCCTCCGATGTCTTGATCCAAGCCCAAGCGGGGGGCTGAAGATGTCCATGATCCGACTGAAGTCTTCATCCAAGCGGGAGCTGAAGAGGTCCATGATCAGGCTGAAGTCTTCATCCAAGCGGGAGCTGAAGAGGTCCATGATCGGGCTGAAGTCTTCTATCAAGCGGCATCTTCAATCTTCTTTCTTCCGGATCCATGGTCATCCCGCCGACGCGGAACATCCATCTTCACCGACGACTTCCAGACGAATGACGGTTCCTTTAAGGTACGTCATCCAAGATGGCGTCCCTCAAATTCCGATTGGCTGATAGGATTCTATCAGCCAATCGGAATTAAGGTAGGACAATTCTGATTGGCTGATGGAATCAGCCAATCAGATTCAAGTTCAATCCGATTGGCTGTTCCGATCAGCCAATAGAATGCGAGCTCAATCTGATTGGCTGATAGGATCAGCCAATCGGATTGAACTTGAATCTGATTGGCTGATTCCATCAGCCAATCAGAATTTTCCAACCTTAATTCCGATTGGCTGATAGAATCCTATCAGCCAATCGGAATTCGAGGGACGCCATCTTGGATGATGTCCCTTAAAGGAACCGTCATTCGTCGGGAAGTCGTCGGTGAAGATGGATGTTCCGCTGCGGCGGGATGACCATGGATCCGGAAGAAAGAAGATTGAAGATGCTGTTTGATAGAAGACTTCAGCTCGATCATGGACCTCTTCAGCTCCCGCTTGGATGAAGACTTCAGCCCGATCATGGACCTCTTCAGCTCCCGCTTGGATGAAGACTTCAGTCGGATCATGGACATCTTCAGCCCCCCGCTTGGGCTTGGAGCAAGACATCGGAGGCTCTTCTGGATCGATTGGTGAACCTGGCGTGGTGAAGAAAAGATAGGGAGATCTTCAGGGGCTTAGTGTTAGGTTTATTTAAGGGGGGTTTGGGTTAGATTAGGGGTATGTGGGTGGTGGGTTGTAATGTTGGGGGGGGTATTGTATGTTTTTTTTTACAGGCAAAAGAGCTGAATTCTTTGGGGCATGCCCCGCAAAGGGCCCTTTTCAGGGCTGGTAAGGTAAAAGAGCTTTTCTATTTTAATTTTAGAATAGGGTAGGGCATTTTTTTATTTTGGGGGTCTTTGTTATTTTATTAGGGGGCTTAGAGTAGGTGTAATTAGTTTAAAATTGTTGTAATATTTTTCTAATGTTTGTAAATATTTTTTTATTTTTTGTAACTTAGTTCTTTTTTATTTTTTGTACTTTAGTTAGTTTATTCCATTGTATTTATTTGTAGGTATTGTATTTAATTAATTTATTGATAGTGTAGTGTTAGGTTTAATTGTAACTTAGGTTAGGATTTACTTTACAGGTAATTTTGTAATTATTTTAACTAGGTAGCTATTAAATAGTTATTAACTATTTAATAGCTATTGTACCTGGTTAAAATAAATACAAAGTTGCCTGTAAAATAAATATTAATCCTAAAATAGCTACAATATAATTATAATTTATTTTGTAGATATATTAGGGTTTATTTTACAGGTAAGTATTTAGCTTTAAATAGGAATAATTTATTTAATAAGAGTTAATTTATTTCGTTAGATAAAAATTATATTTAACTTAGGGGGGTGTTAGGGTTAGGGTTAGAATTAGCTTTAGGGGTTAAAAAATTTATTAGAGTAGCGGTGAGGTCCGGTCGGCAGATTAGGGGTTAATGTTTGAAGTTAGGTGGCGGCGATGTTTGGGAAGGAAGATTAGGGGTTAATACTATTTATTATAGGGTTATTGAGGCGGGAGTGAGGCGGATTAGGGGTTAATACATTTATTATAGTAGCGGTGAGGTCCGGTAGGCAGATTAGGGGTTAATAAGTGTAGGTAGGTGGAGGCAACGTTGGGGGCAGAAGATTAGGGGTTAATAAATATTATGTAGGTGTCGGCGGTATTAGGGGCAGCAGATTAGGGGTACATAGGGATAACGTAGGTGGCGGCGGTGTGCGGTTGGCAGATTAGGGGTTAAAAAAATTTAATAGAGTGGCGGCGATGTGGGGGGACCTCGGTTTAGGGGTACATAGGTAGTTTATGGGTGTTAGTGTACTTTAGAGCACAGTAGTTAAGAGCTTTATGAATCGGCGTTAGCCCAAAAAGCTCTTAACTCCTGTTTTTTTTCTGCGGCTGGAGTTTTATTGTTAGATTTCTAACGCTCACTTCAGCCACGACTCTAAATACCGGCGTTAGAAAGATCCCATTGAAAAGATAGGCTACGCAATTGATGTAAGGGGATCTGCGGTATGGAAAAGTCGCGGCTGGAAAGTGAGCGTTAGACCCTTTCCTGACTGACTCCAAATACCAGCAGGCGGTAAAAACCATCGTTAGGAGCCTCTAACGCTGGTTTTGACGGCTACCGCCAAACTCTAAATCTAGGTGATTGAGTTTAGCGCAGTTGGTCTAATGCGTGTCGGGTTAGCGAGCGAACAATGTGTTTGATTTTTAACAGGGAACTCTATTGAAGTCTATGGAGAGAAGAAGTTAACATGGTCGCGATATCCGTTAGCGTGCACTGGGTTTGGCTTGCGTATAAACGTTTTACTTTCAGCTTGCAGTAACCTACCCATATAAAAAGCTTACTTCTAGCTAAGTTTGCATGAGAGCAAATAAAAATTAGCATGCCACTTGTGATCTGGCCCTTAGTTTTTCTTCTTGCTTATAAGTATTTATGCTTAATGATCATTTAAGCTACTACTAATGAGAATTAACGCTAAAGTACATATTACCCAATGACCAGTATTACAAATCCCTCAGACAACAAACATTAAAGGGACACTCAGGTCAAATAAATTTTTCATGATTCAGATACAACATGTAATTTTAAACAACTTTCCAATTTACTTCCATTAAAAAAAAATGTGCAGTCTTATATGCATTTGTGATTGGCTGATTGCTCTCACATGGTACAGGGGGAGTGGAAATATACATAACTTTGACATTTGTTAGAAAAAAATCTACTATTCATTTGAAATTCAGAGTAAATGCTATTGTATTGTCTTGTTATCTTGCATTTATTGATTATGCAAATCTAATGTGTTTACTGGTCCTTTAATAGGAAGTAGAACATTGGTTCAGCCTTAAATTTAGCTTCAACCAAAAAACAAAAGCAAACCAAGATGCTACTCATGAACAAAGGGAAGTTTTGGAATAGATTACATTTTAGCTGGGTAGAAACAAACTGAAGTGTGCTATGGTAACAGATGTGATTCCAAATATTCCTGCAAATAAATAATGAAAAGACTGGGTGCTGGAGCAGCTCCGGAAGGCAGGGGCTGCTCCGATAGTGGAGGTTGGAGCGACGAGAGGCGGGACAGCACGGCCTCCTCAGGGCCAACCGCCTGAGAGGCTCAGTCCGGAGCTGGGTAGTGGTAACGCTGCGAGAGGCAGATGATGCGCAGCAGAAACTCGAGAGGATCATCGCCAGGGGGACCAGCGGGTCGGAGGAGCAGGACATCGACGCCGGCTGGGCCAGCACAGAGGCCTGGGCTGGTGCAGGAGGCTGTCGGTCCGGCGGATGGTGGGGCCGGAGGAGGCGCGGCCCGCGGAGGGAAGCAGAAGCGGAAGACGAGGTCGGTAGCGTGCGTCGATGATGGAGGTAAGTAACAAGGAGGCTGGAGGGAGCTGAGGCACAGTTGCGGTGGCAGGCCTGGGGGGCCAGGTGAAGGCCGGGAGGCCTGAGTTGGGGAATGCAGCCACAGGTGGAGGGCCGGATGCGGGGCCCTGCGGAGGGTGGGAGGAGGTGCGGGAGGGTCAGGGGTCCACCCAGTAAGACAACAAGGACTTTGGGAGATGGAGGGGCCGTGGGCCAAGGCCAGGGTTAGGCCACTAGCGTGGGAGAGGCAAGGGCCGGAGATAAGGCCCAGATAATAGTAGGGGCAATTCCACCGGGGGGGCCGCGAATAAGGCCAGTAGTCGGGGTGGGGGGGCATTTGAAACGCCTCAGTGTCGGCCGGGGATGAGGCCCAGTTTGAGGGAGTCCTTAGGGGCCACGTGGCCGGGGGCCATAGATAAGGCCCAATAGGTGGCCAGGGGGGGCACATACAGAGATTTCAGTTGAGAGGTTTAGTAGGTTGGCCTTCGTGGATTGGTAGGGGTTAGTCATAGGGTGCCCAGCAACCAACCTTTTTTCCATGCCCCTCACCCTCGCCACTCACCCCCCCCCCTTTTTACATCTTTCCCCTCACCCTGCACCCCCCTCCCCCCCCTCATTTTTACACCTTTCCCCTCTCCCTCCCTTCCCCCCCCCGCCCCCCCTTTCACCTCCCCCCCATCCATTATCCTGGTGGCAGAGGTTTTTTTTTGGGGGGGGGGGTCGATGGGTTGTGGCTCTGTTGATATAGTGGCACTGATGTTGGCTGTCTCTCCTCCTCTCTTGTATCCTTTCTCCAGAGCTTCCCGGGACCAGTGACGGCGGGCCTGGCAGGCAGGCGCCGCTTGAGACGGCGTTGGACTTCAATGACATGGACATGGACACCATATTCTTGGGGGATTCCTATAACAAATTCGAGGAGGAGGGCCAAGGAGGGGCCTTGGAAGAAGGACCAGACACAGTGGACCAGGTAGGGGACATGAGGGCTTTGGCTCAGCTCTTACAAATGTGGGCACCTGGGGCTGCCAGAGATAGGGCTGAAGTGGGGGCAGGTGGTAGCCTGGACACAGGCAGGAGGCAGGGCGGGGAGGACGGCAGGATAGGGACAGGAACGGGACGGCCTGGCAGGGCTGGTTCTGAGGTTGTGCTTTCTTCACAGGCTGGAAGGGATGATGGCCCCAGCAATGGGGGCCCAGGAGTCTGGAGAGCTGGGAGCAGCAGACGGCGGTCAAGATCACACTCTCCGGTGGGGGGATGGAGGAGCAGAACCTCACACTCATCCCCATCGTGGGGCAGACTGGACAGATCACCAAGGAGACGGCGGGATAACGACAGGGACAGAAGGAGGACAAGGTCGCCGGTGAGAAGGAGGGAGGCAGTCAGGGTGACTTCAGGCGGAGCAGAGGAAGGAGCGCGGAGGACAGACCCGGTGGCACCGGACCAGCCAGCTACGGCTCCAAGGGCGACAGGTGAGGAGCCTGGGAGCGGGACTAACACTTCAGTGGCTAATACTACGGGGGCTGGGGTTGCGGGTGTGAATGCGGTGTTGTTACAGGGTTTGAAGGATTTAGTGGCTCAGGTGGAGAGGCAGTGCAGCAGGGCTCTAGGGGTGGCAGGTGTATGGGGGCAGCAGGGGGGTCAAATCGGGGGGCCCAAGGGTCGGCAGCGGCCCCGGCAGGGGTGAGTGGGACGGGAGGAGGCGTTATCAAGCTAGCTGAAGTTGCCATGAGCAGGCCATGCTTGTGCACGATTGGGCCATTAGGCATCCATCTAACACAGGAGATTAAAGACAAGATCTGGAAAAGGGAATTCTTGGAAATTTTCTCGCTGCTGCCCCTGGAGCAGTTCGTAGAGATTAAGGAGGATCCAAAAGGGGAGCAAGGGAAAAAAGAGGAAGAAGAGAGGAAGAAGAGGTATCGAAGACTGCCGAAGACGTTTTCGAATTGGTCCCGGGCTTTCTGTATCCTGGCCAGTGTGACCGCTCAAAAATACCCAGAACAGGGCTCAGCTTTGTTTTGTTATTATGATGAAATATCGGCTTCTCACCGGACGTATGGAGGCATGGCGTGGTGGAAGTACGACGAGCAGTTCCGACAGCGGATCGCGGTGCGTCCGGATATGAAGTGGGACGATCGCGACATGGGCATATGGCTGGAGATGATGATGCCACTTCGAGGAGGGCAGTCCTTTCGTGGGGCAGGAGCAAACACGGGCGGTGCAGGAGCTACAGCAGCGGTGGCCCTCCGAAAGGGACTGTGTTTCCAATTTAACGACCGTCAGTGTCGTTTTGGAGGGGCATGTAAGTACAAACATGAATGCTCAGGGTGCGGAGGGACACATTCGTTTTTGAAGTGCTTCAAGAGGGGGCGAGTACCAGCTAGGGCGGGGGAAGTGGCTGTTCCAGGCTCGGACGCCAGTGAAGGTCGTAAGGATGGTCCCGTGGTTAGAACGGTTCGCTAGGGGAGGGGGAATGAGGAGGAGGGACGCGGAGTTGTTGTTGTCGGGGTTCAGTTCGGGGTTTTGGATTCCCTTTCGGGAAGGGTCGGGGTCCGGGATTCCAGGTAACTTAAAATCGGCTAGGGAATTCCCTGAAATTGTGAGGAGCAAGTTGATGAAGGAGGTGTCTTTGGGTAGGATGGCGGGCCCCTTTAAGGTTAGGCCCTTGGAGAATCTAAGAGTTTCACCGTTGGGGGTAGTGCCAAAGAAAGCCCTGGGGCAATACAGAATGATCCACCATCTGTCTTACCCAAAGGGGGATTCTGTTAACGATGGGATTGACCCTGAGTTTACAGCAGTTAGGTATGCGTCGTTTGATAGGGCGGTGGACTTGGTCCGGCAGGCGGGACAGGGGGCACTATTGGCCAAGGTGGATGTGGAATCGGCCTTCTGCCGGTGCATCCTAGGTGTCACCATTTGCTAGGTTGTGTATTTGACGAATTGTGCCTCCCAATGGGGTGTTCAATTTCGTGTTTCTATTTTGAAACGTTTAGCCGCTTTGTGGAGTGGGTAGTGTGCAAGGTGGCGGGTTCCAGATCAGTGGTCCACTATTTGGACGACTTTTTGTTTGTGGGACCGGAGGGGTCCAGGGACTGTGAGCACCTGATGAAGACATTCATGAGGGTGGCTGGGGATTTCGGGATCCCAGTGGCCGAGGAGAAGTCGGAAGGCCCGGTGGCGTGTTTGAGCTTTTTGGGGATTGAAATTGATGCTATCCAGATGGAATGCAGGTTACCAGAGGACAAAATAGTGGATTTGGTGGAAACGATTGATGGGGTGCTTGGGCAGCAGAAGCTAAAACTGAGGGAGCTCCAGTCGCTGATAGGAAAGCTCAATTTTGCTTGCAAGATCATCCCGGTGGGGAGGGTTTTCTTGAGAAGCTTGTCCCGGGCAATGGTGGGAGTGAAAGAGCCGTTTCATCGGGTCAGGTTGAAAAAAGAGCTCAAGGAGGACTTAAAGGTGTGGCATGAGTTCTTACGGGACTTCAATGGGAGAGCAATGGTGCAAGAAGTGGGCGGTAATGCGGATGTGGATCTGTTTACGGATGCTTCGGGAGCAATTGGGTTTGGGGCATACTTGAATGGGAAGTGGTGTGTGGGGCAGTGGCCTAAGGAATGGAGGGACTTGAACTTTACTAAGAATTTGGTTCTCCTGGAATTGTTTCCTTAAGTGGTAGCGTTACAGGTGTTGCCAACGCAGCTGGCCAATAGAAGGGTAACATTTCATTCTGACAATATGGGGGTGGTGATGGCGTTGAATAGGTTGTCAGCAGCTTCCCCCCCGGTGGTGAGAGTGTTGAGGATATTTGTGCTCAAATGTATGCAGTGCAATGTCTTGTTTAGAGCTGTGCATGTTCCGGGAAAGAAAAATGAGATTTCTGACGCTCTTTCCCGTTTGCAGTGGGATCGGTTCCATCGGCTGGCCCCGGAGGCGGATTTCAGGGAAGAGCAGTGTCCGGATGATCTGTGGGACATAGCATTGCCAACCTGATGGAGATGATAAAGGGAGCTTTAGTGCCGAGGACATGGAGGGCGTATACACAGGTATGGGAGTTATGGGCCTCAAGGCCACCGGGGATGAGAGCGGCGGAGTCTACAGCAGGGAGAAGACGGGCTCTGCTAGAATGGATGCAGGAATGGAGGGAGGAAGGAATATCTAGGTCCTTGGTGAGAAGGCGTTTGGCGGCTATGGCATTTTTATTTCAGTTGATGGGGTGGGAGGATGTGTCTAAGCATTTCTTGGTATGGCTGGCAGCCCGAAGCTTGTGTAGAGGGCGGCTAGTGGCAGACGGGAGGAGGCCGGTGATGTTTGCTGTGCTGCAAAGGGTGGTGGAGTTGCTACCTGGAATTTGCAGATCCGAGTATGAAAGGGTGTTGTTTCGAGCTGTGTTTGTGATGGCCTTCTTCGGGGCTTTTAGGGTTTCGGAGCTGGTGGGTAGGAATAGGAAGGATAAAAGGGGTATGCAGAGGTCTGACGTGGTAGTGGAAATGGATAGGCTGTTGGTTTGGCTGAGGAGATCCATGACAGACCAGGTGGGAAAAGGGGTGCAGATTGTATTGAAAGCTATGGGTGGCCCTTGTTGCCTGGTGAAGGCCATACAGGACTTGCTCGAGGTAAGGCCTGCGGGGATGGGCCCCTTGTTTGTGCATAACGATGGGTCATCACTGTCTCTGTTCCAATTTCAGGCTATCTTCAGGCAGGGGTTGGGGATGAGCGGCCTGAACTCAAAGGACTTCGGAACTCATTCCTTTCTAATTGGGGCGGCTACTGAGGCATATGCTCTGGGTGTGGGAGCAGAGGGGATTAAGAGGATTGGGCGGTGGGCATCTAATAGGTATGTTTCCTATGTTAGACCTGCCTTAGTCTAGTAATGTTGTTGTTTCATTTCAGGTCCTCTTCAGTGCTGGCTGATAGGTCATTCCTATATCTACTGGGCTAGGAAGGCGGCACTGGTTAGAGAGGAAGGGGTCCAAATGGGGTTCCCGTCAGCAGAAGTCAGCATCAGGTGGTTTGGAGTCAGAGGAATGAGGTGGGACCAGTTAGTTGTTAAAGTTGTACAATATGCTAGGTTGTTCTGCCCTCCAGATATTCTGTTGATACACTTGGGGGGTAATGACTTGGGCTCCAGGTCCCCAAAAGACTTGGTGGATGGGATGAAAAGGGACGTGAAGAGGTTGCTCACATTATTTCCACATTTGTTGATTTTATGGTCTGAGATTGAACCAAGGGTGTATTGGAGGGCAGCTTGGGATGGCAAGAAATTTTCATAAAAGGGGTCGGGGGCTTTCCTTACGACATGTGGAGTTCGAAGGGGAGTCAGGAGGATGTTTTTTCCTGAATGACGGAGTTCATTTGAATGAGGTCGGTTTACACTTGTTCAATTTTAATGTGAAAGAATTGGTTGCAAAGGCCTTGGATGTGGTTGGCGGGGCGCGGCGGTAGGCCTTGCCTGTGGCTGAGTGCTTGCTGTATGGAATAGCATTTATATGGGTACCTCCGGTTTTAAGGAGAGGAGTAGAGAAAATGGTAGGGGGTAAATGGAGATGCTATGGGGGCAAGCACTGGCTGGGGGTATTTAATGTTCAATTATTTATGGTTATATATTTATGGTTATATGTTAAAAGGTTTAAATAAAAAGCTGCAGCCTTTGTAACCCATATTCTGTGTTGTGTCATTATTGATGGAAGTACCTATTAGAGGGGTCAAGGAAGCCCTGGACGGCACCTATGCAGGGGAAGGGCATTTGACCCCTGTATAGGTGTGACAGAGCTAGAGTAGAAAGGGGGGGTGGCCAAGGGTAGCAAGGAGGGGCTGTAGGCTAGGATATAAAGAGGGGGTGGTCCCAGAAAAAACGCCAAAACCTTGTGAACAGAGGGTAAGTGTGGAAGAAAGCTCCCGCCCACCCTCCCTGTAAGGTGTGATCTTTGTCGCAGCTTGGGCGGAGTGCTTGCTGTATGGAATAGCATTTATATGGGTACCTCCGGTTTTAAGGAGAGGAGTAGAGAAAATGGTAGCGGGTAAATGGAGATGCTATGGGGGCAAGCACTGGCTGGGGGTATTTAATGTTCAATTATTTATGGTTATATATTTATGGTTATATGTTAAAAGGTTTAAATAAAAAGCTGCTGCCTTTGTAACCCATATTCCGTGTTGTGTCATTATTGATGGAAGTACCTATTAGAGGAGTTATGTATGACTAGCATTTGATGTGGGCAAAAATTTACAAGAGTAAATAAAGTTGTAGCCATTCAAGTTATTCTTGGATTAGATATATGTGCAGTATATTAAAATTAGAGTTTCCAATAGTCATGCCACTTTCAGACATTAAAGGGACAGTCAAAACCAGAATTGTTATTGTTTAAAAAGACAGATAATCCCTTTATTACCCATCCTCCAGTTTTGCATAACCAACACTTTTATATTAATACACTTTTTACCTCTGTGATTATCTTGTATCTAAGAATCTGCAAACTGCCCCCTTATTTCAGTTCTTTTCACAGACTTGCATTTTAGCCAATCAGTGCTTACTCCTAGGTAGATTCATGTGTGTAAGCTTAATGTTATGTATATAACACACATGAACTAACACCCTCTAGTGGTGAAAAACTGTCAAAATGCATTCAGATAAGAGGCGGCGGCCTTCAAGGTCTAAGAAATTAACATATAAACCTCCTAGGTTTAACTTTTAACTAAGAATACAAAGAGAACAAAGCAAAAACAGAATTTATGCTTACCTGATAAATTACTTTCTCCAACGGTGTGTCCGGTCCACGGCGTCATCCATAACTTGTGGGAATATTCTCCTCCCCAACAGGAAATGGCAAAGAGCACAGCAAAAGCTGTCCATATAGCCCCTCCCAGGCTCCGCCCCCCCAGTCATTCGACCAACGGTTAGGAGAAAAAAAGGAGAAACTATAGGGTGCCGTGGTGACTGTAGTGTATAGAGAAAGACATTTTTCAAACCTGATTAAAAAACCAGGGCGGGCCGTGGACCGGACACACCGTTGGAGAAAGTAATTTATCAGGTAAGCATAAATTCTGTTTTCTCCAACATTGTTGTGTCCGGTCCACGGCGTCATCCATAACTTGTGGGAACCAATACCAAAGCTTTAGGACACGGATGAAGGGAGGGAGCAAATCAGGTTACCTAAACAGAAGGCACCACGGCTTGCAAAACCTTTCTCCCAAAAATAGCCTCCGAAGAAGCATAAGTATCAAATTTGTAGAATTTGGCAAAAGTGTGCAGAGAAGACCAAGTCGCTGCCTTACATATCTGATCAACAGAAGCCTTGTTCTTGAAGGCCCATGTGGAAGCCACAGCCCTAGTAGAGTGAGCTGTTATTCGTTCAGGAGGCTGCCGTCTGGCAGTCTCATAAGCCAATCGGATGATGCTTTTCAGCCAGAAAGAAAGAGAGGTAGCAGTAGCTTTTTGTCCTCTCCTCTTACCAGAATAAACGACAAACAAAGAAGAAGTTTGTCTGAAATCCTTTGTTGCTTCTAAATAGAACTTTAAAGCACGGACTACATCTAAATTGTGTAACAAACGTTCCTTCTTTAAAACTGGATTCGGACACAAAGAAGGAACAACTATTTCCTGGTTAATATTCTTGTTGGAAACAATTTTTGGAAGAAAACCAGGCTTGGTACGCAAAACAACCTTATCTGAATGGAACACCAGATAGGGTGGATTACACTGCAAAGCAGATAATTCAGAAACTCTTCTAGCAGAAGAAATAGCAACCAAAAACAGAACTTTCCAAGATAGTAAATTGATATCTATGGAATGTAAGGGTTCAAACGGAACCCCTTGAAGAACTGAAAGAACTAAATTTAGACTCCAGGGAGGAGTCAAGGGTCTGTAAACAGGCTTGATTCTGACCAAAGCCTGTACAAAAGCTTGTACATCTGGCACAGCTGCCAGTCGTTTGTATAACAAGACAGATAAAGCAGAAATCTGACCTTTTAGAGAACTCGCTGACAATCCCTTATCCAAACCTTCTTGGAGAAAGGAGAGGATCTTAGGAATTTTAATCTTACTCCAGGAGAATCCCTTGGATTCACACCAACAGATATATCTTTTCAATATTTTATGGTAAATCTTTCTAGTCACAGGTTTTCTGGCTTGGACCAGAGTATCTATCACTGAATCTGAAAACCCACGCTTGGATAAAATCAAACGTTCAATTTCCAAGCAGTCAGCTGCAGAGAAACTAGATTTGGATTTTCGATTGGACCTTGTACTAGAAGATCCTGTCTCAAAGGTAGCTTCCATGGTGGAGCCGATGACATATTCACCAGGTCTGCATACCAAGTCCTGCGCGGCCACGCAGGAGCTATCAGAATCACCGAGGCCTTCTCCTGTTTGATCCTGGCTACAAGCCTGGGAAGGAGAGGGAACGGTGGAAACGCATAAGCTAGGTTGAACGACCAAGGCGCCACTAATGCATCCGCTAGAGTCGCCTTGGGATCCCTGGATCTGGACCTGTAGCAAGGAACCTTGAAGTTCTGAGGAGACGCCATCAGATCCATGTCTGGAATGCCCCATAATTGAGTCAACTGGGCAAACACCTCCGGGTGGAGTTCCCACTCCCCCGGATGGAAAGTCTGACGACTCAGATAATCCGCCTCCCAGTTGTCTACTCCTGGGATGTGGATTGCAGATAGGTGGCAGGAGTGATTCTCCGCCCATTTGATGATTTTTGGATACCTCTCTCATCGCCAAGGAACTCCTTGTTCCCCCCTGATGGTTGATGTAAGCTACAGTCGTCATGTTGTCTGACTGGAATCTTATGAATCCGGCCTTCGCTAGTTGAGGCCAAGCCCGGAGAGCATTGAATATCGCTCTCAGTTCCAGGATGTTGATCGGGAGAAGAGACTCTTCCCGAGACCATAAACCCTGAGCTTTCAGCGAATCCCAGACCGCGCCCCAGCCTAATAGACTGGCGTCGGTCGTGACAATGACCCACTCTGGTCTGCGGAAACTCATTCCCTGAGACAGGTGATCCTGGGACAACCACCAAAGGAGTGAGTCTCTGGTCATCTGGTCTACTTGAATCTTTGGAGACAAGTCTGTATAGTCCCCATTCCACTGCTTGAGCATGCACAGTTGTAATGGTCTTAGATGAATTCGAGCAAAAGGAACTATGTCCATTGCTGCAACCATCAACCCTACTACTTCCATGCACTGAGCTATGGAAGGCTGCAGAATAGAGTGAAGAACTTGACAAGCGTTTAGAAGCTTTGACTTTCTGACTTCTGTCAGGAAGATCTTCATTTCTAAAGAATCTATTATTGTTCCCAAAAAGGAAACTCTTGTCGACGGAGACAGGGAACTCTTTTCTATGTTCACCTTCCACCCGTGAGATCTGAGAAAGGCTAGAACAATGTCTGTATGAGCCTTTGCTTTGGAAAGAGACGACGCTTGGATTAGAATGTCATCCAGATAAGGTGCCACTGCAATACCCCTTGGTCTTAGAACCGCTAGAAGGGACCCGAGCACCTTTGTGAAAATTCTTGGAGCAGTGGCTAGTCCGAATGGGAGAGCCACGAACTGATAATGTTTGTCCAAAAAGGCGAACCTTAGGAACTGATGATGATCTTTGTGGATAGGAATATGTAGATACGCATCCTTTAAATCCACGGTAGTCATAAATTGACCCTCCTGGATTGTAGGTAAAATTGTTCAAATGGTTTCCATTTTGAACGATGGAACTCTGAGAAATTTGTTTAGAATTTTTAAATCCAGAATTGGTCTGAAAGTTCCATCTTTTTTGGGAACTACAAACTGATTTGAGTAAAACCCCTGACCTTGTTCCACAGTTGGAACTGGGTGTATCACTCCCATCTTTAACAGGTCTTCTACACAATGTAAGAATGCCTGTCTCTTTATTTGGTTTGAAGATAAGTGAGACATGTGGAACCTTCCCCTTGGGGGTAGTTCCTTGAATTCTAGAAGATAACCCTGAGAGACTATTTCTAGTGCCCAGGGATCCTGAACATCTCTTGCCCAAGCCTGAGCAAAGAGAGAGAGTCTGCCCCCTACTAGATCCGGTCCCGGATCGGGGGCTACCCCTTCCTGCTGTTTTGGTAGCAGCAGCAGGCTTCTTGGCCTGTTTACCCTTGTTCCAACCTTGCATTGGTTTCCAAGCTGGTTTAGTCTGGGAAGCGTTACCCTCTTGTCTAGAGGCTGCAGAGTTGGAAGCCGGTCCGTTCCTGAAATTGCGAAAGGAACGAAAATTGGACTTATTCTTAGCCTTGAAAGGTCTATCTTGTGGGAGGGCATGGCCCTTTCCCCCAGTGATGTCTGAAATAATCTCTTTCAATTCTGGCCCAAAAAGGGTCTTACCCTTGAAAGGGATATTAAACAATTTTGTCTTGGAAGATACATCCGCCGCCCAAGACTTTAGCCAGAGCACTCTGCGCGCCACAATTGCAAACCCTGAATTTTTCGCCGCTAACCTCGCTAACTGCAAAGCGGCGTCTAAAATAAAGGAATTAGCTAACTTAAGTGCGTGAATTCTGTCCATGACTTCCTCATACGGAGTCTCTCTACTGAGCGACTTTTCCAGTTCCTCGAACCAGAACCACGCCGCTGTAGTGACAGGAATAATGCACGAAATAGGTTGAAGGAGGTAACCTTGCTGTACAAAAATCTTTTTAAGCAAACCCTCCAATTTTTTATCCATAGGATCTTTGAAAGCACAATTGTCCTCAATGGGAATGGTCGATCCCCATGAGGGAAAAATGACAGCCTTCCAGCATTACACAGTCTTGTTAGAAAAATGGCTAGTCATACCTTGAGCAGAAAAGTCTGCAAACTGTTCCCCCCAACTGAAGTTCTCTCAGCTCAACAGTCCTGCGTGGGAACAGCAATTGATTTTAGTTACTGCTGCTAAAATCATACTCCTCATACCAGCACTATTTTAAAATAACAAACTCTTGATAGAAGAAAAAAAAATTACAACTAAACACCACATACTCTTCACCATCTCCGTGGAGATGCTACTTGTTCAGAGCGGCAAAGAGAATGACTAGGGGGGGGGCGGAGCCTGGGAGGGGCTATATGGACAGCTTTTGCTGTGCTCTTTGCCATTTCTTGTTGGGGAGGAGAATATTCCCACAAGTTATGGATGACGCCGTGGACCGGACACACCAATGTTGGAGAAATTGGTAATAAAAGTAAATTGGAAAGTTGTTTAAAATTACATACCCTATTTAAATCATGAAAGTTTATTTTGGACTTGACTGTCCCTTTAAAAGTCTAGAAACAGATTAAATACAAATAAATTGCCTTAATTTTAAAATTCCCCTAAATATCTAGGATTTCACAGATAGATTAGAGAAACTATTTTGTTTGACATTCTTCTATTAAACACATTGGGTTCTCTGGCCTTTAGATGTTCACTGTCAAATTAAACTGAAAATAGTAAATCTCAGCTTCACTCTGAATTCTAAATTTTTCATGTTTAGCCTAAACACATGATTTAATTTTTTTTTTTAAAACAGAAAGATTAGAATGCATTGATGTTAACGTTGCCTGTGGTGATTATAGTTAATACAGCACATCTGTCAAAATATGAATTTTGCAGCAAAACATGATTCTCATGAATAATTAATTAGGCAACAGCAAGTCCAAAATATAAATAGAACATTCTACATAAGATACTTTATAGAGGGGTAGTCAACATTAAAGGGACACGGAACCCAATATTTTTCTTTTGTGTTCCAGATAGAGCATACAATTTTAAGCAACTTTCTAATTTACTCCTATTATCAATTGTTCTTCATTCTCTTGGTATCTTTATTTGAAAAGCAAGAATGTAAGTTTAGAAGCCGGCCCATTTTTTCTGAACAACTTGGGTTGTGCTTGCTGATTGATTAGTGGATAAATTCACCCAGCAATTAAAACATGCTGTCCAGGGTACGGAACCAAAAATTGGCTGGCTCCTTAGCTTAGATGCCTTCTTTTTCAAATAAAGATATCAAGAGAACAAAGAAAAAAAATATAATAAAAGTAAATTAGAAAGTTGCTTAAAATTGCATGCTCTATCTGAATCATGAAAGAGAAAATGTGGGTTCAGTATCCCTTTAAAGGGACAGAAAAGACAACATTAAACATAATTATAATTCAGACAGAACGCAATTTAAAAATAATTACAGTTTACTTCTATTGTAAAATTTACACTGTTTTCTTGCTATCCTTGGATACCAAAAGAACAAAACAAATTTGATAATAAAAGTAAATTGGAAAGTTTTTTAGTAAAATTATATTTTCTGTCTGAATTATATATGTTTAGTTTTTTCTTTACTGTCCCTTTAATGTTTACCATCCCTCTATATAGTATGTTATGTAGAATATGCTATTTGTCTTTTGGACTTGCTGTTGTTTAAAGTGAATGTAAAGTTTCATCAAGTAGTGCCCGGTTTTTAAATATACTATTAAAAACAGGGACACTTTCATTGATGAAACTTTACTACTTTATTGCACCATGGGTGCGATCCGATATACGGCGTAGTTTGCGGCGCAAGCGAGGGAACCCGCGTCGCCCGCAGTTTCAGCTCACATCTCGAGCTATCCAATATACGGCGCCGTCAGTTGCTAACGTGCCGTAAGTCGGATAAACCAGCGATGTCCAGAAATCTGCGCAAGTACAAATTTCTGGCGTCGCCAGTGACTTACGGCACGTTAGAAACTGCCGGCGCCTACAAAACCTGACTAAAGTCTAAATCATCCGCAATGTCTAACACGCCTCCCTAACATAGCCCGACACGTCTAACCCTCTATCCGCTATCCCCCCTCACTATCCTAACAATAAAAAATGTATTAACCCCTAAACCGCCGCTCCCAAACCCCGCCGCAACCTAATAAAGTTATTAAGCCCTAAGCCGCCGCTCCCGGACCCCCGCCAGCTATATTAAATCTATAACCCCCTAAAGTGAGCCCCTACCCCGCCGCCATCTATATTAAATTATTTAACCCCTAAAATACTAAACTATCCCTACCACTAAACCTAAGTCTAACCCTACAAATAGCCCTGAAAAGGGCTTTTTGCGTGGCATTACCCCAAAGTAAACTGCTCTTTTGCCAGCCCTTAAAAGGGCTTTTGGCGGGGCTTTGTCACAAAGTAATCAGCTCTTTTGCCTACAATCTAAATCCCCCTACACCGCTGCCACCTATAATAAATGTATTAACCCCTAATCTAATCCCCCTACACCGCCGCCAGCTATATTAACTATATTAACCCTAATTATATTAGGGTTAATATAGTTAATATAATTATTATATTATATATATTAACTATATTAACCCTAATTATATTAGGGTTAATATAGTTAATATCGTTATTATATATATATATATATATATATATATATATATATATATATATATTAAGTATAACAACCCTATCTAACTCTAACATCCCTAATTAAACTCTTATTAAAATAAATCTAATATTAATATTATTTATTAAAATATTCCTATTTAAATCTAAATACTTACCTATAAAATAAACCCTAAGATAGCTACAATATAATTAATAATTACATTGTAGCTATGTTAGGGTTTATATTTATTTCACAGGTAAATTGTTAATTATTTTAACTAGGTATAATAGCTATTAAAAAATTATTAACTATTTAATAGCTACCTAGTTAAAATAATTACCCAATTACCTGTAAAATAAATCCTAACCTAAGTTACAAATACACCTACACTATCAATAAATTAAATAAACTACAAATATCTATCTAAAAATACAATTAAATAAACTAAACTAAATTACAAAAAACCCCCCACTAAATTACAAAAAATAAAAAAAAGATTACAAGATTTTTAAGCTAATTACACCTATTCTAAGCCCCCTAATAAAATAATAAAGCCCCCCAAAATAAAAAAAAATCCCTACCCTATTCTAAATTAAAAAAAGTTCAAAGCTCTTTTACCTTACCAGCCCTTAAAAGGGCCTTTTGTGGGGGCATGCCCCAAAGAAAACTGCTCTTTTGCCTGAAAAAAAAACACAATACCACCCCCTATTCTAAACCCACCCAAACCCCCCTTAAATAAACCTAACACTACCCCCCTGAAGATCTCCCTACCTTGTCTTCACCACACCAGGCCGAACTCCTCATCCGATCCGGGCAATGTCTTTATCCAAGTGGCAGCAAAGTCTTCTTCCATCCGGCAGCATCTTCCATCAAGCGGCATCTTCAATCTTCATACTTCGCTCCTCCGACGCGGAGCATCCATCCCAGCCGACGACTGAATGACAAATGAGGTACCTTTAAATGACGTCATCCAAGATGGCGTCCGTCGAATTCCGATTGGCTGATAGGATTCTATCAGACAATCGGAATTAAGGTAGAAAAATCTGATTGGCTGATTGAATCAGCCAATCAGATTCAGCTAGCATTCTATTAGGTGATCGGAACAGCCAATAGAATGCGAGCTCAATCTGATTGGCTGATTGGTTCAGCCAATCGGATTGAACTTGAATCAGAATTCGACGGACGCCATCTTGGATGACGTCTTTTAAAGGTACCTCATTTGTCGTTCAGTCGTCGGCCGGGATGGATGCTCCGCGTCGGAGGAGCGAATTATGAAGATTGAAGATGCCGCTTGATGGAAGATGCTGCTGGATGGAAGAAGACTTTGCTGCCGCTTTGATAAAGACATCGCCCGGATCGGATGAGGAGTTCGGCCCGGTGTGGTGAAGACAAGGTAGGGAGATCTTCAGGGGGGTAGTGTTAGGTTTATTTAAGGGGGGTTTGGGTGGGTTTAGAATAGGGGTATGTGGGTGGTGGGTTGTAATGTTGGGGGGTGGTATTGTGTTTTTTTTTTCAGGCAAAAGAGCAGTTTTCTTTGGGGCATGCCCCCACAAAAGGCCCTTTTAAGGGCTGGTAAGGTAAAAGACCTTTTTTTAATTTAGAATAGGGTTGGGAATTTTTTTTATTTTGGGGGGCTTTATTATTTTATTAGGGGGCTTAGAATAGGTGTAATTAGCTTAAAAATCTTGTAATCTTTTTTTTATTTTTTGTAATTTAGTGTTTTTTTTTTTGTAATTTAGTTTAGTTTATTTAATTGTATTTTTAGATAGATATTTGTAGTTTATTTAATTTATTGATAGTGTAGGTGTATTTGTAACTTAGTTTAGGATTTATTTTACAGGTAATTGGGTAATTATTTTAACTAGGTAGCTATTAAATAGTTAATAACTATTTAATAGCTATTATACCTAGTTAAAATAATTAACAATTTACCTGTAAAATAAATATAAACCCTAACATAGCTACAATGTAATTATTAATTATATTGTAGCTATCTTAGGGTTTATTTTATAGGTAAGTATTTAGATTTAAATAGGAATATTTTAGTTTATAATATGAATTAGATTTATTTAATAAGATTTTAGTTAGGGGTGTTAGGGTTAGATAGAGTTAATATAGTTAATATAAATACTATAGTAACTATATTAACCCTAATATAATTAGGGTTAATATAGTTAATATATATAATGTAATAACTATATTAACTATAATATACTTAGGGTTAATATAGATAATATAGCTGGCGGCGGGGTAGGTAGATTAAATTAGGGGTTAATAATTTTAATATAGATGGCGGCGGTGTAAGGGGCTTACATTAGGGGTTAATACCATTAATATAGGTGGCGGCGGTATAGGGATGGCAGGTTATAGGGCAAAAGAGCTGTTAACTTTGGGGCAAAGCCCCGCAAAAGGCTCTTTTAAGGGCTGGTAATAGAGCTTATTACTTTATGGATATTAGATTAGGGGTTAATAATATTAATATAGCTTGCGGCGGTGTAAGGGGTCAGATTAGGGGATAGATCAGGTAGATGGCCGCGGTTTTAGGGGCTCACATTAGGGGATAGATCAGTTAGATGGTGGCGGTTTTAGGGGCTCACATTAGGGGATAGATCAGTTAGATGGTGGCGGTTTTAGGGGCTCACAGTAGGGGGTTAGTTTATGTAGATGGCGGCGGTTTAGGGGTTAAATACTTTATTAGGGATTGCGGCGGGGGATCGCGGTTGACAGGTAGATAGACATTGCGCATGCGTAAGGTGTTAGGTTTATTTTGTAGCTAGTTTAGGGAGTTACGGGGCTCCAATAGTCAGAGTAAGGCTTCTTACGGCTGTTTTTTGTGGCGAGGTGAAAATGGAGTAAGATTTCTCCATTTTCGCCACGTAAGTCCTTACGCTGTATATTGGATACCAAACTGCGCTGGTTTGGTATACCTGCCTATGGCCCAAAAAACTACGGGCGACGGCAGAAATATACGCGCGTAACTTCTAGGTTACGCCGTATATGTGATACCAAACCAGCGCAAAAGCTGGCGACGATTTTTATCGGATCGAGCCCCATATTTCTAGAAATACTTACCTCTTCATCTTGAAAGCCGCTCCAGCGCTTCCCCCGCCCGTCACAAGCCTCTTTCTACGTCAGAAATAATGATTCCGTCCTTCTTCCAATCACGGCGTTGCTTTAGGCAATGCTTCCCCCGGGGGGAAGCTGTGATTGGAGGATGCCGGAATCGTCATTGCTGACGTAGGAAGAGGCTTGCCACGGGCTGCCAAAGCGCTGGAGCGGCTTTCAAGATGAAGAGGTAAGTATTTCTACAAATATGCTGCAATGTTTTATTCTTTTGTAATCCTTTGTCAAAGGAGGAACAATAGAAAACAACAACTAGTTCTCAGCGCTGCTATATTTGATACTGTACTTCTTTTTAAAATATGATCTCAGAGAAAGAAAATCAAAAAAAGAGCAACAACAAAAGAAAGCGCTGGTTAAAAAATAGGGGATATCTAGTTTTAAAACCGGCTAGCCAGTATCTGTCTAATGTCTGTCTCTAAATGTAGTAACTCAATTAAAATAATTATCTCTATTAAAATAATTATAATTCATTATAGGTGGGGATACACTGCACAGTATTAAAATTACGCAATTTAATAATCCAACATAATACTATATGCATACAAACTCAGTTTTAAAAAACACAAATATAATTGGTTAAAATTGATCATTCAAAATACATGGTAAACATGAAAATACACACAAATTTACCTAAACAAATTCATATAAGTACATATAATAAAAAGTTCATCCTTTAAAAAGTTTGTTTGTTGTAAAAAAAACTCCCCTAAAAGTTAATTTTTGTAAAATTCCTCTAAAAGTTAATTTGATGAAGTTAAAGAAGTTAATGAATTGTTTCCTTAGTGGTGATACATTTCTAAAAAGACAAGGGAGACAGAGTGGTCTCGTTACAAGCGATATTGGTGTTTTAAAAAAGGTGTAAGTACTAGTATACATCTTTTTTAAAACACCAATACCGCTTGTAACGAGACCACTCTGTCTCCTTTGCCTTTTTATAAATTTATCACCACTAAGGAAACAATTTATTAACTACATTAAATTAACTTTTAGAGGAATTTTACAAAAACAAACTTTTAGGGGAGTTTTTTTACAACAAACAAACTTTTTAAAGGATGAACTTTTTATTATATGTACTTATATGAATTTGTTTAGGAAAATTTGTGTGTATTTTCATGTTTAACGTGTATTTTGATTGATCATTTTTAACCAATTATATTTGTGTTTTTTAAAACTGAGTTTGTATGCATATAGTATTATGTTGGATTATTAAAGGGACAGTCTACACCAGAATTTTTATTGTTTTAAAAGATAGATAATCCTTTTATTACCCATTTCACAGTTTTGCATAACTAACACAGTTATAATAATATACTTTTAACCTCTGTGATTATCTTGTATCTAAGCCTCTGCAAACTGCCCCTTTTTCAATTCTTTTGACAGACTTGCAGTCTAGCCAATCAGTGCCTGCTCCCAGATAACTTCTCGTGCACGAGCACAGTGTTATCCATATGAAATACGTGAACTAACACCCTCTAGTGGTGAAAAACTGTTAAAATGCAATCTGAAAGAGGTGGGCTTCAAGGTCTAAGAAATTAGCATATGAACCTCCTAGGTTAAGCTTTCAACTAAGAATACCAAGAGAACAAAGCAAAATTGGTGATAAAAGTAAATTGGAAAATTGTTTAAAATTAGACTGTCCCTTTAAATTGCGTAATTTTAATACTGTGCTTCAAAGGAGGAAACAATACACTACTGGAAGCTGATTATATTTGGTGAGTCTAAGACAAGATGCATATATGTGCCGCAAACCAATCAGCAGCTAGCTCCCAGAAGAGCATTGCTGCTCCTGAGCCTGCCAAGGTATGATTTTCAACAAAGGATACCACGGAAATAAAGCAAATTAGATAATAGATCTAAATTGGAAAGTTATTTATAAAAGTATGTTCAATCTGAATCAGTCTTTTTGGGCTCCATGTACTAAGCAGCATAAGCTGCTCCGGAGCCCTTGCGGGGCAGGTTTCTTATATGTTCGCATATGTAATTAGACCGCTGCTTCTTACATTCTTCACCATCTCTGAGGTGGCGAGGGAATTGACAATCCTTTCTCTCACACGATTGATCGCACAAAAGAAGGGGCGGACATTACACACTCAATTAAGCGTGTGATTCATACGGGCAGCGGATCTAGTTCGTCCGCTGCCCGTATGTAGCGAAGGCGAGCGGACAACTTCTCGATTTGAGAAGCTTGTCCGCTCGCTCCTTCGTACATGGGGTCCTTTGAATGTAGATCAAATCTAAATCTTTTTGTGATGTTCCCATAAATAAATACATAATGCTTTACAATTGTATTAAAAAAAAAAATCTTTTTTGCTTTTAAATATACTTTAAATGTAAGTTAAATAAGCATTGTAGTGTTAGCAATATGTCAGTTGGTGTAATTAATTTATCAAAATCTCCCAGATACAAAACTCTGCATGAGCCTCATAACCTTGATGTTAATTAGAAATTTTTTTTTTATTATTAAATGTAGTGCATTTGTATTTTATTGTAGTTTTTTAAATGCATTTCCCAAGCATACTAGGTGTTATATGTAATTAGTTAATTAAAAATTCAATAATTAACATTAGCTGCTAAGATAATAACTAGAAAGCATAACATTAGTATATTGTCATTTTCTGCTGAAGCTTTTATAGCTCATTAAAATATATTAATCTGACATTTACATGTCATTTTATTTAAAGGCATTCAGTGACCCTTTAAAACCCCTATTATAATCAGTGGGTACAGTGCATATGTATCATTGATAAACATCTCATTTAAGACAGTTTATGTGAATATCTGTACAGAAATATGCTCTTATGCTTTAAAGCAGTGGTCTCAAAGTACCAGCCCTGGGGCCATATGCAGACCTCAAAATAGTTTAATCTGGCCCTCCCTTGTTTATTAGGTCAATTCTAAATTTGGCTCTATTCATTTTTTAGGGTTCTAAGAGTTGTAGCAAGTTGATGTTCTACATAGGAACTCACAAGATAAACATAAACACGATCATGCATTGCTTGGATAAATGTAACTTTTTATTTAGTTTCAGAATGATCTTTTCACTTGGCACTCACAAGATAAATATATACTGTGTATGTCTATTGTGAACTACAGCTCCTACCATACAATACTCCCTGGTTAAATGTCACTTTCAGTAGCTGTGTGGAAAACTGTGTTGGGGATAAATAATAAAAAAAAAATATATTTATATATATATAAATATATATATATATATATATATGTATGTATGTATGTATGTATGCATGTGCGTGTGTGTGTGTGTGTCTGTGTGTGTGTCTGTGTGTGTGTGACAAGTCCAAGTTAATCTCAAGAGATTTCTCATGACAAAAATAAAAAAATATAAAATATGTGTATACGTATACTTTGCAAAGTAGAAAAAAAGAAGAACAAATATATGTCCCAAATGAAGTGAAAATTAAATCCAACTAGAGACTATGTGCTTCATCTGTAAAGATGATGTTTGATATTCTAGAAAAGAAAACACATAGAGATTTATTAAATGTCAGACGGACATGATCCGCTGTAGCGGATCATGTCTGCTCGACAACTCTAAATGCTGACAGTATACGTTGTTGGTATTTAACATTGCACAAGCATTTCTAGTGAAATGCTTGTGCAATACTGCCCCCTGCACATTCATGGCCAATGGGCCTCTAGCAGGGGGTGTCAATCATCCCAATCATATCCGATCGGTTTGATTGCATTCTGCAACCTCAGAGGTGGCGGATGAGTTAAGGAGCAGCGGTCTTATGACCGCTGCTTCTTACCTCTTGTTTCCAGCAATCTGGAAAAATCGGGGGTGGATTGCAGCATCTGCTGCTTGATAAATCTACCCCATAGTTTAGAGTGTTGGAGAAATCAGCCCTACATGCGCTTAAGAAAATGCTTACCAAATTGTAGGTGAGATCGGCACTGAAAATCAAATAGCCAACGCGTTTCAGTCCTTTCAATGCTTTTACTATTTTCTTAGAGTCACTTCCCATTTTGTGAAGCTCAACAACCTTTTGCAGCACAACACAGCTATATTCCTTGGTCTTACCCATTGTTATGAATGACTAAGGAAATTTGGCCTATGTTTTGCCTCATATTTTTACCCCTGTAAAACAGGAAGTCATGGTTGAACAATTTCCTGTTCTAAGTCACCCAGGTGTACTAAAAAAATGTAAAGTATTAATGGGAATATGAATTCATATACACCTATACTTATATATCTGTGCCACACATATATTTATCAAAAATAAATGTACAGATGAAGAGTGCTGGGTTCATTGTATTTATTTGACATAATATCCACCAAAGCACCCTTAAATTGTTTGAAGTGGAGTGAAAGTGCTCTTAACTGAGTTAATATATATATATATATATATATATATATATATATATATATTTACATTTTCTTCAGTGAAGAACATTGGAATGTGAATGTGAAATATTCATATCTACCTTTGAATTTAGCGCTGTAGGTCTAATGCAGTGTTGTGTTAAAAGATGAGTTATAAATGTTCTTTTTTTAAGGATCCATGGAAGACTATGGGGAGTTAACCCAGTCTTAATTTCTGAAGCCCTGAAGTTAGTAAGCATTGATTTTGCTCTTGCCCTAACTTTTTACTTTTAACTTGTAACATGTAATACTCATGCTAATTTGCCCACGTCAGAAGTTTACTTTTCGCACACGTTAAATGGAGTGTGAAAAAAATATTTATCGTGCCACTTACAATCTGACCCTTAGTTCAGCAAAACACTTCTCCAGAGCAGTAAATGTAAGTAAATGTTGAATGGCAGCTATGCACATAGGCAGAATTTGATTGGCTCACTATTTTTGCAGGAGTTAAACTGATAATTTGTGGCTGGAAAATGCAGGAAATTTAAAGGAACATAAAGGTGCATAAGAAAATACTCTGATAAGAGTCGGGAACCTGTGGAAGACAGATAGAAGAGGTGCCTCATGGGACAAGTATCGTCTTGTACAACATAGAAGAGCAGTAACAGCAGACCCCCCACACACAAAGTGTTACTCACAAGAGCGGCGGTACACCAAGTACCCAGACAAGCAGGACGGAACCAAAAGTCGCCCGTCAGACAAGCGCAAGCTCGACACGCTACAGCAGACGTCACTCGGCAGACAGCATCAACGTCGACCCAGCAGGGGAGCCAAACAAGTGGATGGAAACTCGGCACAGCAAACCTCCACAAAGGAATCAGGAACAGGACCAAAGTTGCACTAGCGGCAACAATATTAAAATACAAACAGGTGTGATATACTCAGAAAGACATTTATTGAGTATAAACAGATATATTATTATTAATATTAACCTATAATATTTTGGACTGGATTACAAGTGGCTCACTAACAGTTGTTCGTAAATAATAAGAGGTATATCGTGGCTCTTTGCATACATCGAAAGTATCGCACGTATTATGAGTTGAAAGTACACGCGTTTGCTTGACTGCAATTGAATTCAACGTGCGTCTGGTTAGCGTGACTTCAGACCTTTGGTTAACTGTTACACAAGTCAAAAAATGGCACAAAAATATAAAAATTACATTTAACAGTACAGCTACACTCATAATAACACTGTCTAATAACAATTATTTAAAAAAAAATGCATTAATAAATTGTGAGGGTTTAAAGATATGAGGTCTTAGGTGTTAGAAAAAAAAAGATTGAAAAGGGCTTTGACATAAAGATACATACATATACATGTCTAAGTATGAGCATGTATATGTATGTAAAAAATATCATACAGACACAGCTCTTCTTTTCATCTTTGTTGCATTTAATGAAAAAAGAGTGATGGCTCTAAATATGAATATATAGAGAGATTTATTTATGTTTATTACTGTATATTTACCGTACATAGTTAATATTCCAATGTTCTTTACATAGCAGAATAGGTAGATATGTATTTATATATACACCTATACTTGTATATCTTTTCCTATAGATATATAGGTTTAGATTTTTATTTTACAGAAACAGTATCATATATATATATATATATATATATATATATATATATATATATATATATATATATATATATATTTAAAGGGACAGTCAAGTCCAAAAAAAACTTTCATGTTTCAAATAGGGCATGCAATTTTAATCAACTTTCCAATATACTTTTATCACCAATTTTGCTTTGTTCTCTTGGTATTCTTAGTTGAAAGCTAAACCTAGGAGGTTCATATGCTAATTTCTTAGACCTTGAAGGCCGCCTCTAATCTAAATGCATTTTGATAGTTTTTCACCACTAGAGGGCATTAGTTCACGTATTTCATATAGATAACATTGAGCTCATGCACGTGAATTTACCATGGAGACAGCTCTGATTGGCTAAAATGCAAGTCTCTCAAAAGAACTGAAATAAGGGGGCAGTCTGCTGAGGCTTAGATACAAGATAAGTACAGAGGTAAAACTTGTATAATTATAACTGTGTTGGTTATGCAAAACTGGGGAATGGGTAATTAAGGGATTATCTATCTTTTAAAACAACAAACATTCTGGAATTGACTGTCCCTTTAATAATAAAAAGTACACTATTTTCTATGTGAAATACACATGAAAATTTAGTAATCTTAAGGCATGTTACTGAAATATTGAACATAAAAATATTTAAAAATAAATTTTTAAAGATACTATACAATTTTCTAAATATGCAAACAAATATATCTATATTTTTTACAGTATGTTTAATCATTTAAATTTTTTTTTATATTTAATATTTCAATAAAGCACCTTAAAATTACAAAATTTCCATGTGCACTAACCCGACTGCGTTTAAACGTTAAATTGTGGAACACGATGCGCAAAACGCATATTTTGCATTCCTATGTTCTTCAGATAGAAAATATTGTACTTTTTATTATTAAATATATATTTCTATTTATTTCTGATACTGTTCATGTTAAACACTTATCTATACCTGTATATCTATAGGTATAGGTATAACACACAGAGAAAGTCCAGCACTCACTTACAAGCTCTCAGCTAAGATTAAAAGCAAAAACGGAAGGGTTAGTTACCGCATCTGGCCAAATGGGACAAGCCCTGGTACCACGTCAAGGTCACTTCCAAAACCTGGGTCCCTAAACCAGCCAAACAATGCAAGCTCTCAATCAAACATACTGGGAACAAATGTACCTGGGCTTGTCCCATTTGGCCAGATGGGGTAACTAACCCTTCCATTTTTGCTTTTAATATAAGCTGAGAGCTTGTAATTGAGTGCTGGATTTTCTCTGTGTATTGTATTAATTTGTTTTGTAATTTTCCCTATGGTTCTTGCACCAAGACCTGTTTGGGGTTAAATGCCTGTGACTCTGGGGACTCTGTGAGCACCTAGGGCTGAGCATGTTGCAGGATCATGGGATGTTTACCCAGTCCAGTCTGAGAGTGCAGTCCCCTTCCGAGTTAGGTATAGGTATATATATATATATGAACATATTCTGCTATATGAAGAACATTGTAATGGGGAATATTAATATTTCATGTCGGATTAGGGCTCTTGAATATACGTGGTGTTTTTTATTTTATTTTACGCTCACCATTAACTTCTATATGAGGAGAAGTTAATACTGTTGCGATAATTGTTTTGCACGTGTCGGATTTACGCTCATGCAAAAACATTATACTTTCAACTTGTAATGCAAGCTCAACCTGACACGAGCAAAATGTCTCGGTCCAGCGCTGTTCGAGCTGGAGCACTCTACTTATAATCTAGCCCTTTGTAAGGAGGGGAACACTTTTTTTTAACCAATGAGTGCTGTGAAGTGCTGAATTGATGTATAAATGTAAAAATCACAAATTGCAGCTTTAGCACAGAGGTGAAAAATGGCTCAACAATGAAGGGGTCAATTATATAGCTTTTAGTGGAATAAAATGTAGCATATGATTAACCATTCCCTCTCTGTTTATACATATGCATGATTTTATAATATAATCTAAAAATAAAGCTTATTTGTTCAATCATTCCGGAATCTCAATGATGCCATCTATGTTAAAAAATCTACTGAGAAATCTTAAAATTGTGATTGGGAAGGAAGACATTTATGTAGTTTTTTCCTGATCAAGATCTGAATGGAGCTTTATGTCCGTTTCCGTGCGAGCCTTCAGGCTCGCCGGAAACAGTAGTTATAAAGCAGCGGTCTAAAGATCGCTGCTCCATAACTTGTCTGCTGCCTCTGAGGTTGTGATCTTCAATCCACTCGACCCTTTACGATAGGACTGATTGAAACCCCCTGCTAGTGGCCGATTGGCTGCGAATCTGCAGGGGGCGGCATTGCGCAAGCAGTTCTGGTGAACTGCTTGTGCAATGATAAATGCCGACAGCGTATGCTGTTGGCATTTATTGATGTGCGGCGGACATGATACTCTACATTGTATCATGTCTGTCCACACTTTACTAAATCGGCCCCTAAGCATTTAGCAAATGCTTTCACAGTTCAATGTATTTCATCTCTCTCTTTAACATTTTATTCTGTATGAACTAGAATTGCATGGAAAGGAATAATATGATGAAAAAAAAACTGCTGAACAATAGTCAGTATAAATGTCCTTTAACACAATCACAATCACAGTACCCATTTTAAAAGCATTATTGAAGGACCAGTAAAAAAAGTGGATTTGCAGAATCAATTAACCCCTTAACGACCGAGGACGTGCAGGGTACGTCCTCAGAAAAAAGGCAGTTAACGCCTGAGAACGTACCCTGCACATCCTTGGTGTGGAAAGCAGCTGGAAGCGATCCTGCTCGCTTCCAGCTGCTTTCCGGTTATTGCAGTGATGCCTCGATATGGAGGCATCCTGCAATAACCTTTCACGGCCATCCGATGCAGAGAGAGCCACTCTGTGGCCCTCTCTGCACCGGACATCGATGGCCGGTATCGTTGGTGGGTGGGAGCCGGTGTGGGAGGTGGGTGGCGGCCATCGATGGCCCTGGTCATGTGGAGGGGGGCGGGATCCTGGGCGGGTAAGCCCGCGGGCGCGCACACGTGCACGAGGGGGCGGGGGGGGGGCGCGGGTGGGAACCGCTACACTACGGAAAAAATGTGTCCCAAAACAATAAAAGTGGGACAAAATTTAAATAAATAAAAAGCCCTTAGGTGTGATTTAGGTGGTGGGGGTTGGTCTGTGGGGGTGGGGGGGCGATTGAGCTACACTACAGAATTTTTTTTTAAAAAAAATAAACATTTGATTGTTCAAAATGGGTACTGGCAGACAGCTGCCAGTACCCAAGATGGCCCCCAATAAGGCTGAGAGGGAGGCTTAGAGAGCTGTTTTGGGGGGGATCAGGGAGGTTGGGGGTTAAGGGGGGGGATCCTAAACACAGCATATGTAAATATGCTTTTTTTTTTTTCTTAAAAAAAAAACAAAAAACTTTTATTTTAGTACTGGCAGACTTTCTGCCAGTACTTAAGATGGCAGGGACAATTGTGGGGTGGGGGAGAGAAGGGAGCTGTTTGGGAGGGATCAGGGGGTGGGATGTGTCAGGTGGGAGGCTGATCTCTACACTAAAGCTAAAATTAACCCTGCAAGCTCCCTACAAACTACCTAATTAACCCCTTCACTGCTAGCCATAATACACGTGTGATGCGCAGCAGCATTTAGCGACTTTCTAATTACCATAAAGCAACGCCAAAGTCTGCTATTTCTGAACATCCCAGAGAAGCATTTACAACCATTTGTGCCATAATTGCACAAGCTGTTTGTAAATAATTTCAGTGAGAAACCTAAAATTGTGAAAAAATTAATGTTTTTTTTTACTTTGATCGCATTTGGCGGTGAAATGGTGGCATGAAATATACCAAAATGGGCCTAGATCAATACTTGGGGTTGTCTACTACACTACACTAAAGCTAAAATTAACCCTAGAAGCTCCCTACATGCTCCCTAATTAACCCCTTCAATGCTGGGCATAATACACGTATTGTGCGCAGTGGCATTTAGCAGCCTTCTAATTACCAAAAAGCAAAGCCAAAGCCATATATGTCTGCTATTTCTGAACAAAGGGGATCCCAGAGAAGCATTTACAACCATTTATTCTATAATTGCATAAGTTGTTTGTAAATAATTTCAGTGAGAAACCTAAAGTTTGTGAAAAAATTTGTGAAAAAGTGAACAATTTTTTTTATTTGATCGCATTTGGCGGTGAAATAGTGGCATGAAATATACCAAAATGGGCCTAGATCAATACTTTGGGATGTCTTCTAAAAAAAATATATACATGTCAATAGATATTCAGGGATTCCTGAAAGATATTAGTGTCCCAATGTAACTAGCGCTAATTTTGAAAAAAAGTGGTTTGGAAATAGCAAAGTGCTACTTGTATTTATGGCCCTATAACTTGCAAAAAAAGCAAAGAAGATGTAAACATTGGGTATTTCTAAACTCAGGACAAAATTTAGAAACTATTTAGCATGGGTGTTTATTGGTGGTTGTAGATGTGTAACAGATTTTGGGGGTCAAAGTTAGAAAAAGTGTGTTTTTTTCCATTTTTACTTCATATTTTATAATGTTTTTTATAGTAAATTATAAGATATGATGAAAATAATGATATCTTTTGAAAGTCCATTTAATGGCGAGAAAAACGGTATATAATATGTGTGGGTACAGTAAATGAGTAAGAGGAAAATTACAGCTAAACACAAACACCGCAAAAATGTAAAAATAGCCTTGGTCCCAAACGGACAGAAAATGGAAAAGTGCTGCGGTCATTAAGGGGTTAATGTATGATAACAAGACAATGCAATAGCACTTAGGGGCCGATTTAACAAACCGTCAACCGGCCCCAATGC
Organism: Bombina bombina; assembly: GCF_027579735.1. Classification (NCBI taxonomy): domain Eukaryota; kingdom Metazoa; phylum Chordata; class Amphibia; order Anura; family Bombinatoridae; genus Bombina; species Bombina bombina. The sequence goes on from NC_069499.1 coordinate 894,257,208, forward strand.
ATCTGTTTCCATGTGAGCCTTCAGGCTCCCTGGAAACAGGAGTTAAGAAACAGTGGTCTTAAGACAGCTGCCTCTTAACTCATACGCCTCCTCTGAGGCATCGGACATCAATCTCCCTGATCGAGTTGATTGACACCTCCCTGCTGGCGGCCGATTGACCGCGAGTCTGCAGGGGGCGGTGTTGCACCAGAAGCTCTTGTGAGCTGCTGGTGCAATGTTGAATACGGAGAGCGTATTGCTCTTCGCATTCAGCGAGGTCTTGCGGACCTGATCCGCACTGTCGGATCAGGTCCGCAAGACCTTTAATAATTTGGCCTCTTTGTCTGAACTTAAAATCAGTAGTAGATTTCAAAGTTATGTCTATTTCCACTCCTCCTGTATCACGTGACAGCCATCAGACAATCACAAATGCATATACTTATATTCTGTGAATTCTTGCACATGCTCAGTAGGAGCTGGTGACTCAATAAGTGTAAATATAAAAAGACTGTGCACATTTTGTTAATGGAAGTAAATTAGAAAGTTATTTAAAATTGCTTGTTTCATTTTGACTTGAATGTCCATTGAATTATAAATTACCTTAAAAGGATAGGAAGTCCATTTTTTTATTCATCTAAAGCATGCAATTTTAAACAACTTTTTAATTTACTTCTATTATTAAATGAGTTTTGCTCTTTTTGTATTCATTGTTGAATGAGCAGCCATGCACTACTTGGAGCTAGTTGAACACATTGCGTGGATGTCTCCTTCCCTCATTGGATATTATTAGTACAGATGGATAAGACATCACAGTGTTGAGCAGTTTGTTTGTTTTACTTTTATTTCCCTTATGGCTATAAAATGTAGAATGGGTAACAATTTCAACATACCAGGGACAGCTCATGTTCTGAAGGTGACCAGCTCCAAATAGTCCCATATCTATTTATATACCATCATAATTGATTGCCTATACAGTTAAACCTCTGCAATATCTCACTGCCTGCAAGAGCTTCCAGACCACAACAGGGCAAAAACAATCTCAGGAATTTATGCACCATCTTTGGGCCAGATTACATGGGGCGAGCTAATATTTCTGTTCACTCCAGCGCACACTGCGCTCACAGAGAAAAATGAGTGTGGCCATATTAGCACAAGTATTACAAGTATTACAAGTTTAAAGTAAAAAGGTTGCGTGCGTGCGAAAAACTCAGGTGTGCTAACTTCATGACTTTGGATATTGCAATCACTCTAACTCCTTTTCCCCATAGACTTCTATGGGGTGCATTGAAGAAATTCTCATTAGTTATCGCTTGCATGCTGATCCAACGCTATGCTAGACCAATAGTGCTAAAGCCGAAGGTGTTGAATACTTTGCATTCCTATGTTCTTTTTATTTTAAAACAGATATTTCTATATATATCTAGTTACATATATTTACACATATACATATATATATACTGTATATATATATATATATATATATATATATATATATATATTTAAATTAATTGCCAGCTTAAGGTAATAATCTATTCGCTATAAAGTATTAATCAGGCCCCTTTTTAAAAATACTGTAGGGACCCAATTAGTGCACGGTAATCTAAAGTTATTAATTATTATCACTAAAGAATCAAAAGTAGATTATAGCCAGCACAAAACTTATTTCCAGCTAAATTACTCCACATACTGTGTCATAGAAAAGGAGAGACAAACCCAAACAGTGTTCAAAATTCAAAAATATTTTTATATATAGAAAAGCCAGAGACAACTGACAGTTAGCTTTTTATAAATACATAGGAGCAAAGACTTAGTGCAAATAATGGGGCACCCCAAGGCCTATTTTCACATATTAAACATGCATAAGAAACTTCTTAAAAATTGCAATCAAATTGGCATATCAAGGGTATAACAATAACTTGAATACAGCTCCAAATGAGCAACTGATGGAGATATATTAATTCAGTGTCCCAAATGTAGCAGTATAATTACCGCCATCTTATAAATCATTTCCAGATAGTCCCAGTCCCAAGCAAAATAAATTAGGTCAATTACGGAGTTAACAAAGTCACAATTTGTCTCACCAGACTTGCGATTGACTTCCTCCAGTTGTTAACCTACGGTTACTTGCCCAATTACACGTGTTAGATCCTTGTGCTGCAGTCGGCTCTCCCTGCCGTTAACCTTCTAGTTGGGTACTGCACACTGATCACTTACGTCGTCGGCTTTCCGCAGCGTTCACCAAGCGTCTTGGGTGCTGTTGGTATATTCAAAGTAGCCGGGTGGGACTTCTTTCTTCATCGGTTTGTATCCATTAATTTGTATTTCCCATCAGAATTTGCAACAAAGTAGCAGCGCTCCAAACATCAAGATGCTACCGCCCGCATTGAATTCCCAGTGGGCGTAGCAATTGCTTCACGCAACGTACGTTTCACCTGTTAGTGTTCAGGCTTTCTCAAGCGTCATATATATATATATATATTACATTGGAGCCCTTCCCTGTAAAACATATCTATATCCCCTTTTAACCATTTTAAAACCATTTTAACAATATTAAAATAATATTTTTAATTAAAAAGTGTATATGAGTGTAATAGTTTAGTTTAATATGTTTTTTTTTGTGTTTTGTGATTTTTTTCCCCTACACTTTACATCTCAAATCGCACTAAATATTCTAGTGCAGATTCGGCTATCGATTGAGTGCAACCTATAACTTTCAATGTGTAATATCAGAGCTATTTAGCACAGTCACAATATCCATTGAAAGTATAGGTTGCGCTAGAGCTATGTTGGCTATGCTAACCCTTTTCTGGAAAATGGTATTTACCAAGGATTTGTAATATCAATTTGCGTGGTAATGTTAGTGCAGTCCATTGATATTGCATATTGTGTCCTGCACTACCATTAGTACGCCACTTGTAGTCTGGCCCTTTGTTGGATAATTTCTTTCCTCTGCTGTAGAGCAAGACATTGTCTACGGTGCATTCTAAGAAGAAGGGTTGCTTCCACTGTAAATAGCAATACTTCCAATTCCCTTTCTAAGTTTTCTAATTTTGACAACTGGAAGTGCACATGGTGGACTTTGCAAACCTAACCCTGCTACATATCTATCACTGATTGGCATCTGGAGAGGAACTACAAAACAATAGTGATGAGTGTGGCTTGCCTCCAGAAACAAGTCATAACCGTCATAACCATCTTCTCCAAATAAGACATTTTTTCAAATCACCCACGGCTAGATTACGCTCCTTTTTTTCTTACCGCTCCCTTTAAACAACGCTGGTATTACGAGTTTTCTGCAAGCCGGCATTAGCCTCAGAAAAGTGAGCGTTGAGAAAAATTTAGCTCCACATCTCACCTCGATACCAGCGTTGCTTACGGTAGCGGTAAACTGGCAAAACGTGCTCATGCACAATTTCCCCATAGGAAACAATGGGGCTGAGCTGGATGAAAAAAAAACTAACACCTGCAAAAAAGTAGCGTTCGGCTCCTAACGCAGCCCCATTGTTTCCTAAGGGGAAATACTTTTTACGTCTACACCTAACACCCTAACATGAACCCCGAGTCTAAACACCCCTAATCTTATACTTATTAACCCCTAATCTGCCGCCCCCGACATCGCCGACCCCTGCATTATATTATTAACCCCTAATCTGCCGCTCCGCACCCCGTCGCCACCTACATTATACTTATAAACCCCGAATCTGCTGCCCCCAACATCGCCGACACCTACATTATATCTATTAACCCCTAATCTGCCCCCCAATGTCGCCGCCACCTACCTACACTTATTAACCCCTAATCTGCCGCCCCCAACGTCGCCGACATCTACATTATATTTATTAACCCCTAATCTGCCCCCCCAATGTCGCCGCATCAGCCAATAGGATTTTTCCTACCTTAATTCCGATTGGCTGATAGGATTCTATCAGCCAATCGGATTTCAAGGGACGCCATCTTGGGTGATGTCATTTATAGGAACCTTCATTCTTCATTAGGACTTAGTTTGGAGAGGATGCTCCGTGTCGGCTGGATTGAAGATGGACCCGCTCCGCTCTGGAAGGATGAAGATAGCAGATGCCGCCTGGATGAAGCCTTCTGCCGTCTGGAGGTCCTCTTCTGCCCCGATCGGATGAAGACTTCGGACCCTCTGGACGTCCACTTGTGCCCGACTGGGTGAAGACAGCTCAAGGTAGGGTGATCTTCAGGGGGTTAGTATTAGGTTTTTTTAAGGGGGGATTTGGTGGGTTTTAGAGTAGGGGTGTGTGGGTGGTGGGTTGTAATGTTGGGGGGGTATTGTATTTTTTTTTACAGGTGAAAGAGCTGATTACTTTGGGGCAATGCCCCGCAAAAGGCCCTTTTAAGGCCTATTTGTAATTTAGTATAGGGTAGGGAAATTTTATTATTTTGGGGTTTTTGTTTTATTTTATTAGGGGGATTAGATTAGGTGTAATTAGTTTAAAATTCTTGTAATTCTTTTTTTATTTTCTGTAATTTAGTGGGTTTTTTTTCCCCGTAATTTAGTTTATTTAATTTAATTGTAATTAATTGTAGGTAGTTTAGGTAATTAGTTTAATGATAGTGTAGTGTTAGGTGTAATTGTAACTTAGGTTAGGGTTTATTTTACAGGTAATTTTGTACTTATTTTAGCTAGGTAGTTATTAAATAGTTAATAACTATTTAATAACTATTGTACCTAGTTAAAATAAATACAAAGTTGCCTGTAAAATAAAAATAAACCCTAAGCTAGATACAATGTAACTATTAGTTTATTTTATCGGTAAGTATTTAGTTTTAAATAGGATTAATTTATTTAATTATGTTAAATTAATTTTGTTTAATTTAAATTATATTTAAGTTAGGGGGGTTAGGGTTAGGGTTAGACTTAGGTTTAGGGGTTAATAACTTTATTATAGTAGCGGCGACGGAGTCGGAAGATTAGGGGTTAATAATTGTAGGTAGGTGTCGGCGACATTGGGAGGGCAGATTAGGGGTTAATAAAATGTAACTAGTGTTTGCGAGGCGGGAGTGCGGCGGTTTAGGGGGTTAATACATTTATTAAAGTGGCGGCGATGTCCGGTCGGCAGATTAGGGGTTAATAATTGTAGGTAGGTGGCGGCGACGTTGGGGGCGGCAGATTAGGGGTTAATAAATATAATGTAGGTGTCGGCGATGTTAGGGGCAGCAGATTAGGGGTTCATAGGTATAATGTAGGTGGCAGCAATGTCCGGTCGGCAGATTAGGGGTTAATAAATATAATGTAGGTGTCGGCGATGTTAGGGGCAGCAGATTAGGGGTTCATAGGTATAATGTAAGTGGCGGCGAAGTCCGGTCAGCAGATTAGGGGTTAATAAATATAATGTAGGTGTCGGCGATGTTAGGGGCAGCAGATTAGGGGTTCATAGGTATAATGTAGGTGGCGGCGATGTCCGGTCGGCAGATTAGGGGTTACATTTTTTTATTTTAGTGTTTGCGATGTGGGGGGGGGGGCTCGGTTTAGGGGTTAATAGGTAGTTTATGGGTGTTAGTGTACTTTGTAGCACTTTAGTTAAGAGCTTTATGTTGCGGCGTTAGCCCATAAAACTCTTAACTACTAACTTTTAAATGCGGTAGGAGTCTTGGAGGTAGAGGCTGTGCCTCTCACTTCTTCCAAGACTCGTAATACCAGCGTTAGGCAAATCCCATTAAAAAGATAGGGTACACAATTGACGTAAGGGGATTTGTAGAAGCCTCGAGTCGCGGAAGAAAAGTGAGCGGTACACCTCTGCCTGTCTGACTCTTAATACCAGCGGGCGTTAAAAAGCAGCGTTGGGACCTCTCAACGCTGCTTTTTAAGGCTAACGCCAAACTCGTAATCCAGGCGCCAGTAAGTTAGTTTATTACAAGATTTCAGAAAAAAATTGTTTAATTACAAGGTGTTCTCTTTAAGTTGATGCTCTATGCCCTTCATTTGGGGTGCCATATTTATTATTCCTCCCCTCTTGACTTTTGTTTCCCCCCTTCCTCTTCAGTTGATTGCAGAATATCTATTTAAACAGAAGCAAAAACAGAGGCCAGTAAGAAAATAACATTGGTACGTCCTATCAGTCAGTTTGATGTGAAGACCTACTTGATTGATTCTTAGTTAGATTCCTGACGACCAAACAAATTAGTTTGTGTATTCATAAGTACAGCAACTCATTTTTTCCATCATCAAGTAAAAGGATATTGAAGTACTTTTTATATTATATGTGTAGCATATAAAAGCAATGGAACACAGCTTTGGAACAAAACTATTCACACAATGTGTATATTTGAAAAAGCAATTAGAACTGTCTTTCTGTTAGTAAGATTTGCATTTTCTGCAGTACAGTACAGGACATTTTTAGTAATTGTTTATCGTATCTGCTTTACTGTGGTCAGTTAAAGGGACATTAAACACTAAATACATTTTAGTATTGAGGGTACCTTCCGCATTCCTCGAGTCATGGTGCAGCCATGTTGAAATCTATCTTTCACTACATTCCAGTACTGACCTGTTTGCACATGTGCAACAACATTCTTTCTGATACATGTAGTGTAACCTAGATTACAAAATGGCAGCATCCATGATTAGAAGGGTTGCATGAAATGTATTTAGGGTCAGATTACAAATGGAGCACTAAATATTGCTTAATGAAAGCAATATATGCGCTCCGCGTTTGCTAATGTTTGCTGGTATTACAAATTAACAGCAATACAAATGCAAGCTTATGTTTGCATTGCTGGGAAGCATTGCGCTCACGAGAGTGTGCTTCCATAAGCTCTAATGGGAGCCTTGTTCTGATGCCATCGGAGACGGGGGGTAAGTAGCGCAATTATTGCAGCATTTGTAAATATAGATGTATATGCTTATATACATATACAGGTAGCCCTCAGTTTACGCCGGGGTTAGGTTCCAGAAGGAATGGTTGTAAATTGAAACAGTTGTAAATTGAAACCCAGTTTATAATGTAAGTCAATGGGAAGTGAGGGAGTTAGGTTCCAGGCCCCTCTCAAATTTGGCATAAGTTACACCTAATACATTATTTCTAAAGCTTTGAAATGAAGACTTTAAATGCTAAACAGCATTATAAACCTAATAAAATAATCACACAACACAGAATATATAATTAGACTTGAAAAAAAGGTTGTTATTCTGAAACGGTGAAAATTGAACCATTGTAAAACGAGGGCCAACTGTATGTTTACTGGGAACACACAGTTCCCATATAGGGATGGGCGAATGTTTCTAAAAATTCGAAATTTAAAACAAATTTTGATACATTCGTTCGTTCGAATCGAATTTCGAATGTTTATGTTACATTCTAACATTCTATTTTCGAATTTTCGTTTTCTAATTTTTCAATAAAATTCGAAACTTTTTGTTCAAATAATAGAATGTTTAGCTATGTATTCATTCAATTTCGAAATGTAATATTCAAATTCGAATGTGATATTCGAATTCGAATGTGACATTCAAATTTGAAATAGTATTTCTAGTCTACAACTGTGTTTAATAAATGTAATATTTGAATTCGAATGCTACATTCGAATTCGAATGTCACATTCGAATTTGAAATAGTATTTCAAGTCTAATACTGTGTTTTAAATGTGATTTTCGGTTCAAATGTGATATTCGTATTCGAAATAGTATTTCTAGTCTAATACTGTGTTTTATAAATGTAATATTCGAATTTGAATGTGATATTCGAATGTAACATTCGAATTTGAATGTGACATTAGAATTCGAATGTGACATTCGAAAACTATAAATAACATTCGAAAATCGAATTTTTAAGAATATTCGTTCTTATCAACATTCTATTATGTAAATCGAATTTCTACAATAACATTCGTTCTAACATTCGAATTCGGATATAAACACATTCGCCCATCCCTATTCCCATAGTGCCGTTTGTTTTCTAACACCCCACTCCAGCCAACTTTAAAGTCCCAAAACTTTCTGGTGCAGTTGTTTTTTATTTAAAAAAAATGTTACTTTTTAAAACTATAATGCCTTCTATTTTGAGGGCATTTGGGGCACTTTTAGAAAATCAACCAGAGATCTACTCTCTAGTTAATTTTCTGAGCACTAATTGCTACTGCAAGCTTGCTTTAGCAATAACCAGCCACTTATAATTTGCCTGTTTGCGGGCGTGCGCTAATTTAGTGCTCTACCTGTAATCTATCCCTTAGTGTTTAGTGTCCCTTTAAGGGGAGATATAAATCCCCCCCCCCCCCCCTTGATCAAACAGTATCTGTGTAGAATGCTTTAGGACACTCTATGTTGCAGGAAAAACATTCAGTTACATGTAACTAAAGCTTTTAAGGATTATGGTCTAAATCAGTAAAATATACTCATACAATGCTTTTTTATCCAACTTTCGGAAAAGGGAAAAAGTTCAACTGTAATGCAATTGAGAAAATGAAGACTGTTGGAAATATATCTAAACTACTGGAAGACCGTTATTGTCTTCTATGTTTTTTTATTTTTAACATTTAATTGCATTTATGAGTCTCTAAATGTTGTTAGCTAAAATGATGTGCTGTTTTTATTTATTATTATTTAGTTTACAATTCTTCTCCAAAGGGCAAAGTTTGATGCTTGTTTCCTAAATATATAGCAAAGCATGCAGTGCAGTCTATTAACATAACAGGCCCCTGAATACTCAGTATTTTGTCTTCAGGATTTTTCTTATTTAGAGAAACTGATCCTGTATATGTAAAGACTCCAGGGCTCACACTATCAGAAAACCAATGCCCTAAACAAAGTATACGTGTTAAAAGCACTTTTTTTTATTGAAGAAGTTTAAACAGTATGCAAATGTGGCAGCCATAGACATGTGCTTGATTTTCAAGGAAGTGCACTTAGGTCAATTTTATAAAAGTATGTTCTTCGTCCTGTTAACCCTGTTTGATACAACTCCAGCTGCAAGATACCCCGCCGGAAATATAGATCACTTTTAAAACCATCTGTGCTAAAAGAACTGCGTTGTTTTTTATTTTTTTATTTGCTGTGACTAAGAGACGAAAGCTGTGAAATGCTTTCTTTAGCAATAGGAAACAAACTGTCTGTTACTTTAATACAAGTATCAGTGCTTTCTGTATTGTTAATTTCACTGGAGACCAATACCCCTGAAATACAAATCTAGCTGAAGCAGAAAATGAGGCATGAAATAATGGCCACATATCAGTCTTTTTAATAATGATCTCCTTCGAGCAGTATTAACGAGCTGCTAGCAGTGAATTCTGCTTGAGCTGAATCTTTTTTTTTTTTCCCCTTGATCTTTGAAAAGCAGCAGGATTTGAAGTAGTGGTAATAGAGTGTTATTTTACAAGAAGTAAATAATGTAAAAGAGTATATAATGCTGCCAGCAGGTAAGTGGGTGAGTGGGGCTGCCACGCAGTAACCTGAGGACTCAGCGAACGCAAGACTGGCCTGGAATTACATTAAAACATACTAGAAATATGGTCATCGACAATGTTCATTTATCTGGTTTAGTAGGGGAATGCACTAGTCAGGTAATATGAAACTAGAAATCACAAAAATAATGGATGTCAAAGTCAGAATTTCACTACACATAAATGTTTAATTATGCATAGGATAAAAAAAATTGCAATGCACTTACATTGTTCATGATACCCATGTTTTCCTTAACTTGACTATGAAAATTCTTTTTTTTTCGCTGTCTCTAGAAAAGCCGAAGTGCATACCCAATAAGTGCGACCCTTTTTTGTCGCTAACCGAAAGTGAGTCTGACCGCGAGTCTGCAGGGGGCGGCGTTGCACCAGCAGCTCTTGTGAGCTGCTGGTGCACTGCTAAATACGACGAGCGTATTGCTCGCCGTATTCAGCGAGGTCTGGCGGACCTGATCCGCACTGTCGGATCAGGCCCGCCAGACCTTCATAACTAGAGGCCTATGGGATCAATTTATTAAAGTCTGGCGGACATGATATGTAGACAGCATACGCTATCCATATTCAGTATTGCACAAACAGTTCTAGTGAACTGCTTGTGCAATACTACACCCTGCAGATTTGCGGCCAATCGGCCGCTAGCAGGGGGTGTCAATCAGCTCGATCATATAGGATCAGGCGGATTGCTGTACGTAACCTCAAAGGTGGCGTAAGAGTTTAAAACCGCTGCTTCTTAACTCCTGTTTATGGCGAGCCTAAAGGCTCCCGCGGAAACAGGATAAATTGGCCCAATTCGGCCAATAATAAATTGACCCCTATGGGGTAGATTTATTATGCAGCGGATGCTGCATTCTACGCCCATCGTTTAAGGCTCACCTGAAATGGAAGTTAAAAAGCAGCGGCTCCTTAACTTTTTCACCACTGAAATCACCCCGATCCAATACGATCGGGATGATTGACACCCCCTGCTAGTGGCTGCGAGAGGGCAGGGGGCGGGATTGCAGAAGCATTTCACAAGAAGTGCTTGTACAATGTTAAATGCAGACAGCATATACTGTCTGCATTTAGTGAGGTCGAGCGGACATGATTTGCTACAGCGAAAAATGTCTGATTGACCTGTGATAAATCTACCCCTATGATTTTTTTTTAAATACAAGTTTACATCTGTTATCAATTGTACTTCTCATGGTATCCTCTGTTGAAAAGCAAGTAGGTAGGCTCAGGTGTGTATAAGTGTCTGAAGAACTAGATTGGTCCTGGTTCAAAATTTTTTTTTGGGTATCTCAGTAGAAAGCATTAGTAATAATATACATAATGCTCTGTATAATGATTTTGAGGATAGACAGATAGATAGAGAGATAGATAATAAAAGGCTCTCCTGCATTAGGATTGTACACATTCTGCACATGCGCATAGTCTGGCTGTTATGGGCCCTTCCAGCACTTGAGCCCTGGTGCCGCTGCACCAATGCTAGTTCTGCCCTTGATTTGTGTCTTTTTAAAGTATAATTGTTGTGTAGCCATATTGACTACACTACTCAAAAATACCCTTTAAAGGGACACAAAACTGAAATGTTTTCTTTCTTGATTCAGATAAAGCATACAATGTTCCAATTTACATTATTATCAAGTTTGCTTCATTCTCTTGGTATATTGTGTTGAAGGAGCATCAATGCACTACTGAGAGATGAGACAATGACAAAGGCATTGTGCAGCCACCAATCAGCAGCTATCTCCCAGTAGTGCATTTCTGCTCCTGAGCCTACCTAGATATGCTTTTCAGCAATAGATACCAAGGGGCCGATTTATCAAGCTCCGTATGAAGCTTGATGCCCCTGTTTCTGCACAAGCCTTCAGGCTTGCCGGAAACCGAAGTTATAACCTGTCCGCCAGCTCTGAGGCCGCAGACAGAAATCAACCCAATCAAATACGATCGGGTTGATTGACACCCCCTGGCCGCGAATCTGCAGGGGGCGGCATTGCACCAGCAGTTCACAAGAACTGCTGGTGCAATGATAAATGACGACAGCGTATGCTGTCGGCATTTATCGATGTGCAGCAGCCATGATACGCTACATCGTATAATGTCCACTTGCACTATGATAAATCTACCCCCAAGAGAACAAAGTAAAATATATAGTGGAAGCTAATTGGAAAGTTGTTTATAATTGCATGCTCTATCTGAAACATGAAAGAAAATTTTGAGTTTCATGTCCCTTTAACTTTGTACACTGTATAATTTCTCTTCTTTTATGAGATAACCGAATTTCATTTTGAAAGTTTTATTGATGACCATTGGAATTTGAGTAATAGCAAGTTTCTTATAAATTGTTACTGGCACCTTTGACTGCTTGGTACAAGAAGCAGTACAGTAGCGCAATATCCCATATCCAGGAAAAAAGTATTAGTGTTCTTCAGTCCCAGGGACTTTGTGAAGGGAATAAAGCTAATTGTTTTGAAGTCTGTGATTTCCTCAGCAGTATCCCCTTTCACTGAGGAAAGCAATCACCAGCTTGTCAGTGTGTCTGCAGTCTTGTTGCTATCTAATGTTCACTAAACACTCTCAAAGGTCCTTTTGTGTTTTCTAACTTGAAATATTTCCTTCCCTTAGTGCTGTGGATTCCTTAGAGTTGTCAAAGAGGCCAGATCTCCAGTTACTGCTCAGCAAGGATTACTAAAGGGAAAAAAACAATGTGTAATGGTAGCATTTTTGAGACAGTAACTACCTAATCTATTACTTATACTAAACCCTTCCCATTCCAACAAGGAATTATTTTCCTTTTCACTCATAATTGTATCTCTGTATCATGTCTGTGTAGGACTTGAATACCTTTTTATTTAATAAATTCTAGAATATGTTTTATAATGTATTCTTAAAGGGACAGTCTAGTCAAAATTAAACTTTCATGATTCAGATAGGGCATGCAATTTTAAACAACTTTCCAATTCACTTTTATCATCAAATTTGGTTTGTATTCTTGGTATTCTTAAAAATACACCTAGGTAGGCTCATAAGCTAATTTTAGCCCTTGAAGACCGCCTCTTATCTAAATGCATTTGACAGTTTTTACAGCTAGAGGGCTTTAGTTCATGTGTGCCATATAGATAACATTATGCTCATGCCCGTGGAGGTACTTAAGAGAGGGCACTGATTGGCTTAAATGCAAGTCTGTCAAAAGAACTGAAATAAATGGCCATCTGCAGAGGCTCAGATACAAGGTAATCACAGAGGTAAAAAGTGTATTAATATAACAGTGTTTGCTATGCAAAACTGGGAAATAGGTAATAAAGGGATCATCTATTTTTTTAAACAATAACAATTCTGGAGTAGACTATCCCTTTAATAGTAATTTACTCAGTCATACTAACAAGCATACCTTATACAGAGTTTCATTTATATGTAGAAAAATATCCTTAAATATCTAACTATCAAAGGTAATAAATGACTTTTAAAGGGACATAGTGGTCAAAATGAAAATGTGTATATTTGAATAAAATGTTACATACACAGATATGCTGTGAGTGCCCTGTGCACCAGAATTCAAACATCAAGTCTGCTAATAAAGTTGGCTATGGTTTTTTGTAACACAAATTAAAGGAATACAAAACCTCAGAGTATAATATTTTAAACAACTTTTCCAATTTACTTCTATTATCAAATTTGCTTTGCAATGCACTACTGGAAGCTATCTGAATCTGGTGAGCCAATGACAAAAGGTATATATGTGCAGACCCCATTCAGCAGCTAGCTCCTAGTAGTATATTGCTGATCCTGAGCCTACCTATGTATTCTTTTCAACAAATGATACCAAAAGAAAAAAGCCAATAAGATAATACAACTTAATTGGAAAGTTGCATCCAATGACATGCACTATCTGAGCCATGAAAGGAAAATGTTGGATTTCATGTTCCTTTAAGTCTTCTCTGATACAATACACACCACCAGCAGCTCTCTAGGAAGCTGCATGTATATATGTGTGCATGATGCTAAAATTGCAAGAACTTGTATTAGAAGCATTTGTTTCTAATTAAAGCATATTACATTTAATTGTGGACATTTATTTCCATTTAAATAACTGTCCTTTGAATCCAACATGCCCAAGAAGCTTACCAGAACTACCTGTATTGTTAGGCTGACCATATTGCCACTTTAAGAAGGGACACATATGAAAAATACATATGACAGGGTTCTTATAAAAAACATTTCTTTAAATAGCCTTTAAAACAGCCCTGACAATGTATTTTTTCATACGTGTCCCTTTTTAAAGCGGCAATATGGTCACCCTATGTATTGTATAGCTACACTCCTTGCTAATTCAATGGCACTTTACTATTATCAAAAATAAGAAGCTTAAGATTTGGGAATTATTATTTAAGGCTGGTAGACATTGTAGTTGGGCAGCAAGAAAAGCCAGTGAAATGTTTGATTGTGTAAGAATACAAGGTGAGGTCACTTTACATAACTAGGTAAAATCATGAATACTGTGTGCAGCTCTGGAGAACAAATTTCCTGAAGAATATGCATAAAACATAAAAACTGCTCATGTCATTAACAAGTATAGCTTATAGGAGAGAAAAAGGGAGGTGATATTATAGAAACTTACAATTACATTTAAGGATTTAATAAAAATAAGGAATATAATTTTAACTAAAAGAGAAACATCAGAACAAATTCTTCTAATCTCACGTTGAAGTAATTTTTATAAGCACCTTATAGAAAGGGTGGAATAATCCTCCAGTAGATGTAGGAAATAATGTAAGAAAATTCAAAAATTTGGGGATATATGGGCAGACATTCTGTTTTTATTATACAAAAACAGGGTTATTCTTATTTGATATTTCAGTTGTTTAAAGGGACAGTCTATTCATAATTAAACTTTCATGATTAAGACAGGGCATATAATTTTAAACAGCTTTCCAATTTACTTTTATCATCAAATTTGCTTTTCTCTCTTGGTATTCTTTGTGGAAAGCTAAACCTAGGTAGGCTCATATGCTAATTTCTAAGCCGTTATCTCAGTGCATTTTGACAGTGTTTGACAGTTAGATACTGCTAGTTCATGTGAGTCATAAAGATAAAATTGCACTCACTCACGTGGAGTTATTTCAGAATCAGCACTGACTGGCTAAATGTAAGTCTGTCAAAAGAACTGAGATAAGGGGGCAGTCTGCAGAGGCTTAGAAACAAGGTAACTACAGAGGTAAAAAGTATATTAATATAACCGTGTTGGTTATGCAAAACTGGGGAATGGGTAATAAATAATAAACATTCTGGAGTAGACTGTCCCTTTAATTTCCCATCTTAGATTAATAATGGTAGATTTTACTAAATAACAGCTTTTAAATGTATTTCTGTCAACTAATCAAGAGTTTTGTTAAACTACCAGAAAATGTCATAATATAATAGTGTACACAATTTTATGTATGGCATTTAAAAACATAGTTGTATAAAATCTTACATTGGGAATAGCCTGGATTGCTGTATAAATTGTCTTTCAACTGAAGCTCATCACAATTTGGATGATGCAAGAGGACAGCAACCCAATGCACAAGAGTAAATCAACAACAAAATGGCTTCAACAGAAGAAAATACTCCTTCTGAAGTGGTCCAGAGTCCTGACCTCAACCCAAGTGAGATGCTGTTGCATGAACTCAAGAAAACGATTTTGCTGAGCTGAAATAGTTTTGTTATGAGAAATGGTCCAAAATTCCTGACCGCTGTGCAGGTCTGATTTGCTACTACAGAAAATGTTTAGTAGAGATTATTGCAAGCAAAGGAAGGTCATCTAGTTATTTAATGTAAGGGTTCATATACATTTTGCCTGCACTGTGAATGTTTGCATGGTGTGATCAATAAAAAGCCTGAAAATGTATATTGCTTCAGTAGTCAACAGAGGGCCCTGGTGCAAAGATTTATTTGGGTAGATAGATAGATAGATAGATAGATAGATAGATAGATAGATAGATAGACCTGCAACCTGAACTAATAAAATGCTCCCCTGCATTAGGATTGTACACATTGTGCACACAAGTGTGTATAGTATGGCTGCTATAGGTCCCATCCCGCACACGAGCCCTAATGGTAATGCGCCTGCTGCACCCTGTTGCTTTTGCGTTGAAGCAGAGAACATGTTGGCCTGCAATTGCTATCTGCAAAATGTATCACTTTTTAAAATTTAACGGGACAGTCAATAACAGAATTTTTGTTGCTTAAAAAGATAGATAATCCCTTTATTACCCCTTCCCAAATTTTGCATAACCAACATTGTTATAGTAATGCACTTTTTACCTCTGTGACTATCTGGTTTCTAAGCCTCTGCAGACTGCCCCCTTATCTCAGTTCTTTTGACTTACTGGCAATTTAGCCAATCAGTGCTGACTCACAGGAGTGAGCACAATATTATCTATATGACCCGCATGAACTAGCAGTGTCTAACTGTCAAAAACTGCCAAAATGCAATGAGATAAGAGGCAGTTCAAGGGCCTAGAAATGAGCACAATGAGCCTATCTATGTTTAGCTTTCCACAAAGAATACCAAGAGAGGAAAGCAAATTTGATGATTAAAGTAAATTATAAAGTTGTTTCAAATTGCATGCCCTACTGGAATCATGAAAGTTTAATTTTGACTATACTGTCCCATCACGGTTTATTTGCACAAGAATTCTCCTGTGCAATTCCGCCCCCTGTTCATACGTTTCCCGTTGCACAAGAACAGAGCCTATAACCACTTTGAGAAAGCAAATTTGGAGTGTTTAGAAGCAGGAACTGCTTCTTAAATTTGTGGTTGCGGGCTCTGCACTGCAAGATGCTAGGAGCTGCAAATGCGGATACATTTTCCTATGTGCTTATCTATTATTGTTAAATATCAAGGTAATTTCAAAGGGTTCACATACATTTTCCTGCTACTGTATATTTAAAAAATAAACATAAAAACATTTAAAATAAATTATGCTGCCAAACATGTTTAAAACTACCAAGTATTACAATTGTGGCAAAACCTTATTTTCAGGAAGTGTTATAGTAAAAATGTTGAGAGACAAATCAACTCTTAGTCATTTTCTCATAATTCATCTGTCGCTGTATCATTTTATAATGCTAGTATGTAAATCCTTAATGAGCCTTTTAAAGTGAAACGGAAATGTAATTCATTAAGCAACTTAGTGTTAAGTCAGATGTAACAGACATGAAAAATGCATTTACATTAGTTTTCATTGGCTTCAGTTGGTTCAGACGTTACAGCCAGTTGATATAAGGCAATTAATATACTGTCTGATTCATGCTGTTAAGTTCAGGTTTGGGTAGAAGAATTTAGGTCAGGGTGGTAAATCCTTCCATTTATTATTATTTAAACCTAAAGACTAGGTTTTATTTGGTGGCGTGCTGGAATTATCAAAATAATTAGCATGAAATTACTTTTTTATTTAGGACATTAATCTGTTTTCAAAATGAATTATCTGAAAAAGTTGTTAGAAAATGTACTTTACTCATATTGCAAAAACTACTAAGTGGATAAATATCAAATACAACTAAACATTAGAAAACAAACAACAAAGTTTGTATTTTTTGTATTAATATAAATTAGTGTACAAAAATCTATATTAGTCTTGCTGTTTATAGTTTGTTAATATTATACTTTACATAAGTAGTCCCACCCAGAAGCATATACTTCATGTCTTAAAGTGTGCGCGATATAGTTAATTATAATAACAACTCTCTATTTCCGCGACAGACTAATGGGCCAGATTACGAGTAGAGCGCTATTTAGCGCTTTTGTTAGAGCACTAGTTGGGCTAGAAGTAAACTTTTTGCACGTTGGGTTGTGCTCATATTTCGAGTTGAAAGTAAAAAGTTATTACTCTCCCGCTAACCCGAAGCCTTCAAAATTCCCGAAGTTACCATATCGCGCATGCGATAACCTGTTCCCCCATAGAAGTCAATGAAGAAAATGTATATATGCGTTTACATTTGTATTTATGTATTTATATGTGTATATACTGTGTGTCTGAATATAGATATATTCACCTATAGGCTATAAATATATATGTACACACATATAGATATATAAACATATACATACATATCCATCTTCAGAGATGTATATGTATGTATCTCAATGTTAAATCCATTTGCCTACCAGAGATCTCATATCTTTGAGCCCTTATAACGTTTGTGTGCAATATTTTTTTTTTTAATCATTTTTATTACATGGTGTTATTATGAGTGCAAGTTTAATTTATAATGTATTTTTGATGTGTTTTGTGACACTTTTTTGTTTTACGAAACAGTTAACCAGAGCTCTGAGGACGCGGTAATCATTCTAGCGTAATGCGACCACGCTCAAACGATCGTGTTTACTTTCAACTTGTCACACTACCACAATTTAACCTGCATGCAAACGATCACAAAAACCCAATGTCATTCGCGCGCAAACGTTTGCGCTCCACTCGTTACCTGACCCTAATATGAAGAAGAGGAAGGCCGATTAAATTCAAATGAGAACCTTATTTTAGTATTTATGTTTTATGTTCAAAGTACCTGGTTATAGGCCTGCACTATCTTACAAACAAAATGAAGATGCACAAATGCTGATTACTATAAATAAATGAGACTACAATTATTTATTACTATTGCAAGCTTTGTTATTATTATTATACCACGATAGACATGTATCTTGGGAATCAGTACATCATACAGACCGTGTTATCTCATTTTTTAAACCAGATTTTCAGTTAAAAAAAGATATGAATGAGATCTTGCACTAATGGAGTGAGCACAGTGTGTAGCATGTTGCAGGGTTCACTTCAGCCTCTCTGGAGGCAGTGAAAAAAACACGCTTCTAAAGGAGTAATTGACAAAAATATATAAAGAAAATAATAAAAGTTAATGTCACAGTTGTTTTATTACATTTCATCAATTGGATATCATTTGTACAATAGATTATTATTATAAAATTAGTTAGCGCTTGGTATATTACTTCATTACGGTTCTCCATGAACCTGCACAGTTTTCATCTTAAACAATTTTCATGAATCTTAAAGGTCTAATTTATATCACTCCAGGGTAACTGAATATTGAACAATAAGATGCATGATTGCCAGTAAAAATATATGATACTTCTATAATAGTATGACTCTGTTGGTCAATTCTTAGACCCCTATAATGACAGGTACCATACATTATAGAGATAAAATATAGAGATAAAAGCTGAAAATGCAATAATATTTTACATGGTATGCAATATTAAGGCTGGTGGTGGACTGGTCAGAGTTCAACCTGAGTATAGATGTGTCATGGTCAGATCTAGTGTATTTCCCAGAAACCAGGGCCATTACCCTAGCCAGGGCTAAAGTAATTAAACCTTGCAACCTATAACAGTCTTGCAAGATCCGGGAACTGTTGGGTGGTCTGAGCATCTTTATTTCGCAAGCATGTGTTAGTGCCTTCTGCACATTTCTGCAGCTCAAAGGAAAGTTCTACTGCAAAAAAATAGGAAACTCTACATTGTAACTAAATGTTATTCTTGCATAATTGTCCTTAGCTCACTGTGCATTTAAACCATCCCAACCCAGGGCCGGTGCTAGGATTTTTGGCCACACAGACGAGGATCAATTTTGCCCCCCCCCCCCCCGATTACGTACATCCCATTGCTATTTAAAGGGATAATTTTTATATCATGATTCAGTTAGTAGAGCATGATATTCTAAGCAGCTTTCTAATTAACTCCTATTTTTAATTTTCTTTGTTCTCTTGTTATCTGTATTTGAAAAGCAGGAATGTAAGCTTAGGAGCCAGCCCATTTTTGGTTCAGCACCTGTGTAGCACTTGCTGATTGGTGGCTAAATTCAAATTAAACAGTGGTAGTACTGCATAGCAAATCAGACCAGTGGTTGTGCTGCATAACAAATCAGACAGTGTTAGTGTTGCATAGTAAATCAGACAGTGGTAGTGCTGCATAACAAATCAGACCAGTGATTGTGCTGCATAACAAATCAGACCAGTGATTGTGCTGCATAACAAATCAGCCAGTGGTTGTGCTGCATAGCAAATCAGCCAGTGGTAGTGCTGCATAATAAATCAGGAAGTGGTTGTGCTGCACAGCAAATCAGACCAGTGGCTGTGCTGCATAACAAATCAGACAGCGGTAGTGCTGCATAGTAAATTAGACAGTGGTAGTGCTGCATAACAAATCAGACCAGTGATTGTGCTGCATAACAAATCAGACAGTGGTTGTGCTGCTTAGCAAATCAGCCAGTGGTAGTGCTGCATAACAATCAGCCAGTGGTTGTGCTGCATAACAAATCAGACAGTGGCTGTGCTGCACAACAAATCAGACAGTGGCTGTGCTGCATAACAAATTAGATCATGGTTGTGCTGCATAAAAAAAATCAGACAGTGGTTGTGCTGCATAGTAAATCAGACAGTGGTAGTGCTGCATAACAAATCAGACCAGTGATTGTGCTGCATAACAAATCAGATAGTGGTTGTGCTGCATAGCAAATCAGCCAGTGGTAGTGCTGCATAATAAATCAGGCAGTGGTTGTGCTGCACAGCAAATCAGACCAGTGGCTGTGCTGCATAACAAATCAGACAGTGGTAGTGCTGCATAGTAAATTAGACAGTGGTAGTGCTGCGTAACAAATCAGACCAGTGATTGTGCTGCATAACAAATCAGACAGTGGTTGTGCTGCTTAGCAAATCAGCCAGTGGTAGTGCTGCATAACAAATCAGCCAGTGGTTGTGCTGCATAAAAAATCAGACAGTGGCTGTGCTGCATAACAAATCAGACAGTGGCTGTGCTGCATAACAAATTAGATCATGGTTGTGCTGCATATAAAAATCAGACAGTGGTTGTGCTGCATAACAAATCTATGCAAACAAATCTGATCTGCCGCAGCTTGAAGCAGTGCTCCAAGACCAGTTCACAGAGGTAGAAAAGTGGATCTCAAAAAACAAACTCTTCCTAAACACTGACAAAACTGTCACAATGATCTTTGGAATGGTACCTAAATTACACAAACTACAAAATTCCCATCTACGCATTAAAACAAAATAAAATGGCACACTGACCGCAGTCTACTATTTCAAATACTTGGGTATGTTGTTAGACCCCAATCTATCTTTTGGCCTCCACATAGAAAAACTTGCATCTAAACTCTATCCAAAACTAGGTGCCCTGTACAGAATCAAATCCTTTCTCAGCCCTACAGTAAAGGAAAAGATTGTACAGCAAATGCTGATGCCAATCATGGATTATGGGTATGTAGTATATGCACATGCACCGCAAACTCACCTAAATAAACTTAATACACTGTATAACTCATAACCACGATGTGCTACAATGTAACTACAGGACCCACCATTGTGACATGCTAAAAGAACTAAACTGGCTGTCGTTGCAATCCAGACGCACCCTCCATCTTTCCAGCCTTGTGTTTAAGAGCTTTTCTGGGAAGCTCCCACTCTACCTGAGCAGATTGCTCTCTCTGGTTGTTCACATCTCCCAAAACCTCCGATCCAGTGCCAACACATTATTTAGTCTGCCTCCATACAAAAAGAAAGCAGCTCGATCCTCCTTTTCATACAGAGCACCACAATTATGGAACGACCTCCCACACACTTTAAAACCTTCCCCAAGCCTAAAATCCAAAAAGAGATCCATCTTTGCATATCTCAAAACAGAATGCACCTGTCATGGTTGATTATATATTTCCTACCTGTTCTAGGTTAAATTTTGCATATATGATGTATTAATATTGTTTTTGGATTTTATTGTACCCTATTGAATCAATGCAATGTTTTGTGGACCCAGGACATACTTGAAAAAAGAGAAATCTTAATGTATCCTTCCTGGTAAAATCCTATAATATAAAATTCCAAGTGTGTTTGTCCGAAGCTGTCATGCACAGTAGAGACAGCACGAGGACAAACACACCTGGCCTTACCTGATATTGTTGTTTGCGGTGAAAGTGGGCATGGCCGGATGGGAGCATGGGCGTGGCCAGGCATGTCGGGGCATGGTTGGACGTGGCGGGCAAGGGGAGAGAAATAGAAAGAGAGGGGGGAGACAAAAAGAGATAGGATAGAGCTAAAGAGAGGGGGAAGAGCAGAAGAGAGGGGGGAGAGAGAGCAAAATAGAGGGAAGAGAGAGAAAAAGAGAGGGGGGAGAGAGAGCAAAAAAGAGGGGGTGGGGGAGAGGGAGAGCAAAAGAGAGGGGGGAGATAGAGAGCAAAAGAGAGGGATGGAGAGAGAGAGCAAAAAAAAGGAGAGAGAGACAGAGCAAAAGAGAGGGGGGAGAGAGCGCAAAAGAGAGGGGGGAGAGAGAGCACAAAAGAGAGGGGGGAGAGAGAGAGGGCAAAAGAGAGGGGGGAGAGAGAGAGAGCACAAAATATAGGGGGAGAGAGAGCGCAAAAGAGAGGGGGAGAGAGAGAGCAAAAGAGAGGGGGAAAGAGAGCGCACAAAAGAGGGGGGAGAGAGAGCGCAAAAGAGAGAGAGAAAATGCAAAAGAGAGGGGGAGAGAGAGCGTAAAAGAGAGGGGGAGAGAGAGCGCAAAAGAGAGGGGGAGAGAGGGAGCAAAAGAGAGGGGAGAGAGAGAGAGCAAAAGAGAGGTGGAGCAAGAGAGAGCACAAAAGAGAGGGGGAGAGAGAGCACAAAAGAAAGGGGGAGAGAGAGTGCAAAAGAGAGGGGGGAGAGAGAGAGCAAAAGAGAGGGGGGAGAGAGAGAGCAAAAGAGAGGGGGGAGGGAGAGAGCAAAAGAGAGGTGGAACAAGAGAGAGAGCAAAAGAGAGGGGAGATAGCACAAAAGAGAGGGGGAGAGAGAGAGCAAGAGGTGGGACCACTGTACTGCAAAAAATGGCCCGTGTGAACAGGCTTTAGGACTAGTATTTTAAAAATAAATAAATAAATATGATACTTCTATAATAGTATGACTCTTTTGGTCAATTATTTGACCCCTATAATGATAGGTATCATACATTATAGAGATAAAATATAGAGATAAAAGCTGAAAATGCAATAATATTTTACATGATTTGGAAATTATGCAATATTAAGGCTGGTAGTGGACTGGTTAGAGTTCAACCTGAGTATAAATGTGTCATGGGCAGATCTAGTGTATTTTTCAGAAACCAGGGCCATTACCCTAGCCAGGGGGAAAGTAATTAAATCTTGCAACCTGTAACAGTCTTGCAAGATCCGGAACTGTTGTGTGGTCTGAGCATTTTTATTGTGCATGCATGTGTTAGTGCCTTCTGCACATTTCTGCAGCTCAAAGGAACGTTCTACTGAAAAAAAAAGGAAATTCTACATTGTAACTAAATGTTATTCTTGCATAATTGTCCTTAGCTCACTGTGCATTTAAACCATCCCAACCCAGGGCCGGTGCTAGGATTTTTGGTCACACAGGCAAAGATCCATTTTGCTGCCCCCCCCCCCCCGTCTATGTACCATCCCATTGCTAGTTAAAGGGATATGAAACCCAAATTTTTATATCATGATTCAGATAGAGCATGACATTTTAAGCAGCTTGCTAATTAACTCCTATTTTTAATTTTCTTTGTTCTCTTGGTATCTGTATTTGAAAAGCAGGAATGTAAGCTTAGGAACCAGCCCATTTTTGGTTCAGCACCTGTGTAGCGCTTGCTGATTGATGGTTAAATTCAAATTAAACAGTGGTTGTGTTGCATAACAAATCAGACAGTGGTAGTGCTGCATAATAAACCAGACAGTAGTAGTGCTGCATAATAAACCAGACAGTAGTAGTGTTGCATAACAAATCAGACCAGTGATTGTGCTGCATAACAAATCATACAGTGGTTGTGCTGCATAGCAAATCACCCAGTGGTAGTGCTGCATAACAAATCAGACAGTGGCTGTGCTGCATAACAAATCAGACAGTGGTTGTGCTGCATAACAAATCAGACCAGTGATTGTGTTGCAAAACAAATCAGACCAGTGAATTGTGCTGCAAAACAAATCAGGCCAGTGGTAGTGCTGCATAGCAAATCAGACAGTGGTACTACATCTATATCTACACATCTATAATTTAAACACAAAAATTATATTAACAGTGGCACAATGACCTCTTCCTATACCCTTATGTAAATTAAATCACAATAAGTGTTTTATATGGTAAAATTAAATAATACAAGATTCAGGAATTCTAATCTGCCACCCTACCTCTCACTTCAGTACCGGTTTGGCCATCTGGTTACACACAATTCATTGTTTTCCCCATCCTTTTTGTGAGAATACTGTCACACATGCAGTCACCCTTTCCAAAATAAATAATGTGAAACAACTGAAGGCCAATCATTTGCCTTTTCTGTTTTTAAAAAAGCATTAAACTGACATACATCTTAATAGTTATATATTAGTATTATATGTCACATCTAGTTGTACCACATGCATATTTATATATCAAAAACTTTCAACTTGGACTTATTAATATATATGTGAGGTTTGTGTATCAACCCTTTGAATGCCACTGAGGGTTGTAGAGAAAACCAAGGTTACCCATACATCACATCTTTTGTGTTAGTGTTTAATGTACATTAAGTCAGTAACAAACGTAGAGCTAATAATTTTAATCTTTTTGTGCCAGTAACAGATAAAACAAAAACAATCAAATTTTACTTTTTTTTTTTTTTTAAATTAAACCAAAAACACATACATCATCATTTAAACTCATATGTTCTAATGGGAGAAGTGATTTAAACTTTTTGTACCATCAGTACTTCATAGAACAAAGTTGTATTTCCCCCTTAATGCCAGTTACGCTAGGCAGTGATTTTCTGCAAGTGCCATACTTACCTGTTGTTCTTCTCTATTCTCTTCATTCCTGCCTTCCACACAAATACCACTGTATAAATATATATATATATATATATATATATATATATATATATATATATATATATATATATATATATATATATATATGTATAATACTGCAGGATGCACAGCGAAATTATGTTGTAAAGTTTTTTTTTTTGTTTTTTTTACTACATATAATTAATCATAACATGTCGAGTTAAATAAGTGAGGGATGTTGAGTTGAATGTCTGTTTTGAAAGGAAAGGTTAGATAGAAAGACATTTGTAAATAGTACTACTGCAAATGAAAAATGTTTGATAAGCAATTAAAATTATATGGAATATATTGGTCACAGGATTCTGAAATATCTCATCAGCTTGGTATAAACCCAAAATGTTTATTCTATTTTTGTACTACTTATTTCAATATATTTTTAACTCGGGTGTCATAATTACCAAGACATTTTTAGACAAAAACAAAATGGTACATTTTACCTGAGCAGCCTGCTGCTAGCTGAAGCAGTCCTCCTTGCCACACTGATCTCTTCACATGAAACTGCGGGTGTAGCTGGCTGACCTCCTCTGCCTGAGAGGGGATGGACTGCTCACTCTCACCCTTAGAACAGAGCTGCTGTCTAACTCCTCAAAGTGCCTGTGGTAGGAAAAGATTCTCTCTGGGCTGGTGCACATTCTGGCTCTGCTCTGTATAAAACAGAAAAGGGATATAACAAGATATCCAAGGAATTGAGAATGCAAATCAGCAGTGTTCAAATGCTAATAAAGAAGTGGAAAATGAGGGGTTCTGTTGAAACCAAACCACGGTCAGGTAGACCAACCAAAATTTCAGCCACAACTGCCAGGAAAATTGTTCGGGATGCAAAGACATACCCACAAATAACTTCAGGTGAAATACAGGACATGTGGTGTGGCTGTTTCAAGATGCACAATAAGAAGGCACTTGAAGAAAGATGAGCTGCATGGTCGAGTCGACAGAAGAAAGCCATTACTACGCAAATGCCACAAAGTATCCGCTTACAATACGCCAAACAGCACAGAGACAAGCCTCAAACCTTCTGGCACAAAGTCATTTGGAGTGATGAGACCAAAATTGAGTTTTTTGGCCACAACCATAAACACTACATTTGGAGAGGAGTCAACAAGGCCTATGATGAAAGCTACACCATTCCTACTGTGAAACACAGAGGTGGGTCGCTGATGTTTTGGGGATGTGTGAGCTAGAAAGGCACAGGAAATTTGGTCAGAATTGATGGCAAGATGAATGCAGTATGTTATCAAACAGAACCCCTCATTTTCCACTTCTTGATTAGAGTTTGAACACTGCTGATTTGCATTCTCAATTCCTTGGATATCTTTTTATATCCCTTTCCTGTTTAATACAGTTCAACTACCTTTTTCCCACAGATCCTTTGACAATTCTTTTTCTTTCCCCATGACTCAGAATCAAGAAATGTCAGTACAGCACTGGATGAAAGATGCAAAGGTCTGTCAGGAGTCCTGAAACTCATTGACCTTTTATACACACACACTAATTACAAGCAAACAGATCACAGGTGAGGAGGGTTACCTTTAATAGCCATTCAAACATCTTTGTGTCAACTTGTGTGCATGTTATCAGGTCAAAATCACCAGGGTATGTAAACTTTTGATCAGGGTGATTTGGGTAGTTTCTGTTGTCATTATGATTTAAAAAGAGTAAACACAGTTGATTGATAATAAATGGCTTCAGCCAAACACTAACCATGAGTGAAAGAAAAGTTTTTGTGCTATCATTCATATTCTCTGAAAAATGGCCAAGAAATCATAAATTCTGTCAGGGTATGTAAACTTATGAGCACAACTGTATATATATATATATAATATATATATATAATAATAATAATCGTGAGTTGCAACCACACATTTTTTTTGGTTCAAAGTAGACAATAAAGTAACACTACAGCACTAGCCTAGGCCCTTGTTATCAAGCACAGTGTGATTATAGTTGATATTATATTGTTATTTAATATGCTTTCTGGTAAATACTGTAATTTTACCTTTGAGGAGCAGTGAGCACTCTCACAGACTGAAATAGATTGGTGTGAATTCCACGGCATGGGCAGCACTCTCTTTGCTATTTGAGTCTGATTGAGTGCGCAAATCTCCTCCTTGCCTCGACC
The DNA here is from genome assembly GCF_027579735.1 of Bombina bombina. NCBI lineage: Eukaryota > Metazoa > Chordata > Amphibia > Anura > Bombinatoridae > Bombina > Bombina bombina. The sequence continues at coordinate 894,283,587 of NC_069499.1, forward strand.
GGCCTCTTCCCCCCTCCCACACACACTGAGTCCAGCCCCAACTCACACATGATTTCGGGCTAAGAGCTCCCCTGGGCGGGCCTATCTATGCTGTGTCAGCTGAGCACTGTGACTACTGACTGCGGCGGCTGAGGCTCAGCTGTGAATGAGTCAGTCAGTGACTGTGGCTGTCTGAGGCTGAGTGTCAGTCTGTGTGCAGTGCAGTGCTGCTGGTGGCTCCGACTGCTGCTGCGCTCCCTCACACAAGTTCAACTCAACTGTGCTAAGTTCAAGTTGCTTCTTGCTGCACTGACACTGTGCGCTCTCTCTCCTCCACTGCAGCTGTCTGAGCAGCCTCTGCCGGACGGCAGCCCTGCTGCCCACCGTGATTTTTCCCCGGTATCCCGGTGGCCCAATCCGGCCCTGCTTGTGGGGAGGAGGATGCAGGTCATTGGTAACAGAAAACATGGAGGCCTGTCAGCAGCCCATCTGTAACTCATTGGTGGCGAGTGATGTGACATCACACATGGCGGCAGTTCGATAATCAGCATATGGGGGGCCGGTCAGCAGCTTGACCTCTGGCAAGTCAACTTTATGCTTTATTGGTGATCAGATGCTAAATGTTTCTTCTGTTGGTTGCCCTTGCCTGTGTCTGTGTACTGTGTCCTGACACAGTCAGTGTGTGCCATGCGCACATAAATAATTTTTCACGCTGCTTCAATGCCGATGCTGGAAGCCTGGCAGATCCGGCGCCGGAAGCAGAACATAGTGATACAATGAGGAGCAGCAGTCTCACATTGTCACCGTCCATTTCCTGTGACTACACATCAGTGTTAATTTTGTTAATAATCAACTGTAAGTTGATCTTTAGGGGGTTAGTGTTAGGTTTTTTTAAGGGTGTATTGGGTGGGTTTTATTTTTAGGTTAGGGACTTTGGGCGGCAAAAGAGCTAACTGCCCTTTTAAGGGCAATGCCTATCCAAATGTCCTTTTCAGGGCAATGGGGAGCTTAGGTTTTTTTAGATAGTATTTTATTTTGGGGGTTGGTTGTGTGGGTGGTGGGTTTTACTGTTGGGGGGGTTGTTTGTATTTTTTTTTACAGGTAAAAGAGCTGATTTCTTTGGGGCAATGCCCCGCAAAAGGCCCTTTTAAGGGCTATTGGTAGTTTAGTTTAGGCTAGGGTTTTTGGGGGACTTTTTTATTTTGATAGGGCTATTAGATTAGGTGTAATTAGTTTAAATATCTTGTAATTTGTTTATTATTTTCTGTAATTTAGTGAGGAGTTTTTTTTGTACTTTAGCTAATTTAATTTAGGTAATTGTATTTAATTTAGTTTATTTAATTATAGTGTAGTGTTAGGTGTTATTGTAATTTAGGTTAGGTTTTATTTTACAGGTACTTTTGTATTTATTTTAGCAAGGTAGTTATTAAATAGTTAATAACTATTTAATAACTATTCTACCTAGTTAAAATAAATACAAACTTGCCTGTAAAATAAAAATAAACCGTAAGATAGGTGCAATGTAACTAGTAGTTATGTTGTAGCTAGCTTAGGGTTTATTTTACAGGTAAGTATTTAGTTTTAAATAGGAATTATTTAGTTAATGATAGTAATTTTTAGTTAGATTTATTTAAATTATATTTAAGTTAGGGGGTGTTAGGGTTAGACTTAGGTTTAGTGGTTAATACATTTAGTATAGTGGCGGCGACGTTGGGGGTGGCAGATTAGGGGTTAATAAATGTAGGTAGGTGGCGGCGATGTTAGGGACGGCAGATTAGGGGTTAATAATATTTAACTAATGTTTGTAAGGCGGGAGTGCGGCGGTTTAGGGGTTAACATGTTTATTATAGTGGCGGCGACGTTGGGAGGCGTCAGATTAGGGGTTAATAAGTGTAGGTAGGTTGCGGCGACATTGGGGGCTGAAGATTAGGGGTTAATAAATATAATGTAGGTGTCTGCAATTTTGGGGGCACCAGATTAGGGGTTCATAAATATAATGTAGGTGGCGGCAGTGTCCGGAGCGGCAGATTAGGGGGTTAAAATTTTTATTTTACTGTTTGTGATGCGGGAGGGCCTCGGTTTAGGGGTTAATAGGTAGTTTATGGGTGTTAGTGTACTTTTTAGCACTTTAGTTATGAGTTTTATGCTACAGCTTTGTAGCGTAAAACTCATAACTACTGACTTTCAGTTTACGGCATGGATCTTGGCGGTACTCGTAATACCGGCGCTATGGAAGTTCCATAGAAAAAAGACTTTACGAAGTTTACGTAAGTCGTTTTGCGGTAAGGCCAAAGAAGTGTGCGGCGACCCTAAACCTTCAAGACTCGTAATAGCAGTGGTAGGAAAAAGCAGCGTTAGGACCTGTTAACACTGCTTTTTTACCCTAACGCACAACTCGTAATCTAGCCGCTTGTTTGTTGTTTATATTATATAATTTTCTGTAGCCAATCAGGACAGATATAAATGGGTTCCTCTACATATCATGCACTGTTGCAGCATATGGGAGTCAGAGTTGTGAATTCCGTAGGATGTACTCCAGAATCTGAGGAAATTGGAAACAACTTTAGTTTTCTGATTAAAACATCAGGAAAAAGAAGTGAAACAGTGATAGCCTTTCTTTCTTTTTCCTATAAATAAAAAAGCATTTTATTGGGTATTACATTTTGTGTTTTATTGTCCCTTTAATAATAATAAAATAGTAATAATTAGTTTGTGTAATTATTCATGGTTTGGGAATTTTCATGTTGTTTCTGGGTCAAAACATTTTATACAACACTTCAGCATGAATGTTCTTTTGCTAGTATATACAGTGTGGACGTTTTTTTTTTGTTGTTGCTTTTTTTTTTCCATTTTCTCCAAAGTATGTGGTTTTATATTCTCCCCAGGCAATATAGAAGATACAATTGTTGTCACACTGTGCGGTGAGATTGTCCTATCATTTACTAAGAATACTGTGAAGTATTTGTGTTACCAACCTCGATTGCTAGTCTCTCTTTTTAAGAAGACAGTAAAACAGACCGAAATAGCGGCTGACATATGTACTGGTATTGTAAAATTTAGGAATAGAGAGAAACCACATAGGAATAAAATGCAATAGGAAACATTTATCACATCCCTTGCTAAAAACCCTGTGTAACATTTGGCATTAAAAAAAATAGAATTGCAACTACAATTTTTTTTCTTCATCTTACAAGTTAGTTTTCCTTAGATCCTTTTTTTTTCATTTAAAGGGACATGAAACCCCTTTTTTTCTTTCATGATTGAGCTAGAGCATGCAGTTTTAAACAACATTCCAATTTACCTCTGTTTTTTAATTTGCTTCTTTCTCTTAATATACTTTGTTGCAAAGCATATCTAAATAGGCTCAGTAGCTGCTGATTGGTGGTTGCACATAGATTCCTTGTGTGATTGGCTCACCCATGTGCATTGCTATGTCTTCAAGAAAGGATATCTAAAAAAATAAGTGAATTAGATAGAAGTAAATTGGAATGTTGTTTAAATTTGTATTCTCTAACTGAATCATGAAACAAAGAAATTTGAGTTTCATGTTTCTTTAATCTTACATTAACATAGACTGATGGAGCAGAAAGGCCCCCAGGGATGAGATTTTCCCACAAATTAATTAGTTCTTTACACATTTGGGGGCATATTTATCAAGCTCCTTATGGAGCTTGATGTCCCGTGTTTTTGGCGAGCCTTGAGGCTCGCCGGAAACACAAGTTATGAAGCAGTGGTCTAAAGACCGCTGCTCCATAACCTGTCCACCTACTCTGAGGCGGTGAACAGACATTGCCAGAAATCAACCCGATCGAATACGATCGGGTTGATTGACACCCCCTGCTAGCGGCCGATTGGCCACGAATCTGTAGGGGGCGGCATTGCACCACCAGTTCACAAGAACTGCTGGTGCAATGATAAGTGCTGAGAGAGTATGCTGTTGGCATTTATCGATGTGGAGCAGACATGATCCGCAATATCGGATCATGTCCGCTCGCACAATGATAAATCAGCCCCTAGAAATTGATTAAAGGGACATCAAACTGCTGGAAACAACTAGTGAATTGCTGATATCTAACATGTTCCATTCAAAAACTACCTGATTTTGAACAATAATAAATAAATAAAACAAAAAATAAAATACAAAGGGCTAGATTACAAGTGGAGTGCTAAATTATCATTGAATTTGCCCGTTTTGCGGGCGCGTGATAATTAATTAGCCATTACAAGTGACTGGTTATTGCTACTGCGATCTCTGGTTAATTTTATAAATGTGCCCCAAATGCCCCCCAAAACCAGTGTAGTGTACTTTTAAAAAAATAAAGAGAGCAGCATTTTTTATTTTTTAGGCAGTATTTTGGGGGTAAAGTTAGGAAAAAAACGGCACTGAAAAGTCTATGGAAACTGTGTGTTCCCAGTAAATATATATGTATATGCTTATATACAAATATATGTATGTCTTAATATTTGTATATAACATATTAACACACTTATGCTGCAATAATTACCACCTTCGCTGCGCTTTGGTTCTGTGCCGTCTCTGTTGGCATCAGAACAAGGCTCCCATTGTAGCCTATGGAAGTGCGCTCTTGTGAGCGCAATGATTCCCAGCAATGCGAGTGCGAGCTCGTGTTCGCGTTGAGAACTTGTAATATTAGCGCACATAAGCATGCACTAGTATTACACAGTGCAGTGCAAATATTGCTTTTATGAAAGCTTTATTTAGCACTCTACTTGTAATCTGGTCCAAATATACTACAAAAAGCATTTTTAAAGTGAATTTAAAGGGATAGTCTAGTTAAACCTAAACTTTCATGATTCAGATAGAGTATGCAGATTTAGGCAACTTTTTAATTTACTCCTATTATCAATTTTTCTTCGTTCTCGTGGTATATTTATTTGAAAAAGGAAGAATGTAAGCTTAGGATCTGGGCATTTTTGGTTCAGCCCCTGGGTAGTGCTTACTGACAGGGCCGTCTTTAATATTGACTGGACCCTGGGCAAAAAAATTCTTGGGCCCCCTCCCACCCCCCTCCCACCCCATGCAATTTCATTCAACATCCCAAAAAACAACTAAATCAATTTATTTTTTAAATTATTAGCCCAGCAGTGGATCATCCACTGCTGGGCTAATCATTTAAAAAAAAAATGAAATAAATTGCAATATGTGAAACTGGACGTACGCAGTACTTATAAGTAAATAAATACATAAAATCCTCCACTGTAGATTCATTTAATATTCTTTTGAATTTGATTCTGGTGTTAGGTTAGCTGATTAAAGAAATTTAGGGCAGCCAACAGGAGCAAAGCAACGTAAAGACTGAGGAGGAAGCATGGAGGTGCAGACAAATATAAGTTTACTGACTGGAACAGCAGAACTATGGGAAGCTGTAAAATCTGAGACAGAGAGAAAACAAAAACTATAAAAATAAACCTTACATTAATGTGTGAAGTATCAGCATGACACTATACAGCAGCCACAGCAGCACATGTCACTTCTTTGCTAGGAACAAGTTCCCTCTCACCCTGCACTAGACAATGCTGCATGAAGGGGCGTGTGTGCACTCACTTATTCTCCCCACTAACACCTTTCTACAAAGCACTGTTCCCCTAACAAACTTCAGTTAGTTGATCTTAGGGCCACAGCAGGAAGAGCAGGGCTAAGGGGACCAGCAGACTGGATGCTATCTGCTCAAGGCTGCATGGATACAGTGTGAGATGAGTCACACAGCCTCAAGACTGAAGAGAGCAGTGTGTGCAGCTGCACAGATGCTCAAATACTCACGTGCTTGCCGCTCTAGCTTTCTGCTGCATGCGTCTACAGTCAGCCCTACCCAGAAACAATCCCCACCACCAGAGCAGTTACCTGGTAACAGTTGTAACCCCAGTAGGACCTTTTCTGATGCAGTGGGATTGGATGGATGCCGAGTTAGGGCTTTGTATTCAGTGCTGCACATTGCACATCTAAAACAGCACATGGCAATAGCTTGGCATGTCACATGACACCGGCACAGTCTGGCACAGTTATTTTTTTTTTTTTTTTAAATATAAGCAGAGTACTTTTGACTGTGACAGTATTAGGACTGAATGTGTGTGTTCCCCATGTCACATCAGCAGTCTGGTATGAACCATAAAAAAAAAAAAAAAAAAATTTTTTTTAAGGCCTCTTGGGCCCCTCAACAGAGACTGGGCCCTGGGCAGCTGCCCCTTTTGCCCTGTGTTAAAGACGGTCCTGCTTACTGATTGGTGTCTAAATATAGCCACCAATCAGCAAGTTTTACCCAGCTTCTGAACCAAAAATGTGCCGGCTCCTAAGTTTACATTCTTGCTTTTTAAAAAAAGATACCAAGACAATGAAGAAAAAATTATAATAGGAGTAAATTAGAAAATTGCTTAAAATTTCATGCTCTATCTGAATCATGAAAGTTAAATTTTTTCTAGACTGTCCCTTTAAACCGCTGGGCACAACTATAACAGGATGGTGGTCATGCTATTATTTTTCCTCTTGTGTCTGCATCACTCTTCAAAGTTATTCTATTTTACAAGTGCCAGTTGGCGAAGTTTCACATCTTAATACGGGGCGTCATCTTGGAGCTGAGGCACTTTAAAAGGGGATTTTTTGTAGCATACTATGTATTTTTTTGCAGTCTAAAATACAGTAGTTTTAAAACATTCTTATATTTATGAGGTTAGGAACATGCAGATGTCAGAAATTCAGTACTAATAGATTTTGTATTTTGTGACTGCAAGTCTGCAATTAGCTACATGTTAAAAACCCCCAAAAAACTTGCCTCTCCCATGATGTAAGGCCGTCAGTCATCAATAACTTGTATCATGTAATGGCACATAGCTTATTCATAATGCTAGTTACAATGTTCACAGCCAACAAGCTCTAAAAGGGGCAACATGTTTTATAATGGTCCTAAAAAAATTACTGGCTTTTTATGCCCCTTTAAATCAACATCATGGGACAAAAGAGTACAGATTAAAACCTAACACCTCAATCGCGGAATGAAAAGCCCCTTAACGCAGCCCCATTGATGTCTATGGGGAAAAAAAAGCACCCTAACACCCTAACATAAACCCCACGTCTAAACACCCCTAATCTGCCGCCCCCGACATTGCTGATACCTACATTACAGTTATTAACCCCTAATCTGCCACTCCCGATATCGCTGCCACCTAAATAAAGCTACTAACCCCTAATCTGCCACTCCCGATATCGCTGCCACTATACTAAATTTATTAACCCTTATTCCCCTGCAACCCAACATTGCCCACACTTTAATAAATCTATTAAACCCTATTCCGCCGCTCCCCGACATCGCCGTAACTAAATAAAGCTATTAACCCCATAACCTCTAGCTTCCCACATCACTACCACTAAATAAATCTATTAACCCCTAAACCGCAAGCCCCCTACATTGCAACAACCTAAATTAAATCTATTAAACCCTATTCCGCCGCTCCCCGACATCGCCACAACTAAATAAAGCTATTAACCCCATAACCTCTAGCCTCCCACATCACTACCACTAAATAAATCTATTAACCCCTAAACCGCAAGCCCCCTACATTGCAACAACCTAAATTAAACTATTAATCCCTAAACCTAACCCTAAACCTAACTCTAACGTAACCCTAACACCCCTAACTTTAACATAATTAAAATAGATCTAAATTAAAGTTACAATTATTAACTAAATAATACCTATTTAAAACTAAATACATACTTACCCGTGAAATAAAACCTAAGCTAGCTACAATATAACTACTAGTTATATTGTAGCTAGCTAAGGTTTTATTTTTATTTCACAGGTAAGTTTGTATTTATTTTAACTAGGTAGAATAGTTAGTAAATAGTTATTAACTATCTACTAACTACCTAGTTAAAATAAATACAAACTTACCTGTGAAATAAAACCTTACACTAAAACCTACCATTACAAAAAATATAAAATACTAAAATTACAAAATATAAAAAAACCTACCATTAGAAAAAATAACAAATGAAATTATCCAAAATAATACAAATTATTCCTATTCTAATACCCTTTTAAAATAAATAGAAAACCCACCCCAAAATAAAAATGCCTAATCTATAATAAACTACCAAGGGCCCTTAAAAGGGCCTTTTTGTCGGCCCTTAAAAGGGCCTTTTGTAGGGCATTGCCTTAAAGGGACAGTCTACCATAAAATTGTTATTGTTTTAAAAGATAGATAATCCCTTTATTACCAATTCCTCAGTTTTGCACAACCAACACAGTTATATTAATACACTTTTTACCTCTGTGATTACCTTGTATCTAGGAACCTTCTTCCAGCCCCCTGATCACATGACTGTGACTGTTTATTATCTATTGTCTTGCAGTTAGCATTGTTTTGGGCTAAATCTTAAATAACTCCCTGTGCCTGAACACAGTGTTATCTATATGGCCCACGTGTACTTTTAGTCTCTGTGTTAAAAAGGAATTTAAAAAGCCTGTGATAAGAGGCAGCCCTCAAGGGTTTAGAAATTAGCATATGAGTCTGCCTAAGTTTAGTTTCAACTAAGAATACTAAGAGAAAAAAGCAAATTTGATGATAAAAGTAAATTGGAAAGTTGATTAAAATTACATGTCCTATCTGAATAATGAAAGTTTAATTTTGACTAGACTGTCCCTTTAAAGTTAACAGCTCTTTTGCTACAAAACAAAACAAACAGTATACAAACCCCCACCCTCCAAACTACCAATAGCCCTTAAAAGGTCCTTTTGTAGGGCATTGCCCTAAGTTAAACAGCTCTTTTACCTGAAATAAATACAAAGTCCCACTAACATTACAAACCCCCACCCCCCCAAACCCACAAAAAAAAATATCTAAAAAAACATAATCTACCTATTGCCATGAAAAGGGCATTTGTATGGGCATTGCCCTTAAAAGGGCATTTAGCTCTTTTGCATTGCCCTGAAAAGGGCATTTAGCTCTTTTATGAAAAGCCCAAACCCTAAACTAAAAAAAAACCCACCCAAAAAAACCTTAAAAAAACCTATCACTAACCACCGAAGATCCACTTACAGTTTTTGAAGTACCGCTGGAACGATCTTCATCCAGGCGGCGAAGTCCTCATCCAAGCGGTGAGAAGTCTTCATCCAGACGGCCTCCTCTATCTTCATACAGGCGGCAAAGTCCTCATCCAGGCGGCAAGAAGTCTTCATCCAGACGGCCTCTTCTATCTTCATCCAGACGGCATCTTCTATCTTCATCCCGGCAGCATGGAGCGGGTCTATCCTGAAGACATCCGGCGTGAAGCATCCTCTTCATACGGTCGCCGTTCAAATCAGCCAATAGAATTTCAGTAGCTCCCATCCTATTGGCTGATTTGAACAGCCAATAGGATTTCAGTAGCTCTCATCCTATTGGCTTATTTGAATTTCCAAAATCAAATCAGCCAATAGGAATGCAAGGGACGCCAATTTAAATCGTGTACCTTGCATTGAAGGTTCAGTATACGGCGTCGACCGTATGAAGAGGATGCTCCATGCCGGATGTCTTCAGGATGGACCCGCTCCGCGCCGCCGGGATGAAGATAGAAGATGCCGTCTGGATGAAGATAGAAGAGGCCGTCTGAATGAAGACTTCTCGCCACCTGGATAAAGATTGTTCAAGCGGGGCTTCAAAAACTGTAAGTGGATCTTCGGGGGTTAATGATAGTTTTTTTTTTAAGGGTTTATTTGGGTGGGGTTTTTTTAGTTTAGGGTTTGGGCTTCTCATAAAAGAGCTAAATGCCCTTTTAAGGGCAATGCAAAAGAGCTAAATGCCCTTTTAAGGGCAATGCCCATACAAATGCCCTTTTCAGGGCAATGGGTAGCTTAGGGTTTTTGTTAGAGTTAGGTATTTTTATCTTGGGCGGTTGGTTGGGTGGTGGGTTTTACTGTTGGGGGGGTCTTTGTACTTTTTTTTACAGGTAAAAGAGCTGTTTAACTTAGGGCAATGCCCTACAAAAGGCCCCTTTAAGGGCTATTGGTAGTTTATTGTAGGCTAGGGTTGTTTTTATTTTGGGTGGGCTTTTTTATTTTGATAGGGCTATTATTAGATTTGGTGTAATTCTTTTTTATTTTTTATAATTTCATTTATTTTCCGTAATTTAGTGTTTGTTATTTTTTGTAATTTAGTATTTTTTTTGTAATTAGATAGTTTGTATTTTTTGAGTAGTGTTAGAATTGTTTTAATGTGTATTTTAGTTTTATTAGATTGGTAGTTAGTTTAATATTAGTTAAATAGTTAAATTAGTTTAATTGTTAGTTTAAACTTAAGTTTTTTAATTTGACAGGTAAGTTTTAATTTAATTTAAGATAGGGAAATTGTAACTTTAATATTAAGTTAGGGGGCATTAGGTTTAAGGGTTACTATTTTAAATTAGTTTATTTTGTTGTGGGGGCTTTCAACTTAGGGGTTAATAGGTTTATTATAGTGGCGGCGGAATTAGGGGTTAATAACTTTATTATAGTGGCAGCGATGTTGGGGAGCTGCTGAATAGAGGTTAATAATTTTTATCAGTGGCGGCGATGTCGGGAGCGGCAGATTAGGGTTTAATAACTTTAACTTTAATATAGTATTTGCGATGTGGGAGGGCCTCGGTTTAGGGGTTAATAGGTAGTTTACTCTGTTTACTTTTTATTACTGTACTTTGCGACAGTTTAGTTATGAGTTTTATGTAACAGTTTTGTAGCGTAAAACATATAACTACTGCTCTCAGATTGCGAAACGGATCTTGTCGGTATAGGCTGGAACGCAAGCTTTTTAGTCTCACCACAAAACTTGTAATGGCTGCGCTATGGAAGTCCCATTAAAAAACGTAATTTTTACATGTGTGGGACTGACGTTGAATTACAGGCTTAAAGACTTGCAGTACAGCTATACCGACAAGACTTGTAATGGCTGCGGTGCTGTTTTAATACTGAAATTACCAATTTTTCAGCGTTAAAACACGAACGCAAAACTTGTAATCTAGGTGCTTGTAATTACAAGCCTTTTTTATTGTTTTGAAACAGGTTAACATATCGGCCAAGTTTTTTTTTTTTAGAACATTTTAACACCTTGTTTTCTGTGCTTCTTTTTCAATGGCCAAATTCTCTACCACTTGCCTAATTTGGAGGAGCCAATCCAGACTTGCTTCTAGGGTGGACACAACTTGCCACTTTTAATATTGTTAGCAAATTAAGCATTGTTTCTTATCTCATCACCTCTTCTAAAACTAGTTAAGGACAGATATGTTTCAGGGCTATGCTTGTCAGTTATCAGTTCTCAGAATGAGAAAAATCATCATTTTTAGAGTTAAATTACAAGAAAGGGGTAAAAAGGGTCAGTATATTGTAAAGGGGTTTTATTACATGTAATTCAACATTTTATTTTACAATCTCAAGGTGTTGTATGTCCCTTTAACAGGGGGAATCAATGGCCACTTGACCCCTTTCCTATGAGACATTGTTTTTTATGTTTTACCTAATCAATGTGAATGAAAAACTGATCTTAACATCATATTATATTCATAATTATACTTCTTATAGGACCACTGAAGTCAGAATTAAACTTTCATGATTCAGATAGAGCACACGATTTTAAACAACTTTTCAAATCACATCCATTAACTAAATATGCACAATCTTTTTATATTACTGAGCATGTGCAATATTCACAGGATATATGTATATTCATTTTGTGATTGGCTGATTGCTGTCACTTGATTTAGTAGGAAGGAAAATAAAACTAACTGAAATTGTCAAAAAATAATCCATCAATCATGTGAAATTCAAACTAAGTGATTTTACATTATCTATGTATTATGCATTTATTGATTATGCTATTCTAGTGAGTTTAGTGGTCCTTTTACTAATATCATAGAAACTAAAAAGTTAAATCCACAATCTACACAATACAAACTCAACTATATTGGAATTTATATGAAAAACCCAAATCAGCCCACTCTCCCTCCTGGTTTTACATTCCCCGATCTGCTATGGATTCTTAAATACTCCAGATCTTTCCTTTAGGGCAGAATATGTTCTTACTTATTTCCCCATATCCAGCACCTATCCACACAGTTAAAGGGACAGTCAACACCAGCATTTTTGTTGTTTAAAAAGATAGATAATCCCTTTATTACCCATTCCCCAGTTTTTCATAACCAACACAGTTATAATAATACAGGTGGCCCTCGGTTTACAACGGTTCAATTTGCACCGTTTCAGAATAACAACCTTTTTTCCCAGTCATGTGACTGTTATTGAAAAGCATTGAGAAGCAGTGCATTGATTAAAATAGCCAGTAGGTGGAGCTGTCCATTTGTGTTGCAGCAAAGATATGCAAGCCAAGCACACAAGCAGGCTGAAATTAATCAGTGTGGCTAGCTAGACTTGAGCTATCAAGCAGCTTTCAAAGGAACAGGATCTTCCAGTGTATAAATCAGTCCAGATTGGAATGCATAGAAAGAACTGTTTGTAAAAAAAATGTAAAGTCTGTGTTGTGTGATTTTTTATTAGGTTTATAATGCTGTTTTAGCAAATGTTTTTGTTCTTTTAAAGGGACAGTCTACACCATAATTTTTATTGTTTTAAAAGATAGATAATCCCTTTATTACCCATTCCCCAGTTTTGCATAACCAACACAGTTATAATAATATAATTTTAACCTCTGTAATTATCTTGTATCTAAGCCTCTGCAAACTGCCCCTTTTTTCAGTTCTTTTGACAGACTTGCAGTCTAGCCAATCAGTGCCTGCTCCTAGATAACTCCACGTGCAAGAGCACAGTGTTATCTATATGAAATATGTGAACTAACACCCTCTAGTGGTGAAAAACTGTTAAAATGCAATCGGAAAAGAGGTGGCCTTCAAGGTCTAAGAAATTAGCATATGAACCTCCTAGGTTAAGCTTTCAACTAAGAATAACAACGAGACAAAGCAAAATTGGTGATAAAAGTAAATTGGAAAATTGTTTAAAATTGCATGCTCTATCTGAATCATGAAAGTTTATTTTGGCCTAGACTGTCCCTTTAACTTAGTTTAATTATATACCCTGTGTTGTGTTATTATTTAATTAGGTTTATAATGCTGTTTAGCATTTAAAGTCTTCATTTCCAAGCTTTAAAAATAATGTATTAGGTGTTACTTATGAAAATTTTGAGAGGGACCTGGAACCTAACTCCCTCACTTCCCATTGACTTACATTATAAACTGGGTATCAATTTATAACGGTTTCAATTTACAACCATTCCTTCTGGAGCCTAACCCCGGCGTAAACTGAGGGCTACCTGTACATGTTTTACCTCTGTAATTACCTTGTTTCTAAGCCTCTGCAGACTGCCCCCTTATTTCAGTTCTTTTGACAGACTTGCATTTTAGCCAATCAGTGCTCACTCCTCGGTAAATTCAGGTGCATGAGCTCAATGTTATTTATATGAAACACATGAGCTAACGCCCTCTAGTGGTAAAAAACATTCTGATTAGAGGCGGCGTTCAAGGTCTAAGAAATTAACATATGCACCTCCTAGGTTTAGCTTTCAACTAAGAATACCAAGAGAATAAAGCAAAATTGGTGATAAAAGTAAATTGAAAAGGTGTTTAAAATTACATGCCCTATTTGAATCATGAAAGTTTTTTTTGGACTTGACTGTCCCTTTAAGGGCTCATGCTTGGCTTCATGTACGAGCCCTGTGCTTGACCTTAATATAATCAGCTATATTTAGTTTATGGAGGCCTATGTGTTCACTAACAATAACAAAATTGACCTTTATTGTCTACTTTGAAAGCTGTGGAAACAAAGAGACAAACAAACAAATGTCCTCCTTAAAGGGATACTAAACCCAATTTTTTTTCATGATTCAGATAGAGCATGCAATCTTAAGAAACTTTCTAATTTACTCCAATTATCTTTTTTTCTCTTGTTATCTTTATTTAAAAAGCAGGAATGTTAAGCTTAGGAGCCGGCCCATTTTAGGTTCAGCACCCTAGATAGTGCTTGTTTATTGGTGAGTAAATTCAGCCAACCAATAAGCTAGCATAACCCAGGTTCTGAACTAAAAATTGGTTGGCTCCTAAGCTTTACATTCCTCCTTTTTAAACAAAGATAGCAAGAGAACAAAGAAAAACTGACAATAGTAGTAAATTAGAAAGTTGCTTAAAATTGTATGCTCTATCTGAATCATTAAAGAAAAAAATTGGGATTTAGTACCCATTTAAATAAGAGTAAAAAACCTCTAATATATCCAATGTAGGGTACTCCTCATGGATCATCTGTTGTATTTACAGGAGTCCCAATAGGTAGGATGTCTCTCACATCAGACTGTGTAGTGTTTTATAGGGAACAATGCATAATGCTATGATATCTTTTCTCTCTCTCTTCTTCTATACCCTGTAGAAATAAATGCTGTGACGTGTTTGATTTTGAAAACTCAGTCCTTCCTCTCCTTTTATAATGTATATAATTTGCTTGATTACCACATTTCACATTGTAATGCAATAATTTTACCTAATGGGGTCCATTTATTATTGTGTCGGCATTTATCATTGCACCAGCAGTTCTTGTGAACTGCTGGTGCAATACCGCCCCGTGCAGATTCGCGGCCAAATCAACCCGATCGCATTGGATCGTGTTGATTTTCGGCGATGTCTGTCCGCAGCCTCAGAGCAGGCGGATAGGTTATGGAGTAGTGGTCTTTAGACCGCTGCTTCATAACTTGTGTTTCTGGCGAGCTTGATAAATAGACCCCAATGCCAGTTTTAATACTTGCTGCGTTTCCTAACCAATATACAATTGATATACTGCCACCAGTTCAATATTAAAACTATTTTTATTGACTTTATGGATTTACATATCCTTTGTTAAATTCCACACCATATAGTAAGTTAAACTGTTGTTTATTTAACCTGTGTTGTTGTACATTAAATTTGTACCACATTTCTGTTACATTGTATTCTACTTCCCTCTGCATTTTGTGTGATTGGGTTGTCTTTAATTTGAATTTGAAGAGCGGCCTCTCCATTGATACAAATGTCTTTGTTTGTTGTTCATCATGATATTTGTTGTATTATGGGTTTATATTGATTTTATTTTTTCTTTTGAAATTTCAATAATAATAATAATAATAATAATAAAATAACGATAATCAGGAGCTTGAATGAGTAGAAACTAGTTTTGCCTGAAAATTAGTTAAGTAAAATTAGTTTAAAGGGACAGTCTACACCAAATTTGTTATTGTTTAAAAGATAGATAACACCTTTACTACCCATTCCCCAGCTTTGCACAACCAACATTGTTATATTAATAAACTTTCTAACATTTAAACTTCTAAATTACTGCCTGTTTATAAGTCACTGCAGACAGCCTATTAGCACATGCTGTTTTTATTTGCTTTTCACAGCAAGACACCACTCATTCATGTGTGCCATATAGATAACATTTTGTTCACATTCCAATAACCTTCACATAGCAGAATATGTTCTATTTATTCATAAATACATATTTCTATATATATCTGATAGTATTTCAGTACAATATATATCTATACCTATATATACTGTATATATATATATATATATATATAGAGAGAGAGAGAGAGAGAGAGTATATGATTATATATAGGTATATATATATATATATATATATATATATATATATATATATATATATATAGGTAAATCTATTTATAAATACATAGAACATATTCTGCTATGTGTAGAACATTGGAATGTGAAACATTTACAGTACATACTACATACACAGAATAACACTTTATTAAAAATTAATATTGCATAAATATGCATTAACGTGTTTTTATCTACTTGACTGCAAAGGTCTCCAATGCACTTTGTCTTATGTATTTATATGTGTATGTATGTCTGTAAATACATTTATACACACACACACACACACACATATATATATATATATATATATATATATATATACATACACACACACATATTTAGACATGAATATGCATGTATCTCAATGTTAAAGTTCCTTGCCTGCCTTTTTTTTTCCTAAAACCTGAGCCCTTATAACTTTTTTGTGCATTATTTTTTTTATTAATAATGTTTATTAGATATTGTTAAAATGTGTGTAACTGTTCTTTTGTGCAATTTTTTTGTTTGTGAAAATGTTAACCAGTGCTCTGAGGACGCGGTAATCATTTTAGCGTAAATCACGATTGCGCTCACACACTTGCATTTACTTTCAACTTGTAATATGAGCGCTACACCCAACAAACACCAGTGATAAACCTCTTTTACCTAGTACGTAACTGTTAACGCGCCACTTGTAATCTGGCTCTTAAACAGCTATTGACCATTCCATTCTAATTCCAGTTAAAGGGACAGTCTACACCAGAATTTTTATTGTTTTAAAAAATAGATAATCCCTTTATTACCCATTTCCCAGTTTTGCATAACCAACACAGTTATCATAATATACTTTTAACCTTTGTGATTATCTTGTATCTAAACCTCTGCAAACTGCCCCTTTTTCAGTTCTTTTGACAGACTTGCAGTCTAGCCAATCAGTGCCTGCTCCCAGATAACTTATCGTGCACGAGCACAGTGTTATCTATATGAAATACGTGAACTAACACCCTCTAGTGGTGAAAAACTGTTAAAATGCAATCTGAAAGAGGTGGGCTTCAAGGTCTAAGAAATTAGCATATGAACCTCCTAGGTTAGGCATTCAACTAAGAATACCAAGAGAACAAAGCAAAATTGGGGATAAACGTAAATTGGAAAATTGTTTAAAATTACATGCTCTATCTGAATCATGAAAGTTTATTTTGGCCTAGACTGTCCCTTTAAATTTTTCTAATAGGACAGTGGCAAACAAATGTTTTATTTACTTGAATTATAAACTTTAATAAATAATATTAGAGGAATGCGTACAAAAGGGTGCCAGTTTAAGAAACAGCCACTTCAGCCATAAACCATTTAGTTCTTATTTGAAGCCAAACCGTTCAGGCACTTTCATGATTAAATAAAAGATTGTTGAATCGTATTCCATTTTATCTATTTGCTCTGTTCATCATATTAATAAAGGATGACTATTTTTAGAGGGCTGTTCTCTTGTGCCGCTCTCTGTCCACAGCATGAAACTGATTGCTGATAACAAGCCAATGGAGGTGGTCCTATTTAATCTTGAAAACATTAGAAAATCTGATTGATTACAAATTCAAATGATGCTTCTTAAAAAAGAGAGAGAAAAAAAAAAAACCTCAAGTACGACATCTTATATATTTGTGCTGGTTGTTAACATCATGAGGCTGCTGGCTGTGTAAATGTGCACGCTACCAACTTCAATTAAAGAGAACTGATAGGAAAATGCTAAAGTAGTGCACTGAAAAGTGTATAAAGTTAAATCCGAACACTTCTATAGATTCGTGACCTTTAAAATCTGCTAGGAGTATGAGATGTAAGAAGTTATCCTCAACAAGGCAATTGATGTTCCTCTTACAAGTATAAAGGGAAAAGCTATAGTCACTATTCTAAAGCCTGATGATAATCCTCTTTAGCAGAGCGTGCTGTACAGATACATTTTAGTTCATTGTTACATAGTCGCTTTTGCAATAGGCTGATGCTTAGAAAAGGAAGCGAGACACTTAAAAAAAAATGCAGTTTAATAAAATAAAGTATTTTTAAAAGTGATAACATACTTATCATACAAATTTAAAGATTCAAGTTAGTGAGTGGGTGATGTTTTGAGATTGATCCAGAAGGGTATTTTGACATTTAGAAAATTTAATGTACAATTAGAAAAAAATAAGAAAAAATAGTGTGTGTGTGTGTGTATGTGTATATATATATATATATATATATATATATATATATATATATATATATATATATATATATATATTATGTACAGGTAGAATATACCACCTACCAGTAGTGATATAAGCTCTGAGACTAGTCAAGCGCAAAACACAGGGAGAATGCACAATAATAAATATATAATAAATTATATGTTAGATGAATTTGTTACATATATATGTATATAAATATAAATTACTATAAATGGATTCAAATAAATACCTTAAAATTTCCAGTTAAAAATGTTTCTATTAAAGGATAGTATATAAATAGTAAAATGTAGTTATATCCAAAAGCACAATCGATATGTCTCCTGTGAAAGCTGCTAGGCACAATATCCCCCAAAGAGCGAAATATCTTTTTCTAAATATTTCTAATAGGTAATCACAAAGTACAAAGAGGGTATGGGGGATATGTAACAAGAGCTAAAATCCGGAAACCAATAATAAAGTAATTCAATAAATCACAAGCATTGCATATGGGAATCCTAAATAAGGTATTTATACAAAGATTAAGGATGCAACAAATTGATACAGAAAATTGATATACACTTGTACTCCTATTGTTATGATAATTATATATGAGAGGATGTAACTAGATCTAATATAGCCTATCTCAGACTAATAAAACAGTAAAACCATAGATATAAGTGAGATACAGGTCATAGATATCAGGGCAAAATATATAAAAAAAAGTCTCAGAAAGATATATATATATATATATATATATATATATATATATATATATATATATATATATATATATATATATATATGTGTGTATGTGAAAATGAGTCCCGAAGTCAGAAGAACCCAATTAATGCAAATAGGGTGTATTCATAGAAGTATGAGCCATCTAACTAAAGTCCCACATATTCAGATACCCTCCAATAGGTGAAAACTATTCACACAAGCCCTTTTGGGTATGTACTCACAGGAGCTACCCTAAATATGTATGAGGTAAAGGTAGAGCGTAGATCCTCCGTGCGACTTGTGTGTACGTAGTCCGTTGTGTGTTCCTCCCCTCCAGGGTTCCTTATCAGGCTCGAGCAGTGTGGGCAGTCTTCTATTTGACTTTATATATATATATATATATATATATATATATATATATATACTAGGCGATAAGCCTGCCCAGTGGGCAATCTATTTTAAATAAAAAATACAAACCCCAAACTTAAAATTACACAAAATAAAAAATTTAAAATTGCAGATTTACAAATTTAAAATTAATCCTCAAAAATACAACGTGCAGAATTATTAGGCAAGTTGTATTTTTGAGGATTAATTTTATTATTGAACAACAACCATGTTCTCAATGAACCCAAAAAACTCATTAATATCAAAGCTGAATAGTTTTGGAAGTAGTTTTTAGTTTGTTTTTAGTTATAGCTATTTTAGGGGGATATCTGTGTGTGCAGGTGACTATTACTGTGCATAATTATTAGGCAACTTAACAAAAAACAAATATATACCCATTTCAATTATTTATTTTTACCAGTGAAACCAATATAACATCTCAACATTCACAAATATACATTTCTGACATTCAAAAACAAAACAAAAACAAATCAGTGACCAATATAGCCACCTTTCTTTGCAAGGACACTCAAAAGCCTGCCATCCATGGATTCTGTCAGTGTTTTGATCTGTTCACCATCAACATTGCGTGCAGCAGCAACCACAGCCTCCCAGACACTGTTCAGAGAGGTGTACTGTTTTCCCTCCTTGTAAATCTCACATTTGATGATGGACCACAGGTTCTCAATGGGGTTCAGATCAGGTGAACAAGGAGACCATGTCATTAGATTTTCTTCTTTTATACCCTTTCTTGCCAGCCACGCTGTGGAGTACTTGGACGCGTGTGATGGAGCATTGTCCTGCATGAAAATCATGTTTTTCTTGAAGGATGCAGACTTCTTCCTGTACCACTGCTTGAAGAAGGTGTCTTCCAGAAACTGGCAGTAGGACTGGGAGTTGAGCTTGACTCCATCCTCAACCCGAAAAGGCCCCACAAGCTCATCTTTGATGATACCAGCCCAAACCAGTACTCCACCTCCACCTTGCTGGCGTCTGAGTCGGACTGGAGCTCTCTGCCCTTTACCAATCCAGCCACAGGCCCATCCATCTGGCCCATCAAGACTCACTCTCATTTCATCAGTCCATAAAACCTTAGAAAAATCAGTCTTGAGATATTTCTTGGCCCAGTCTTGACGTTTCAGCTTGTGTGTCTTGTTCAGTGGTGGTTGTCTTTCAGCCTTTCTTACCTTGGCCATGTCTCTGAGTATTGCACACCTTGTGCTTTTGGGCACTCCAGTGATGTTGCAGCTCTGAAATATGGCCAAACTGGTGGCAAGTGGCATCTTGGCAGCTGCACGCTTGACTTTTCTCAGTTCATGGGCAGTTATTTTGTGCCTTGGTTTTTCCACACGCTTCTTGCGACCCTGTTGACTATTTTGAATGAAACGCTTGATTGTTCGATGATCACGCTTCAGAAGCTTTGCAATTTTAAGAGTGCTGCATCCCTCTGCAAGATATCTCACTATTTTTGACTTTTCTGAGCCTGTCAAGTCCTTCTTTTGACCCATTTTGCCAAAGGAAAGGAAGTTGCCTAATAATTATGCACACCTGATATAGGGTGTTGATGTCATTAGACCACACCCCTTCTCATTACAGAGATGCACATCACCTAATATGCTTAATTGGTAGTAGGCTTTCGAGCCTATACAGCTTGGAGTAAGACAACATGCATAAAGAGGATGATGTGGTCAAAATACTCATTTGCCTAATAATTCTGCACTCCCTGTATATAGGCATTAACAGGTCTTCTACATGTAAAAACATTTCCCATTATTTATTAGGAAATCACTTGATTATAATTAGACTGACAACTCTCTTTCTTTGATTGAAAAGAGTCATATAAGGGTTACATGTTGTAGTGGGCTATAACCAGTGGGCAGACATGAAGAGGCAGTGTTTTTTTGATAGTTTGTGTTGGAGAAATGTGGAGTCAGGGGGCAGTTAGAGATGAGGTTAGGGAAGTTTAAGGTTTTGGCACTGTTCAGTTATGGTTAAGGTGTTGTGAGTATCAGTAAGGGCTGTAGAAGGGATTTTACACAAGTTTTTGCTTTACTATGAAAAAGGGGTTTGTTGAACAAAATTGCAAAATGCATAGAATACTGTGATACTGCTATTACATTACTTTGGAGCTTTCTGAGCTGCTGCAATGCTGTGGATTGAACACAAGTACCATTTATAGCTATCAGTAGCAACAAATATAGGATCAAGCTATTTTTTTTTTAAAAAATTGCCCAATAATGATGCAAATATAATTATTAAGAAGTTTAATTTGGTGCACTGTCAGCCCTCAAACAAATTTTTGATTTATGTTTATTAGGTGCATTTGAATAGGACATTTATGTTCTAAGGCATTATAGGATTTTCAAATTGCTACTTTTATGTCCCTTTGGATTAAAATAATTGTTCTTTTTTAAACGGTTGCAGTTATTTGGCTAAAATCTGGTATTTCAACAGGGAGTGGTAGTCACAACATATGCAAAGAAGCAAGTAAATTGGTTCAGTAGTTTCTAAGATTTTAAAGTTGACTGCTGTTAGAATATTAGAACTAATTTTATATATATATATATATATATATATATATATATATATATATATATATATATACATATACATGTGTGTACCTGGGTACTCAATAGCACTCACAGGTAGCTGACTAGCTGTACCTTTTCCAGAGTCCCAAGCAGTTAACCGCATCTGGCCAAATGGGACAAGCCCAGGTACCACGTCAAGGTCTCCCCCAAAACCTGGGTTCCTAAAACAGCCAAACGTGGCACTTGGGCTTGTCCAATTTGGCCAGATGCAGTAATTAACTCTTCCAGTTTTGATTTTAATCTTAGCTGAGTGCATGTAAGTGAGTGCTGGACTTCCTCTGTGTGTTGTGTTAATTTGTTTTGTAATTTTCCCTATGGGTCTTGCACCCAGACTGGGGGGGTTAACTGGCGGGGACTCCAGGGATGGTACAACTGTCAGTGCTATTAAGCACCCAGGGCTGTGCATGTTGCAGGACCATAGGATGTGTACCCAGTCCAGTCTGAGAGTGCAGTCCCCTTCCGTGTTTTTTATATATATATATATATATATATTTTTTTATATATATACTTTATCTTTCTTTTACCAGCGCTACAATTTGATAACTTTACGTATACAAACTGGTAATGTCTTCTCTTACATAAAGAAAAAGCAGACCGGTTGAGGTTGCAACTTGTTTTAATTAACTATTGTTGGTCTAACATTTATTTATGAGCTATTGCTTTGTTTCTTGGCCTTGAACTCTGCTTGGTGTAACTGAACAGCCAGTTGCCTAGTTACCATAAAAAGTAATGCATTTGTTTTCATTCATTTAGTGCTTAAGAGACTAATACAGAATCTCGATCTAGCTGTAGCGTTCTTTTTCTGAGAATCACAGAATTGTATCTCCATCGAAACTACAGCATTGAAATGTTTAGCAGGAAAACATTTTGGCTCAATCTCTAATTAAATTCTATTATAAACACTGAAATTGAAACTGACATTGTGGTTGATAATCTCTAGGGGGTTTAGATTTCATATTGAGGAAACTAAGTGCAATGTTTACAGTTTTTTTTCTCTCTCATTCTGTTGAATAGGGGCCAGATACATCCAACAGAAATAAACAGTTTGTTACTAAACCAAAATTAATCTTCTGCTTTTCCTTCTTGCCTTTTGCTGTAGTTAGTTAACCCACCAATGATTTGTAATGAAAACGCTGCTGTTATCTCAGGCTTCTATACAGGTAAATTGATTTACTTTATTTCTTTTCAAACACAGATTTAAACACTTCATTTAGCAGATGTTGAAACGTATTAGTCCAATAGTAGTATAACAGAGCTTTTTTTTGAGATTTAAAAATAGGTAGATGGTTGGAGTCTATTATTTGTTCACAATTTCAAGGGAAATTAGAATTTATATCATTATTATAAAATGCATCTCAGCCATTCTTCTTCTTTATATATTCTGTACATTTAAAACTTTTAACGAAAGGAAAAAAAAAATCTATCATGCATATTAAAGATCATTATTTAAACGTTAAAATACTTCTGCATGAAACAATTTAAAACATTTCATTTGATTATAAAACTTACAGGAAGTGCATGACTCTTCATGGTTGGACCCTGGTTAAGGTTGCCAACTTTTCACCACAAAGATACTTTAGGTGATGGAGCACAATTGAGCAGTGATCTTACCCCCCATGGTTCCCAATAAAAGACACCAAACATTGATTTTGCCTTGGTGGTAGGGATGGGCAAATGTTTCTAAAAATTCGAAATTTAAAACGAATTTTGATACATTCGTTTATTTGAATCGAATTTCGAATGTTTATATAACATTTTAACATTCTATTTTTGAATTTTTGTTTTCGAATTTTTTAATAAAATTCGAAAATATTTGTTCGAATAATAGAATGTTTAGCTATGTATTCATTCAATTTTGAAATGTGACATTCGAATTTGAAATAGTATTTCTAGTCTAATACTGTGTTTTAAATGTGATATTCGATTCGAATGTGATATTTGATTTGAATGTGACATTCGAATTAGAAATAGTATTTCTAGGGGGCGGAGCTAGCCAGCCTAGGAGATGGCTGCTTTCTTTTAGAGCTCCTCAGCCCTATCTGTATGAGGACGAAATAGGCTCATGCCGCAGCCTGTTTGGCAGATACATTAAGTGGCTAACGCTTTCAATCAGAGGCTTTACACCCCGGAGCAGGCTTTCTCAAAAATTATAGCACCGGAACACCACCTTTAATAGACCGCATTACCGCAGCCTCCTCATAACCGCCTGCTCTACACAGTCTAACAGCGCAACACCGGAGCACTTAGACAATACATCCTGGCTGATCGGTCCAGTCCGTGAGCTCCGGGAACTAACGTGAGTTACTGGGTATTATAATCTGGCCCTTTGAAGCAGAGGTGAGCCCCGCGGTAGGCCGCAGCCTATCCTAAAGTTACATACGCAACTATATTTCTGCCAGAAGCGCTTAGCACTGACAAGTGGCGCATCAGGAAATATCCTAATTGCTGGTCAGATTCTTGAACATGTTCTTATTAATGAGACCACATATACATTACAAGACAGTGCTCATAACCTATAACTATCCCCTGTAATGTATTACCGGAGGCCCATACACTAATCCCAGAGCACCTATCTAGCACAGAACTGTGAAACACATCTAGAGGGACAAAATTTCACCTTCCTCAATGCTTACATAAGCTCTCACTCACTAAGAGACTACTGATAACGAGCTCCGGAGGTGTCCTCATCTATCAGAGCAGAGATTACTTTACAACCTATATACATATGCTCCTGGGGACGCCACTAAAGACATAGATAATTGGGACTTTTTTTTTTCTCTTCACTCTTTATTGACATTTACTGGTGACACATACCTCTATCAGCTATTGCTAAAATGTCGCCAAAAAAAGGCAGCAAGCCAAATAAAAACAGCAAGCAACTGAAAACTACATCTCATACTGTGAATACATTTTTTAAGACCCTGGAAGCTAAATCCAACACTGCAGATGAAGCAGATCCCTCTGAACTACCCTCATGTCAAAGCTCATCAGAATCTGAAGGTGAACATCCTGCTGAGAATATCACTATACCTACAGCGCTTTTTAATTCTATCCCCTCAAAAAAGGACTTTTCATCACTAATCATCCAAGTCAAGCAATGTATAAAAGAAGAAATTTCAGACCTCAAGAAAGATATCTTAGAAATGGGACATAGGGTAGAAACACTCGAAAACACACAAGATGCTCAAGCAGAGGCTTTTGCAGAGCTTCATAACACTATTCAACGCCAGGGCGTAAACATCTCAGAATTGGAGGACAAGCTGGACGATGTAGAAAACCGCAGCAGACGCCATAACATCAGGCTGAGAGGTATACCTGAAACAATTGCTACATCAGATCTCGAACAATACCTCCAAAGTTTTTTCAATGCCTTGAAAAAAGAAGAATTACCGAAAAAAATTGATATTGACAGAGCCCACAGGGCCCTCCGTCCTAAACCATTAGCTGACCAACCGCCAAGGGACGTTATAGTCCGAATCACCAATTACCAATTAAAAGAAGAATTAATGAAACTCGCCAGAGAGCAACAACCCCTTAAACATGAGAATGTAGAGATCCAGATGTATGCTGACCTTTCTCAAAGGACACTTTCCAAGCGCAGGGATCTTAAGCCGCTAACAACGGTTCTAAGGAGGAGAAACATCCCATACAGATGGGGTTTTCCCTTCCATCTGATAATTCTTTGGAGGGGCAGACGCCTGTCGTGTTCCTCCACAGACGACATTCCATCTATCTGCAAAGAACTAGACATCCAAACACCTCAGCTGAATGAGTGCCCTCCTGCTCAAAACAAAGATCATACTGCCAAGAACCCCCCACCTCTTCCGCAGAGGAAGGAGTGGATCCCAGTCTGACACAAAAGGCCGCAGAAACCAGCTCAATCCCAGATGTCTCCTGGAGGTGATATAGGCTGACTTTGACATACAGAGGTTGTACACACCCTTAATTATCACCTTTTCTATATCACCGCTCTGGTTATTTAAGATACCCAGGGGAGTTACTATCTTCCCTGATGGGGTTTTCCTCATTTTGGGTCGAGACTTGATCCCCTGTTCCTAAATTTGCCCCTAAAGTTTGTTTCTCAACCCACTTAAGGTATATTGTTACACTTGTTATCTGCAAAATGTTGCATGTTTGTTATAAGCAATAATGTTTAATTGTTCTCATACAGTTGGGAGACTATCTCCTCATTTTAGGAATGCTTACTGTACTTGACGTACTAAATGTGATTTGTTTCTTACTCTTTTTAATATCTATCTCTCTTCTTCTAACTTCTTCAACCCTCTTCTCTTCCTTCCTCTCATACCTTAGAATCCTAACACACGTGAAGCCCACACCACCAGTCACAATACCATCCCTCAAAATAACACAACCCTTCTCTTATACACAAAATGAATAACCAAACACCACATGATTTAATTATTTTTCCACAAAATGTTAAAGGTTTAAACTGCCCCCAGAAAAGAAGAATGGCCATTAATGACCTTCAGAAAAAAGGAGGACACATACTAATGCTTCAAGAGACGCACTTCAAATCTAAAAACATCCCCAAATACCCACATCACTACCATAGCACAAACCCTAGCAAGAAAATCAATGGGGTCAGTATCCTCATCCATAAATCTATCCCTTTTACTAAGACACGATGCATTACTGACAAAGAAGGTAGATATATTTGCCTAAAAGGCATACTATATGGAAAACCGGTAACCTTAGTTAACGTATATGCCCCCAATTCCAAACAAGACAGATTTGTGAACTCCATATCAGACTTCATTGTGAAAGAAATAAAAGGCTCCCTTATACTTGCGGGGGACTTTAACTTTCCCCTAGATCCCAGAGTGGATTGTTCAAATCCAGAATCTAGAACCAAAACCCCAAACCTCACCAAGATTTGGTGGAAATTTAAATCCTTAGGCCTACACGATGTGTGGAGATATTTCAACCCTCAAAAACGTGATTACACCTTCTTCTCCCATCCTAAACGCAATTACTCTAGATTAGATTACATATTAGTTGACCATTTACTCCTATCCCACTCCAAACAATCGCAGATAAAACACACCTCCTGGTCTGACCATTCCCTAGTCTCATGCCACATTAAATGGCCTTCAGCTCCCATTAGGGCCTTCCAGTGGAGACTGGATGACTCTATCTTATTAGATCCAACTCAGACCAAGCGTTTCACAAATCTTATTACAGAATATTTTGCGCTTAATTCCACACCAGATATGAACATCACATCCCTCTGGGAAGCCCATAAATGTACTATTAGGGGAGAATTTATAAAAACAAAAGCACAAATCAAAAAGAAAAACAGATTAGAGATAGATTGTCTTTCCTCTGAAATATCCAACTTAGATTATGCACACAAAGTTAACCCCCTCGATAATGAGATCCAAGAAAAACTCAGAGCAAAAAGAGATAGATTAAACTCCATTCTCCACATCAAGGCACAAAGACAATTGTTATTTCTCCAACAAACTTATTATAAAGAAGGCAACAAACCAGGGAAACACCTTGCAAAAGCTTTAAAAAAACAACAGCAGAAAACCTATATACACTCTATAAAATCATCTAGAGGTAAATACATAGAAGACACCAATTCCATAGCGGATGAATTCAAAACATTTTACCATAAATTATACAACTTATTCCCGAATAGAGACATCCAAAATCATCGCCAATTATGCTCTCAATACCTTGAAAATATCCCGATCAAACAATTGACCCAGACCCAAGGCGAATTACTGGAAAAACCCATTTCCCCCTTGGAAGTAAAAGATGCAATACGGCAACTTAAACAAAATAAAGCCCCTGGCCCAGATGGCCTCACAGGGTTTTATTATAAAACATTTGCAAATCTACTAATCCCCCACTTAACAGACTTATTTAACCATATCAATGACTCCCATCCCTTCCCAGACATAACACTCCAGGCCAATATCTCTGTTATTGCTAAACCCGGTAAAACTACGGACTCCCCAGCCAATTTTAGACCTATTTCTTTACTTAACATAGATTTAAAACTTTACGCTAAGATACTAGCCTCTCGTCTTAATAAAATTTTGCCGACCATAATCCACCAGGATCAGGTAGGTTTTGTGCCCCGTAGAGAAGCGAAAGACAACACAGTTAAGGTTCTAAATCTCCTAGAATACATTTCGACTAGCAAATCCCCGACGGTTTTCCTTTCGACTGACGCCGAAAAGGCATTTGACAGACTTGACTGGACTTTTCTACAAGAAACCCTAAGACGCTACAAATTCCCAGATTCTTTTATCCAAAAGATAATGGCCCTCTACACTAATCCTACAGCCCAAATCAGAATAAACGGTACGCTCTCAAACCCCTTCGAAATTAGAAACGGATCTAGACAGGGATGCCCATTATCCCCACTCTTATTTATTCTCGCCCTAGAACCGCTAGCTACCAAAATACGACACAACGACCAGATTCAAGGGATAGTTGTTGGGGACCATACCCACAAATTAGCAATCTTCGCGGATGACATCCTCCTGACTCTCACAAACCCACTCCCCTCCCTTAGAGCCACTATTTCGGAACTAGATCTATATGGGACTGTATCCAACTTCCAGATCAATGTGTCCAAATCTGAATATCTTCCTATTAATATATCCAATCAATCACTAGATGAACTGAAGTTATCCTATCCCCTCAAACTACAGACAAAATTTCTGAAATACCTAGGCCTCCGCATTACCCCCAACATAACAGACCTGCGCATGCAAAATTATAGCTCCTTAATCTCAGAGTTTAAAACCCTTACTTCAACTTGGCTACCCAAAAATATATCTTGGCTAGGCAGGATACATGCGGCAAAAATGACCTTACTGCCTAAAGTTCTATATATTCTTCAAACACTCCCCATCCCTGGTATCCAGAAAGACCTAGATACACTGCAAAAAATTATAAATGACTACATCTGGAAACGCAGGCCCCCTAGAATTAATAAAACTACGCTGTATAAACTCCCTAAAGATGGGGGTCTTGGAGTCCCACATCTTCGTTCATATAAACTTGCTATTTCGCTACAAAGAATATCTGACTGGTGCAAACTTAGAGGCCCTTACCCCAAGCAATGGGTTCAAATAGAAAACACCCTATCCCTATCACATAAATTAGACGAGCTTTGCTGGAATCCTGAGTTTTTCCATAAGCACATTATTTCATCCTCATCCATGACAAATGAGACGTGGTCAGATTGGAGACGAATTAGCAAAACTCCGAACAAAATATCTTCTAGATATTCTCCTCTCACCACGCTCTTAAATAACCCGGAATTTCCCCCAGGCCTTAACCAAGTACCCCCCTTCTCTTCAACACATACCAACTCCCTCCCTATCCACCTTTTGACAGATAATACACACAAACTCAAAACTAAAATTCAATTAGATTCCTTGAACCACCCATTTCTATCCTCTTGGTTTAGACTTCATCAAGCGAAACACTACATTTCAACACACAAATGTATAAAAGATTTAACACGGTCTCTCACCCCCTTTGAACAATTATGCCAATCAATAGAAGACACACCAAGAACAATCTCCAAACTTCATAAACTAATTCTACAGGATACCTTCCCCCTCCTCCCCTCTTATACAAAGAGATGGGACATGGAACTTCAGACTAACACTTCCCCCAAAACTTGGGCACGCAGATTTGACACACTAACACATTCTGCTCATTCGGCGCTAGCCAAAGAGACTAACATTAAAATTATGATGAGATGGTACTTAACACCAACTCGATTAAAATCTATATATAAAAATACGTCAAAACTCTGCTGGAGATGCTGCACACAAGAGGGCCACATCACACACATTTGGTGGGACTGCGAACATATAAAGCCTTACTGGTCACGAATATTTCAAAATATTAATAAAATATTAAGCACAAATATATCTCCCACTCCTGACCTAGTCTTGTTATGTCAACCTCCCGCCATCACCTGTAAAATAAGAAAACACCTATATCAATTAATGTTAAACGCAGCAAACCAGCTAATTCCTAAAAAATGGAAATCTGTGTCGTTACCCTCTATCCAAGAATGGATAGCACTGGTTCAAAGAAACCTCCTCTTGGAAAGACTATACTACCTTAAATTGGGCCAAATTACCTTATACCAGGATATGCTCTTTCTCTGGGAATCTTTCACACTTGCTACTAAGTAGACCCAAATCAACATATAACTGCCCCCCTATATTGTGCAAAACGACCCAACTTCATCCCCCCCAACTAGGATATCTCCACCTTTTCCTAATACAATACTCATTGCACCAAATGGGGTTTGCTCCACAGAAAAGTCAATCTCAGACCAGTGGTGAGGGTGAATGTTAGATTTCAGAAGAAAAAAAAAAAAAAAAAAATAGTAGCTAGATTAGCTAGACTACACATAGCTAATATGAGAGCTTGATACTGTCCTTATACCTTCTCCCTATCTTTTCACTCTATACTTTTCTTCCTTTTTTCCTTCCATTTTCCTCTTCTTTCCTCAATTTCTGTTAAGTGTCATTTTCTTTTGTGTTTTGAGATAAGTTTACCTCACTCAGTATGTATCCATAGCATACTGCGATTTGGGGAAAAAAAAAAAAAAAAGACTATCCACAGCCCCTCTGAGAGGGGAAACCATTAGTCCTATCTTTGAATCAACAGGAGAGCCTTCAAATATGTTGAACTTTAACTCGCCCCACTCCCGAGAGCTCCTCCGCCACAGCACAAGATGTATAAAATTAAAGAACATTGGACTATGGTATAACCCTACAATAAGGACAATCCCCCTAGCAAATGTTTTGTTTAATCCTCACCCAGCATTAATCTGTTGGGAATATTCTATATATATTTTGATGTGATGGTAACCTGTTATTTTTTCATTTGTTCACTTTATGTCTTGAATTGGAAATAAAAAGAAAACATAAAAAAAAAAAAAAAAGAAATAGTATTTCTAGTCTAATACTGTATTTGATAAATGTGATATTCGATTCGAATGTGATATTTGATTTGAATGTGACATTCGAAATAGTGTTTGTAGTCTACAATTGTGTTTTATAAATGTAATATTCGAATTTG
Organism: Bombina bombina; assembly: GCF_027579735.1. Lineage (NCBI taxonomy): Eukaryota > Metazoa > Chordata > Amphibia > Anura > Bombinatoridae > Bombina > Bombina bombina. The sequence goes on from NC_069499.1 coordinate 894,314,153, forward strand.
AATGTGACATTCAAAATAGTGTTTGTAGTCTACAATTGTGTTTTATAAATGTAATATTCGAATTTGAATGTGACATTCAAAATAGTGTTTGTAGTCTACAATTGTGTTTTATAAATGTAATATTCGAATTTGAATGTGACATTCAAAATAGTGTTTGTAGTCTACAATTGTGTTTTATAAATGTAATATTCGAATTTGAATGTGATATTTGAAAACTGTAAATAACATTCGAAAATCAAATTTTTAAGAATATTCGTTCTTATCAACATTCTATTATGTAAATCGAATTTCTACTATAACATTCGTTCTAACATTCGAATTCGGATATAAACACATTTGCCCATCCCTACTTGGTGGCTACACATAACACACACAGAGCATGTTTTACCCCCCCCCCCTCAAAACTGCCAGTAACACATAAAGCAGGGATGTTTTGTTTTCAATACTTGGCTGCTAGTAACAAACAGAGCAGTATAAGTCTTGAGTGTTGAACAATAGGAGGTTGGAAGATGCACCAACATGCACAAGGGTACTATCATATGGTACTGGTTACAAAGGGTTTTCATGGGAAAACCAAGGGGTTGATTGAATAAGTTTATTGTTTTGAGTGTATGCTTGCCATAAACAGCTTTTTCTTTCATTTATTCTTCCTCACTGGAGGTTTCACATGTCTGTTCCTAGTTTAGTTCCATTATCCCAGGGACTTGGGTCAGTAGCCAGTTGGACTTATATACTATCTCCAATTTAACTCAAGGTAAAATTCACTTGCAGTTGGCTAATTATTTGGTTTGGCCTCACATAACCTGAGGGCACTGTGTCCTCCAGCCAGGGCCATCTTTAACACAGGGCAAAAGGGGCAGCTGCCCAGGGCCCAGTTTCTGTTGAGGGGCCCAAGAGTCCTAAAAAAAAACAAAACAGACTGCTGATGGGACATGGGGAACACACACATTCAGTCCTAATACTGTCACAGTCAAAAGTACTCTGTTAATATATTAATTTTTTTAAAACTGTGCCAGACCATGCCGGTGTCATGTGCCATGCCAAGCTATTGCCATGTGCTGTTTTTGATGTGCACTGTGCAGCACTAAATGCATAGCCCTAACTCGGCATCCAGCCATTCCCACTGCATCAGAAAAGGTCCTACTGGGGTTACCACTGTTACCAGGTCACTGCTCTGGTGGTGGGGATTGTTTCTGGGTAGGGCTGATTGTAGGCGCATGCAGCAGAAAGCTGGAGTGGCAAGGACGTGAGGATTTGAGCATCTGTGCAGCTGCATACACTGCTCTCTTTAGTCTTGAGGCTGTGTGACTCATCTCACACTGTATCCATGCAGCCTTGGACAGACAGCATCCAGTCTGCTGGTCCCCTTAGCCCTGCTCTTTCTGCTGTGGCCCTAAGATCAACTAACTGAAGTTTGTTAGGGGAACAGTGCTTTGTAGAAAGGTGTTAGTGGGAAGAATAAGTGAGTGCACACACACCCCTCCCTATGCTGCATTGTCTAGTGCAGGGTGAGAGGGAACTTGTTCCTAGCAAAGAAGTGACATGTGCTGCTGTGGCTGATGTATAGTGTCATGCTGATACTTCACACATTAATGTAAGGTTCATTTTTATAGTTTATGTTTTCTCTCTGTCTCAGATTTTACAGCTTCCCATAGTAGTTCTGCTGTTCCAGTCAGTAAACTTATATTTGTCTGCAGCTCCATGCTTCCTCCTCAGTCTTTACTTTGCTTTGCTCCTGTTGGCTGCCCTAAATCTCTTTAACCAGCTAGCCTCACACCAGAATCACATTCAAAAGAATATTAAATGAATCCACAGTGGAGGAATTTATATATGTATTTACTTATTAGTACTGCTTAGGTCCAGTTTCACATATTGCAATTTATTTCATTTTTTTAAATGATTAGCCCAGCAGTGAATGATCCACTGCTGGGCTAATAATTAAAAAAAATAGATTTAGTTGTTCTTTGGGATGTTGGGGTGGAGAGCGAAATTGCATGGGGGGGGGGGGCAAAACATTTTTCGCCCAGGGTCCAGTCAATATTAAAGACGGCCCTGCCTCCAGCAGACAAGGTTAGCTAAAGCTGACCCCACAATTGCTCTGTGCTATTAGGACTGTCTAACTGGCTACAAATAATTTGCGTTAACTTGACCCAACGCTGTAACTATACATTTGTTGCTGCACTCCTGAGTTCCCATCTGGTACATTATACTCGGTATATCAGTTTCCACTCGAAGTTTTGATACGCCACACCCTAACTTATATCCAAGAACTCTGGTTGGTTGTTACATTCCTCCTTAATACCTGGATTCGCTTTTTGACTGACATTTACTGACATTCATGGGACAGTTTTTTTTAAAGGATCACTAAACACAAGAGAATAGCATAATCAATAAATGTATAATAAATAGCAAATGCAAAAGCACTTTGTTTAAATTTCCCATTAGTAGCAGTATGTTTTAGGCAATTTGCAAATATAGTTTTATTTTCCTTCCCACTGCATCATGTGACAGCCATCAGCCAATCACAAAATGCATATACGTATATTCTGTAGGAGTAGGAGCTGGTGCAGATTGTGCATATTTTGATAATGAATGTGAATTGGAAAGTTGTTTAAAATTGTGTGCTCTATAAAATTAATGAAATTTAAATTTTGACTTAAGTGACCCTTTAATCCCTGTATTACGTAATATCTTAATTTTAAATTCCCCCTAATATACTGTACAGCTTTCCTTTGCTGAGTTTCACTGATAACAACTGTAAAACAATGCTTTTAAATAAATAAAAAATTAGACTTGACTGATATATTGTTCTATAGAAACACAACACAAAATGTCTTACACATAATGTCTGTCACTTTAAGGCAATATAGTGATATATCAATTAACATTCTATGAACTAAATGTATATAGGTAATTGTATAAAATCTGTTCTCTGAAATACCTTTCTAGATTAACAATATGGTTAAAGAAAAATAGCGTGAACATTTGGATGCCTTTTTCCTCTCAACCTTATTTTGGGTGTCTCACCGCAAAAGACTTTTGCAAACTAAGGGGCCAATACACATTCCTGCGGAAAAGCTTATCAGATTATTTATTTACACTTTTTTTATCAACTTCAATGGTATATTTTTTTGTTATTGAAATTTATTACATACATTTTTCTACAGGATTGTGATCAACCCAATGTTTTAACTGCTTACTTAAAAATGATTAAATTAGATCAGGTGTTATGAAAAGGTAGATTGGGATCTCTACCAGTTGATCTGTAAGTGCTGAGCAATAGATCACATTTCCAACATTTCCTATTTCCCTCTTAGCCAAGAGAGCTAGTATTAGCTCCAATTAAAATAAATGTAACAATGTGGTTTGCACAACTATATTCTACATTTTGTTAAAGTCTGGCCGTGGCCATTGAGGACTATTGGACCCTGCAGGCACCCGTAGAAGACCCCTGCTTGTCTTTCTCCAGTATTTTCTGAACGACTGAGAGAGTGTGACGCGTCAGACAGCGTTCCGGGGCGGTTTCCTGTGGAGGACAATTCTTTTATACTATGTCTACCTATGCTATGAGTGTCGATTTTTTTTTTATCTTGCACAATGTATTTACATTAAAATCTAAGCTTGGAAGAGTTTGAGCTTCTGTTTCTATGCTTACTTTCAGTTCTGATTGAACAGTGCTCTACAGAAAACGTTGCTATATGCAGAGAGCAGCAAACCTCTTTGATAGTTTCCTACCATACTCTATGAGGATTTACTGCAGACATTTGATACACACTGACACATGAACTATTGGTCTTAAAGTGTTAGTACTCTATTTGTTTTTACATATTCTACATCATGTCATTGGCTGTAATTAAAAAAAAGGTCATTCAGCACAATACTATTAGTTCCTGTGTTAAAAGAACAACGATTTCACATGCAAGCTCAGATTTTCTTATGCTTAGTGAATGCTTAAAGGGACATGAAACCCAACAAATGTTATTTCATGATTCAGATAGAGGATACAATTTTAAACAACTTTCTAATTTACTTCTATTATCTAATTTGTTTAATTCTCTTGGTATCATTTGTTGAAGGAGCAGCAATGCACTACTGGTTTCTAACTGAACACATGGGTAAGCCAATGCCATTCTGTATATATATGCAGCCACCAATCAGCAGCTAGAACCTAGGTTCTTTGCTGCTCCTGAAATTACCTAGATAAAACTTTCAACAAAGGATAACAAAAGAAGGAAGCATATTAAATAATAGAAGTATATTGGAAAGTTTTTTAAGAATGTATTTTCTATCTGAATCATGAAAGAAAATTGTTGGGTTTCATGCCCCTTTAAGTGGATTACACTGACAAAAGTAGACACCATCTCACAAAAGTCTAATTTTATGTTCAAATTCTATATTTTTATAGAAGACACTTAGATAAATGAGACAAATAGATAAACACACAGTAAGATAAAGACACATGGAGAAAAGCAGAGAGACACTGCATGGCACTGAACGACAAGCACCTGCAAAGTGTTTGGCGATCTCAGCTAGTAATAAACAAACAAGCATCCTTGCCAATGTACCACAACACGTATAAGCACTAGAAATACCTAATTACAGGGATTCTGCTCATAGCGGGAGTGTCCATTTTCCTTAGAATGAAAACTAATGGCAACACAGCAACTGTCAGGATTTGTTATCACAGACATTTAATTTCAAATGACAACATCAATGTCAGAATTTTAACTAGGAGCTAGAAGCAGTTTAACAGAAGATACTTCAGAGTCTTTATAAACCACTTCCTATAAATAATCCAAGTTAGCAGCTAATGGTTGATTACAACAGAATGAGTTTTGCGGGCACATCCCTGCATGGATAAACTCTCTTATTAATGTGCCCACTGCTTAATTCCAAAGTAAAATGTTAAAATATAACATTTAGTTCAACACAGTGAGTCCTGTGCTTGGTGCTCCTATTTACATGCAAATTGGTGCCATTCATGTGTGAACCACATCCGATTCTGAACCTGCCAAATAGAATGATTTTGGGCAGAGTCCATTCTTTTTGCTAGTGCCTGTATTATTTATTCAAGCACACATTATTGTTAGGACATGCCTACATAAAACATACTAATTATTTATAATACCAAACACATATTAAACATTCAACCTTTGTAGTGCATGCAAAATTAGTCCTGCTAAATCCTCCCTTTCTTGAAAGCAATATTTGTTCAGGAATAGTAAATATGTTGACTATAAAAAAAAGAAGAAAATTACACTGTAGATATCGTTTTGGTCTTAAAGGGATATTAAAGGGATATAAAACCCAATTTTTTTTCTTTCATGATTTAGATAGAGCATGCAATTTTAAGCAACTTTCTAATTTGGTAGCCACTAATCAGCAAGTGCTACCCAGGGTCTGAACCAAAAATTGTTTGACCTAGGTTTTCTTTAAATTGCTGCATATCAATGGCAATTTGCAGCATTTTGAAGAAATACCTAGGTTACAGAATTTGCTTTTTGGTCTCTCTCAGAAGAGTGGGACAAGCATAATTTTTACACAAATGCAAGAGGTTTTTAATATTCATTTAACTCATGCAGCTAAATGAAGTGATATAATAAATGTTTTGCCTGGTAGAGACACTGACAAATTAAATTTAAAAGGACTTTAAGCATAGTTATTAATTTTACATAAATCTGCACTATGTGCAGAATTCTCTAATATTATCCTAGCGGTACCTGTAAAAAATTTAAAGGAAAAGTTTACTTACTTTCGGCTAGATTACAAGTTTTGCGGTATGAGTGAAAAAGCAGTGTTATGGCTCTTTTTCACTACCGCTGGTATTACGAGTCTTGCAGGTATATCTGTACCGCACACTTTTTTGGCCATAACGCAACGTAACTACCGCAGCTTTTAAAAAGTCATTTTTCAATGGGACTTCCACAGCGCCGGTATTACGAGTTTGCCTGTCCAGCCAAAAAGTGAGCAGTACAGCCAATACCGTCAAGATCCATACCGTAAACTGAAAGTCAGTAGTTATGGGTTTTATGCTACAACGCCGTAACATAAAACTCATAACTAAAGTGCTACAAAGTACACTAGCACCCATAAACTACCTATTAACTCCTAAACCGAGGCCCTCTCGCATTGCAAACACTAAAATAAACGTATTAACCCCTAATCTGCCGCTCCCGACATTGCGGCCACTATAATAAACATATTAGCCCCTAAACCACCACACTCCTGCATCGTAAACAATAGTTAAATATTATTAACCCCTAATCTGCTGCCCCAATGTCGTCGCCACCTACATACACTTATTAACCCCTAATCTGCTGTCCCTAACATCGCTGCAACCTACATTACTGTTATTAACCCTTAATCTGCTGTCCCTAACATCGCCGCCACAATACTAAAGTTATTAATCCCTAAAACTTACCCTAAATCTAACCCTAACACCCCTAATTTTAATATAATTAAAATAATCTAAATAAAAATTACTATCATTAACTAAATAATTCCTATTTAAAACGAAATACTTACCTGTAAAATAAAACCTAAGCTAGCTGCAATATAACTAATAGTTACATTGTATTTATCTTAGGTTATATTTTTATTTCACAGGCAAGTTTGTACTTATTTTGCATCAGCCAATAGGATTTTTTCACCTTTAATTCCGAATGGCTGATAGAATTCTATCAGCCAATCGGAATTCAAGGGACGCCATCTTGGATGATGTCCCTTAAAGGAACCTGTATTCTTCATTAGCCGTCATCAGAAGAGGATGCTCCGCGCCGGATGTCTTGAAGATGGAGCCGCTCCCCGCCGGATGGATGAAGATAGAAGATGCTGTTTGGATGAAGACTTCTGCCAGCTTGGATGAAGACTTCTGCAGGCTTCGCTGAGGACTTCTGCCGCTTCATTGAGGATGGATGTCGGGTCTTCAAAAACTGTAAGTGGATCTTTGGGGGTTAGTGTTAGTTTTTTTTTAAGGGGTTATTGGGTGGGTTTTATTTTTAGCTTAGGGTTTGGGCAGAAAATGAGCTAAATGCCCTTTTAAGGGCAATGCCCATACAAATGCCCTTTTCAGGGCAATGGCGAGCTTAGGTTTTTTAGATAGGATTTTATTTGGGGGTTGGTTGTGTGGGTGGTGGGTTTTACTGTTGGGGGTTGTTTGTATTTTTTTTTTACAGGTAAAAGAGCTGATTTCTTTGGGGCAATGCCCTGCAAAAGGCCCTTTTAAGGACTATTGTCAGTTTAGGTTAGGCTAGGGTGTTTTTATTTTGGGGGGGGGGGCTTTTTTATTTTGATAGGGTTATTAGATTAGGTGTAATTAGTTTAAATATTTGATAATTTCTTTTTTATTTTGTGTAATTTAGTGTTTGTTTTTGTAATTTAGTTAATTGTATTTAATTAATGTAATTGATTTAATTGTAGTGTAAGGTTAGGTGTTAGTGTAACTCAGGTTAGGTTTTATTTCACAGGTAAATTTGTATTTATTTTAACTAGGTAGCTAGTAAATAGTTAATAACTATTTACTATCTAGTCTACCTAGTTAAAATAAATACAAACTTACCTGTGAAATAAAAATAAAACCTAAGATAAATACAATGTAACTATTAGTTATATGGTAGCTAGCTTAGGGTTTATTTTATAGGTAAGTATTTAGTTTTAAATAGCAATTATTTAGTTAATGATAGTAATTTTTATTTAGATTTATTTTAGTTATATTAAAGTTAGGGGTGTTAGGGTTAGATTTAGGTTTAGGGGTTAATAACTTTAGTATAGTGGCGGCGATGTTAGGGACAGCAGATTAGGGGTTAATAACAGTAATGTAGGTTGCGGCAATGTTAGGGAAAGCAGATTAGGGGTTAATAAGTATAAGTAGGTGGTGGCGACATTGGGGGCGGCAGATTAGGGGTTAATAAGTGTAGGTAGGTGGCGGCGGTGTCGAGGGCGGCAGATTAGGGGTTAATAAGTATAATGTTGGTTATACTTCAGGTATTTCCAGATACGTGGATAAGAAATAGTAGTGATATTGATTAAATTAAGTCAAGACTCCATAGTTGGAGGCTATGGAGAATTATATTGGGATTCTGGAGAGGAGAGGGGGGGGGGGCATTTTTCCTTTCAAAATTCTTTTCTCTTTTCTTTCTTTCTTTTTTTGCTGTATTATTTTAGTTGCATTTTTCTTACTGTTGTTTTGTTTGATTGTTTATGTACATTTATAAAATGGTCACTTCATTTTGTTTATCCTCGGACAAATGAGACAAGGTTACTCATATTGGGGAGAATGTTTCTTTAATATGTTTTTGTATCAGATTTGATATATTATGTATACTGTGTGACATGGTTTATGGTGAGAACATGTGTCCTTTTTTTTCCTCTTGTTTGAAGTGGCTAAATGTGAATAAAAAGAATTTAAAAAAAAAAAATAAGTATAATGTAGATGTCTGCGATGTCGGGGCGGCAGATTAGGGGTGTTTAGACTCAGGGTTTATGTTAGGGTGTTAGGTGTAAACATAACTTTTGTTTCCCCATAGGAATCAATAGGGCTCCGTTACGCTCCTTTATTGCAGGTGTTAGGCTTTTTTAGCTGACTCTCCCCATTGATGTCTATGGGGAAATCGTGCACAAGCACGTAAAACCAGCTCAAAGCAGCACTGGTATTTGAGTGCAGTATGGAGCTCAATTTTGCTCAACGCTGCAATATTGTCTGCTAATACCGGGTTTATGAAAACCTGTAATAGCAGCACTATAGGGAGTTGAGCGGTGGAAATAACTTACAAGTTAATACCGAGCCGCTCTTACCGCAAAACTCGTAATCTAGCCGTTTATTTTTATCAATGTCCTCTTCTGGTCCGCTGTTTTTTTCAAAACAGCGTCACAGGCTTGCTGTCTAATCGTAAAAAAGCTAACAACCTTACCCAGAACGGGAGCTTCCTACATAAGTTCAACTGAGCAATTGGGCGCCCTGTGATTAGACAGCAAACCTGTAATGCAGCCTTGAAAAAAAGCAGAAAAGAACAGCGATAAAGGTAAGGTAAGTATATTTTTTTACGTTAAATCTTTAATTTTCTTTATTTTGTTACAGGTACCACTAGGTTAATGTTACATAACTCTGCATATAGTGCAGAATTAAGTAGCATTAATAACTAAATGTAATGCCCCTTTAAGACTTTGCAAAAAGTAAAGCATAATCAAGCTTTAAAGGGACATTCCAGCCAAACTTGGAATCCACACGGATGCATTTCAGATTTGAATAGAATCATTTTTGTAATATACATGTATTAGCAAAAATGCTTATAATAAAAGCTATAGCTGTTTATAAAGTGTATTTAAGTATGCTCCGTGCACCAGCATTTTATACACAGCACTTGCTCAGAGAGCCTAAGGTGCTTGTACCATCTGGGAATGACTCAATTTGTTAATTGCTGACATGATATAAGCCCCACTGGCGCTCCGAGTAGCTGGTGCACTGAGAGTATCTAGCAATGCTTCATATGCACATACATAGAAAAATGTTAACACTAAAACAGTGATGGTTTTTACTAGAAGTATTTTTGCCAATACATTTATGTTTCTATTCAAAAATGTAATGCACCTTTGTGCATTGCAAATTTGACCAGAATGTCCTTTTAAAGGGACATATAAGTAAAAATAATTTTTTTATGATTCAGATAGAGCTTAATGCATATAATTTTAGCATACTTTTCATTTCCCTTCTATTAATAAAGGCACCTTGTTCTCTTGGTATCCTTTATTAAAAAGCTTACCTTAATAGGCTTAGGAGCTACACACATATGCCTCTTGTCATTGGATCACCAGGTGTATTTAGATGGCTCCCAGTAGTTTGCTACAGCTCTGGGGTTAATCACTTTCCTTCAAAAAAAAAATGTATCAAATCTTTTTTAAAAGAAAAACACCACAAAAGTCTATTGGGATTTTTGTATATCAATAAGTTTTTCTGGATTATGATCGACCCTTATGTGTTTAAAAAGACATAAAAGCCAAAACTATTTATTTCACGATTCAGATAAAACAAACAATTTTAAACAACTTTCCAATTTACTTCCACTATGAAATTTTCTTTTTTTTTTTGTTATACTTTGTTTAAAAGCAGGAAGGTAATTTCAGGAGCGTGCACGTGTCTGCAGTACTATATGGAAACAGTTTTGCAATAATGTTATACATTAACAAGAGCACTAGATGGCAGCACTATTTTCTGTCATGACATGTGAATGCTAACTATCTAGATATCTCTTCAACAAAGACTAACAAGAAAACAAAGCAAATTTGATAATATAACTAAATTGGAAATTTTTTAAAATTGCATTTTCTATCTGAATAATGAAAAAAAAAATGGTTTTCATGTCCCTTTAATCTCTTTTCAGGAATTAAAGACATAGTTAAATAATTGCAATAATAAAATGCCATAACACATTTAGAATATTTTCTTTCTGCACTTTTATGTCTCTTTAACTTTTAATCCCATGATTTTAGGGTTTTTTCCAATCGTAATTTTATGACTAACAACATAATTTATAGCATATAGCATAGAATATGTACACATAGTTATGCTATAGACTTAATTTGATACCATTTGAGATCTACAGTATATGCCTTGCAGTGCAAAATAGGCAATAGCCAGCCTCAAAATGCATGGACGCAAGCAAGTAAATATGATCATGCATATAGACAATGCATATGCAGTTCTATTACCTAGGATCTACTGCGCATAATCTAAAAATAGGCTTGCCATAATTTTTAGAGGTGAAACTGGGACCACCTGGTGTGGTGCCCTTGGGGGTGTGGTCAAGGGGGCATGGCTATTACTGGTCCTTTTAAAGTAGTAGCTTTTATATGCGTAATGTTTTGTGGATACTCTACCCTTCCTCAGTCACACAACAAGTGAATCACACAGTTTAAATAGACCATAACACCACCCCCCAGTGAAAAAGACACCATTACATTGTCATGGCAACCCATACACAACATGAGCAAATAAATAATTCATCTAAATCTCAGATTCGAAATAATGCCAAACATCAAGCATAATTATCAATTTCATAAAATAGTGAAAAGCGTATACATCACACAATTTAATATCTGCAGTGTAATATGTGTTTTATGTGTCTAATTAAGGAACAGAACTGGATACTAATAAGGCATAAAAACAACATTGAATGAAATAAGTAAAAAAGAAACACATACCTGCTAAACCTGTTTAAGAGGCTTCTCTATACCATAATGCAGGAAGATTACAGCCAAAATGCTATTCTGCATGAACTAAAGCAAGATCCACGCCAATCCTGCCTGTATGCACTTCCTGTTCATACTCATATGATTCCCCTAAATGTGTATCACCTGTGATGTCACCAGGGGTCGAAGTGGGTGTTAAATTCTTAGAAAAATAAATCAAGTAGCCCTACAAAATTAAAAAACCCTATGCTGCTCACTCAGCCTGTATTACTAAATGTAAACTTTGAAGGACATAGACTCTAAGCAGGGCTGTATGTAACAACGTACCAGCATCCAACTATGCTGGAGAGTCATAGTGCAGTCATTTTGAATAATGTACCCGGGTTTCAGGCGGTATTAAACCCAGATACATGATTTGAAACCCAGAGGTGGCAACCCTACTGGGACAGAATGAACAACTGGGTGGGATACTGGGACAGTGCCTCTAAACAGGGACAATCCCAGTAAAAGTGGGACTTCTGGTAAGCCTATCTAAAGGTGACCCCTGAGAATGCTGTGTTTGTGTATGGTGTATCAAGAGGACAGGATTATATATAATATGCTAAAAGTCCTAATTCATTTAAAGTGCTGAAAAATATAAAAAAAAGCGAAAGAACTCTACTTAGCAACCACTATAGCTATTTGATTATTGTGTATATATGTTTTATCGCTTTTATATATCTTGGAGATTTTTTATGTATATATTTTTTATGTATATGCTTATAGAGATTTTTTATGTTTATGCTTATATGTTTATACACATTTTTACATTTATATTAACCCTTTAAGGACACAGCTTTCAGTTTGCTCAATGGTTTTATGACGGAAAAATTCCGTCATATGTCCTTAAGAGGTTAATATTGGTCTGTATATTTACACATCGACTAATTGTTCTGAACAATTTGAATATTCTTATTGTAGAGTCGTCATCGCATATGATATTTATTGAACACACGATTTCCCATCTATTTAACAAAGAATATAAACTACCTTCCTTTTTTATGCTACGCTTAATAAAATGGGCAATTAACACTGGTACCCCCTTGCGTTTACTACATTCACCACACACTAGCATAACCCAGTTGAAACCGGAAGTGAGAGTACCATTAAACTTCCAGTCTGTTTTTGATTCAGCCAAAACCGGAAGTGACATTTCTGAACATCCGGTTGGGCGAATTTTGAAAACATCCGGTTTGGAGGCATCTCTAAACCCTGGTATATTAAATATCCAAACTAAATGGATAGTATACACTTTTAGCCTCAAGGTTAGATATTCAACAGCCGACTTATAAGAACACAATCAGTGTAGTTTATCTCAGTCGAAACCGCAAGTGTCAAAAACCGGAAGTGATGGTTCTAAACACCTGGTTTGTTTTAGCCGAAACCGCAAGTGCCGAAACCGGAAGTGATGGCTCTAAACATCCGGTTTGGCGTACTTTAACAACATCCGGTTTTGCGGTCTATTCAATTTTGAGTCGAATCTTTAGTCAGTTTAACATCCAAACCAAATAGCTGCCAATATGATATCTCATATACACATTAAGGTTACTAGATAACCAGAAGTGATACTAACGACTAAATAGTTTGTCACCATTTCACGGATGGCACACTTCCGGTATTGACGAAACCGGAAGTGATGTCATCAGCATAAAACTGCGATATTATCAACATAGACATTGAATTTTAAACTACAGATTTCACACAGCTACATTTATAAAATATAGCCTCTTCATCTATCTAGTATTTAAAAACTATTCCCACATTTAAGGTTTTTTTACCCATAAATACACTACAAACAGGAAGTGGACGGCCCAAAAAGTGATGGTTTTGGCACCAAAATTTGTTTTATTGCTTACCCTATATAAGGCCATTTGTGTTAAACAAATGTATGTCTTGAAAAAGGCCTCACAGGGGCCGAAACGTGTCGACAGTGGGTAAGCAGATTTTCAATTATTGTATTTCTTATCTATATGGTCTATATTATGTTATTTTATTTTTTATAGGGTTTTTCAACATTAAGATTTAAAGATACGACCACAACTAGGATCACATTTGGAGGATTGTTTGTTCTTATTTTTATTCTTCACTACTGATTTTTCCACTGCCTCTTTTGAGTTTTTCACATTTATATATATATATATATATATATATATATATAAAGACAAAGAAACGTGTATGAGAAAAAGTAATCTCTTCCTCCAAAACACAGAACTGCGCTCTAAATAAACCTCTTGATGGTAATTTATTAAAATTATATACCACAACTATGTGTGCTTAATGTGTCACTAATGTTTGAAAAACATAGAATTGAGAATTTGAATGTTATGAATTCATAAAGACATGAAACAATGCTTCAAACTTGAAACTGTAACCAATAAAGTTAAGATTTTTATAAAAAAGGATAAGCTTGTCAGATCCCACGCAGTGGTGCAGATCAGTTGTAGGTGTCGGCTGCTGTGTCTTAGTAATCCTCCGGAATCTCACGGAGTAGGGTAGAAATCTATAGGCAAGTAGAAAAGAAAGCACACAAGGGCACCTACATAGTGCAAATCAATTTAATCTAGCAATAAAACAAATGTGTTTAAAAACAATTCCCCCGTAGGGTATCTACTCACAAGAATCAACCTCAAACTTGTGAGGTATGTACGGACATGTAAATGAATATGTGGCTCAAAACCGCTTGTTCTCTGCACTTGATCCAAGGAGTAAAGACAGTATATCCAAGTGCCGGGTATCGCTGTTGTAAAAAGATGTCCTGACAGGTGTTTCCCCGGTATCCTTAAATTACTGGCGTCCACTTCGGCAAAAGTTTTTTCTTTGTAAAGTTTCACAAACACTTGTTCAGTATAACAAGCCAACAGCTGATCGCTGTTCCACAACGACAGACGCAAGGTGGGCGTGGCCTTACGCGTTTCACGGTTACGTCACCGCTTCGTCAGTGGAACAGTGGATCAAGTGCAGAGAACAAGCGGTTTTGAGCCACATATTCATTTACATGTCCGTACATACCTCACAAGTTTGAGGTTGATTCTTGTGAGTAGATACCCTACGGGGGAATTGTTTTTAAACACATTTGTTTTATTGCTAGATTAAATTGATTTGCACTATGTAGGTGCCCTTGTGCGCTTTCTTTTCTACTTGCCTATATATATATATATTATATTTTTATATTTTTATATATTTTTCACCAATATATATATATTTTTTCATCATACACTTATTTTTTCCTCACATTTTTTCAACATTTTTCTCACCATTTTTTACTTTATCACATCAGCTTCGTTACGACCACCATTTTAGACTGTTTGTGACTCTCACAATTTGGACACTCATTATTGGACGCTATTATTTGTTGGACATTATTTGGACACTTATTGGATCTGGATTTTATGTACCATTGACTTGAGATACCCTATTTACATTGTACCTCTGTTTACATTTATTGTTTTTATGCCATCATCACTTGTTGTAATAAATGAACAATTTTAACATTTAATTTTTACTATGGGAATGAATATTTAGTCAGAACATTGATTCTATATATTACCCAGCCTATCAGGCGCTTTATACATTTTTCAATTATCTGACAGTCTATTTGAGGCCAGCTAGGAGGTCTCATGTATAAAGCTAGAGGGTAATAACCCGTGGCGCTTATTCTAACCTTTGTTATTTCTAATTTAATTCCATTAACAAAATTTCTGCGTTCTCACTTTGGTATCTTTTGTGGAAAACAGGAAGGTAAGCTCAGGAGTGTGCACGTGTCTGGGGCACTATATGCCAGCAGTTTTGTAATAATGTTATACATTAGCAAGATCACTAGATAGCAGCACTATTTCCTGCCACATAGTGCTCCAGACACCTACCTAGGTATGTTTTTCACACAGAATACCATGGGAAAGAAGCAAATTTGATTAAAGAAGTAAAATTTTATTCTCTATCTGAATCAAAAGATTTTTGGGGGGTTTCAGTTCTCTTTAAAGTACATTGCAAAGGTTTGTTTTAAAGGGACAGTCTACACCAGAAGTGTTATTGTTTAAAAAGATAGATAATCCCTTTATTACCCATTCCCCAGTTTTGCATAACATTCACAGTTATATTAATATACTTTTTACCTCTGTGATTACCTTGTATCTAAGCCTCTGCAGACTGCCTACTTATTTTAGTTCTTTTGACAGACTTGCATTTTAGCCAATCAATCAGCTGACTCCTAGGTAACTCTACGGGTGTGAGCACAGTCTTATCTATATGGCACACATGAACTAACGCCATCTAGTTGAGGGGAAAAAAAAATCAAAATTCATTCAGATAAGAGGCAGCCTTCAAGGGCTTAGAAATGTGCATATTACCTAGGTTTAGCTTTCAACTAAGAATAGTAAGCGAACAAAGTAAATTTGATTATAAAAGTAAATTGGAAAGTTGTTTAAAATTACATGCCCTATCTGAATCATGAAACTTTATTTTTGACTAGTATGTCCCTTTAATGTCTCTTTAACCCCTTAACGACACATGTCGTACAGGGTACGTCGCACACAACCTGGTCTTAAAAGACCAGCAACATACCCTGTACCACATTAGGGGTTTAAAGCGGCTGGAAGTGATCCTGCTCGCTTCCAGCCGCTTTCCGGTTATTGCAGTGATGCCGCGATATCGAGGCATCCTGCAATAACACCCCTTAGCCATCCGATGCAGAGAGAGCCACTCTGTGGCCCTCCCTGCACCGGACATCGATGGCCGGCATCGTTGGTGGGTGGGAGCTGCAGTGGGAGGCGGGTGGGCTGCCATCGATGTTAGCTATGACGTGGAGGGGGGGCGGGATCGGGGGCGTGACCATCGGGGGTGCGCACGGAGGTGCACGCGCATGCATGGGAGGGCGGGGGTGGGTGCGTGCACGTGGTGGAAGCGGGTGGGAACGGCTACACTACAGAAATATAAAAAAAATAAGTTTGATAGAGTGGGGTACAAAATCATTTTAAAAATACATTTAAGGGATCTGGGAGGGGGTGGGGGGTTGCTCTTTGGCTGGGGGAAGCTACACTACAGAAAAAAATAATAAAATATGAAAAAGCAGTTTTTTTTGTAAAGATGGCTACCAATAAGGTAGAAAGGGAGGGTTAGAAAGCTGTTTGGGGGGGGATCAGGGAGGTTGGGGGCTAAGGGGGGAATCCTACACAGAAGCATATGTAAATATGCTAAAAAAAAATTTTAAATACATTTTATTTTAATACTGGCAGACTTTCTGCCAGTACCTAAGATGGCAGGGACAATTGTGGGGTGGGGGAGGGAAGAGAGCTGTTTGGGAGGGATCAGGGGGTGTGATGTGTCAGGTGGGAGGCTGATCTCTACATTAAAGGTAACATTAACCCTGCAAGCTCCTACAAGCTACCTAATTAACCCCTTCACTGCTAAATATAATACACGTGTGGTGCGCAGCTGCATTTAGCGGCCTTCTAATTACCAAAAAACAACGCCAAAGCCATATATGTCTGCTATTTCTGAACAAAGGGGATCCCAGAGAAGCTTTTACAACCATTTATACCATAATTGCACAAGCTGTTTGTAAATAATTTCAGTGAGAACCTAAAATTGTGAAAAAATGTAATGTTTTTTTTTCATTTGATCTTATTTGGCGGTGAAATGGTGGCATGAAATATACCAAGATGGGCCTAGATCAATTTTTGTGGTTGTCTACTACACTACACTAAAGCTAAAATTAACCCTAGAAGCTCCCTACATGCTCCCTAATTAACCCCTTCACTGCTGGGCATAATTCACGTGTGGTGCGCAGTGGCATTTAGCGGCCTTCTAATTACCAAAAAGCAACGCCAAAGCCATATATGTCTGCTATTTCTATACAAAGGGGATCCTAGAGAAGCGTTTACAACCATTTTTGCCATAATTGCACAAGTTGTTTGCAAATAATTTCAGTGAGAAACCTAAAGTTTGTGAAAAAATTTGTGAAAAAGTGAACAATTTTTTTTATTTGATCTTATTTGGCGGTGAAATGGTGGCATGAAATATACCAAAATGGGCCTAGATCAATACTTCGGGATGTCTTCTAAAAAAAAATATATACATGTCAAGGGATATTCAGGGATTCCTGAAAGATATCAGTGTCCCAATGTAACTAGCGCTAATTTTGAAAAAAAGTGGTTTGGAAATAGAAAAGTGCTACTTGTACTTATTGCCCTATAACTTGCAAAAAAAAGCAAAGAACATGTAAACATTGAGTATTTCTAAACTCAGGACAAAATTTAGAAACTATTTAGCATGGGTGTTTTTTGGTAGTTGTAGATGTGTAACAGATTTTGGGGGTCAAAGTTAGAAAAAGTGTGTTTTTTTCCATTTTTCCTCATATTTTATAAAACATTTTAATAGAAATTATAAGATATGATGAAAATAATGGTATCTTTAGAAAGTCCATTTAATGGCGAGAAAAACGGTATATAATATGTGTGTGTACAGTAAATGAGTAAGAGGAAAATTACAGCTAAACACAAACACCGCAGAAATGTAAAAATAGCCCTGGTCCTTAAGGGAAAGAAATTGAAAAATGGCCTTGTCCTTAAGGGGTTAAAGGGACAGTATAATTTTTTTATTTAACTGCATGTAATATACACTACAATAAAGAACAATATGCACAGATACTAATATAAAAATCCAGTATAAAATCTTTTAAAAACTTACTTAGAAGCTCCCAATTTAACACTGTTGATGAGGTTAGGCTGGGACACCCACTATAAGGGGTTGAGAGCAGACACTCCCCACTCCCCCTCCCCATATATGAAAAGACCCATTATACAAACAGGAGCAATCTAAAGTATGTAGACCCCAGTATACGTCTAAAACGTTGGGGCTTGGTTAGGAGTCTTAAATCAGCACAATGTTATTAAACAATAAGCAAAACTATACATTGTTACAAAAATACCCCCAGGTGGGCTGTATAAATGGATCATCTACAAAAATATATATACAAAGAAAAATATAGTGTACAATGTTCCTTTAAACTTAAAGGATCAAAAAAGTAAACTCATGTATTGTTTCATTGATGATGCTCTCTCTCCCCTATGCTGATGTTTTTGGACTTTTGCAGTTGTTGCACCCAAAATACAATTTTATCTTAGATTATTGTGCAAATCATATCTGCCTTTATTTAAATAAATCTTGTACCAAATTGCCAGAGCCCTGATCAAATAATTTGAAAATATTCACAAAACAGAATAAAAAAGATTTAGTATATGACAAGAATGGCATTTTATTTTATAAATTATTTCTATGAATTATCTGAATTATCTGATGCTGGCTTCCAATCAAACGTACTGAGAAATCCCAAGGGTGTCATAACTTTTTGTTACCTCCCCAAGACACATACAGAACCTAGAAGTGGACTTCACTCTCAAACCGGAGTGGAAACACATACCAAACCACTTGTAAAACAGCAGGCAGATGTATTTGCAATCAGTGACTCAGGCATTTAACCCCAGACCAGCTTGAGTTAAAAGCCCAATAGGAGAAATCATACAAAAATATAAATCAACACACAGAATAGTCAGCCCACACATGGATGCACACAGCTAGGCTAAAAGCATAAAGGTAAGATAAGATATGGATATTGCATCAGTGCCGCACAATGGAGCCAAGGAACTGCTACAGATACAGAGCTGCATTAAGGTATCTGACACCCTATAAAAGGGTTTCTTTCTATTGAGCCACAGCTGGTTTTGCACGAGCTTGCAAAAAAATTAAAAATGTTCTTGGAAGGCATTACGCTTACCAACAGTTTCCAAAGGCAAATTTTCCACAATTACATGTCCCATAGAAAATATTTTTTATTTAAAAATCGCAAAATTGGCTATTGAAAACTAATTGTTAAAAACAAGTTATTTTTATTAGAGACTTATCATTGCAACATATAAAGTGTCCTTCTATACAGGGAAAGTGTGCTGTCCATTGCATATAAACTTCACTGTATATAATGCTGATTCAGGAACACCCTTTAAAAAGGATTTGGCTTTGTCTCCCCCACCCCCACTGAAAGGCTTATTTCTTCTAAAGTCTCTTTTTTACATAGCTTTTCTGTATCCACTACTCTTTAGCATAAATGGAGGTTTCAACAGGAAAATCAACTTTCACATGACAACATAATGGAGCTATTTGTAAACAATTTAATACACTCCAGCAGGTAAATTGCGTCACTGGGATACATTAAACGGAAGAAGATTTTTCAGTACAATGTCCATTTAAAGGGACACTAAACACTAAGGACCACATTACGAGTAGAGAGCTAAATATCACTTTCATAAAAGGGATGTCTGTGCTCCACTGAGTAATATCTTGTATTTGCATTGCTGGGAAGCATTGCGCTCACGAGAGCGTGCTTCCATAGGCTCCTATGGGAGCCTTGTTCTGATGACGGCATCAGAACTTTAGTACAGCGAAGGGGGTAAGTCGCACATCAATGGCAGCAATTTTAAATATATGTATATGATTATATACATATATATTTATGTGTTAATATGTGTATATACATATATTAACACATACATATATATGTATATAAGCATATACATATGTATTTAAAGGGAACACAGTTCCCATAGACCGCTTTTCATTGCCTTTTTTTTTTCTAACATCCCACCAACTTTAGCCCCAAAATACTGCCTAGTGCAATATTTTATTAAAGATGCTGCTATCTTTATTTTTTTAATAAAATACGCTAGACAGTATTTTGGGGCCATTTGGGGCATATTTATAAAATTAACCAGAGATCTGATCTAACGTACTAATTTGCACGTTATTCTCACCGCTCACTTTCCTACAGCGCTGGTATTACAGGTTTTTATAAACCCGGCGTTAAAAGGCGTAGAGCAAAATTGTGCCCCATACCGCACTCCAATACCAGCGCTGCTTAAGTCAGTGGTGAGCTGGTTTTCGGTGCTTGTGCATGATTTCCCCATAGACATCAAAGGGGAGAGCTGGCTGAAAAAAAGCCTAACACCTGCAAAAAAGCAGTGTAAAGCTCAGTAACGCAACCCCATTGATTCCTATGGGGAAACAAATTTTATGTTTACACCTAACATGAACCCCGAGTCTAAACAAACCCTAATCTTACACTTATTAACGCCTAATCTGCCGCCCCCGACATTGCCGACACCTACATTATATTTATTAACCCCTAATCTGCCGCCCCCAACATCGCCGATACCTACATTATATTTATTAACCCCTTATCTTCTGCTCCGGACATCGCTGACACCTACATTATACTTATTAACCACTAATCTGCCGCCCCCAACATCGCCGCCACTATAATAAACATATTAACCCCTAAACCGCTGCACTCCTGCCTTGCAAACACTAGTTAAATATTATTAACCCCTAATCTGCTGTCCCTAACATCGCCACCATCTACCTACATTTATTAACCCCTAATCTGCCGCCCCCAACGTTGCCGCCACTATACTATATTTATTAACCTCTAAACCTGTCTAACCCTAACACCCCCTAACTTAAAGACCAGTCAACACAGTAGATTTACATAATCAACAAATGCAAGATAACAAGACAATGCAATGGCACTTAGTCTGAACTTCAAATGAGTAGTAGATTCTTTTTTTGACAATTTTAAAAGTTATGTCTTTTTCCACTCCCCATTTACCATGTGACAGCCATCAGTCAATCGCAAATGCATACACGTACCATGTGACAGCCTTCAGCCATTCACAAATGCATACACACTTATTCTTGCACATGCTCAGTAGGAGCTGGCGACTCAAAAACTTTAAATATAAAAAACTGTGCACATTTTGTTAACGGAAGTAAATTGGAAAGTTGTTTAAAATGACATGCTCTATCTGAATAATGAAAGTTTAATTTTGATTGAGTGCCCCTTTAAATATAATTAAAATAAATCTAAATAAAACATTCAATTATTAACTAAATAATTCCTATTTAAAACTAAATACTTACCTGTAAAATAAACCCTAAGCTAGCTACAATATAACTAATAGTTACATTGTATCTTGCTTAGGGTTTATTTTTATTTTACAGGCAAGTTTGTATTTATTTTAACTAGGTAGAATAGTTACTAAATAGTTATTAACTATTTAATAACTACCTAGCTAAAATAAATACAAATGTACCTGTAAAATAAAACCTAACCTAAGTTACACTAACACCTAACCTTACACTACAATTAAATAAATTACCTAAATTAAATACAATTAAATTAATTAAATACAATTGCCTAAATTACAAAAAAACAAACAAACACTAAATTACACAAAATAAAAAACAAATTACAAGATATTTAAATTAATTACACCTAATCTAATAGCCCTATCAAAATAGAAAAAGCCCCCCCAAAATTAAAAAAAAACCCTAGCCTAAACTAAACTACCAATAGCCTTTAAAAGGGCCTTTTGCGGGGCATTGCCCAAAGAAATCAGCTCTTTTATCTGTAAAAAAAATACAAACAACCCCCCAACAGTAAAACCCACCACCCACACAACCAACCCCCCAAATAAAACCCTAACTAAAAAAACCTAAGCTCCCCATTGCCGTGAAAAGGGCATTTGTATGGGCATTGCCCTTAAAAGGGCATTTAGCTCTATTGCGGCCCAAACCCTAACCTAAAAATAAAACCTACTTAATAAACCCTTAAAAAAACCTAACACTAACCCCTGAAGATCCACTTACAGTTTTGAAGACCGGACATCCATCCTCAACGAAGCCAGGAGAAGTCCTCAACGAAGCGGCAAGAAGTCCTCAACTAAGCCGGGAGAAGTCTTCATCCAAGCCGGGAGAAGTGGTCCTCCAGACGGGCAGAAGTCTTCATCCAGACGGCATCTTCTATCTTCATCCATCCGGCGCGGAGCGGGTCCATCTTCAAGACATCCGAAATGGACCATCCTATTCTTTCCGACGACTAACAACGAATGAAGGTTCCTTTAAATTACGTCATCCAAGATGGCGTCCCTTAGATTCCGATTGGCTGATAGAATTCTATCAGCCAATCGGAATTAAAGTGTCAGTAAACCTAAAAAATAATGTTATATAATTCTGCACATAGTGCAGAATTATATAACATTATTTTAGTGCTATTGTTATAAAAGCTTTTTTTCCCTTTGAATTTTTTAAAAATATGCCGCTTTTACAGACCCGCTCTCTGCTCTCTGCTGAGCGGGTCTGTTTTTTTTACTCAGCACATCAGGCCAGCTGTATAGTCACAGCCCGGCCCGACCGCATCATATTACTCTTTCTTTTGGGGTTGTCCTCTAATAGAGGTGTTGCATTGTCACTATTATATTTAGCCACTCATTATTTTCCTATGAGACGTCTCACTTAGCTTTTTAGCTCATATTTTTGATTAAATTTTGTTTCAAATTATCTTTATGGTCACATGACCTTTACTAAGAATTTTGTTGCTTTTTGTAAATAATAAAATTATGAGTGCCTTGCAAGCATGCTAGTTGTCAAGTCTTTATTCTGGGTTTCCACCTGGCTTCACACTCTGCTCTATTTATCTTAATACTTAGGTTGATACCTTGAGATATTTATATCTCTGTCCCTTTAAATGTGTATATGAGAGTGCTGAATTCCCTATCTTTCTATAAGGACTACTTCTCCTTATTCTTTCCCTATTTATAATAGCTTGCAACATTATTTTAGTGCCATTGTTATAAAAGCTTTTTTTCCCTTTGAATTTTTTAAAAATATGCCTCTTTTACAGACCCGCTCTCTGCTCTCTGCTGAGCGGGTCTGTTTTTTTTACTCAACGCATCGGGCCAACTGTATAGTCACAGCCTGGCCCAACCGCGCCATAACATTAAGTGCAGCTCGCTCCTGCTCTGTCTGACAGCAGGAGCGAGCTGCACTTAATGCTATGGTGCGGTCGGGTCGGGCCGGGCTGTGACTATACAGCTGGCCTGATGCGCTGAGTAAAAAAAACAGACCCGCTCAGCAGAGAGCAGAGAGCGGGTCTGTAAAAGCGGCATATTTTTAAAAAATTCAAAGGGAAAAAAAGCTTTTATAACAATGGCACTAAAATAATGTTGCAAGCTATTATAAATAGGGAAAGAATAAGGAGAAGTAGTCCTTATAGAAAGATAGGGAATTCAGCACTCTCATATACACATTTAAAGGGACAGAGATATAAATATCTCAAGGTATCAACCTAAGTATTAAGATAAATAGAGCAGAGTGTGAAGCCAGGTGGAAACCCAGAATAAAGACTTGACAACTAGCATGCTTGCAAGGCACTCATAATTTTATTATTTACAAAAAGCAACAAAATTCTTAGTAAAGGTCATGTGACCATAAAGATAATTTGAAACAAAATTTAATCAAAAATATGAGCTAAAAAGCTAAGTGAGACGTCTCATAGGAAAATAATGAGTGGCTAAATATAATAGTGACAATGCAACACCTCTATTAGAGGACAACCCCAAAAGAAAGAATAATATGATGGTAATGTTGTCATAATAATATAATGAGGATCTATGCAATTCACATAAACATTGAGCCAGAATAATACAATCACAAGAAAACTTTAGAATGCATATTTTTCAATTTGGAGTGAAATGTAGACACAGGAAAAAGCTTTGCACAATCATATGCAGCATGCAACTATACCAAGTCTTAAAACACAACACCAACATCAGAGGACAGTCCCAAAGTTAAGGGTCAATACTGTCATGATATAAATATAGGATCTATGTGCTTTAAAGATGGGTATTGTATAGTAAATTTTGCATAACTTCTGACAAACAGGATATTAGTAAAGCATCAGCATTTAGCATGAACACTTCACAATTTAAAGGAAGTCCTTCCAAATCTGTTGAAAACAGGCATCCACTTGTATTGCGGGAGGAAAAAATGAAGTAAGTTTCCATTGCCTGTAAATAACAACACAGTCATAGCATGCACTCACAGCCTTTGCAATGTAAATCAAGAACAGAATCCTTGGTGAGAAGCTGCAAATCCGGTGAATGTTCCTGTGTTGCACAAGATGCAAAACAAAGTAATAAATCACTCCAGCAAGCTGCAATTCTTTGAGGTCTAGTAGGAATTTCCAAAAGACAGGTGTCTCATCAAAGCAATCAGCTGTTACAACTGCCTACACGTGTTTCATCCCAATAAGTAGCAGGGACTCCTCAGGGCTGCTCTATCTATCCATCTATCTATCTATAGATATATAAACAAACACTGCCATATTTCGAATTGTCAGGTCCTAAGGCATGGCTAAAGCTGTGCTGCACTTACCTTGGGCTGGGTGCCTGTGTGTGGCCATGGTCATGCTGCGGGTGAAGCCGGAGTCTGGAGGCACGCTGCTGTCAGAGCCAGGGCTTGTGCTAAGTAATGTTGGCATTGCACAGCTGGCTGGATGTCCTGCTGTACACATTACTTCTTTCTTCATTTGGCTATGTACTATCCTTAGTTGTTTCTATATTCTTGCAAACCTGGAAGTTACATTGGCCTTGTTCCTGGTGCCAAACCTAAATGGGAGGTGTTAAAAGGTCATCTCAGACTTCCATTCAGTTCTTGGTAATACATATAGAGACTAAAGCATTCTTGTTCCTGACCTGTTACCCTCATCTTGACCCTGGCAAAGTTTCTGGATTACGCTATCTGTCTGACCATTCTACAAAGATCTGCTACGTGAGGATTGAATTACTGGTTTATGATCTTAGGAAGGAACTGTGTCCTGACCTCTGTACCTGCTTCATCTATCTTCTTTGATACCTGGTTTCGGACTACTCTTCTGACTTTAGACCCCTTTCTTGTACACCGATTATTCTACAGTTAAACTGCATTACTGGTTCCTGTTAAGAAACCAGTTATACCTTATATTAATACGTATTAAAATGCCACAAAATAAAACCTTTTTTCCCACATCAATATAGAACTACATTAGGAGAGTTATTCTCATATTGATTCATTGTTTTAGGAATTAGTTTGAAAAAAAAAAAAGAGAAGAAAACAGAAGGAAAATCCTTGAGAAGTTATTAGTGAAGATAGATTAATCGGCCATGGATGGAATAGATTTTGTGTGTTAAAGTGCAGTTGGTATCTTAGAGCCTTCAACATGAAAAAGAGACATTGATTAATCTTTCAAATAGGTCATGTGAAAGGTAACACCATGAATCTGAACTAACTAGGCCATCTACAGAGAATGAATATTCATGCAGTATCTCTTGAATCTGTTGGTGGCCAATAATATTATCCAAACTGAAAGTCATTTTAATAAATCTATGTTTAAATTTAAGTACCTGTTGTGAGCATTTATTGACTCTGGTGTTTAAAGCTGACAATTTTACGTAGCTACCTTGTATTTGATGCTAACATGATATGTTAATCAAGTTCACTCCTGTTAAATGGCTTTTCATTTTATTTTAAAAATAATTATTTTAAAAACTCTTTTTAGAGATATCTATCTTTAAAATGCATCTTTCTAAAACTTTTTTTGTAGAAACATTTTCAAAACTTAAATGACTATTTATTCAATCTCAAACTGTATGCATAGTCAGTCTTTTATAACTAGAAAATAAGACCTTTGTTAGTAAAACCATATACTGACCTTGGTTATTTTATAATAACATAATAATATATTCTGTTCTTCAAATTAAAGGGATAGATATGTCAAAACTCAAATGTGCATGGGTGTATTTCTCTAAAACTAAAAAAAAGAAACATGTTGCAATATACTGTATTTCCATTAGCAAAGATGCTTCTAGTAAAAGCTATTACTGGTTTTTAGTGGCATACTCACATATTCTGAGAGGACCCTGTGCACCAATATCCAGTGGCTTGTATGACACAAAATTATGTCTTTACAAAATATGCACTGCCGCCAGCCATCTGTGCTTAAATGCTGGTGCAAAGGCAATCACAGCATATCTGCGTATGCTTTTACTAGAAGTATTTTAGCTAATGCTAGATGTAAACTTTTTGCGTGTATCAGGTTGCTCTCATATTATGAACTAAAGTAAAGAGTTATTGCTTGCCCACTAACCTATTGCACGCAAAAA
The DNA here is from genome assembly GCF_027579735.1 of Bombina bombina. Classification (NCBI taxonomy): domain Eukaryota; kingdom Metazoa; phylum Chordata; class Amphibia; order Anura; family Bombinatoridae; genus Bombina; species Bombina bombina. Next base: position 894,340,402 of record NC_069499.1, read on the forward strand.
GTGGAAGTTAGAATATCGCACATGCGATAACCTATTATGTCAAAACTCAAATGTGCATGGGTGTATTTCTCTAAAACTAAAAAAAAGAAACATGTTGCAATATACTGTATTTCCATTAGCAAAGATGCTTCTAGTAAAAGCTATTACTGGTTTTTAGTGGCATACTCACATATTCTGAGAGGACCCTGTGCACCAATATCCAGTGGCTTGTATGACACAAAATTATGTCTTTACAAAATATGCACTGCCGCCAGCCATCTGTGCTTAAATGCTGGTGCAAAGGCAATCACAGCATATCTGCGTATGCTTTTACTAGAAGTATTTTAGCTAATGCTAGATGTAAACTTTTTGCGTGTATCAGGTTGCTCTCATATTATGAACTAAAGTAAAGAGTTATTGCTTGCCCACTAACCTATTGCACGCAAAAAGTGGAAGTTAGAATATCGCACATGCGATAACCTATTACCCCAAAGAAGTAAATGGTAAAAAATAAAAGTGGAAAAAACACCCCACTCTCACCCTAACTCAACGCATATTCTCACGAGTGCTAACCCGCATTGAAAATATGAATTTTCTTATTCAAATGTTCTTTTTGTGACACTTTTTAGTTTTGCAAAACAGTTAACCATAGCTCTGAGGTCGTGGTAATCATTCTAGCATAAAACGCGATTGCACTCATGTGTTCACATTTACTTTCAACTTATAATATGAGCGCAAAAACCCTACATCGCTCACTCGCAAACTATAGGGATACACAAAGTTTTTTTTCTATTTGAAATAGGATATGTAGCATTTGAAACATTCAGTAACAGAACATATTGTAAAGGGAAGGAAATGACAAGGAGAAACTTAATTCTACCATTTGAATGTCAAAAAAAAGTTATTGGACAAATAGCGTTTTGAAGAGGTTAATGGGGACATGAATCTTATTGGAGTTCATAGATAATTAACCATAAAGAAACGTCAAATTAACACAGTGTGTACTGGCTCAATATAATCCGTATTCTATTTTATTACATATTTTAAAAAAGCACAATATATTTGGGCCCTAAGAGTTCTAATGTTATTGCACTGGGTAATGGTAACAAAAATTTTATAGCGCACAGTTCTACAGAAACGTATACTTATTTGGCTAGCCTATCATCAAAGGCAAAGTATAAAATGTGATGTAATTATCATTGTGCTTTTTAGTTTTAAACTAGTTTACAAAACTGTACTTAATATTTTAGATCAGGGTTAGCAAACGAGAACTTTTTTTTACTGAATCATAAGAGAGATACTATGATTAAGGATTAAAAGGCTTTGCTTTTATCTCTAATGTGCCAAACTATAAATTCATTAGTGTTCCCAACAGATGATAGATGATTTGTGCATTAGATACCTCTAAGACATAATTCTGTTTTTATAGTATATATTAATAGCATTAAATAATTGATATCTTAGAGATGAATAGAAAAGCATTAGCAATATGAAAATGAAGAAAATTTATAAATACTCATTACAGTATACACACAGAAAATATGATGGAGATTTTTATTCTTTTTTATTTTTTGCTAATAATTTAGAATTTTTCCAATACAGGGCCAGATTACAAGTGGATCGCTATTTAACGCTCCCGCTCGAGCGTTAACTGTGCTAATAGTAAGCTCTGAGGACGCACTACTGATTGGCTGCGTTCCTCACACCTATTGTGGGTAAGGATGAAGGAATGGGTCTCGCTGCATACTGAAATAAGATATTAACATTTGGAGCCACAATTATGTGTAATGTTCACATCTTCTTTATAAGTAGATACATTTCTGCCATATGTTTGCACATAAACAATATTAAGAAATGTAACTTAGAGGACTTAGGCCCCCGTTTGTTTTTATGACAATCTGGTGCAGTAAATGACTGTTTGGTTAAAGTGTTTTGGTCCCTGTTACAATGCTGTTATGATGAGGATCAATTTTGTTTTTTGTTTTTTTGTTTTTTGATGTTTGTATACATGTATATACTCATATATAGTGGCATGACTATTATATAATCATATGGGCAAATTCATCTACTCGCATTTTATGCTGTCATTATTAGATTACCATTGTTTTTTTTATACATTGTATGTGTCTAGGTATTGTTGTTGTATATATCATGTAACCATGGTAGCTGAGCACACAGATGAAACTCATTAACCAAGTAACCTATCAGAGGGTTGGTTACTCTTTAAATAACAAGTGTATTTTTTAATGTTTTAGAGAATAACCTGAGGAAACAGCCCAATAAAGGCTGAGAAACGTGTTGCTTTTAAATAAAGAAATTGTTTTAAATATATACACTTGCTGCTTTTTGGAGTTTATCACCCTATCCCCTGGGACTTGGAGTTTTACCTGGTTTGCAGTGGAGTTCAGTTTGTTGGGCGGCTGGGAAGTCCCAGTCCACTTGTATTGCACCTGGAGGTGCTTTTCATCTTGTAAGTGTGACCATATCTTGACTGTGCTTTGTTAGATTGTACCGGGCCATGGTGGTTTGCTTTACATCCCTACATAGGTGGTGCTGTTGGTGATCCCCTGGAACCCTCCCAATCTGGACTCAAGTTTAGTCCCATCCAGTGAGCTGGACTACTGTGAAGTTCCATGCTGTGCCAATTGCACCATTGGGTGCATCACGTTTGTGAGTAACCATTTGTCCTGTTTTTATTTATCTCTTGTTTTAGTGGTACTAGGCCATTGTGGCACCTCTGTTTGCTTCCTTTTTTTAACTTGAATTCTGCTTAAAGGGACAGTATACACTAATTTTCCTATAACTGCATGTAATAGACACTACTATAAAGAATACGATGCACAGATACTGATATAAAAATCCAGTAAAAAACTGTTTAAAAACTTACTTAGAAGCTCTCAGTTTAGCTCTGTTGGAAAGGTAGCTGGAAAGCCCACTGCAAGTGGGAAATAAGACACTCCCCCTTCTTTTGCATATGAAAAGACCCTTTACACAAACAGGAGCAAGCTGGAGTAGGTAGCTGACGGTATTCTCATAAAACTTTGGGGCTTAGTTAGGAGTCTGAAAATCAGAGCAATGTTATTTAAAAATAAGCAAAACTATACATTTAAAAAACAAACAACTTTATGGGCTATATAAATAGATCATCTACAAAATATTTATGCAAAGAAGAAATGAGTGTACAGTATAATGCCTCTTTAAGTGATCACGTTTACTTTCAACGAGCGATAAACTCGATGCACGCAAACGGCCCAAATAACCCCTTATCGCTCACGTGCAAATGTTAGCACTCCACTCCCAATCTGCCCCACAATCTCTTAAATCTTTGCATATAACTTTCTCATATAAAAATCAAATAAACTTTGTATATATTAATAGCATTAAATAATTGAAATCTTAGAGAAGCATAGAAAATCATTAGCAATATGAAAAAAATATATATAAATACTTTAAGAACAGTGAACTCTGAAAATATAATAGAGAATTTTCACTCTATTTTTTTTGCTAAGAAATTAATATATTTCCATCTTATTCTTTGGAATTCAGATTACGAAAAATATTAACACAATCTCTTAAATCTTTTCACATAAAATACTAATTTCAAATGTGTACAGCTTGAATTCCCAAACTCCATAGCTGTCTGTATTTTGGAGTAAATTGTGACAATATTGGTTGTGCTTTTATTAAATTAAATCATGCATATTTCATAATCAACACCAATATATCAAATAAAATGCCATATCAAGTAATGTTTTTATCACAAATCAATAAATTGTAATTGTAAGCATTCAGCTACATCTCGATGCGAAGCAATGTAAGTCAAGACCTGTCTATCGTTGGCTGCTTCTCTTTTGTGTATGGGTCAGGGTTTACATTGACTTTGCCTTTGGTGAGACCAGTGTATTTTAATAAGACTGTTTTCTCGTATTAACTCTTTAGATGCAAAAGAGAATGTGGCTTGGTGAAACAGAAACCGGTTGCTATCCCTTGTCAGTGGAATAGAATGCTATAAGAAAAAAGGCAGAATCTGGAAGTCCCATAGAGATGAGATTCTACCAGCTCTGGCTTCGTTTCCTGGCTTGTAATTTGACTTTTGTGGTCTGACTTATCAAGCTCTAAATGGAGCTTGATGCCCCTTGTCTAAAGACCACTGCTCCATAACTTGTCTGCCTGCTCTGAAGCGGTGGACAGAAATCAACCCGATTGAATCAACCCTGGCCGCAAATCTGCAGGGGGCAGCATTACACAATTATTATTATCAGGTATTTGTAGAGCGGCAACAGATTCCGCAGCGCTGTAAACATAGTCAAAATACAGGATAGCTTTTGCAGGGATCAAGTGGGTAGAGGGCCCTGCCGAGAGTTTCACTGTGGTAGTCGGCTCTTATGAAGGCGATCTGCAAACAGCTGGGCTCATAGGCTTACATTCTAAGGGGTACAAGGGGAAAGCAATGGAGTTAGGAAAGGTTAGTGTTGGTTGTAAGCATCCCTGAATAGTAGAGATTTTAGGGAGCGCTTGAAGCTGTTAAAACTAGGGGAGAGTCTTGTGGAGTGAGGCAGGGAGTCTGGAGAAGTCCTGTAGATGGGAATGTGAGGAAGTAACAAGAGAGGAGGAGAGTAAGAGATCCTGAGCTGATCGAAGGGGACGGGAGGGAGAGTATCTGGAGGCAAGTTCTGAAATGTAGGGGGGAGCAGTGCAGTTGAGAGCTTTGTATGTCAGAGAGAGGATTTTGTGTTTGATCCTAGAGGCAAGAGGAAGCCAGTGAAGGTATTGGCAGAGAGGCACAGCAGATGAAGTTCGATGAGTAAGGAAGATGAGCCTGGCAGAGGCATTCATAATGGATTGGAAGGAGCTATGCGGCAGCTAGGTAGACCAGAGAGGACGGAGTTGCAGTAGTCGAGGCGGGAAAGGATGAGAGAGTGGATTAAAATCTTAGTTGTATCTTGTGTAAGGAAATGTCTAATTTTAGCGATGTTTTTAAGGTGGAAGCAGCAGGCTTTAGCCAAGCACTGAATGTGAGGAGTGAAGGAAAGATCTGAGTCAAGTGTGACCCCAAGACAACGGGCATGCGGGGTAGGATTAATAATGGAATTATCAACAGTTATAGAAATTTTGGGGGTGGAGACATTGGAAGAAGGGGGGAAAATAAGGAGTTCAGTTTTGGAGAGATTTAGCTTAAGGTAGTGAGAGGACATCCAAGATGAGATATGAGAAAGACAGTTAGTGACACGGGTTAGTAAGGAAGGAGGTAGGTCTGGTGCAGAGAGGTAGATTTGGGTGTCATCAGCATACAAATGATATTGAAACCCATGGGACTTTATTAAGGAACCTAATGATGACGTGTAGATTGAAAAGAGAAGGTGACCGAGGACAGAGCCTTGAGGTACCCCAACAGAAAGTGGTAACGGGGCAGAGGATGCTCCGGAGAAGGCTACACTAAATGTACGGTTAGTTAGATAGGAAGAGAACCACGAAAGAGCTGTGTTTCACAGATGCCGAAGGATTGCAGGGTTTGGAGCAGAAGAGGGTGGCCAACAGTTTCAAAGGCTGCAGACAGGTCAAGGAGGATAAGCAGAGAGAAGTGGCCTTTGGATTTTGCTGTAAGTAGGTCGTTGGTAACCTTGACAATTGCTGTCTCTGTAGAGTGATGGGGACGAAATCCAGATTGCAGTGGGTCAAGAAGAGAGTTTAGTGTAACGAAATGGGATAGACGTGTGTATACTAGCTTTTCTAGGAGCTTTGAGGCAAGAGGGAATAGGGAAATTGGGCGGTAGTTGGATGGGGAGGTTGGATCGAGGGAAGGTTTTTTGAGGATAGGTGTGACCAGTGCATGTTTTAGAGATGAGGGAAATATACCAGTGCTGAGGGAGAGGTTGAAAATGTGTGTGAGTATGGGGGTGAGGGTAGAAGAGAGGGAGGGGAGTAGCTGTGAGGGAATGGGGTCGAGGGGACAGGTAGTGAGGTGGGAGGACAGTATAAGGGCAGAAACTTCATCCTCATTAACAGGGGCAAAAGAGCTGCATTTTTTGATATTTTGGTTTTGGATGATTGTGAGCTTTCGAGGGGGTGGGAGATTGATAGTATGATGAGAGCTGATTTCACTTCTGATGGAGTCAATTTTGTTTTTGAAGTGGCTGGCAAAATCTTGAGCTGAGAGAGAGGTTGTATTAGGAGGTGGGGGTGGGCGGAGAAGACTATTGAACGTGGAGAACAGACGTTTTGGGTTAGAGGAAAGAGTAGAGATGATATTAGAGAAGTATTGTTGCTTATAGAGATTAAGGGCAGAGTAGTCGGAGTTCAGGATGAACTTGTAGTGAAGAAAGTCAGCTGAACTCCGAGATTTCCTCCAGTGTCGCTCAGCAGTACGGGAACATCTGCGTAGGTACTGTGTCAGAGGAGTATGCCAGGGCTGAGGATGAGAGTGTGGTTTCAGAGCTATGGTTTGAGGGGCCAGATTGTCAATGACCGATGTAAGGGTGGAGTTATAGTTATAGTGGAGTTATAGTTTACTAGAACTGCTTGTGCAATGATAAATGCCAACAGTGTATGCTGTTGGCCTTTATCAATGTGCAGCGGACATGATATGCTACATGCTAAAATAATCACACCTTTATTAAATAATAACGAAAAAGTATTAAAGAGTCCACTTTGATTAATATGCCCCTTGGACTCTTTATTACTTTTTCGTTATTATTTAATAAAGGTGTGATTATTTTTGCATTTCATGTCTCTGTCTGATTCCTTGTACCCTGACACCCATGTGCTATTCTGTATCCCAGAGAGCCTCCTTACTTCCTATGGAAGGCATCTCTCTGGGACTTCTAGGTTCCACCATTTTTCTTACACAATCAGAATTTGTAAAATCACAATCCTAAATACACTGCTGTATACAGAATATATATGCATTAAAATACAAAATAGAAAGTGCAAATTTGAAATTTAATAAAACTTAATCTGAAGCCTAAAGTAATATAAAATACAAAGTTCAACATGTAAAATCTGCAGAGCTCTCATGTCATGCAGTGTTATATTGCACTGGGCTTGTCTCTCCTTCACATACAGACATGCAGGGAATGCTCCTTGAAGAAGCAAAATCTGCCTTTTTAAAATCTCATGAGGGATCTCACAGTGCTGGAAGATTAACTTATATAATCTCATCTGAGCAGAGAGCTTTATATCATAAGGACCTGGGTCCTTCATCCTCAGAGTATATTGCATTATAGAAGTTAAAGGGACACCTTATTATTGCAAGACATTTCTGTTATTTTGCTGTACAATGACATATTAGCCAATTGTAAACATTTTTAAAACAAAATAACATCATGTGAGCTTCATGTGTTTCTGCAATTAAATGTTAAGAAGCACTTGTCTTACATCCCCTTCTTACCGTGTCCCAGCTGTGCAACTCGCACTGCTTATTAGCTTAGCAGAAATTTCCGTGGGTTTTAAACACTAAGGCCTAGATTTAGAGTTGGGCGGTAGCCGTCAAAACCAGTGTTAGAGGCTCCTACCGCTGGTTTTGGGCTACCGCCGGTATTTGGAGTCAGTCAGGAAAGGGTCTAACGCTCACTTTCCAGCCGCGACTTTTCCATACCGCAGATCCCCTTACGTCATTTGCGTATCCTATCTTTTCAATGGGATCTTTCTAACGCCGGTATTTAGAGTCGTGTCTGAAGTGAGCGTTAGAAATCTAACGACAAAACTCCAGCCGCAGAAAAAAGTCAGTAGTTAAGAGCTTTCTGGGCTAACGCCGGTTTATAAAGCTCTTAACTACTGTGCTCTAAAGTACACTAACACCCATAAACTACCTATGTACCCCTAAACCGAGGTCCCCCCACATCGCCGCCACTCGATTAAATTTTTTAACCCCTAATCTGCCGACCGCCACCTACGTTATACTTATGTACCCCTAATCTGCTGCCCCTAACACCGCCGACCCCTATATTATATTTATTAACCCCTAACCTGCCCCCCACAACGTCGCCGCCAGCTACCTACAATAATTAACCCCTAATCTGCCGACCGCAAAGCGCTGCCACCTACGTTATCCTTATGTACCCCTAATTTGCTGCCCCTAACACCGCCGACCCCTATATTATATTTATTAACCCCTAATCTGCCCCCCACAACATCGCCGACACCTGCCTACACTTATTAACCCCTAATCTGCCGAGCGAACCACACCGCTACTATAATAAAGTTATTAACCCCTAATCCGCCTCACTCCCGCCTCAATAACCCTATAATAAATAGTATTAACCCCTAATCTGCCCTCCCTAACATCGCCGACACCTAACTTCAATTATTAACCCCTAATCTGCCGACCGAATCTCGCCGCTACTGTAATAAATGGATTAACCCCTAAAGCTAAGTCTAACCCTAACCCTAACACCCCCCTAAGTTAAATATAATTTAAATCTAACGAAATAAATTAACTCTTATTAAATAAATTATTCCTATTTAAAGCTAAATACTTACCTGTAAAATAAACCCTAATATAGCTACAATATAAATTATAATTATATTATAGCTATTTTAGGATTAATATTTATTTTACAGGTAACTTTGTATTTATTTTAACCAGGTACAATAGCTATTAAATAGTTAAGAACTATTTAATAGCTAAAATAGTTAAAATAATTACAAAATTACCTGTAAAATAAATCCTAACCTAAGTTACAATTAAACCTAACACTACACTATCAATAAATTAATTAAATAAAATACCTACAATTATCTACAATTAAACCTAACACTACACTATCAATAAATTAATTAAATACAATATCTACAAATAAATACAATTAAATAAACTAACTAAAGTACAAAAAATAAAAAAGAACTAAGTTACAAAAAATAAAAAAATATTTACAAACATTAGAAAAATATTACAACAATTTTAAACTAATTACACCTACTCTAAGCCCCCTAATAAAATAACAAAGCCCCCCAAAATAAAAAAATGCCCTACCCTATTATAAATTACAAAAGTTCAAAGCTCTTTTACCTTACCAGCCCTTAAAAGGGCCTTTGCGGGGCATGCCCCAAAGAATTCAGCTCTTTTGCCTGTAAAAAAAAATCCAATACCCCCCCAACATTACAACCCACCACCCACATACCCCTAATCTAACCCAAACCCCCCTTAAATAAACCTAACACTAAGCCCCTGAAGATCTTCCTACCTTGTCTTCACCATGCCAGGTATCACCAATCGTTCCAGGCTCCAAAATCTTCATCCAAGCCCAAGCGGGGGCTGGCGATCCATAATCCGGCGGCTGAAGAGGTCCAGAAGAGGCTCCGAAGTCTTCATCCTATCTGGGAAGAAGAGGCGATCCGGACCGGCAACCATCTTGATCCAAGCGGCATCTTCTATCTTCATCCGATGACGACCGGCTCCATCTTGAAGACCTCCACCGCGGACCCATCTTCTTCTTCCGAAAACTTCCCGACGAATGACGGTTCCTTTAAGGGACGTCATCCAAGATGGCGTCCCTCGAATTCCGATTGGCTGATAGGATTCTATCAGCCAATCGGAATTAAGGTAGGAAAATTCTGATTGGCTGATGGAATCAGCCAATCAGAATCAAGTTCAATCCGATTGGCTGATTCAATCAGATTTAGCTTGCATTCTATTGGCTGTTCCGATCAGCCAATAGAATGCGAGCTCAATCTGATTGGCTGATTTGATCAGCCAATCGGATTGAACTTGATTCTGATTGGCTGATTCCATCAGCGAATCAGAATTTTCCTACCTTAATTCCGATTGGCTGATAGAATCCTATCAGCCAATCGGAATTCGAGGGACGCCATCTTGGATGACGTCATTTAAAGGAACCGTCATTCAGCGAGTAGGCGTCGGTTGAAGAGGTTGGATCCGTGTCGGTTGGAAAGAAGATGGCTCCGCTCTGCTCCAGAAGAAAGAAGATTGAAGATGCGGCTTGATAGAAGACTTCATCCCGATGATGGACTTCCGACTTCAGCCCGATGATGGAGTTCTTCAGCCGCCGCTTGGATCCAGACTTCAGCCCGAGGATGGACGTCACTCTTCAGCCCCCCGCTTGGGCTTGGATCAACACTTCCGAGGCTTGGATCAAGACTTCCGAGGATGGATCGGTGAACCTGGTATGGTGAAGATAAGGTAGGAAGATCTTCAGGGGCTTAGTGTTAGGTTTATTTAAGGGGGGTTTGGATTAGATTAGGGGTATGTGGGTGGTGGGTTGTAATGTTGGGGGGGGGTATTGTATGTGTTTTTTTTACAGGCAAAAGAGCTGAATTCTTTGGGGCATGCCCCGCAAAGGGCCCTGTTCAGGGCTGGTAAGGTAAAAGAGCTTTGAACTTTTTAAATTTAGAATAGGGTAGGGCATTTTTTTATTTTGGGGGGCTTTGTTATTTTATTAGGGGGCTTAGAGTAGGTGTAATTAGTTTAAAATTGTTGTAATATTTTTCTAATGTTTGTAAATATTTTTTTATTTTTTGTAACTTAGTTCTTTTTTATTTTTTGTACTTTAGTTAGTTTATTTAATTGTAGTTATTTGTAGGTATTGTATTTAATTAATTTATTGATAGTGTAGTGTTAGGTTTAATTGTAGATAATTGTAGGTATTTTATTTAATTAATGTAATGATAGTGTAGTGTTAGGTTTAATTGTAACTTAGGTTAGGATTTATTTTACAGGTAATTTTGTAATTATTTTAACTAGGTAACTATTAAATAGTTATTAACTATTTAATAGCTATTGTACCTGGTTAATATAATTACAAAGTTGCCTGTAAAATAAATATTAATCCTAAAATAGCTACAATATAATTATAATTTATATTGTAGCTATATAAGGGTTTATTTTACAGGTAAGTATTTAGCTTTAAATAGGAATAAGTTATTTAATAATAGTTAATTTATTTCGTTAGATAAAAATTATATTTAACTTAGGGGGGTGTTAGGGTTAGAATTAGCTTTAGGGGTTAATACATTTATTAGAATAGCGGTGAGCTCCAGTCGGCAGATTAGGGGTTAATGTTTGAAGTTAGGTGTCGGCGATGTTAGGGAGGGCAGATTAGGGGTTAATACTATTTATTATAGGGTTATTGAGGCGGATTAGGGGTTAATAACTTTATTATAATAGCGGCGCGGTCCGGTCGGCAGATTAGGGGTTAATAAGTGTAGGCAGGTGGAGGCGACGTTGTGGGGGGCAGATTAGGGGTTAATTAATATAATATAGGGGTCTGCGGTGTTAGGGGCAGCAGATTAGGGGTACATAGGGATAATGTAAGTAGCGGCGGTTTTCGGAGCGGCAGATTAGGGGTTAAAAAAAATATGCAGGTGTCAGCGATAGCGGGGGCGGCAGATTAGAGGTTAATAAGTGTAAGGCTAGGGGTGTGTAGACTCGGGGTTCATGTTAGGGTGTTAGGTGCAGACGTAGGAAGTGTTTCCCCATAGAAAACAATGGAGCTGCGTTAGGAGCTGAACGCGGCTTTTTTGCAGGTGTTAGGTTTTTTTTCAGCTCAAACAGCCACATTGTTTTCTATGGGGGAATCGTGCACGAGCACGTTTTTTAAGCTGGCCGCGTCCGTAAGCACCGCTGGTATCGAGAGTTGCAGTGGCGTTAAATTATGCTCTATGCTCCCTTTTTGGAGCCTAACGCACTGAAAACCCAGCCATTCTGTGAACTCTAAATACCAGCGGTATTTAAAAGGTGCGGCCAGAAAAAAGCATGCGTAGCTAACGCACCCCTTTGGCCGCAAAACTCTAAATCTAGGCGATAGATTTGTAGGGATGATAATCATAACATTAAATCCCCTAACAAATGAGAAAATTAAAAATGTTTTCTTATTTGAATAGTCCTTTAACCATCTTTGTGTTCCATTTCATTGTATTCATTTGTTGTATAACAGTGTCGAATTTGTATTTCCACACTCTTCATAAACTATATCTACTGACCTACCCATCATCATCATTTATCATTAGTTTGAGAGATTGGTTTAGTCTGACATGACTGTTCTTTAGTAAAACTATGCAGTATTTTGGCATGCATATTGTTTGACAAAAATATATGGCAAAATATTTTCCTTTAAATGTTTGCCATTAATTTTACCTGTACTTAAAGGGACATTGTACACTAGATTTTTCTTTGCATACATGTTTTGTTTATGATCTGTTTAAATAGCCCATCTGGAAAAGTCTTTGTAAAAATGAATAGTTTTGCTTATTTTTTTAACCAACCACCAAAGTTTTAGATGTCTACAGATTACTGCAGCTACTGTTTGTATAATTTGTCTTTTCATATGCGGGGAAGGGGGGAGTGTCTGCTGTTCCTGTTTTCCCAGCCCCTTTCACTGGGTGTTCCAGTTTCACCTCATCAACAGTGCTAAACTGGGTACTTCTAAGTACATTTTTTTAAAGTTTTTTTTTACTGGGTTTTTATCAATAAGAAAAAGTTGAGAGTACTGGCACTAGTTTAGTGTGTATAGGAATATATGGAACTAGTGTTTATTCCGGTGCTTACCCACCTAAAATGTAACAGTAGGGAGAAAAAGAGGTAAGAGAACCTCCAGAAAGTAGGTGGTTTTAGCTAGCACTCATTCCTATCTAGTTTAATTAAAATTAAAAAATAACCTTTATTTGGTATGATTAATACCGGCCTAAATACCTGGTGTACCAATTAAAACTAAGTCACATAAGTCCCCCTGTTTCCTGGCCGATAGCAGCTCCCTCGGCTTCAGGTGACAGGGACAAATGGACACTAATTTAAAAACAACAACAATTACCAACGTGCAAAAAAATGCACGATATCTTAAGCAGCAAACTAGTTTCGGCTGTACTATCAGCCTTTCTCAAGGCTATGGACAAGCCGAGGCCCGGGTGCCACCCCTTTATATAGCACAAAGTTTAAACCTATCAGCCAATCAAATTAGGCTGTGAGGATACTCCTACTTATTATCCAATCCTTGTGTTTCTCAGTATAGTGACGTGCATAGACAACAAGGCGCAACCAAATGTGCATATGTCAGAGAAATCGCCAATACCATCCGATATGTTATATGTATCTCAAACTACATTCAGTTAGGGTTTTTCGCTATATATCATCAATCGTAGTGCTTGCGATTCATGTATAAGTATAAGTCCACATAGGACTCTGTTATTAAGACACATACACACGCGCACGCCAAATAGCCACTTTCATTGGTCCACACAGGCATACCCCTATTTGGCATTGTCCAATCAGACAAACAATTCTCTGTGGGAAAGTAACACTATACCGGAACACCGCTGCTTAATAGAGCAAGCAAGCTCTCTCCCTGTCATTGTTCAAACATGTTGCCAAACATCAGGGGTATTGCTACTAGTATAATCCCTGTGTAAGCAATGTCAATGTCCGACATAGTACAAATGTATTGCAGTTTCACGTGGGATTATGGGATTTTGACTGATTCGATTCTCATTAGTGTTCTTAAGATTATTCCACATTTAGAGTACTGTGTTTATTATACATATAGGGAGCAAATTGCCTTCCAATATATGCACTCGTATCATGTTCTGACAATAATTCCTGCTTTATAAACAACAGCAAAGAAATATGCACAAATAACACTCCAAGACATGTATAAGTGTAATCGTAAAAGTATTCCTTGAAATCCCTTACTGCACTAAGTGGTCTATATGAACATGACATGTTCCACTGTTGTTATGTGTTGTCTTACTCTGATAATGATAGATGGATTACTACCATAGGGGGATAATTTATGTGGGTTCCAACTAAATTCTCAGTTATGCATGGTTATTAAGATTGCACTGTCTGAAACTTCTAATCGTAAATATGGCAAAACATAATGAATGTATAGTTTATTGTCATATTGCCTGTACTAGCACTATACTGTCTTAGTGTGAAAACACATATTAGTATTGTGAAATATTAGGCTAATGACATTCGTATATTATACATTTATCGATATCATTACATAATCATAGATTATGTAATTGGCACATAGGATTAATAGAGTGTACGAAAGAATTGGTTAAGGATATAGGAAGTGCTATGGGCGGCTATTGTACACCCTGAAATTTGTTCAATGTTCCACAAAACTCGTTTAATAGTATGTATTTAATGATTACTAATTCTCTAAGATTCTTACTACCTCTCTCATATGAATTCCCTATTTCTAATAGCATCCAATTTGGACTAGTGGGTAGTATAGGGTTTAGAGTTGAGGTTATTAGTTTGAATTTGGTTAGGTAAAATTTAGTAAATAAAATACTTGAATAGCGGTTTTTGTGATAGAACAATATGGTGATCTCATAAAAATGAAATGTGTAAAAATAGATTGATAGAAACTACTAATCTCATGAGTTTTTATCAACATTCATCCAACATGGTTTTTAAGGATGGTTTTTAAAGAAATACCCAATAGTTATTAGCCTCATTCATTCCGTTGGGTATGATTGAATTAAGTCTGAAAATCCAACCTGTTTCCTTTTGGAGTAGTGTGTTTTCACAATTACCCCCTCTAATTCCAGGTTTGATTTGTTCAAGACCCCAACATTTAAACGAAGCAGTTTTTCCTGAGTGACATTGTAGAAAGTGTTTAGCCACACTCGTTATTTTTTTGCCCTTTTCTGAATCTTTCTGTGCATTTCGAATGTTACTGAGATGTTCTGTCATTCTAGTGTTAAACTTACGGGTAGTCATACCTGTGTAGATCTTGTCACATGCGCATGATAGGCAATAAATAACGTTCTCGCTCTGACAATTAATATGGCTATTAATTCTCCAAATTTTACCAAATCTGTCTACCATGGTATCTTTTTTTACCATGTGCTGGCAGATATTACAATGTCCACAGGGTACCGATCCCTGATGGATTGGCTTCTTGTGTCGATTTCTATTAAAGTGACTATTAGTAAGATGGTCATTTAGATTTTTCGCACGTCTAAAAGTAAAAGACGGATTGGTAGGTAATACCATATTTAATTTATCGTCACTTTTCAGAATGTGCCAGTGTTTTTTGATAATGTTGGATACTTTATCACTTTGGCTATTATAGGTGGATATAAACCTTATTGTATTTGGGTCAGATGATGTGGTATTATTAGGTTTAAGCAGGTCTGACCTATCTTTTGATAGTGCTTTACGATAGGCCTTTGCTAGTGACTTTTTGGTATACCCTCGTTCCAAAAGTCTTATTCTTAGTTCGCCTGCTGCTTGCTTAAATGCATTGATGCTAGAACTGTTCCTTCTAAGTCGTAAGTATTCGCCATATGGGAGGCTGCGAATTGTAGAGGGGTGATGATGGCTACTGGCGTGTAGTATGTTGTTGGTTGCAGTGGGTTTTCTGTAAGATTCTGTTTCTAGTTTGTTATTTTGTTTAACAATAGTCAAATCTAGAAATTCTACCTTTACCATACTTGTGTTATATGTCAGATATAAGCCAAAAGGGTTAGTGTTTAAACATTCTATGAATTTTTGTAATGTCTCAATTGTGCCTTCCCAAATAATAAATATGTCATCTATGTACCTGGACCAGTGGGAGACGTAGCGGGTATATAGGTTCATATTCTCATTGAACACTATCATCTCTTCCCACCAGCCCAGGTACAAGTTGGCATAAGTAGGCGCACACGAGGTACCCATGGCGGTGCCACATATTTGTAAGAAGAATTTTTCATCAAAGACGAAATAATTGTGTTTGAGAACAAATTTTAACAGTCTGATGATGAAATCTTTGGTGCTTAATTCTATATTCTGATCTTTGTTTAGAAAATGGGCAACAGATTTGATACCCCATTCAAGACTTATACTGGTATATAGCGATTCAACGTCGCAAGTTACCAGTATTGAGTGTTCGGTGACTTCTGTATTTTGTAACTTATTGAGGATATGCATCGTATCCTTAGTGTGTGATGGTAACATGTCCACAAAACACCTCAGTCTTGCATCCACATATTTACTAGCTTGTTCAGTAAGGGAGCCCATACCTGAGACTATGGGTCTCCCCGGTGGACAAGTAATATTTTTGTGGATTTTGGGTAACAAGTACATCGTAGCGATTTTGGGTTTAGTGACTGTGAGGAACTTGTGTTCTTTTGCATCAATGATTTTCTCAGAGAGAGCCCCATCAATCAATTTTTTATAATTTTCTAGGAAATTATCAGTGGGATTACCCAGTAACCTTTTATAATTTTTGGTATTAAGAAGTTGTTTCATTGCTTCTTCTACATACATTGAAGTGGGCCATATTACAATATTGCCCCCCTTATCACTATTTTTGAATTGGACATCTGTCCACGTAGTCATTTCTTTCATGGCCTCAAATTCTAGTTTGGTCATATTTGCTCCATAAAGATTAGTATCTTGCATGGATATTATGTCATTACATACTAAGTTTAGAAAAGTGATTGCTTGGGGGGAAATATGGCCTGGAGGAGTAAATTGAGACTGTATTTTGAGAATCTCACGCCAGTTATCACTATTTGGCGTATTAGTCAATTGATCACTAGTCCAAATTGGATGCTATTAGAAATAGGGAATTCATATGAGAGAGGTAGTAAGAATCTTAGAGAATTAGTAATCATTAAATACATACTATTAAACGAGTTTTGTGGAACATTGAACAAATTTCAGGGTGTACAATAGCCGCCCATAGCACTTCCTATATCCTTAACCAATTCTTTTGTACACTCTATTAATCCTATGTGCCAATTACATAATCTATGATTATGTAATGATATTGATAAATGTATAATATACGAATGTCATTAGCCTAATATTTCACAATACTAATATGTGTTTTCACACTAAGACAGTATAGTGCCAGTACAGGCAATGTGACAACAAACTATACATTCATTATGTTTTGCCATATTTACGATTAGAAGTTTCAGACAGTGCAATCTTAATAACCTCGCATAACTGAGAATTTAAATTATCCCCCTATGGTAGTAATTCATCTATCATTATCAGAGTAAGACAACACATCAAAACAGTGGAACATGTCATGTTCATATAGACCACTTAGTGCAGTAAGGGATTTCAAGGAATACTTTTACGATTACACTTATACATGTCTTGAGGTGTTATTAGTGCATAAAAAATTTTTTTTGCTGTTGTTTATAAAGCAGGAATTATTGTCAGAACATGATACGAGTGCATATATTGGCAGGCAATTTGCTTCCTATACGTATAATATACACAGTACTCTAAATGTGGAATAATCTTAAGAACACTAATGAGAATCGAATCAGTCAAAATCCCATAATCCCACGTGAAACTGCAATACATTTGTACTATGTCGGACATTGACATTGCTTATACAGGGATTAAACTAGTAGCAATACCCCTGATGTTTGGCAACATGTTTGAACAATGACAGGGAGAGAGCTTGCTTGCTCTATTAAGCAGCGGTGTTCCGGTATAGTGTTACTTTCCCACAGAGAATTGTTTGTCTGATTGGACAATGCCAAATAGGGGTATGCCTGTGTGGACCAATGAAAGTGGCTATTTGGCGTGCGCGTGTGTATGTGTCTTAATAACAGAGTCCTATGTGGACTTATACTTATACAAGAATCGCAAGCACTACGATTGATGATATATAGCGAAAAACCCTAACTGAATGTAGTTTGAGATACATATAACATATCGGATGGTATTGGCGATTTCTCTGACATATGCACATTTGGTTGCGCCTTGTTGTCTATGCATGTCACTATACTGAGAAACACAAGGATTGGATAATAAGTAGGAGTATCCTCACAGCCTAATTTGATTGGCTGATAGGTTTAAACTTTGTGCTATATAAAGGGGTGGCACCCGGGCCTCGGCTTGTCCATAGCCTTGAGAAAGGCTGATAGTACAGCCGAAACTAGTTTGCTGCTTAAGATATCGTGCATTTTTTTGCACGTTGGTAATTGTTGTTGTTTTTAAATTAGAGTCCATTTGTCCCTGTCACCTGAAGCCGAGGGAGCTGCTATCGGCCAGGAAACAGGGGGACTTATGTGACTTAGTTTTAATTGGTACACCAAGTATTTAGGCCGGTATTAATCATACCAAATAAAGGTTATTTTTTAATTTTAATTAAACTAGATAGGAATGAGTGCTAGCTAAAACCACCTACTTTCTGGAGGTTCTCTTACCTCTTTTTCTCCCTACTGGGTTTTTATATCAGTATCTGTGCATATTCTTTTATATAGTGTCTATTACATGCAGTTGGTGTATACTGTCCCTTTAAGTCAGACTTTCAACTTATTGGTTACCTTTACGAAATGGTAATACATTAGCATTGATCTTACTTATAAATATCCTGTAAAAAAACAAAAACATATTTCATGATTCAGATAGAACATGGAGTATTAAAGGGACAGTAAAGTCAAAACTAAACCTTCATGATTCAGATAGGGCATGCAATTTTAAACAACTTTCCAATTTACTTTTATCATCAAATTTGCTTTGTTCCCTTGGTGGTATTTTTGAAAAGCTAAACCTAGTTAGGCTCAAACTGATTTCTAAACTGTTGAGAACCGCCTCTTAGCTCAGAGCATTTTGAAAGCTTTTCACAGTTAAACAGTTTAAGTTCATGTGTGTCATATAGATAACATTGTGCTCACTCCCGTTAAGTTAATTAGGAGTCTTCACTGATTGACCACACTGCATGTCTGTGAAAAGCACTTAGATAAGAAGGCTGTCTGCAGAGACTTAGATACAAGGTAATCACAGAGGTAAAAAGTATATTAATATAACTGTGTTGGTTATGCAAAAACGGGGAATGGGTAATAAAGGGTTTATCTATCTTTTTAAATAAGAAACATTTGGGTGTAGACTGTCCCTTTAAATAACTCTCCAATTAACCTCTATTATCAAAATTGCTTAATTCCCTTGGTATCCTTTTTCGGTGGAGCAGCGATGCACTACTGGGAAATAGCTGAACACATCACAAAAGTCATATATGTGTAGCCACCAATCAGCTGCTAGTCCCCAGTAATGTAGTGCTGCCCCTGAGCTTTTCTAGGTATGCTTTGCAACAAAGGATACCAAAAGAACATAGATAAGAGAAGTAAATTGGAAAGTTGTTTGGCAGCACCTCTTCTTTCTTTATAGTCAGCTACACATTATCATTCTTACAATCCCTTATATTATTATCTTTCTATATAAACCAAATGTATTTGAATATTGAAGCACACCTCTAAATATTGTTTAAAGGAACAGTCTACATCCACATTGTTATTGTTTAGAAAGATAGATAATCCCTTAATTACACATTCCCCAGTTTTTTTATATGCGACAATTTTCTATGAATACACTTTCAGTTTTTTTGACGGACTTGCATTTTAGCCAATAAGTGTTGACTTATAAATAACTCCACCAAAATGAGCACAATGTTACTAGCACTGTCTAGCTGTGCAAACTGTCAAAATGAGATATGGAGGCACATGCTTCTGGTGAGTCTTCAGACTCGCCAGAAACAGACCGCTGCTTCATAACCCTGTCCGCCTGCTCTGAGCTCTGCTCTTTTTTAGATTAGTGTAAAAAAGTATGAAAATTTTCACATTCATTCTATTTATCTTTAATGAAAAATTCATGAACCAAATAGTCACATGAAAAACATTTAGATGATTAATTTGTGAATTTAAAACCATTATTCTAAAGGAAGCTTTCTTGCAGGTGGGAAATTTACTATATGTAGGTGGGAAAGGTTTGGAAACTTCTGTTTCCCTAAAGACTTTTCCCTTATTCCCTTACACCTAGATTATGAGTTATGCGCGCTATAGGAAATGTATCGAACCCAACAAAAGTAGCGTTATTTAACCCTCTATAGCGCTGCCATTACAAGTTTTCAAACAGCTGGCTTGCGTGTGCGATATGGTTGCGTTGAGCTCCATACCGCACAAAATACAAGCACTGTTATGACGTGCTTGTGCACGCTTTCCCCATAGACATCAATGGGTAGAAGGTGTCAGAAAAAAACCTAACACCTGCGATCGCAGAATGAAAAGCTCTGTAACACAGCCCCATTGATGTCTATAGGAAAAAAAAGTAAAGTTTTAACCTAACACCTTAACATAAACCCCAAGTCTAAACACCCCTAATCTGCCGCCCCGACATTGCCGCCACCTAAATAATGTTATTAACCCCTAATCTGCCGCTCCCGATATTGACGACACAAAAAAAGCTATTAACCCTTTATCTGCCACTCCCAAAAACACTGCCACTATACTAAAGTTATTAACCCCTATTCCCCTGCACCCCAACATCGCCCACACTATAATAAATCTTTTAACCCAACTAAATAAAGTTATTAACCCCTAAACCTCTGGCCTCTCACATCACTACCACTAAATACATCGATAAACCCCTAAACCGCCAGCCCCCCACATCGCAACAACCTAAATTAAACTATTAACCCCTAAACCTAACCCTAAACCTAACCCTAACCCGAACCCTAACACCCCCTAACTTTAACTTAAGTAAAATAGAGCTACATTAAAGTTACAATTAATAACTAACTACCTATTTAAAACTAAATACATACCTATGAAATAAAACCTAAGATAGATACAATATAACTAATAGTTATATTGTAGCTAGCTTAGGTTTTATTTGTATTACACAGGTAAGTTTGTATTTATTTTAACTAGGTAGAGTAGTTAGTAAATAGTTATTAACTATTTACTAACTACCTAGTTAAAATAAATACAAACTAACCTGTGAAATAAAACCTAAGCTGCCTTGCACTAACACTTAACATTACAAAAATTAAAACTACCATTACAAAAAATAAAACAACACTAAAATTAAAAAAAAATAAAAAACCTACCATTACAAAAAATAACTAACGAAATTATCCAAAATAATAAAAATTATTCCTCTTCTAATACCCTTTTAAAAAATTAAAAAACCCACCCCAAAATAAAAAAGCCTAATCTATAATAAACTACCAAGGGCCCTTAAAAGGGCCTTTTTGTGGGCCCTTAAAAGGACCTTTTATAGGGCATTGCCCTAAAGTTAACAGCTCTTTTACTATAAAACAAAACAAAACCCCCTAACAGTATACAAACCCCCACCCACAAAACCCACAAAATAAAAATAAAGTGAAACCTAATTTACCCATTGTCCTGAAAAGGTCTTTTGTATGGACAACGTCCTTAAAAGGGCATTCGGCTCTTTTATGAAATGCCCAACCCCTAATCTAAAAATAAAAACCCACCCTAAAACGAATAAAAAACATTACACAAAATAACAAACGAATTATCAAAAATAATAAAAATTATTCCTATTCTAATACCCATTTAAAAAAAATTAAAAAAAACCCACCCCAAAATAAAAAACTAATCTAAAATAAACTACCAATAGCCCTTAAAAGGGCATTTTGTAGGGCATTGCCCTAAGTTAAACAACTCTTTTACAGGGCATTTAGCTCTTTTAAAGGGCATTTAGCTCTTTTTACGAAAGCCCAAACCCTAAACTAAAAAAAAAAAACACCCAAAAAATTTCTTCATCCAAGGTGGCATCTTCTATCTTCATCCCAGCGGCGTCTTCTATCTTCATCCTGGCGGCGCGCAGCGGGTCCATTCTAAAGACATCCGGCGTGGAGCATCCTCTTCATACGGTCACCGCCGTATACTGAATCTTCAATGCAAGGTACACAATTCAAAATGGCGTCCCTTGCATTCCTATTGGCTGATTTGATTTTAGAAATTTAAATAAGCCAATAGCATGAGAGCTACTGAAATCCTATTGGCTGCTCAAATCAGCCAATAGGATGAGAGCTACTGAAATTCTATTGGCTGATTTGAATAGCCAATAGAATTTCAGTAGCTCTCATCCTATTGGCTGATTTGAGCAGCCAATAGGATTTCAGTAGCTCTCATTCTATTGGCTGATTTGAATTTCCAAAATCAAATCAGCCAATAGGAATGCAAGGGACACCATTTTGATTCGCATACCTTGCATTGAAGATTCAGTGTACTGCGGCGACCGTATGAAGAAGTTGCTCTGCGCCAGATGTCTTCAGTTTGGACCCGCTCCACGCCACAGGGATGAAGATAGAAGACGCCGCCGGGATGAATATAGAAGATGCCGTCTGGATGAAGATGGAGCCGCCTGCTGCCTGGATGAAGAAGGAGCCACCTGGATGAAGATGGAGCCGCCGGGATGAAGATCCTTCAAGCGGAACTTCAACAAGTGGATCTTCGGGGGTTAGTGTTAGGATTTTAAACTTTTTTGGTTGAGTTTTTTTTTAGTTTAGGGTTTGGGCGTTTTTCGTAAAAGAGCTAAATGCCCTTTTAAATGCAATGCCCATACAAATGCCCTTTTCAGGGCAATGGGTAGCTTAGGTTTTTGTTAGAGTTAGTTTTTTTTATTTTGGGGGGTTGGTTAGGTGGTGGGTTTTACTGTGGGTCTTTGTATTTTTTTACAGGTAAAAGAGCTGTTTAACTTAGGGCAATGCCCTACAAAAGGTCCTTTTTAAGGGCTATTGGTAGATTTTTGTAGGCTAGGTTTTTTTTTATTTTGGGTGGGCTTTTTTATTTTGATAAGGTTATTATATTAGGTGTAATTCTTTTTTATTTTTGTTAATTTCCTTTGTTATTTTTCATAATTTAGCGTTTGTTAATTTTTGTAATTTAGTATTTTTATTTTTTGTAATTAGATAGTATTTTAGTTTTATTTAATTGGTAGTAATTTTAATATTAGTTAAATAGTTATATAAGTTTAATTGTTAGTTTAAACTTAGTTTTTTTAATTTGACAGGTAAGTTTTAATTTAATTTAAGATAGGGAAAATGTAATTTTAATAATATAAAGTTGGGGGGCATTAGGTTTAGGGGTTACTAGTTTAAATTAGTTTATTGCGATGTGGGGAGCTTTTGGTTTAGGGGTTAATAGGTTTATTTAGTATATTTCTTTGTGGGGGGGCTTTCGGTTTAGGGGTTAATAGGTTTATTATAGTGGCAGCGGAATTAGGAGTTAATAACTTTAGTATAGAGAGGGCGATGTGGGCGGACGGCAGAATAGGGGTTAATAATATTTCAATAGTGTTTGCCATGCGGGAGGGCGGCGATTTAGGGGTTAATAACTTTAGTATAGTGGCGGCGATGTCGGGGAGTGGCAAAATAGGGGTTCATAATTTTTAATAGTGGTGGCGATGTTGGGAACGGCAGATTAGAGATGAATAACTTTAAAATAGTTTTTGCGATGCGGGAGGGCCTCAATTTAGGGGTTAATAGGTAGTTTATGGGTGTTTAGTGCACTTTGTGACAGTTTAGTTACGAGTTTTATGTAACAGTTTTGTAGCGTAAAAACTCATAACTACTGCTCTCAGATGGCGGTACGGATATTGTTGTTATAGGGTGTAACGCAAGCTATTTAGCCTCACCGCAAAACTCGTAATGACTGCGCTATGGAAGTCCCATGAAAAAAACATATTTTTTACGAGTGCGGGACTGACGTTGGGTTACAGGCTAAAAGGCTTGTGGTACAGCTATACCGACAAGACTTGTAATGGCTGCGTTGCTGTTTTAACGTTGAAATTACTATTTTTTTCAGCATTAAAACACGAACACAAAACTTGTAATCTAGGTGATAGTAAATAGTGGACAAATCGATTATCATTAACAAATATTGGACGAAAGAAAAGAGCATTTTTTTATGACAATTTGAAAATTTGAATTTCTTTAGTACCTTCACAACATTATAGTTCATCATATTTTTTTAATATGATAATAAAATACAGGTCTATATCATAAGACCGAACTACTGAATACAGAATGCCGAAGTTCGAAATCCCGAAAGGGAAAAATGCAGACACAACATAATCCCTGTGCAGAAAGAGTATGTACCCTGGGAGTAAGGAGGGACTAAGCAAGGAAGTATTTCCAGCTTCAGTTCTAAGCCTAGTTGAGTGCATCTCTATGTTTATGTCTGTATTTATGCAAATGATCTTAGGTCACCCTAAGAGAAAAAGGGGTAACCAGACATGGTCTCCTTGCACACATGCCTTAGAGGGATGCAACTGCACCTCACTGATGAGGCCCATAGAGGCCGAAACGTACGTCTGGGGTTTGTTTGGTTTCCCTTGTTCAAAGGAGATTTGCCTAGTATTTCGGTGCTGGACTGTCATTTGGCAGGGTCAGACTGATATGCTACAGGAGATTTTACCTTTGTGAAAGGCATAGTGTGCAGAAAGAGTATGTACGATGGGAGTAAGGAGGGACTAAGCAAGGAAGTATTTCCAGCTTCAGTTCTAAGCCTAGTTGAGTGCATCTCTATGTTTATTTCTGTATTACAACATAATCCCTAACCTGTGAAATGCCGAAAGCAGACTGCAGCAGGGGTAAGTTTTTTTTTCTTTTTCCATACTTGGCTGCCAATTCAGTGCGCGCGTGAAGTCTCAGCTCCTCCCTGGTAGTCGACTTTTGTATCCCTCTATGGCAGCGCAATCACGTCTCAGCTCCTGGCAGCACAATTACATCTCAGCTCCTCCCTGCTAGTCAGCGCAATTACTGGGCTATTTTAAATTTCTTAGTGAGCGCGCAGTTATTTCCTGTTATTCGCTATCTTTTTGCCTCTGCCTGCAGGCTTTAAGGAGGCGCCCCGCCGATCCTCTGGCAAGTGAACCTTGGGGAATGAGGTTTTCACCCCCTTGAATGAGGTTTTGCCCCCCTTGAACCCCCCAGTCAGAGGCAAAATGATAGTGAAGATGTGGACATCACAGCACATCATATGTATAGGTTTTTTAAGTTAGATTTTCAGGATTTTTTAATTTAGGAATTTCGTTATTTCTGGATTATGATGTTTCTGGATTTCAACATTCTGTCTTCTGTTATTAGGGATTTTGAGTTTTGGTATTTTGATTGCCTCCCATAAAATACATCTGACAAACCAAATGATTAAAATGCTTACAAATATGTTGAAAAAAAAAACAAATAAAAAAAAAAGGCAAATAAATTATACTAATCTGCTAAACTAAAATCCTGAAGGTTATCCATAATACCAATATAACCATACGGTATATTTGTATGCTGTCGTTATCTTATTAAATGTGTGAGAATTTTTAATTAAGCATTCCCTTAATAACTTAACATTCCAAAGACTTTTTCAGTTTTTAAATATATTCATGCCATCTGTCTTACACAATCAACAGGTAACCAATTGTGCTGTAGGTTACTTGCTATCAAATCCCAGTTGTTCAGAACAGCTTGTCGTGTCTAACATCTTCTTCTACAGACTTTGGAAGATTCAAGATAAAGTACAAGAAAATATGCTTCGACATGTCTTATTTTGATAGTCACAAAGCAATGCAAGAAGATGACTATTTTAGTCAATGTGGCAGTATGATAGTCCATTTTAAATTAGCATAATGTTTTAGTGGTTGAAATATGCAGTTTCGCTTTGCAAGTTTGGTTCAGAGTACTTTATAGAACGCAGGATATATTCTCTCTAAATTTCCTCCAGATGTCAAGTTGTAAAAATTGAGACAAAGAAAAATCATGGCAAATTGTTTTAAAATTAGCTGAAGAGAAAGTAGAATGTGTGTAATAAGCTGTAAAAATGATACATAATTTTTGGTTGTGTGCGTTTGCACCAGATGTTTTGCTGTTGTTTTATAGGAGTTGATAAAGTTTGTATATTAAAGCAAAATAAAACTTAGTAAAATGAGAAAAAATGTATATATATATATATATATATATATATACATGCATTATTTGCATCAAAGATAAAGCACATATATATAAAACATAACGTTTAGTTTAGAAAATATTTAAAATGCAAAACGTTTCAAGACCCTTGCGGACCCTTTATTAAATCCAAAATTAATTTTAATATTAACTTTGGATTTGATATGCTGTGCATTTGCTAAAAGGGAGCGCAATGGTCTTGAAACATCATGCACTTTAAATATTGCCTACATTAAACGTTATGTTTTATATACTGTATATGTTGATGTTCCAGTAAGTGTCTTATCTTTGATGAATTCTGTAGATTTATTCTAATCAGCACCCTGGCCGTTGTGGACTGGGATTATGGAGTGCATTTTTTGGGGCCGAATTATCAAAGTGCGAGCGGACATGATCTGCTGCAGACAGCATTTATATAATATAATTGTAATGGTTTTATTATAATAATGATGTAATGCTATTACAATTAATAAGTAATAAGAAAACCAATGGTCATAAAATGTACAAAAATATTTAACGACTATATATATAGCATGACATTAGTTGACTTTAGACTTAGGAATCCTCTCTAACAACCTCACTTTTCTTGCCTGAGCATGAACAAATGTTTACAAATATATTAATTAAAGGGACATGAAAGTGTAATGCGTTTTCTTACTGCACAAATGCGTGCATAAAATTATATACAACACAAACGGAATATGCACATAATTAAAGCCAGCTTTGGAGTGGCAATTCACTTTTGTTCCTGAGTTGAATATGGCTGCTAAGCCAATCACGGCTGGCATATGTGTGTAGCTGCCAAACACCAGCAGTGTTCATCGCTAGTGTGAAAATGTATTGCAACTATGGATCTGACTTTAACTGTGTGGTTAAAGGGACAACAAAGTCAAAATTAAACTTTCATGATTCAGACAGAGTCAATTGGAAAAGCTCTATATCTTTATAGTGGGTGTTGCTATTCTGGTACGCACATAGGGCTAGATTTATTAAAGCCCTACGGCTGCAAGTTCTCACAAGAACTTGCTCGCCGTCATTTATCAAGCAGCGGTCACCAGACCGCTGCTTTCCTAACCTCTTCGCCATCTCTAATGTGGCGAAATTCAATCTCCTCAATCTAGTCAGACCGAGGAGATTGACAGCTCCTGCCCGCACGTGATTGGCTGTGTGCGGGCAGGGGGCGGGATTGCATGCGAGTGCAAAATTGCGCTCGTGTGCAATGGCGAATACCTGCAGGTAATTTCGCCCCGCCACAGGCGAGCTGAGGCGTACAGGGGCGCGTATACGCGCCCCTGTACACCTCTGCTTAAATAAATGTAGCCCATATTGTTGCATCGTGTCACAGAAGCATTTGGACAGATTAGTAACATTGCTGTTTTTTTTTACAGCTATACCTTACACTTTGAATTAACTTGTTCAATGGAAAGTAAAAGGATTATAATTTTGCATTTTTAAAAATAGTTTGCAAGTTATATAACAAATATATAAGACAAAATCATAATCAATAATGTAGAGACAGTCACTGCAGAAATGCACAGCTCCCGGTCTGTATTGCGCATGCTAAACTGAAGTACATAATACGGTCGGTCAAGAATATCACTCATTTGGGAATCTGCAACACTTCAGTCACAGGGTACAAGAATAATTCAAATCCGAGTTGGCAGACCTCACTAACCAGCACGTTTGATGGGTTAAAATATGAAAAAAGCTTTGAAGAGAGTTGCAGGTGAGTAGTAACCATGTTGCTGTAGTTTTACCAAGCAGTTTAATGTACTTTAAAATAATATATTTAACTCATCATCAGGTATGACACTAGACTTCACTGGACTCCAGGTTAAAGGCTATAGTGGTGCCCCCCATTTCAAGTGCACTCTTTTTGGCTCTTTCCAGTCAGCAATATGATTTCTGTCAAATGCGCAGTCAGTATGGATAATAATGGCACACATAGAGAAAAGCACTCTCAGGACCGAACAACCAGCTCAATAACTTGTTAGCTTGTTATATGGAGATTTACCACCTGGGTGCAGCATCTTTTTTAGCCCAGTAATGCTTTTCACAGTCTTATCCCTCCTATTACGGTCTGTCCAGCGCCATAATACCAGGCAATTCCTCTCTGAACAAGGAACACAGCAACCCCAGATGATCGTTTTGCCCTTCATTGGGCCTTGTCAGTGAGGTGCAGCCATATTCCTCTAATCGCATTGAGCAAGGAGTCCACGTCTGGTTGCCCCTTTTCCCTTAGGGAGACTAAATACACATAGAGAGAAGCGCACTCTGAGGAACGAACAACCAGCGCAATAATTGTTTGCTTGTTCTATGGTGATTTTACACCTAGGTGCAGCTGCATTAACATTTAAAGAAAAGTGTTGGCTACAGGATTTTCAGAATAGCAAGTGTGGTGTCACCTACAGGGGTTTAAAATATATCTTCTTAATGTGATTTGGTCACATTTACTTTTTAACAATGTACAATACGCAAAGTGCAATTTTTTTTTTACCTGCACTATAATTAATATTGATGTGTACTGTCCTTTTAAGTATGTGTGCCTAAGCACAGACAGATAAATCCTGACCTTTTTTATTCTTACAGGACTAGACTCCCCCATGTGCAGCATATGGAGAGCCATCTGTAATGAAGGTTGTTATTATTTGCTTTTGGATTATGAGATATAATATATCACTCATGCTAGGACCTTGTAATGTAGTGACTCAGGATAAGCTCTGCTAATAAGAAATACATTATATGTTTTCAATATCTTAAATGGTACTTGTACATGTATTTAATGGGGTCATTTACTGATTTCCCAAAGTAATTTATAAAAAGCACTAAATAACTTCAGTTTTGCTCGTTTCCTCAGGCTAATAACCTATTGGAATTGGGCAAATGTTTTGGCAGGTTTGTTCAAAATAACTAATGTTGGCTTGGCTGCCTCATATTTAGAACTACCAAATGTTTGCTGAACGTTCTTTATTCTATTTTTTTGTGAACAAATGTTTACTTTGCTTTCATTGACTGTTTTATTAAAATATTAAATATTAGCAGAGAATGTTGATTTTCTTTTTCTTATAGTGTAAGTCTATTAAATCACTATTCAGATGTTACACTTGAATATTTTAATGCTACATTAAAGGGACATTGTACTGTAAAGTATGAGAAATAGCTGCTTTTTTCCTGATGAAACCACAATCTTTACTAAAAATATTAATACTTTTGTATTGTCTAAAGAAAGCTATTTAAAAAAAATCAACGGCAGCCTAGTGGGTCACAGATACTAAAATATTCATCTTTTAATTGTTCTCTTTCTAAGGTTCTGATAATCAAAAGCTTGCTGGCACGGAGAGAAATTATTCAAAATTATTGGGCGGGGGGAGGGGTTGGAGCATTATTTTTTAATTTAGGTGTCTTTCCTTCACATACAGAAACCTGCATAGTGAGATAAACAGCTCACAAGGTAGACTTTGCCTTTATAAAAATTATTTGAGGAATTTCACAGTACTGACGAGACTTCTTAGATAATCTCACCAGAGTAGAGAACTTTAGATCATCAGGCCCTAAGTCTTTGGGCCCTATTTATTAATGGCAGGGTAGACAAGGTTCTCACCTGTGAATCTGTTAATTTGGCTTTGCAGTGAGTGGACAGCATACACTTCCCACATTTAACATTGTCGCTGTTTGTGCAATTCCATTTCCTTCTCGCATTACCTCTTTCTCACCCCTATGGTGCACTAAAGATATCAATAAGGCCTGAGCTGCTTGAATTTTATTCTCACACACGTTTGAGGTATTTTGATATTCATATGCATTGGAGTATACTGCAGGCATTTCATAATCTGTAATATATACCTCCCAACATTTATGGTTAGTTATAATGGACACAGAAGGTTGGTAGGAACCTGTCACCATTTTGTGGGTGGAACCATATTGGGAGGGGAGGAAACATGGATGGTTAGTTGGTGGGATTGTGGGAGTTTCTGGGAGGTTTGTGGGGATGTATGTGTGTTTTGTGGGTGGGGCTAATGGAAATTCTGTAAAGAGGGATATATGGCTGTCTCTGAGGGACAGAGCTCAGAATCAGGGACCGTCCCTCTCCAATAGGTATAGTTGGGAGGTCTGCAACTATAAAACTGATGCATTAATGGGACGGGAAGAGGTACGTTTAAATTCTTTATTTTTTAGCATATCTAATCAATATGTTAGAAAATAAACGGTTCTGCTTATAAAGAAAAGTTCATTTTTCAAAAAAGGTTGTTTAATTTTGTGGCATACTGAGTCTACATCATGGTTGTTCATTAGAACATACCTATAAGGTTTCCTCATTGTTATACAAGTTACACACATTTATATTCACTATGTAATGTGATAACCATTATTAATATTAAAAAAAAACAACATTAATAATAAACCTATATGAGCAGGGGCAATACTGACTGTGCATGTTTATATGGTGTGCTATTTTAATGTAGGCTTTCAATATAAACTCCAGGCTAAAACTTAACACAATTGATTGTCCAGTTTTTAAGCATTAGAAAACATTTTGATAATTAAACAAAATCAAAGCACAAACTGTTTGAAAAGGGATAGAATTAGAAAGAGGAAGACTATATTATGTTTTTCAATCTTCTAGAAACTTTGCATTGAAATGCAAAAATGTCAACATGTCCGCATGCTCTGGCTGGCTCTCTTTTTGCAAGCTATGTTGCCTGCAGGAGAGAAGAGGCGCTCAGATGGTGTTGAGGTGCCTGGGATGCATAAATAGGGTTTCTCCAAGGTGGGATATTTATCTTTGTTAGCTCCACCAACGCAAAGGTCTTCTGACATCTTTTGGAAACGCTACTTTGCCCCTGATAAACGGATCCATAAGTGCTCTAACCCAATCACCATTCCACAAGCAGATACTGCACAACCGACTTCTATCCTCTTTTCTGCAAAGACTATTCTGCCGCCTGGTCGGCACCACACAGCATCACCTAAGGTTTGTTTAGAATTCCTTTTACATAGCTACCGCTTGGCCGGCATAACTCTCCTAAACACTAACCACTGCCGCCTGGTCGGCTATACACAGCACCTTCTAAGGTCTGAGTACATTCCACTGCAGTGTGTATCTTTTTTTTAACTAACATTTTAATGTAACCCATATATTGGTACCATTTATATTAACTAGTTACTAGTTCCAGAATACCCTTGAGCTGTTTTTACTTTATTGCAATTAATGAATTTTATAATTGAATTATTTTATTGTGCATATATTCAGTAAAAATGAATAATCACTACAATTTAATTGTATCTTTAATTACATCTGTTGTCATTTTATAAATATTGACATCTCTGAAATATTCACAATTATATTATCATAGCTATTAGCTTGCTACACGTATTTGATCTCAACAAGCTAACATTTTAGCGCTCTCCCTTTTTGCCGTTTTCTTATCTTTACCTAACATTTGTTTGTTAAGGGAGTAGGAGTGTTGAGGACACATACGTGTTTCATTTCTTAACTGTTTTTTTGAACCTTTACAATTTAGCAATATTATGAAGATTCTTCGAACCTGTAACTTATTTAGATTAAATGAAAAAGTTATCTGAAACTGGCCCTCTGTCTTAGCCAAAAATAATTCCAAATATCTATAAGGTCACAAATTTAAAGGGACACTGAACCCACATTTTTTTGATTCATGATTCAGATAGAGCATGCAATTTTAAGCAACTTTCTAATTTACTTCTATTATCAATTTTTCTTCATTCTCTTGCTATCTTTATTTGAAAAAGAAGGCATCTAAGCTAAGGAGCCAGCAAATTTTTGGTTCAGAGCCATGGACAGCACTTGTTTATTGGTGTTGTCCAATCAGCAAGGA
Organism: Bombina bombina; assembly: GCF_027579735.1. Taxonomy (NCBI): domain Eukaryota; kingdom Metazoa; phylum Chordata; class Amphibia; order Anura; family Bombinatoridae; genus Bombina; species Bombina bombina. The sequence goes on from NC_069499.1 coordinate 894,371,894, forward strand.
TAACCAAGGTTGTTCACCAAAAATGGCCTGGCATCTAAACTTACATTCTTGCTTTTCAAATAAATATACCAAGAGAATGAAGAAAATTTGATAATAGGAGTAAATAAGAAAGTTGCTTAAAATTGCATGCTCTATGTGAATCACGAAAAAAAAAAATTGGGTTCAGTGTCCCTTTAAAAAGGGAGATTCTCTTTCTTTTAAATAAAAAAGTGGAAATAAAATGGAGGACACTGACATTTTTTATTTTTCTGAACAAAAATTAAAATCATATGCCCATGAGATATCCCCACAAGAAAGAGAGACTCCCGTTTGAATGACAAGTTAAATTACCGTTTAAATATAATATGATTAATGTAAAAATACCATTTATTTATCATGTTGGAAACTTATTTTATAGTAAAAAATGGACATAGAAAAACAACAGATAGTTATTATATCTGTTTATTTAGATTGATTTTATGTTTTTTAAATTTTATTTAAATTTTTTTTTGTTTCCCTAGGAAACAATTGCGGATGCCTATTGTCTACATAACTTCTTATCCTAGCAAAAGTAATATCTTTTGTAGAATTCAAAATATGCACTTTAAAATACATGATAGAAAGTGTTGGTACCTCTCTGTCTCTTTCATATCTTTAGGCTTTGGAAATACTTGGCCAGCTGCAAACCCTGCTCTCTTGAGATCATAGCAAATCTTTCACTGTCAACACCTTGTCCCAGCTTTGCATGAGTAAGATTTGTACTTGTACTCTCTAGCTATTCCTGTAATGATTCCTACCCTAGATTTGCTCTCAATAAAAAAGCTGTTAAAAATATGACCTGACATATTCATGAAATTTGCAAGGCCTTTCTTCTAAAAATAACAGATAACTTTGAATATTTGCTACTTGTTAATGGAACTGTGTTCTATAGTTTTATATTCCACACTAAACATTTTACAGGCTGTAAAGTCATCAAAACGCTTTATTAGAAGCACAGACATTAAAGGTCATTAAACACATATATTTTCATTCATGATTTCGAAAGAGCATGCAATTTCAAACAACTTTCTAATTTACTTCTATTATTTAAATTGCTTCATTCTCTTGATAGCCTTTGCTGAAAAGCATACATAGATAGGCCCAGTATCTGCTGATTGGTGGCTGCACATAGATGCCTCGTGTGATTGGTTCCCCCATTTATATTGATAATTCTTCAACAAAGGATGTCTAATGAATTAGGCAAATTTGATAATAGAAGTAAATTGGAGTAATATAAATAAAAATTAAAAATATACGATATAAGGAAATTTGTGTCAAACTCCTCAAAAAACTGTACCTGTATTACAGTTAAAGTGCCAATAGTAAATGTATATATAAGTATTTGAGAAGCGCTCAAACGGCTAAAGACAAAGAATTTATTTAAACAATTAAAACTGCACAATATAAATCATCAAATTATAAAATCGTCAATTCATAATGATAAAACTAACATTGTATAAAACCAATTCATAACCTGTATTAAAATTCTATATTCAGAGTGCGCACTCTATTTTGATACACATGTATAGCTCAGATAAATAAAAGTTAGAAAGGTATTATTTGTAATATGTTATTGTCATGTGATGTTCATTCCAAACAGAGCAAAATCAATTATATATCCTTGGAGATCACGTGTCTTCTACTGGCCAGTAAAAAGTCAGAATCACGTTACTCTTAGATTCAAAATGTAACGGATTTATTGCCAATTATAATTGTATCCAAAAAAGAAATGTTTGCTGATATTAAGCACTTTGTATATCGTTGCTGTACCAACAAGCCAACACTACACAATATTATAACTCACAGTTAGTAGCGTTGAACTTTTGCCAACATCTGCATACAAAACTTTAGCGGTGCACTTATCCTCTCCACAATCACTCTCGCCCCTGCTATGGCCCCGATATTTGTGATCTCTGTTAACTTGCCTTCCGATGACACAGTCCCGACTTTACAGCATGTCTCCAGGCTGTCAGATCCTCAAACGAGCCTCAGGGTTTACACGGAGCTGGTAGTGTTCACTTTCAGCAATCTCTGCAGACTGTGCTCCAAGCACTCATTTATATTGCTATTTCTTTAACAAAAGATGTGTAATGAATTAGGCAAATTTGATAATAGAAGTAAATTGGAATGTTGTTTAAAATTGCATTCTCTATCTGAATCATGAAAAAAATGGCTTTAATGTCCCTTTAACAAATGTTTCTATTTTAATTTACTAATATCCCATACCAAACCCATTGTTTTATTGTAAGAATATATATTGTTGTCTAATCTAATTTTCACATCAGTTGTTCGTATAAAAAAATATTCTGTGCTTACCTAGGGAAGAAGTACTCAGATCTACTGACAACATGTTCCTCTACTCAGATTGCTTTGCTTATCTTAAAGCTTCCATTTATAAGGAAAGAGATTGACTAAGTTATGACAAATGGTAATATTTAGGAATCCTGCTCCTAACCAAGAATGAAGACAATTAATTTCATAAAAAACAGGCTGGTGTATTTACTGAATGGTCTCATGAGAGTAAAAGGTAGATGTTAACTGTTCAAGAAATGCCCTCCCTGTTCTTTCTAGAATCTGTCTCTTTAAAACTGCATTGTGCACTGGTAGCCTTTATCATTTAGAATCTAATGCTCTTCCACACTAGTCCTTGTAGTATATAAAATGATTAATTGAATCTTATCATATTTGCACTTTACCATTGGGTAATAAAGGGTCAATGGCTAAAGATACCTTAGTTTATTAACTCTTAACTAGGGTGTTCCAGTAGAAAGTGTCCAACGTATAAGGTAAAACTACCTAAATTGCATATGGTATTTTCTTTGATCTTTAAAGTATTTTAGTTAAATTTATTTTTGGTGTAATATCACAAAATAAATAACTATATTGAAGACAAAAACTTAAAACATCACCATAATTTATATTCTCAATCACATGTGAAAGAGTAGGGAAATTCCTGGTTTAACTAATGGACTGATAGAAATGTTGAAATCTTAACTCTGTGCTCTTTGTCATTTACAGATACTACATTGGATAACAAATGGAAATACAGTAAACTTCCATACTCAGGACTTCATTACTTATTTTAATCATGCTAAACATTGGAAAGGAAAAAAGTTCATATTTTAGGTTTCAAATTTTCTAAATCTGTTTTTGGTCAGATTCCAGTAAATGGATTCCTCTTCCTCCTCCTGGCTGCTAGTCGGCATCAGGTGGAGGGTTCAGCAAAATTATGAAAGCAGTCTAGGAAAAAGGCCCAGTGGCCAAGGTAGCAGGATGTAAAAAAAAAAAGTATCACATGATTAAGGGGTATTGGCCCTGAAACGTTGTGGTTTTTTCTGCTCCTGTTATGGAAGAATACATTTTGAAGATTATTCACAAGGAGAACTGTCTTTTTGTTCTGTTTAAAAAAAAAAAAGTAAACAGGGCAGTCCAGGTCAACATCTATCAGGCAGTAACAGTACAGAGACAGTTGGTAAGAAGAAAGGTCTAGAAGTCCAAACAAGAGCCAGATCTGGGCGAGCAGCAACAAGACAAAAACAGAAAAGCTCAAAGTGGTTGTGAGGCAAAAAGGAAAATCCATGTCTGAGGAAACACAAAATTCACAATGCTCAGGCTAAACTATACTAGAACAACACAGATGGAAGGCCAAATGTCACCAGGGGCGCGATCCAATATAGATCGTAGTTTGCGGCGCAAGCGAGGGAACCCGCGTCACCCGCAGTTTCAGCTCGCAACTCGAGCTATCCCATATACGGCGCTGTCAGATGCTAACGTGCCATAAGTTGGATAAACCAGCGATGTCCAGAAATCTGCGCAAGTACAAATTTCTGGCGTCGCCAGTGACTTGCGCCACGTTAGAAACTGCCGGCGCCTACAAAACCTGACTAAAGTCTAAATCACCCGCACTGTCTAACACGCCTCCTAAACATAGCCCGACACGTCTAACCCTCTATCCGCTATCCCCCCTCACTATCCTAACAATAAAATATGTATTAACCCCTAAACCGCCGCTCCCGGAGCCCGCCGCTACCTAATAAAGTTATTAACCCCTAAACCGCTGCCAGCTATATTAAATCTATAACCCCCTAAAGTGAGCCCCTAACACCGCCGCCATCTACCTTACCTTCCCCCTAAAGTGAGCCCCTACCCCGCCGCTATCTATTTTAAAATTATTAACCCCTTATCTAATCCCCCTACCCCGCCGCCATCTATATTAAATTATTTAACCCCTAAAATACTAAACTATCCCTACCACTAAACCTAAGTCTAACCCTACAAATAGCCCTGAAAAGGGCTTTTTGCGTGGCATTGCCCCAAAGTAACAGCTCTTTTGCCAGCCCTTAAAAGGGCTTTTTGCGGGGCATGCCCCAAAGAATTCAACTCTTTTGCCAGCCCTTAAAAGGGCTTTTGGTGGGGCTTTGTCACAAAGTAAACTGCTCTTTTGCCTACAATCTACATCCCCCTACACCGCGGCCACCTATAATAAATGTATTAACCCCTAATCTAATCCCCCTACACCGCCGCCAGCTATATTAACTATATTAACCCTAATTATATTAGGGTTAATATAGTTAATATAGTTATTAGATTATATATATATATATTAAGTATAATAACCCTATCTAACTCTAACATCCTAACTAAACTCTTATTAAAATAAATCTAATATTAATATTATTAATTAAAATATTCCTATTTAAATCTAAATACTTACCTATAAAATAAACCCTAAGATAGCTACAATATAATTAATAATTACACTGTAGCTATGTTAGGGTTTATATTTATTTCACAGGTAAATTGTTAATTATTTTAACTAGGTATAATAGCTATTAAATAGTTATGAACTATTTAATAGCTACCTAGTTAAAATAATTACCCAATTACCTGTAAAATAAATCCTAACCTAAGTTACAAATACACCTACACTATCAATAAATTAAATAAACTACAAATATCTATCTAAAAATACAATTAAATAAACTAAACTAAATTACGAAAAAAAACCCCACTAAATTACAAAAAATAAAAAAAAGATTACAAGATTTTTAAGCTAATTACACCTATTCTAAGCCCCCTAATAAAATAATAAACCCCCAAAATAAAAAAAAATTCCCTACCCTATTCTAAATTAAAAATAGTTCAAAGCTCTTTTACTTTACCAGCCCTTAAAAGGGCCTTTTGTGGGGGCATGCCCCAAAGAAAACTGCTCTTTTGCCTGAAAAAAAAACACAATACCACCCCCCAACATTACAACCCACCACCCACATACCCCTAATCTAACCCAAACCCCCTTAAATAAACCTAACACTAGCCCCTGAAGATCTCCCTACCTTGTATTCACTCCGCCGGGCAGAACTCTTCATCCGATCCGGGCGATGTCCAATCAAGCGGCAAAGAAGAATTCTTCATCCCGGCGATGTTTTTCTCCAAGTGGCAGCAAAGTCTTCTTCCATCGGGCAGCATCTTCCATCGGGCAGCATCTTCAATATTCATTCTTCGCTCCTCCAACGCGGAGCATCCATCCCGGCCGACGACTGAACGACGAATGAGGTACCTTTAAATGACGTCATCCAAGATGGCGTCCTTCGAATTCCGATTGGCTGATAGGATTCTATCAGCCAATCGGAATTAAGGTAGAAAAATCTGATTGGCTGATTGAATCAGCCAATCAGATTCAAGTTCAATCCGATTGGCTGAACCAATCAGCCAATCAGATTGAACTTGAATCTGACGTGACTAACATCACAGATGTGATGAACTAGATTTAAATAGGAATATTTTAGTTTATAATATGAATTAGATTTATTTAATAAGAATTTAGTTAGGGGTGTTAGGGTTAGATGGAGTTAATATAGTTAATATAAATACTATAGTAACTATATTAACGCTAATATAATTAGGGTTAATATAGTTAATATATATATTGTAATAACTATATTAACTAGAATATACTTAGGGTTAACATAGATAATATAGCTGGCGGCGGGGTAGGTAGATTAAATTAGGGGTTAATAATTTTAATATAGATGGCGGCGGTGTAAGGGGCTTACATTAGGGGTTAATACCATTAATATAGGTGGTGGCGGTGTAGGGAGGGCAGGTTATAGGGCAAAAGAGCTGTTAACTTTGGGGCAAAGCCCCGCAAAAGGCCATTTTAAGGGCTGGTAATAGAGCTTATTACTTTATGGATATTAGATTAGGGGTTAATAATATTAATATAGCTGGCGGCGGTGTAAGGGGTCAGATTAGGGGATAGATCAGGTAGATGGCGGCGGTTTTAGGGGTTCACATTAGGGGATAGATCAGTTAGATGGTGGCGGTTTTAGGGGTTCACAGTAGGGGGTTAGTTTATGTAGATGGCGGCGGTTTAGGGGTTAAATACTTTATTAGGGATTGCGGCTGGGGATCGCGGTTGACAGGTAGATAGACATTGCCCATGCGTTAGGTGTTAGGTTTTATTTAGCAGATTGCGGTTGACAGCTAGATAGACATTGCGCATGCGTTAGGTTTTAGGTTTTATTTAGCAGATCGCGGTTGACAGCTAGATAGACATTGCGCATGCGTTAGGTGTTAGGTTTATTTAGCAGCTAGTTTAGGGAGTTACGGGGCTCCAATAGTCAGCGTAAGGCTTCTTACGGCTGCTTTTTGTGGCGAGGTGAAAATGGAGTAAGATTTCTCCATTTTTGCCACGTAAGTCCTTACGCTGTATATTGGATACCAAACTGCGCGGGTTTGGTATACCTGCCTATGGCCCAAAAAACTACGGGCGACAGCAGAAATATACGCGCGTAACTTCTAGGTTACGCCGTATATAGGATACCAAACCCGCGCAAATATTGGCGTCGCCAGCTTTTGCGGGCGACGATTTTTATCGGATCGACCCCCAGAAGTGTTGGTTACAGAGTTTCTGTGATGTTAGTCACGTCAGTAATGAAGCAGCCATGAAGCACCATAAAAGACACAAATTGTACCAGAAAAGTGTTGAAAGAGCTGCAGACAAAACTAATACCAGTACTGGAAAATTTGAAATGAAAATATTTATTCACTTAGCTTATACTATAAATGACTGGTCACTGTTAAAAAGGCAATCTTACTTAACATATAACAAATTACATAAAAGTGAAACATATAAAAAAAACACTCACAATACTATAAAAATCCAGATACAACCAAAGTTATTGGGCTAATTTGGGTGTTATCAGAAGTCCCAAAAGATTTGTTATATCCAGAATGGTGGACTAATCAGATATTAGGATTACAACGCTTGTCCGTAGTGTTATAGAGCAAAGCAAAGTCCAAATTAGTATAAACACTTGTGTTAGAAAGTTCAGCCGTTGCTATATATCGTTACCTTCAATGTAAGCTGTTACCATCTACTTACATCGACTATCCTGTACACGCCTGGTTATCACACACAAGTGACTGGTCTGGACGTACCTTGCTCCATGATAATCTCTCCCCGATCTGGAGTATACCTTTAAGTCTCTACAGATTCTGCTTTGCGGTGGGAGGTCAGGGTAGTTCCCCTATTTAGCCCCGGACTCCGTAAGCTATTGAAACACCATAAGTCAAGCTAAAAGAGATGCTGCCTACATGTTGCACAACAATAGTGATCACCAAAGCTCAATGTTATCTAGGTGAAACACATGAACTAATGCCCTCTAGTGGTCAAAATGCATTTAGATTAGAGGCAGTCTTCAATGTCTAAAAATTAGCATATGAACCTCCTAGAATTAGCTTTCAACTAAGAATATGAAGAGAACAAAGCAAAATTGGTGATAAAAAGTAAATTGGAAAGTTGTTTAAAATTACATTCACTATTTAAATCATGAAAGGTTTTTTTGGACTTGACTGTCCCTTTAGAAATATTTGGATTTGCATTTGTATCTCTTATTCAAAATGATATTTGAAATCATACTACATACTCAATCCTCTGAAGCTGAGAAATTTGGAGTCATGCTACATATTATTTATTGACTGAAGCTGAGAAACATTTCGGTATTGATGGGCTATCACCATCATTTATAAAAATAAAATATTAAACAAACTATGCAACAAAAATAATAGAGCTTGAGTTCCTTAGTTCATCACATCTGTCTTCATATGGAACCTGCACATGATTGGTGCTCCAGTTCCATATGAAGGCAGATGCCAGATCAATACAGACAGTGCCACTATGTGTGTCACTGTCTGTAACAATCATCTGCTGGTGCTGAAGGGAGGTGTTATAGGGTATCCGGGAGACTGGGGACGGTCAAGCAGTGGAGCGAGGAGGGAGGGGGTGGGAGTGAGATGGCCCTACACTACAGAGAAAAATAAAGGGGCCAACTAACGATCCGGAGTGGGGAGTTGGGGGGACTACTGTATTACAGAATTTATATATATATATATATATATATATATATATATATATTTATTTCTTTAAAAAAAATGGGGTTTATAGGTACTGGCAGACAGCTGCCAGTACATAAGATGGTGGGCACTAGTTGGAGTGGGAGGTTTAGAGAGCTGTTTGGGAGGGATAAGGGAGGTTGGAGGGTAAGGGGGGATCCTACACTGCAGAAAATATAAAAACATATAAAAATATTTTAAAAAAATAAAATTGCCTTAAATCTTCCTACTGGCAGAGTGTCTGCCAGTACCTAAGATGGAGGTGACCAGTGGGGGCGAGGGAGGAAAGAAAGCGGTTGGGAGATATCAGGTAGGGATCAGGGAGGTGTCAGGAGGGACTATATTCTCTCACTAAAGTTATAATTAACCTTACAAGTAGTGTGTGAGTGAGTTGTGCGCCGGTAATTTACCCCTGTTCATATACTTTTCTGTTCCCCAAAAAAAAACAGGAGGCAAGAGTTACAGAAAAATGAGGGTTTGTATACGTGCGCTATACAGCTACGGGGTAAAGTGTCAAAGACATTTTTTTACAACTTTCTAAATGGATATATATCATTTATTAATAATAAATACAATTTGGTTTAGACAATACACAAATTAATATACAAATAGTAAAATATAATGACCGATCATGCAATCCTAAAACACATCTTAAAAAAAAAATCTCTTAAAAAATATCTAATTGATTATATCAGTATTAAACACTTGTAAAAGTACACTTATTATGTGTGCTTAATTCCTTATGTGTGTTCTCATACTATGTTTCTGTAACTATATAAGATAAGATAATTCTTGAAGTTAGTTGCCTAATAACCGTAAAAACTGGTTATGGTAAATGAGCTTAGTGCTAAAGTGCTTCTATTTGCTTCTATTTGTGGAGGTAGGAAATAAAGTGCTATTGTGATGTAAGAGGTGCACTAAATTATAAAGTGCAATGTGTATTAGTAGTGCTGGTATTGATATTGTATTAGGATAATATACAATTTACAACAGTGATACAGATTAATATCATAAGCACCGTATACTAGTGTTTCAAACTAGTTGATTGAAAAGTGTCTTTTTTTGCAACAATTTAAGATATGCAATGATGTAGCGTGTGTTCCAATCACTGACAAGTTAAAATCTTTATAGAGTTAAAAATCTTTCTAATTGCCCTTGTTTTGCCTGTAAGTTAGCTTATGAATCACAACGTTCCTCAAGGTTTTGTCTCTATAAAAATAGTTAAAGTGAATGTCAATTTTGATGAATTAGTGCCCGGTTTTTAATAAACCTATTAAAAACAAGAGCACTTTAATTTATCAAAATTGACATTTCCCTAGTTTTCTTCAAAAACTTACCTTTAAATCCTGGCAGCCGCTCCAGCGATTCCCCCGGCTGTCGGAAGCCTCTGCGACGTCAGAAATGACAAATCCGGCTTCCCCTCCCCCTGGGGGAATCTTGGCCTGATGCAAAGCCGTGATTGGAGGAAGCTGGATTCATCATTTTGGACCCGTGAAAACAACTTGTGATGGGCGGAGGAAGTGCTGGAGCGGCTGCCAGGATTAAAAGGTAAGTTTTTGAAGATAACGAGTGAAATGTCAATTTTGATGAATTAAAGTGCCCTTGTTTTTAATAGGATTATTAAAAACCGGGCACTAATTCATCAAAATTGACATTCACTTTAAGATATACACACAAATAAATTTTATACTCTTGATTGTGATTTTTCACAACATCATCTTAGGAAGTTTCCGTAGAAATAAAGTGATACTTTTCAAGGTACCTTAGTGGTGCACACGGACGGGTTGTACACCTCTTTAGTGCTTGGAAAAACTGCAACAAAAACAAAGTCGGTCTCTTACCGTACTTTCGCTGTGGCACAGGTGTCTTTACAGTTGCCATCCGTCGCTTCCTGGTTAGCCCACGTGGTCTCTCGCAGCCTATGAATACGGTGAAACGCGTTGATGACAGCAAAATTACTTACACAACCATCCTGACATTAAAGAATACCAAGGATTACTTGGATTGCAAAGGGACTTCTTTTCTTCAAATCCATATAGCAAAACTCTGCGCAGAGTAGAAATTACAGACCAGCAGTTTTTCTAGGCACTAAAGAGGTGTACAACCCGTCCGTGCCCTACACTAAGGTACCTCAGATGATGTTGTTGTGAAAAATCACAATCAAGAGTATACAATTAATTTGTGTGTATATCTTAACTATTTTTATAGAGACAAAACCTCGAGGAACGTTGTGATTCATAAACTAACTTACAGGCAAAACAAGGGCGATTAGAAGGATTTTTAACTCTATAAAGATTTTAACTTGTCAGCGATTGGAACACACGCTACATCATTGCATACCTTGAATTGTTGCAAAAAAAACACTTTTCAATCAACTAGTTTGAAACACTAGTATCCTGTGCTTATGATATTAATCTGTATCACTGTTGTAATTTGTATATTATCCTAATATGATATCAATACCAGCACTACTAATACACATTGCACTTTATAATTTAGTACACCTCTTACATCACAATAGCACTTTATTTCCTACCTCCACAAATAGAAGCAAATAGAAGCACTTTAGCACTAAAATAATTTACCATAACCAGTTTTTACAGTTATTAGGCAACTAATTTCAAGAATGATCTTATCTTATATAGTTACAGAAACATAGTATGAGAACGCACATAAGGAATTAGGCACACATAATAAGTGTACTTTTACAAGTGTTTAATACTGATATAATCAATTCGATATTTTTTTAAGAGATCGTTTTTTTTAAGATGTGTTTTAGGATTGCATGACTGGTCATTAGATTTTACTATTTGTATATTAATTTGTGTATTGTCTAAACCAAATTGTATTTATTATTAATAAATTATATATATCCATTTAGAAAGTTGTAAAAAAAATTGTTTAACACTTTACCCCATAGCTGTATAGCACACGTATACAACCCCTCATTTTTTCTGTAACTCTTGCCTCCTCTGTTTTTTCTGAAGGCAGAAAAGTATACGAGCAGGGGTAAATTACCAGCGCACCACTCACACACTACTTTTAATTTCTCATTAATTCCCAAATAGAGTGTGTGCTGCAGGTAATTTCAAACATGGAAATATTCTCCTTAAGAGATAGACTTCTTACTAATGTGTGTATAGAAAGGGACATCAATAATATTACCAACTACACAGACTTAGGAGAATTAATGTCCGATTTACAAAACGCACTTATTAAAGAACTTAGACAAAAGACTGAACTGGCCTTTTTAGATAAATATATTACAACCAAAATGATACCAAGAGGCATAAGGTTAGATAAGAAATGCACCTTTGACTTAAAGGGACAGTCTAGACCAGAATTTTTATTGTTTAAAAAGATAGATAATCCCTTTATTACCCATTCCCCAGTTTTCCATAACCAACACAATTATATTAATATATGTTTTACCTCTGTGATTACCTTGTATCTAAGCCTCTGCAGACTGCCCCCTTATCTCAGTGCTTTTGATGGCCATACAGTTTAGCCAATCAATGCAGACTCCTAAATAACTCCACAGGAGTGAGCACAATGTTATATATATGACACACATGAAATAGTACTGTCTGACTGTGAAAAACTTTCAACATGCTCTGAGCTAAGAGGCAGTTTTCAACGGTTTAAAAATCAGTTTGAGCCTACCCAGGTTTAGCTTTTCAAACATACCACCAAGGGAACAAAGCAAATTTAATGATAAAAGTCAATTGGAAAGTTATGCCCTATCTGAATCATGAAAGATTAATTTTGACTAGACTGACCCTTTAAATGCAAACATAAAAATGAATGGTTTGAAGTACTTGAGAAAGCATCTTTTGGGCTAATAGAAATCATCAAAAAAATCTAGAAACCTAAGCTTAGAGGGTTTCAAAACAAAAATTGAGAATCTCAAAGAATCAATAGAGTTACATAAAGATAGTAATATGTTTAAGAACAAACACAAATTGATTATTGAGGGACTCAATAAAACAAATAAAGAACTACAAATGGTTAAATGGCGTAAATATAACAGAGACCAACAAGACTATAAAAGGAATGTTACAGACGTGGGGATAATAAACACTGATAATACATTAGAAATTAACAACAGTGTGAATACAGTTACACCCCAAAATACATGTATACATTCTGAATGGAAAAACTACAAAACACAAAGAAAAAATGAATAATGATTATGACCCTAGACAAGATCATACAGCTAGACAATATAAAGAGTGTTAAAATAGACCAAGATACCAGAATTTAAATTATCAAGGGTCCAATTTTAATCATCATAACAATAGATATAACAACAGATACAATTATAGACCTGATACAAGATGGATACAAAGAGATGAAAGCCAATACAACAATCAGGCAACACATAGCTACACAGATAACAAAAGAGGACACAACCAATTTGTTAACAATTACAGATATGAGAATGATAATTACACCTACGGTTATCAAAAAGGCAATAAACACTACAGAGACACAGTAACCATGATACATGAGAATACTATCATGGAGAATACCAGCCAAGGCAGATTAAAAATAAAAGGAAAGAATGGACTATTCCTTTAAGGGATAGATATAACCCACTCGAAATACAGAATGATTCAGTAGAAGAAAGACAAGAACTAAAGGAGAATGTGAGACCTAGCACTTCATGGAATTTTTTAGGGGAAGACACACCAATAGACCAAAGGAGAAGAAGAACAAAAAGAGGATTAGAGGAACTAGAGGAGGGGGGAAACAAAGGACAGTCAAACAAGAAATGGAAATAGATAAGGTGGGTGTCTTTAATATAAGTAAAAAAACACTATCAAACGAAGAATCCAGAGTCCTACAATTAGGATTAAATTAAATACATTTGAAACTCATATACACATAAAACAATTTGTTAGAAACCTTACTTTTAAAATGCATTTTTTAAAGAATCCCTTAGAAAAAAATAATTAATACTGGAAAAAGAGCCCAAACTGGGATCATTTACACAGATCTCAAACCAAAATCTAATTGTTACCCTACATACAACAAAGGGAGTAATTTGGAAGTTTTTGAAAGATTAGTTTCACAAGAGATGGCCAAAATCAATATTCAGAAAGATAAAGATATCAAGTATAATATGACTAGAAAAGAGAGAGACACCATTACCCAAATACAAAAAAATGACAGTATTACTATAAATCCAGCCGATAAGGGTGGGTGTATAGTGATTATGGATACCTCCAAATATATACAAGAAGCCAACCGCCTTTTAAACGATGTAGAGACTTACAAAAAACTAAAACATAATCCAATTAATAGTATAAATAATGAATTAAGTAAGATTCTGAAAAAAAGCAAAAGATGAAGAGTTGATCAGTACGAAAGAACTCAATTTTATTTACCAAAAATAGCCCAAAATGGGTATATTTTATTCCACAAAACACCACTAATCCACCAGGGCGCCAGGGCATTATATCGGGCATCTCCTCAGTATGTTCAAATCTGTCACAATATCGATAGACAATTACAAAATGTGCACAATTTTTACCCTCTTATTTAAAAGACACTACAGACATACTAAATATATTACATAATCTCCAATGGAAGAATGAATTCATCTTAGCAACTAGTGATGTTAGTTCTCTATACACAGGTATTATGCACGATAAGGGTCTTGAAGCAGTGAGCTCGTTTTTAAAGAGCACAAACACTTTACAACAGAAACACAATCAGATCTATATCTACAAACAAGGGGTACGGTGATGGGTACGAGGTTTGCGCCAAGTTATGCAAATTTATATATGGGTAAATGGGAACAGACCTTTATTCAAGATCATAGTCTGGGCACAAACCTCGTACTTTATAAACAATACATAGATGATATTATAATTATTTGGAATGGCAATGTGGAGAGTCTTATACAATTTTTGGAAGATTTGAACAACAACGATTTAAATTTACATACACTATGAGCAAAGAGGAAATTACATTTCTTGATTTAGATTTATCTTTATTGATCAGGGAGAGTTGAACACAAAAAATCACTTCAAAACAGTTGATTCCAACAACTATATAAATTCCAATAGCTGCCATCTGCAACGTTGGATTAGGAATATCCCCACAGGTCAATTTCTCAGAGGAAGACGAAATTGTTTAAGACTTATAGATTATGATTCACAAATAAAAATCCTAGAGAAAAGATTCCTCCAAAAAGGTTATAATGCAGAAGACATTTAATCTACTAAATTGTTAGTAAGAGGACTAGAAAGAAAAGATATTCTAAAGAAAAAAGCCCCTATTGAATTAAATATGAATAGAGAAAATAAAGAAGTACTTAAGGTGCCATTTGTAACCAGTTATAATTGTCACTACAAATAAATGACCAAAATATTGCACAAACATTGGTATTTGATCAAATCTGACCCTATTTTAGGGGATTTAACGACAGACAGTCCAACAATTATTTACAGAAAAGCAAAAATTATGAGATTTTCAGTAAGAAAATAAAAACATTAAGAGATAGAGACCTTTTTGGTAACAATGTGAGTGGGTACTACCCTTGTTATAGTTGCAAAGCCTGCCAACATAATACAACCCCCCCCCCTATATTGCCACCAATACAGGGAAAGAATATAAGATCAAATACTATTAGATGTGGTGATAAGGGAGTATTATACCTCATTCAATGTACCTGCAAAAAGCAATACTTAGGTGAAACTTCACGGACCTTGAGGACTAGAATAAGAGAACACCTTAATCTAATAAAAAAAGAAGATAGGGGGGGCGGAGCCAACTGCCTAAATGATAGGACGCACCATCCTTTAGCTCCTGAAAGCTAGCTGTCAAAATACTAATTTATGGTATTCTAAGTGTGCAAAAACCTCACTTTCTAGCTCATCTGACCCACTGGGACCCGGATCGATACTTTGGGACCACGGAAAAGCATACTTAATTGAAAAGTGACACTGAGGCCTAACGGCAAGCTGAGACCGCGGCTGAGCGTGCAACAACATGCCTCTGGTAGCCTACGCAGTAAATTGACCGACAGAAAAATCGCGCCTATAACCTTGATACCTCCTTAACATTAGCATGGAGAGACAAATCCGTGCTGCACTGGCAGACTTATTATACTCTATGGACTTACACCAGCAGGCTCTGATTGCAGACCTGAGGGCCGTTATGGACAGACCACAGACTACAATGCCGCTGAGTGAAGTCGGGAGAGAAGCTGCAGGGTCTGCATTAGACCCACCACAAAGTCACAACACTGATCGTGAGGACCAGCTAGAGTCACCCAATAAGGAGAATTATGGCCTCAGCTGTATTACGACA